>NC_081186.1:69373865-70047666 GCF_029867415.1 Vicia villosa | reverse complement strand
CTCGACGTCAGGATGGTTGATGACGAGCCAGAAGAACCAGGTGAGAGCGACGGATGACGTGTCCCTTCCGGCGAGGATGAAGTTTAGGATGATACGTTGTAGCACTGCGGCGGAGATTGGTTTACCTTCTACGTCGCGTTTCTTCATGAAACGCGACTTAAGTCGTCCGAAGGGGTTCCTTTTCGATCAGAAATGGCGTCGTTCATGTAAGCTTCAACGATTTCGAGAGACTGTTTTAGTATTTTCTCGGATCCTATGCAGAAAAGTTTCTGGAACCTCCATATTAAACCTGGGTAGAGGAACCTGCATGCAATTGTGTGAAAATAATAATCATCTGCGCGCAACCATAGAGAATAATCCTCCAGCAGTAAGATTGTAGAACATAGTAGATATATATAAATTTGATATAGAAGTTAGTAGTATACATTTGTTGATAATGAAGAAAGTTAGTTACGATGAGTGACTGAAAGATTAATCTTACCAAAATCACGTTTGTTAGTAGTATACATTTGTTGATAATGAAGAAAGTTAGTTACGATGAGTGACTGAAAGATCAATCTTACCAAAATCACGTTTCAAAATAAGTTCAAACGTGTACTTAATTTAAAGTCAAAAGCATAAGTCTACAACTAGAAGTATAAGAGTTAGTCACTGACCTTTGCATGGTAGCTTGAGTGGCTGTGTCAAAAGCAACAGCAAAGGGGTTTTCAGGTAATTTAGGTGAAAGAGTTTCAGGATCTTTACCAAACGTAAGTCCACAAATATTATCAAACGTCAGGCGTAACAGAAGATCTTGTAAATCTACCGAGACATTATCTTTAATCGATTTATCCAAAATATACCATAACCGGTACTTAATAGACCGGTTCACCCACCGTGCCATGGCTAGTTTCAATGTCCGTGTAGTGAATTCGAGAGCAGCAGTTTTTCGTTGCATTAGCCATGTCTCGCCGTCACTATTAAAAATTCCATGGCCTAAATGGTCGTGGAATGCGGTCTGCCATTTAGGCCCTTTGGGGTAATTATCGAACCGGGTTTTGAGAATGTGTTCGAGGTTTTTAGGGTGGCATGTAACAGTGTAGAACCCTTGCTTGTGAGCCAAGAAAGGGAGAGGGATTATGCATGTTTGGTAGGTGGCTGAACCACCGGTAGCACGGAGGTTGCTAGCGATCCAATCGTGGACTTGGTTCCGGTTTTTGAATAGGGCCGGGAGACTACCGACGAAAGGCCATGTTTTTGGACCGGTTAGGGTTCGAGCGAGGAGATGGAACCAAAGAAAGTAGGCAGAGAAGGCAGCTGTTAGGGTAAGGAGAAGAGGCAGTGTTTCCATTTTGCATGAGATGTGATAGTGATGAGAAGATGTTTTGTTTTTGCTTGTTTATATATTTTGTGGGAATGGCATTATGACATGGTTTAGGAGAGAGTTGGTGTGAAGTTTTTGGCATAAATTGAAGGAAAAAAATGTAAATATTTAAGCAGTGCTCTCTAGTTTTATGTTATAATCGATTTCTTGTATGACAATTTAACAAAAAGTACAAGTTTCTATGCCAACTTCATCTCTTTTCTTTGTAAGCTTTGCAAACACACAGTGGAGTGCAAGACACAGTCATTAGAATCTGTTTAACCGCTCTCAGAAATTCGGTTTGCATCAAAATTCTGAAACAACAGTTCAAATAAAAATAGTACTTTTAAAATAAGAACAAGAAAATTAGAAAACATACTTTTAAAAGAGTTTTTCTTTTTTAATGTTTGTGGACCAAAAAAACATAAAACTGGTTTTGATTGTGCCACAAGTCAAATTCACAACCATGCTATAATCATTTATTTATTGAGAAATATTTTAGCTTCCAAAGAAAATTCCAAACATTCAAGATAATACACTTGTGGAGACCTTGTGCTAAACGTTTCTCCTCAATTGCAACATCATCATACAAACTAAATCCAACGGCTCACATTTACTTCAGAAAAACATCCACAAAATACATATATATGCATCCTTCACTATTCAAAATCAACCAAAATTTGTATTTTAGTTTCTTATTGATATAAACCTTCGAACAAAGCTAGGAGAGAATTAATGGCTTCCATTACCACTACCATGTTATCAATTGCTCCAACAAGAAGAAGAGTGTTTGTAGCTAGAGCTACAAAAGGTGCAGCAGGTGGAGGCAAGGAAGAGAAAGGATTTCTTGATTGGATTCTTGGTGGTATGCAGAAAGAAGATCAGCTGCTAGAGACTGATCCTATTCTCAAGAAAGTTGAAGGCAAGAATGGTGGAGGCACTACTACTAGTGGACGTGGTAGCAAGAATGGTAGAGGCACTACTAGTGGTGGACGTGGTGGCAAGAATTCTGTAGCAGTTCCACAAAAGAAAAAGGGTGTTTTTGAAGGATTGTTTTCCAAGAATTAATTGAAGTAATATATATCATGCAAGTTCTTTAACCAGTTGCATGCATATTAATATTATATGTTTCTGTTTATTTAGATTTTAATCTATTTAGCATGAAGTCTTTTTAATATAATGTTTGTTTTTCTAGTTTATATTTGATAAGAAACGTGTATGGTTCTAACAGATTCCTACAAAGTCGGTTTGTAGGATGAAGATTGTCTCCCACTAAACATATGTCCATCTCATGTGTTGTCTGATGTGAGACTCTTAACACACCTCCTCACGTTCAGAATTGGACACCTGGAACATGAAGATAAAGGGGTGGTAGCCTGATAGCGGAAACCTGATAGTAGACGGCTCATTAAATCTTAAACCAAACATGATAAGAAATGTCGTTGGACCAAACTCATCCATACAAAATTGGCTTGTAAGGTGAGGATTATCCTCCACTTATAATCACATGTTTAAACCATATATTGTACGATTTGGACTCTTAACAATATTGAACACAATAGTTGGTTTCGCAATAAGTCGATAAAATCTTACCGAATAAATTTAAAAGGGAAGACACCATAACTGTTTATTGAAAATCAAACTTATTATTTAGCTGAAATGAAATGCACAGTTAGAAATCCATGAAAAAAGGTTAAACACTGATTCTGTTTATATACAATAAGCAAGCACACCTTTGTAGTTGATAGATAATTTAATCATAAGTATCTCAAGAAGCTTGTATAGAATCTTCTTGCGATGTTTTAGATGAGGAATTTGATTGCGATGTTTTAGATGAGGAATTTGATCTAGAATAAGAAGAGTGGATGAACTCAATGCAATCTTCAACAGCAGCTGTTCTATGAGAATCAGCAGACGATCCTGCTGATGCTGATCTTCCTAAGGACGACGAGTCTCGGGGTAAGGATCTCCTCTGAGACCCCAACCGTAAAGCATTCGCCACTCTTTCTGCAAGATCTTTGAAAACCTCAATGGGAGAGAATTCAGATTGCCAAGGAATCCTGAATGTGCAGCTTCTGACATGCCGATTTCTGGCCAATTTTCTATTAGAATTTTGTCTCCATGATGAGGTTGTTTTCTCATTGTGACTCATTTTGTTGCTTACTATTGTTTGCATGATGATGCTAATATTAATATTCTTGTGAAGCTACTGTTGTAAGTTAAAAGTATTGTAGGAGAGAGCTTTGGAAGGAGGAAGGTCTTG
This sequence comes from Vicia villosa, assembly GCF_029867415.1. Lineage (NCBI taxonomy): Eukaryota > Viridiplantae > Streptophyta > Magnoliopsida > Fabales > Fabaceae > Vicia > Vicia villosa. Next base: position 70,044,061 of record NC_081186.1, on the reverse strand, counting down.
TGTGCTTGAGTAAGAAGTACTTATAGGGATTATTTAATTCACTCTTTCTCATTGTGAGTGTGTTTATCATGAAAAACCTGTGTGAAAGAACAAAGGAAAATTCATCAAAAACAAGTAGAAAAGTGGACTAAGGTAGTGAGAAAACAAACATATTTATATTTAAGTAAATTAAAGTTGCAGATACATTTGCAACTGCACTCTTTATCTCTGTAGCACTGACACCTCTGGAAAAAAATGTGTCTGTGTCAGTGTCTGACATTAACATGACACCAACACTTGTGATAACATTCAATTGATTCATATTTTTAAATTATTATTGATATCGACGTCTCAATAATATCACTGTCGTGATCGGTGTTCGTGTTTCATAGCACTTTATTACTTTCTATTTTAGAGAAATTGCCGCCCTGTGACTTTGTAGAACATACTTTATGATTTCTGTGCAATGGTGAAGAGGACAAAAGGTATCTAACTTGAGTGAAATCAAAGATAGCAGGAATATTTAGTTTAAAGCAATTGTGTCATCATTCCATTCCTACCTCAGAAACAAGACATTAAAAAAATGAGGAAGGTGGGGCTACACATCAGTTACTTATTTTACTATAAGCTTGCAAAACCAGCACTTGAGTTGTGTTCCATTGTTTTTTTGTTAATTCTATCTTCAAAGCTCCTAGTCTAACAAGACACATCTAAGCCTTTTGACCAAGATCATACAGTTGTACATGCACAATACACTAATTGATAACTCTATCAGCGCAGAGCTGGTCAGAGTCGCAAGTTTAAAAATAAATTGTATAGAACATATTCTTGTCCATTCATGGTTGCCGGTATAAATAGAACATCAAATATTATGTGTCCTTAAGACCGATGATTGTCATTAAGAATAATGTCCCCTTGTCAGCATAAGACCAATTAATGGGATCAATTTCATTGCTTTCTTGTGAGAGACCGACTTAGTAATGACTATTCATATGTCTTAAATGCTCTGTCTGCATGTTCGAATGCATCGATTAGAAGAAGATACGCTGGCTCTGAGCCGGCCTGCTCGACTTGGCCCATTAACTTTGAACTAACTCGGTCTTGCCCCGGAATGACTTAAAACCGAGGCTCTATTTAGTCCGTGTTTAGATGCTGCCCAACTTATCGGATATATAAACAGCCTCTCACAAATGTAAGAGCGAAATTTTTCAAGTGAGAGACCGGATTGTACAATGGTCTAGATTTCAAGTTCACTATTTTCATATTTAAAAAAAAAAAAAATCAAAATCAGCATTGAAGGCTTGCGATCCAAATCCATATTTTAAACTTTGAGAAAAGGTATAGTGTGAAACTTTGAATGCTAATGTAGTTTCTAGGAAATTTGTGTATATAAAAGAAAGCAAAAGGGTGTCATTTAGCATGCTTTCAAATTTGATGCTTTCAAGTTTCTATCGAACTTTCCACTCATTTAGTGGAACAGTGTTGAGTCCACACATATACTTGCAAAAGGTCCTAATCAATACTTCGTGTGAAACTTGAGACCACTTTGGAATTCCTTGTAAGCAACATGCTGCAATATTTTATTTCTATGCAGTTTATCAGGACTATTCTTCTGTCAGAAAATAATTAGCAAATGTGAGGACCACATGCCAAAAGAAAAAGCCAAGGCTTTGATATTCTCCATTAAGATGTTGGAGTGGTTTAATCATTAACTCAAGCATGAAATGGAGAAGCAAAATGTTTAATAATTAGGACACTTTATTTATATGTATGTATCAAAAATAGAGAGTGGCAAATTGGCATAACCCGCTTCTCAAACGCCCAAGAAAACAAGGGCAGGGTGGGCCCACAGGCATTGCACCTGTAAAGCCCAAAATTTCATCTTAATACCCGCAAAAAACGGGGCAGGCGGGCGGGGCGGATGGACCTAAACCATAGTCTCCCACGCAAAGAAATGCAGGCAAAACGGACATGTCCGACGGACCAGATCTCTTTTACCAACCCTAAGCATATGTTTATAATATGAAAGCATCATTACGATTTGCTTACCTCAGGATAAGACTACCACTCTACAAATTTGATATTTTCCATTTAGTATTCGAGAGTGTGTTGCATACCTCAAGACAAGACTCACTCTACAAATTTGATATTTTACATTTAGCATTTGAGAATGTGTGTTCAAGAGTGTGTTCTAAAGAATATGTTGTCTGTATTCCTTAAATATTCATAGATGGCGCATATATGGTTAATTAACGGAAATCTTAGGACCTTGTTGTTATGTGAAGTATGTCCCTATACTGAAAACTATAGTATCACAGAAACCCTTTAGCAGGATCTTAAGTATTCAATTCTGATATCTACAGTATAAATGACTTTCAAATGAAGGCATTTTTACAACACAAATGAGGAAAGTACAATTTAGAATCTTAATCTTAACTATTAATTATATACTCTCAGTTGTAACTTCATTCAGAATCAAAATTCAGGGCACAAACTACAAAGTAGCTATCCAATACACACAATGAAGGATGCATTTAATAAAAGTTCATTACATTCTATACAAACAAATACTACTTACAATGACAATTTCAGAAGCAACCATACATAGAAATTTCATTAGAATTAGTAATTAGCATTCTCCATCGAAACGCTATCAATCTTGCACTATACACAACACAAGCATAACATTCAAAATAGAGAGTTAAGTTTACAAACATTTACCAAAAAATTTCACGCCTGATGTTTCTGATTCATGACAAGCAAAACCTCGCCACCACCAACAATGCTAGAATCCAAAAACTCTCTCACTTCATCCTGATCGCGAAAACATTTAGGACCATGAAGATCACTATCCAAGTTATACCAAACCCCATCAATCTTCCTCAAAGCAATCCAATGCCTACCTTTCCAAATCCCAGCAAACCTTTTCACCGCAACATTAACCACAACCCCCATCAGAACATCTTCCGGCGCATCAAGATCAATCGAGGAACATCCATTTCGCCGATCGTGCCAAACTACACTCTTCCCTTTCTCTTCCAAGGCAGCTATTAGAACATTTATATCATAGTTTCCAGTCAGTGCATTATGATGGGGCTTGAACAGCATAGAAAACGGTGTCCATGAGTCACTGTTGGAGGTGTCATCAAGTGCTAGTTTCTCAGAAATTGCATTCAAATCTGCTCTAGTAAAAGCATCTTTTTGCTGTTGAATAGAAATCAAAATCAAAATCAAAATCAATAAACAGACCCAGAATCAGAAACAGACGTAATTCAACCAGATTATTGAAAAAGATTTGAAATTTATGGGGTTTAGGTGATGGGTGATAGTTGAATTGAAGAATTGATGATTGAATTGAAAAGGGTTTGAAGAGAAGAAGAATACCTGAAAGAGTGAATTGAGAGTATGTATGAGACAGAACTGTAATCTTTGTCTTTCGTGATAGACATTTGAGTTCTGAGTTGACATTGTAGATTAGGTTTTTTTTCATGTGTTGCTGGAAATTTGATGCACAGTGTCGGTTACTATACGGAAGCTTGGTGAAATAGGTACTGAATTTGATTTAGACCAAATCTTGGGGGCACAGGTTAGCTTTTCCCATTTTATAATAGTAAATTTTATCATACTATTTTCTGTTTTCAATATTTTTTGTTTTTTTCAAATAGTCGGTGGCTAGAATTTCAGCCTTTTAAAGTGAACACGTGGAATATTGCAGATCAAATTTGCTTTCTGCTAAGGATGTAAAAGGATATTTATAGGAACGAGTCCCTCCCTCCCGTTAGATGAATATGATATTCATATCCACCACATATACGTGCGGATATCTGTTAAATGGGTAATTTATGCGTTTTAAGGTATCCGCTAGGGGTGTTCATGGTTCATGAACTGCACTGAACTGAACCACATAAATGGTTCAGTTCAGTTTTTAATAACCACATTAATAACAATTCAGTTAATTGTTAAAGCAGTTTCAATTCAGTTATAAATTGGTTTAAACCAGTATGTATATATAAACTGGTTTAAACCAGTATGTATATATAAACTGATTTAAAACCAGTTTGTAATTATAAACCAGTTTTTATACTAGAAATTGTTTTAAAATTAGTTTATTATGAAATTTTATTTTTACAAAAATCTTTTATTTTGAAATTTTATTTTTACAAAAATTTTATTTTGAAATTGTTTTAAAAGTTTATTTGTATGAAGGTTCATAATTTAACAATAAAACATCTTCTCTCTTAATTATGATTAATTGAATTTTATTTAAAATTATATTTTCATACCTAAAACTAAGTTTCTCTCTTACTTCAGTCAATTAATTTATATAACTGTTTAGCATTTTAATGGCCAGCTGAAAAAACCAAAGCCCTTTAACGTTGCTATATTCCATACTAATCATATTTTTCTTTTTCTACAAAAACAAATTTGTAAGTAAATTTATACATATGCTTTAGTACCATTAGTAATTAAAATTAACACTTTGTTAAAGAAATTCTATAAAGTTGTTTCAGTAAAAAAATTGAATATTATTTTGTTTGAGTTGTAATTCAAAAAATAAAATTATCAAAGTTTTTTCTTTTGGTTATAATTATTATTACTGGTACTAAACAATATGCACTAATTTAATTAAAAAGTGTTTTTGTAAAACAGCCACGTTAAAGGACTTTGTTCTTTAAGCACCAAATTGATAGCTAAAGTGCCAAATAGCTACATTAATTAATTGATTGAAAAATAAAGAGAAATTTAGTTTTAGGTATGAAAATAATTTTAAATGAATATTTGCAGTTTGACAAGGGAAAAACTGACCCATATAATAATTTTATTTTCAAGATTTTTTTTTTTACTTTCAGACTTTCTTTTACAAAATTTTTGATTTTGTTTTGAACTTTTTTTAATTTAAAAAATAATAATATTATTTTTAGAAATTTTAATTTTAATTTTTCTATTTATTTATTTTAGATTTTTTAAAAAATTTTGGAAAAAACATGATTTTTTAATTTTAGAATTTAATGAAAAATTAATTTATATAATTAAACCAGTTTATAAAAGAAAACTAATTTTGAACTGGTTTTAAACTGAATCTGAATTGTTTAAATTAAACGGTGCAATTCATTACCAATTTAAGTGGTTCAGTTTTTTTATGGTGCAATTCAGTTCAGTTTCAGTATACAATTCAATTAACCATATTTTTGAACACCCCTAGTATCCGCAGATATTTACATATATCCATAAATAACACTATTTTTCTAAAATTATATTTTGAAAAAAATATTTTGAGTTTCTTTTAAAGATACAAGATCTTATTATCACATAACATTTATATAAATTTCTCTTATTTTAACAACAAAATTTTATCAAATTAATTTCCTTCATTTTCACCAAAGCATAATATCTCATACATTTCCTTTTTAACCAAAAAAAAGGAATGAAATTGTGATTGTGAGTTATGGTGGAAGAGCGGACAACGGAGGAGTAGAAAGGATGACATTAGTTGGACGGAAAAAGAATTGGTACTGGTGGAGTATACAAAAAGCTTAAATATAAAATGATCAATAAGATTTGTATAAAATATAAATGTTTTCTTCAAAGAAAACTAAAAAAAAAATATGAGAAGACTAATTTTTTTAGGTTTTTAAAAGATGAAAAGCTAGAGTATAATGAACTAATAATATTTAAGTAATTTTTATAATTTATTACCGGATATGGATATTCGCAGGCACGATAACATTAAATCCGTATTCATATTCATTACTAAACGAATATTTAAATATTCATTTTTTTTATCCGTACCCGCCTCGTATCCATATTTTATCTGCGGATATCCGCGGATATGGATATTTTTGTCATCCCTACGTTCTATCTATGTGTTCGTGCATAACTATTAATTTAACTGATTCAATGAATTTTTTTTTTTTAAATTTCAATTACACCCGAACACAAAAAAAATCTAGTTAGTAGCATTTTTTTTTTAGTCTCCAATATTACTAAAAGTTAAAAGGAAATAGTGTAGAATATTAGAGAGAGAATGAAAGTCTAAGGAAACCAAAAGCTAAAATATCTCGCGAGATAAGTATGGTTGTCACATCTATAAGAAACGTGTTATCTAAGTATCTCTCCTTTGAGGTAGGTGTTCAAATGAGAAGGTTTTAGAGTTTCAAACCTTTATAACGCCAATACAAGAGCCTAAAGAAGACCTCAAATTCGAGTACACGATATGTTAATCATAAATATCTCTCACATTTGATCATCATCAACTTGGGGTTAGATTGGTTGCAAGTACCCCCCTTCTCCAACAATTTTTTTTTTTGAAGTAAATGTATTTCAAGAACACCATCAGATGTTAGTTCACACTTCTCTTTGTGAACCAAAAAGGTATATCCCAAACCATTTTGGCACCGACTGTGAGGAACGATTTTCAACGTTTCCACTCTTTTTCACTTTGATGGAAAATTACGACGACACTTCACTTTCTAGGGTAAATACAAGTGGTTCTTTGAGGAAATCTGCAAAAGGAGATCATTGTTAAATGAGATGGATTCGAGAGTAAGAAAATCGCACATAATGGTCATGATGGAAAAAGAGAAAACCATCACTTCTTTCTTCAAAACCTAAACTTTTCAACATAGTATTCCACCAAAGGGGATGATATCAACATAATGACATGCTTCGTAGGAAAAAAATTCATGTCTTAGGAGTATCTACCTATAAATTATTTGGCAGAGCAAAAAAAGCATGTGTAAATCACTCATCATTTAGGGGGCCTTCACAATCCAAAAGAAGCATTGTATTGCTCTCTTAAGTGGAGGAAGAAATAAGACACTACCATGAATGAAAGAATAAATTTTAGAAGGCATTTCACCCTTATATTCACTAGGGAAATGATTAAGGTATGTTATAGTATACGATAAAAGAAGACAAATAACCATTGTCAAGGAGGACATGGTCTATGTCTAAGAGATAATACAAATCGAAACTGATACGTAAAATTAGAATACAACATAAATTGAAGAAGCTCAACCATTATCACACAATGGGACGATAAGAGAAAATAAGGGATTACTTAGAACTAAAATTAAAAACCCAATCTCTAAAGGCAAACAACGAAAATATAAAATCACAAGCCTTAATTTGGCTATGTCAAACTAGACTTAGGTGGCACCTGTTTCTACCTAGTCTCATCCCAAAAGCATTCCATTGAAAAAGAGCCTAAAATAGTCAAAAAAATCCAAAAGGCAAAAGATATTTACGATAAGGATGACAACATAGCAATTAAGCTAGGAGGTGAAATATATATTTTTTTATTATTTGTTTGAGCGGAAGATTCGAAGACATATAGAGAACACATAGACATGTCCTAAAAACACCTTATCCAAGAAGGAAATCAAGGCAGGGCCATATCCTAAAGTACACGATATATTAATCATAAATATCTCTCAATTTTGATCGTAACTTGGGGTTAGATTGGTTATAAGTACCCCGCTTCTCCAACAAAAAAAATTGAAGTATATGTATTTCAAGAAAACCATCAGATGTTAGTTCACACTTCTCTTTCTGAACCAAAAAGGTATATCCCAAATCATTTTGGCACCGTCTGTGAGGAATGATTTTCAACGTTCCCACTCTTTTTCACTTTGATGAAAAATTACGACGATGCTTCACTTTCTAGGGTAAATACAAGTGGTTCTTCGAGGAACCCCTAAAAAGGATATCATTGTTAAACGAGATGGACTCGTGAGTAAGAAAATCGCACATAATGGTCATGATGGAAAAAGAGAAAACCATTACTTCTTTCTTCAAAACCTAAACTTTCCAACATAGTGTTCCACCAAAAGGGATGATATCAACATAGTGACATGCTTCGTAGGAAAAAATATCATGTCTTAATAGAATCTACCTATAAATTCTTTGGTGAAGCAACTAAAGCATGTGTTAATCACTCGTCATTTAGGGGGCCTTCACAATCCAGAAGAAACATTATGTTGCTCTCTTAAGTGGAGGAAGAAATAAGACACTACCATGAATGAAAGAATAAATTCTAGAAGGCATTTCACCCTTATATTCACTAGGGAAATGATTAAGGTATGTTATAGTATACGATAAAAGAAGACAAATAACCACTGTCAAGGAGGACATGGTCTAATTCTAAGAGATAATACAAAAATCGAGATTGAAACGTAAAATTATAATACAACATAAATAAAAGAAGCTCAACCATTATCACACAATGGGACGAGAAGAGAAAATAAGGGATTACTTAGAACTAAAATTAAAAACCCAATCTCTAAAGGCAAACAACGAAAATATAAAATCACAAGCCTTACTTCGGTTATGCCAAACTAGACTTAGGTGGCAACTGTTTCTACCTAGTCTCAGCCCAAAAGCGATCCATTGAAATAGAGCCTCAAATAGTCACAAAGTCCAAAAGGTAAAAGATATTTACGATAAGGATGACGGCATAGCAATTATGCTAGGAGGTGAAATATATATTTTTTTATTATTTGTTTCTGAGCAGAAGATTCTAAGACATATGGAGAACACATAGGCATGTTCTAAATGTTAGTTAATATGTGCGCCTAAGAGGGGGGTGAATTAGGTGATGGTAGATTTTTGTTCTTTTATTCTTTTATGATCTTGTTGAGTGTGTTAAAAGCAATAAAAGCGGAAAGTAAATGAACACACGATGTATACTGGTTCCCCTCACAGGTCGAGAGTACTCCAGTCCCCTTGCCAACAAGCAAGAGATTTTACTATAATGTTATAACTCTTACAAGACTCTTCCTAGTCCTTCTAAAGAGACAACCACCAAGAACACCCTTCTTGGATTTCAATAAGTCCTTAAGAGAACACCCTCCCTAAGGATACCTCTTGTTTCCAAAACTATGGACAACTAGGTTACAACCTTACAATCTTATATCCACACTTGGAACAATAAGATGTAATCAATACAAACATAAAGAATTACAAGTGATTGAATATATTTGGTAATAAGTAAAGTTTTCTCACAATAGGTTATTATGTATTCAATGGAAATGATGAAGAAAATTTTCTAAGTATATGAAAGTGTATGCTGAAAATTTTCTTTAAAGAAGTTTGAACACAATGGAAATTTGAGAGCAAGAGCACAACAAAATGATTATGAAAAATTGATAGTATGTGTGTGTTTTTCAAAAGGAATAAAGAAGCCTTTATATATGATTAAACACCCTTCCAAAAGGCTGCAAAAACATTTTCAAAAAGATGCAAACTCATGGCTAAAAAGGAGTTTCGTATGGCTGGAGAAATAATGAAAAGATGTGATGCTTCAGCAGTAATCGGTTACCAGAAGTAGGGTAACCGGTTACCCAATACCAACGTTCATATTTTTTCAAATTTTTAACAGGGTAACCGATTACTGAAACCAGGGTAATCGATTACCCATACAAAAACCAGAGAGAGATCATTTGAGAACTTCAGTAACCGGTTACCATAGCTTCAGTAACCGATTACTTCAACTACAAAACCAAAAAACACTTTAAAAAAAGCTTTTTATGTTGAAATGAGTTTTACCAAAAGCCTTTTAAATGCAATGCATGTTATGTGTGATATTTCCATTGATTACACAATTATATCTAAGTGAGTTTTTCTTTAACTTATTTACCTTACAATTGATCAAGATATATTGAAGATTAAACTTGTATATTGAGAGAATTCTTGATCCAAGTCCTTTGCCAAAAGCTATGGTGATGTTTTGTCTTCATCAAAAATCCTTGAAGAAGCTTGTCTTCACATTCTCCCCCTTTTTGATGATGACAAACCAATCTTAGATGAAAATATGAATAATATTGCTTTTGCCTTATGATTGACTTTTGCTCCCCCTATCACCAATACTCCCCCTTTATGTAAGAGTATTTCTTGATTTTGAAAATTAAGTATTCTTGAGCTTCTTGAGCTACATATGGTTAGTAAAATCAATCATATAATTTTGAGATCTTTCTCCCCCTTTGTCATTAACAAAAAGGAATGAAAGACTAATAAAAGTTAGAGTGTATAATAGTTACAAAGAATATAGAAGATATTTTGAATCCAAACATAACTCAAATTTAATAATTCAAAACATACTAACATAATGCAAACATTGTTTTTAGAACATGAAATTTAAACACACAACTTTGATGAAAATAACATAAAACTAGAACAAACAAAGATGATAAAACATAAGCTAAATGATAATATGAAATGAAATGACTATTCTTGCTCATCCATGTTCTCTTCCTCTTCCTCCTCTTCTTCCTCTTCATTTTGGTTGTGAAGCATATCTATTTGGAGTTGCATGTTGTTAAACCGGTTGATCATATAGGTGTCCATAGCACACACCTTGTTGTAGGTTAACATTTGAAGGTTGTAGATAGCTTCATTTGTGTATCCTCCTTCGGGTATAACAGGAGGTTGGTAGTGAACATTTGGTTGTTGTGGTTCAACATCTCGATAAACAAACCGACCTTCACGGTTTTGAAAAATGCCGGTATTTTTGGTGATGGTTGAAGTGTCGATCTCATTATCATTAGTCATCATGATTTTAGGTTCCCTTCTTAGACCAATATCAAATTGAGGCAAAAGGCGTGAAATCATTCTAGCATAAGGTAGGCCACCCTTCAATTTAAGTTGATGCTCCATATTCCTTAAAATCATAGTTGCCCAATCAAGTTTAATGCGGTTTTTGACCGCAAACATAATCATCAACTCGGTATCACTCACTTGAGAGTGGTTAGAATTTTTTGGAATCAAAATATAACAAATGAAAAAGTGAAGCACTCGATCACTTACGGTTAAATTCTTCGCCGGTAATACCAAACGGTCCGCCGTGTTAGCCTTGGCCGCAAAACTCTCCCTAACCGATTCTCTTGAAATATCATAAAAGTAGCCATACCTAGTATAGTTCTCCCATGGAGGTAACATACCGTGAAGGATAGCTAAGCCGGTAGTGGGAATATTTGAAAACTCCCTAAATTCTTCTAAGGTCATGGAAATTTGTTTCCCTTGAACCTCACTAGACAAAGATAAATCATTCCCAATTTCAAAAGAACAATAGAAATCTTTCACTAAATCCGCATATACTTATCCATGGTCACTAATAAATCTATCCACTTTTTTATATCTAAGCAATTTCGGAAATTGGAAACTAGTGTTAGGGAATTTATGCAACATACCATACTTTGTTGCCATTAGAGGTCTTTTGCGGACATTGAAGGTGAGTCGACGAGCTTTCAAGGATGGTGACGCCGGATGCCTTGAAGAACTTCCATCCACATGCTTGTTGCTTCTTGAAGATCTCATGATGAAAGTTAGGGTTTGGAGAAGATGATAGAGATGTTAGGTTATGGATGGAGAGATGAAGGTTTGAGGTAATATAAAAGGTAGAGAGTTTATGGGAATTTGAGAGTTTTTTAAGAGTAGTGAATGTGAGGGTTGAATGGATTGAATGTGTAGTTATGAGAGGTTTGAATGAGATTTAAGAGAGGTAGGTGGAAGAGATAAAAAGGAGATTTGAGGAGAGAGGAAATAAAATAAAAAATTATGATGCATGCATGTATGCCACATATGCAATACAAGACAAAAAATAAAGCAAAAACACAATTTAATATCCTAAAAACGTGAACAAAACAGAGCTGGACGCAGGGTAATCGGTTACAAGGGTTTAGGTAACCGGTTACTCAAAGTTAAAAAACAATTTTTGCGCAAAACGCCCAGGGTAACCGATTACTCCCATCTGGGTAACCGATTACTGATGCAAAAAAATGCAAAAATACATAAAATAAACATAGGAAAAACATGATAAGCATAGAGAGAAAACACCTTAATAGTTTTGTGAAGATTTAGGCTAGATCACTTTCATCCAAAATGCCAAGTTCCCGACGAATTTTATAGAAAGCATCTTTCGGAAGCGGCTTTGTGAAAATATCCGCAAGTTGATTTTGCGTATCTACAAATGTTATCTCAACGTCACCTTTGAACACGTGATCCCGTATGAAATGATGTCTGATATCTATGTGTTTTGTGCGGGAGTGCATCACTGGATTTTTTTTTATGTTGATAGTGCTTGTGTTATCACATCTTAGAGGAATACAACCAAGGTTTAAACCATAGTCATGCAGTTGTTGTTTGAGCCATAAGATTTGAGCGCATCCACTTCCGGCTGCAATATATTCAGCCTCAACAGTACTAAGAGCCACGCTTGCTTGTTTCTTGCATGACTATGACACTAGAGCATTTCCCAAAATGTGACACGTTCCACTGGTGCTTTTGCGATCAGTTTTACAACCTGCATAGTCAGCATCAGAATAACCAACTAAAGTATTCATACTACCTTTAGGATACCATAAGCCGACATTGGCTGTTCCTTTTAGATATTTAATGATTCGTTTGACTGCTGCAAGGTGAGATTCCTTAGGGTTGGCTTGATATCTGGCACATAAGCAGACGCTAAACATTATATCTGGTCGACTTGCCGTTAAGTATAAAAGTGAGCCGATCATTCCACGATATTTTGTGATGTTGATAGGATTGCCTGGTTCATCTGGATCAAGGTAGGTGCCAGATCCCATTGGTGTTGCACTATCTTTACTATTTTCCATCTCAAATTTCTTGATTAGTTCTTTGCAATATTTTGACTGATTGATGAAGATTCCATGCTTGAGTTGTTTTATTTGGAGACCAAGGAAGAAATTTAATCTTCCCATCATGGACATTTCAAATTCTCCTTGCATCATTGAAGAAAACTCTTTGCACATTCCATGGTTAGTTGAACCAAAAACAATATCATCTACATAAATTTGTACAAGTAAAGTATGTCGATTGAATTTTTTAATGAAGAGAGTAGTATCTACTTTACCCTTTACAAACCCTTTTTCGATTAGGAAGGTACTTAGTCGATCATACCAAGCCCTTGGTGCTTGTTTTAGCCCATATAATGCTTTCTTTAATTTGAAGACATGAGTAGGATGCTTGTAGTCTTCAAACCCGGGGGGTTGCTTTACATAAACTTCTTCATTGATGATACCATTGAGAAAAGCACTTTTTACATCCATTTGGAAAAGTTCAAAGTCTAATGAGCATGCATACGCAAGAAGTAATCTTATCGCCTCCAATCTAGCTACCGGAGCAAAGGTTTCTTCAAAGTCAATACCTTCTTCTTGATTGTACCCTTGTGCCACTAATCTTGCCTTGTTTCGAGTAATTATACCATTTTCATCCATCTTATTCTTGAATACCCATTTGGTTCCAATGATACGTTTGTTTCCTGGATTAGGAACAAGTTCCTAAACATCGTTTCGCTCGAATTGATTGAGCTCTTCTTGCATGGCAAGAATCCATTGATCATCTTCTAGTGCTTGAGATACCTTGGAAGGTTCTATTTGTGAAACAAAAGCCATGTGTAAGCAAGCATCTTTGAGATTTAATCTTGTTGCAACTCCTTGGCTAATATCACCAATAACTTTATCAATAGGATGATCTCTATGAGTTCTCCATTCTTTTGGTAGATCATTGGTGTTTGATTCTTGTTGTATACTTTCTTGTTGAACACTTTCTTGTTGAACACTTTCTTGTTGAACTTCCGGTGCCTTCACAATTGTATCATTTGAAAGTTCTTCCGGGGGTAAATCTAAGGGATCATCATCACAAACAACTATTTCCTCTTTGGAGGTGTTAGTCTCATCAAAAGATACATGCATAGATTCTTCAATAGTCAAAGTTCTTTTATTATAGATTCTATATGCTTTACTAGAGAGAGAGTAACCAAGAAATATACCTTCGTCGGATTTCTCATCAAACTTACCAAGATTGTCTTTGTCATTGTTGAGAATAAAGCACTTGCATCCAAAAATGTGAAAGTGAGCAATATTTGGCTTTCTTCCTTTGAAGAGTTCATATGGAGTCTTCTTTAAGATAGGTCTAATGATCACTCGATTTCCAACATAACATGCCGTACTAACCGCATCCGCCCAAAAGTATTTAGGAAGATTTGCATCACTAAGCATTGTTCTTGCAAGTTCCACTAGAAACCTATTTTTCCTTTCAACTACTCCATTTTGTTGTGGAGTTCTTGGTGCTGAAAAATTATGAGAGATACCATGTTCTTCACAAAATTCTTCAAATGATGCATTTTGAAATTCTCCACCATGATCACTTCTTATGGATACAATCTTTAATGACTTCTCATTTTGGATTTGTTTTGCATACTTTTTAAAGGCTTTAAAAGCATCACTTTTCTGCACAAGAAACAAAGTCCAAGAATATCTAGAATAATCATCAACAATCACAAAAGCGTATACATTACCTCCGAAGCTTCTTGTCCTTGATGGACCAAATAAATCCATATGCAATAATTGAAGTGGTCTTGTTGTAGTCACCACATTCTTTGGTTTGAAAGATAATTTGGTTTGCTTTCCCTTTTGACAAGCATCACATAATTTATCTTTGACAAACTTTATCTTAGGTAAGCCAATAACAAGATCATGTTTGGTTAACTTATTTAAATGATCCATATGAATATGGGCTACTCTTTTATGCCATAGCCATGAATCATTATTATTGTTTACCAAAAGACATTTTACTTTCAAAGATAAATCATTTAAAGAAATCACAAAAATGTTATTAATTCTTGTACCTTTGAGTTTTACCTCATTGGTGACTTCATCAATGATCAAGCATTCCTCCTTAGTGAATTTGATCTTGAAGCCTTTGTCACAAAGTTGGCTAATGCTTAGAAGATTATGCTTTAGTCCTTCAACATAAAGAACCTCTTCAATGGATGTGAAAGGTGGTGCACCAACTTTGCCTTTTCCAAGAATTCTTCCCTTATTGTTGTCTCCATAAGTGACAAAACCCTTGGCCTTTAACCTTAGATCTGAAAATTGGTTTAGGTCTCCCGTCATATGCTTTGAACAACCACTATCTAGATACCATAGGTTTGAAGTGGTCTTCAAGCATGCCTACAAAACAAATTAAGTTTTGTTAGGTACCCAAATGGCTTTGGGTCCATCATAGTTAGTTCCTTTCTTCACCCATACATAATGTCCACTAGGAACACTAAAGTTTCTTACATAACAAGCATTGGGTGTGTGACCAATAATTCCACAATAAAAACAAGTAGGTTCAAAGTTACTTCTATATCTAGAAGGATGAGATTTCTTCTTAACAGCATTCTTCTTTTTAGGATAATGTTGCATTACTTTAGGCTTGATCACTTTCTCTTGAATTGGTTGGTTACTAGCCTTGACAAAGATAGTCATGTTGGATCTTGGTTTATCAAATTTAGAGAAACCAAGTCCGCTCTTATCATTGGAGTATCTTTGTGTGCTAAGAACATTTTCCAATCCAATTTGCCCTTTTTCATATCTTTCTAAAACATGTTTTAATTGGACAATTTGGAAGGAAAGTGATTCACAATTCTTGCATGCAGCATTATCTTCTTTAACATTAATCATCTTTTCTTTGTCATCTTTATATTTTACTTCAATTATCTTAACCTTCTCTTCTAAAGATGATATTATTTTCTTTTGAGATGAGATAGTTTTATAGAGAATTTTGCATTCTTTTAATAATTCATCTATTGCACCTTGTGCACCATTATCAAAAAGAGAATCATCATAACTAACCTCGCCTTCTTCATCGTCGGAGTGGTGTGATGCCATTAGTGCTAGGTTTGCGCTTTCGTCACTATCGGAGTCCGATGAGGAACTTACTTCATTATCTTCCCATGCTATGTAGGCCTTTTTATTTTTGAACTCCTTTTTGCCTTTGAATCCATTCTTCTTCGAAAGCTTTGGACATTCCGGCTTTATGTGTCCTTGTTTCCCACATTCATAGCATGTAACTTCTTGTGATGAAGTGGATGCTTCTTTATCCTTGTGCTTTGAGAATTTCTTTCTTTTGACATAGTTAGCATTATCAATATTATTTTTATTACCAAAAAATTTGCCTAACCTTTTTACAAGAAGCAAGAAGTTTTCATCTTCATCCGATGCATCTTTCATTTTGCTTTCTTTTGAATCTACTTTTAATGCAATGCCTTTGGATTTCTTCTCTAAGTTCTCATGCTTTTCCAATCTTCCAAGTTCCGTCTCATACTCTTGAAGTTTTCCGAATAGTGTTGCGGAAGTAAATTTTGATAAATTTTTCTTTTCGGATATCGCCGTCACTTTTGGTTGCCACTCCCTTGTCAAAGATCTGAGCACTTTAAGATTAAGTTCTTCGGTAGTAAGAGTCTTACCAAGTGCCTTCAAGTGATTTGTCAAATGTACGAATCGTTTTTGCAAATCGAGAATAGTCTCTCCGGGCTTCATTCTAAACAGTTCGTACTCTTGGCTTAAAGTATTCAATCTTGATCTTTTAACTTCAGTGGTACCTTCATGAGTTTCTACAAGAGTATCCCATATTTCCTTTGATGTTGTACATGCCGATACTCGGAAAAATTCATCCATACTAAGAGCACCTTGAAGAAGATTGACCGCCTTTTTATCAGCAAGAACCCTTTTTCTATCATTATCATCCCATGACGCTTTAGGTTTCTCCGATCCAACACCATTAACGACCGTTATAGGGACATGAGGACCTTGTAGGACAGCCTCCCAAACTTCTTCTCCTTGTGCTTCTAGATGAGCTTTCATTCGGATTTTCCAAAAGTCAAAATATTCACCACAAAACAATGGAGGCTTGTTGTTAGAACCACCATCTTTGAAAACTGGATTTTGATTTGCGGAAGCCATTCTGGATCTTTAGGAACAAGTTACCTATAACTTGCTCTGATGCCAATTGTTAGTTAATATGTGCGCCTAAGAGGGGGGGTGAATTAGGTGATGGTAGATTTTTGTTCTTTTATTCTTTTATGATCTTGTTGAGTGTGTTGAAAGCAATAAAAGCGGAAAGTAAATGAACACACGATGTATACTGGTTCCCCTCACAGGTCGAGAGTACTCCAGTCCCCTTGCCAACAAGCAAGAGATTTTACTATAATGTTATGACTCTTATAAGACTCTTCCTAGTCCTTATAAAGAGACAACCACCAAGAACACCCTTCTTGGATTTCAATAAGTCCTTAAGAGAACACCCTCCCTAAGGATACCTCTTGTTTCCAAAACTATGGACAACTAGGTTACAACCTTACAATCTTATATCCACACTTGGAACAATAAGATGTAATCAATACAAACATAAAGAATTACAAGTGATTGAATATATTTGGTAATAAGTAAAGTTTTCTCACAATAGGTTATTATGTATTCAATGGAAATGATGAAGAAAATTTTCTAAGTATATGAAAGTGTATGCTGAAAATTTTCTTTAAAGAAGTTTGAACACAATGGAAATTTGAGAGCAAGAGCACAACAAAATGATTATGAAAAATTGATAGTATGTGTGTGTTTTTCAAAAGGAATAAAGAAGCCTTTATATATGATTAAACACCCTTCCAAAAGGCTGCAAAAACATTTTCAAAAAGATGCAAACTCATGGCTAAAAAGGAGTTTCGTATGGCTGAGGAAATAATGAAAAGATGTGATGCTTCAGCAGTAATCGGTTACCAGAAGTAGGGTAACCGGTTACCCAATACCAACGTTCATATTTTTTCAAATTTTTAAGTGGGTAACCGATTACTGAAACCAGGGTAATCGATTACCCATACAAAAACCAGAGAGAGATCATTTGAGAACTTCAGTAACCGGTTACCATAGCTTCAGTAACCGATTACTTCAACTACAAAACCAAAAAACACTTTGAAAAAAGCTTTTTATGTTGAAATGAGTTTTACCAAAAGCCTTTTAAATGCAATGCATTTTATGTGTGATATTTCCATTGATTACACAATTATATCTAAGTGAGTTTTTCTTTAACTTATTTACCTTACAATTGATCAAGATATATTGAAGATTAAACTTGTATATTGAGAGAATTCTTGATCCAAGTCCTTTGCCAAAAGCTATGGTGATGTTTTGTCTTCATCAAAAATCCTTGAAGAAGCTTGTCTTCACACTAAAAACACCTGATCCAAGAAGGAAATCAAGGCAGAGTCATTAGATAACATAACACATTATATTCTTGAACATTCTAGGTTGAATAGTTCGAATAAGCACTAATATGAAAACTATATTTCACCTCAGTTGGGAAAAGCCTTTAACCTCGGTTGGCAGTATGAGGTAACGTATGGTATCATGGAAAGTGCAGTACTTTTTCTCTTGGCCCATTAGTCGAGGTGAAAAACTGGAAAATGCACTACTTTTTCCATCAGTTGGACCTTATATTCAATAAAATGGCGTTGGCCATGTGTTTGATTCCCATCAACTGTAGTTTTGTGCTGAAACGGTAAAGCGGCAAGCAACAAATGTTTTGGAAATATTTATCCGGGAAATTATCGTATCCACAAAGATTAGTGATATTGAACTGCCGTTCAACGGTTTCCAAAGTTATGAGTTTGGATTAAATTATTTAAATCATAAAAACATAAAAGTATATATCAACACAAAAAGAATTCATTTTTCAGCAAGAAGAGACTTATCAGGCATTGCATATAATCTATATCTCACAAACTTAAACTTATCGACCAGTTATACTTAACCTACAATACTCATCAATATCATCAAACATCGCTCACACCCTAAGTCATTTCTAACCCAAAGTAGAGAGAACTACTATATCATCTCGACGACGATCTCTCAGCCAACCTCAACAACACCGCATACAACCGTATTGCTCGCATCGATGATCTCTCAACCAACAAAAACAACACAGAGGCATTAAGCTTCGATACACATGGCGAATATTAGCTCCAAAAACTATCTCTAGAGTCTAGAACTAATAGATATCCATCCCTAATCAAGATTTATGAGGTATATGTCTATAACAACCAAAATCCAAACATAAAGCAAAAATATTAAGGAAGACATCAATAATGATTTTTAAAGCAAACTTTATACAACACCATGATCAACAAATATACATGAGTTCAAAGTAAAATCATATACAAAACCCAACCAAAGAGAAATACACAAAGAAGAAGAGAAATAAACCTAAAATCTCTCGGTTTGTCAGCTCCGATTGATGATCAATCCACCTCCAATCATCCAAATGCATAACCCCATGTTGTTTTCAAACTCTCTACCAAAAAATGGAGGTTTGATGATTGAGACCAAAAATACTCAAAACATAACCTAAAAAAATGTGTTTTTGGCCCTTAAAACGTGATTCTGTCCAGACTGCTTCGCCCAGCGACTCAATACAACAACTTTTCACGTTTTTGGGTCATTCTGGCTCGCCCGGCGAATTACACCAGAAACAACAAAAAATTATGCACTGTTTCGGCCATAACTTGAGAACTCTAACTCCCTTTTGCGCCCGGTTCAAAGTGTTGGAAAGCTTATTAAATTTCCTATCTAACAATGACAAAATATCAACCAAATTAATGATTTTTTATTCTTTGATTGTGAGTCTTATTTGTTGATGAGTTGGTTCTGTTGCTCAAAATCGCGCGTTTGAAGTCTTGTCTTCAACATTTTATTTCTCATGCTCCAAATACGCATCAATACCTACAAAATGAATAGAAAACTATCAAAAGGTACACAAATGAATCAAAACACGAGTATAAACAAACTAAACGTATTTACACACTAAACGGGGCATTATTCAACGAAGTTTACACAAAAACACGATAAGTGCCACAAAACTATATATACAAAAGCACTACAAATTGACACTTTTCATTTTATATTTTCAAAATGGCATGTTTAGATGTGAAATGGAACACCTTTACTCCTATTGGAATAAGAATTGAGGTGAAAAATTGCACCGCCTAACTTTTCCCCTAAATTAGGACTTGTAACAAAGAGTATAGGCATGAGGGATCACTTTTCCCCTCATTTGGAAGGTCAAATTGAGGGGAAATCTATTGTTTTTTAAAATACAATTTTTTTAATTCTACATATTTTTCAATATAACTTGTATTTTTATGAAACATAACCTAAATGGAAATTTTGTGCCATATTTTTAACAGAACAGAAATGACGCATCATTTGTGAAATAAAACTATATATTATGTACCAAAATGATTCACATCTTCTATCAAAACTATCCATTATTTACATCATACAAAAATGACACACATTATGAACCAAAACTATACATTATATACATCAAAATCAAAAGGGCACACATGTTATATCAAATAGTTTACAAACAAGGAAATAACCGACAGATAAAATCCACATGCACTTGACTCATAAACCTCAAGGAAGCAAGATGTTCAACGTGAACATACATCTTTTATATCTTTTTTTAATGGTATAAGATCGTTAAACACCTATAAATTGAACGAAATGTAAAAAACACTCAGAAATAACAATAAAATATAATGCGGTAATACACTGAATAATACACATAAAAAGCACATGTTATTATAGATAAATAAATGTCACAAATAATACACTTACTTTAGGGGTATAGAATTTGGGCTTTTTATTGCTCAAACATTCCAACAAATTATATCTCTCCATAGGTCTATATGTTGAAAACAATTTAAACTTTAAACAAGGTAAATCACACACAAACTTAAAACCTCTTTTTTATCTATCAAATATCCTTAAAATGTTTTCTGTAACACCCGTATAATTTTATTATTAATTTAAATTGGATATTTAATTAATAATTAGAATTATTAAGAATTTTGGTGGAAATAATAGAAATAATGGTTTATGGCACTTGAGCCATGTGTGAGATTAGTAAGAAGAGGGGGTGTGGTGTAGTAAAGCCCTTACTAATTTAATATTATTTTTCATAAAATAATCAGAATTGGGAATTGGGGAAAGAAAGAAAGAACGTGAAAGAACAGAATTGGGAACAAGGAACGTGAAGGAGAACTGTAGAGGGAGAGACCAAGAACCAAGACTTTATCTGAGGTAAGGGGAGACTCTCCGTTTAATCTCTTTTATCGTATTATAGGTGATAGTATGGATTAGGAGTATGATTGGATCCATTGATTCTATATTCTGAATTTTCATCTGTGTTCATCATTGAATTTTGGACTGTTAATCCCTAATAACTAATAGATTTAGGGAATGATGAATGAAATTGATTATGGAATTATATACTGTGGTTGTGGATGAATTCGTATGCTGTTTAGATGTGAATTTTCTGGTTTTTAGACTCAAAATCATGGACTGGTATGAGTAGAAACGAGTGGATTTTGGACTGTTACGAAGTTGCAGGTGCTGGGCATTTTCTGGTGTTTCGCGTATGAAACAGTGCCATACGCGTATGGGATGAGGTCATACGCGTATGGGGGACACTCCCAAGGGGCTATACGCGTATGATACGCAGCTGCCCTGTCCCAAACACCCTGTGCTGGTGATTTGCGTACGAGGAGCGTATGAGGATGCTCATACGCGTATGGAAATTTTGAAAGAGGAAAATTATTCTGGTGATACGCGTATGGCAAGACTGATACGCGTATGAGGTTGCTTTTGGGCAAAATCTGGTCTGTTGAAATGCGTATGATACGCGTATGGAACATAGTGATACACGTATAGATGCGTATGGGCATTATGATACGCGTATGGTCGATGTGAGTGCAAAGTCCTGTGTTGTGATTTTTCTGGAAAGTTTAATGACGCATAACTTTCGATATGTAGGCCTGTTTTGTGTGCCGTCTGAGGATGAGTGAACCTTATAGTGTGATAGTTTGGTTTACTGATGGTTTAATTGTATTTGAATGATGTGAATGTATATATGAACATGCTTAATAATGATGATGATGATGATGAAATGAGTATAGATGATGCTACTCATAGTATGATGATGAAACTATGTTATATATATGTTACATGTATTCATAAACATTGATGAGGACTGAATCCTAGATGATGAGAGGATTTCAGTGAATGGCAGAATTCCCATTGTGTGGAATTTGTGCTGGCAGGGCCGTATCTGGATGATGATAGATCGGTCGGTGGATGATTTCCACTGGTGATGATTTGGTACCACATGCATAGTGTCAGTTTCATACATGTGCATGATTTGTTTATAGCATGATGATATATGTTATATGATGACTTGTCTGTTTATCTGTGGATGTGTGAATGACGTTTTGTCTGGATATGAAACAATTGGGTGAATGATATAACTATGAAATGTTATTATTTATGATGCAATAACATTGGTTAACTGTGATGAGACTCACCCTTACTTGTTGTCATTTTTCAGATTGAGGATAGCGGCGTGACTTAGTGAGGATTAGCTCATAAGTCGGTTTTTGGTATTGTGTCGGTGTCATGCTCTGATAGATGTAACACTGGGAACGCTTTGTTTTTAGAGTTCTGATTTTAACTCTATTTGTATTTGTTTATGATGTTTGAAGTCTGATACATTATTGATGAATGTTGACTTGATGAATTAATTCCGCAGTGTAAACATGTTTTGCTTAATGAGTTATAATTACAGATGTTTTCAGTGGATGCATGATATGCACCGACGTGTGTTTTCTTCATTTTATGAATTGTGACACCTCTTGCATGTTTACTCAGATTAATAATTATTTAATTGCCGCGGGTTATTAGAGGGGTGTTACAATAGTGGTATCAGAGCATAGTCGGTCGTTGTGACCAGAGTCTTAGTGTCAGTCCTTCTGTGTATGCGACTAATACGAGTTATTTGTCGATACTTTTGTTCTGACTGGATTGTTTGTGTAAGTAGAACAATGGATGGAAGAGGAAGAAGAAACGATGATGCTATCGCTGAGGCTCTGGGCATGATTGCTGGTGTGCTTGGAGGAAATGCTATAGGGGCTGGGATTGGTGCTGAAAGACAGTTGGGGAATTTTCAGAGGAACAATCCTCCATTGTTCAAGGGCACGCATGATCCCGAGGGTGCTCAGAAATGGCTTAAGGAGATCGAGAGGACTTTCAGAGTCATTGACTGTGCTGAGAATCTCAAGGTGAGATATGGCACTCACATGTTGTCTGAGGAAGCTGATGATTGGTGGATGACAACTAGAGCTGAGTCGGATGCTGGTGGTACAACAATTACCTGGACTGTATTCAGGAGGGAATTTCTGAGGAGGTATTTTCCTGAAGATGTCAGGGGCAGAAAGGAAGTTGAATTTCTGGCACTGGTTCAAGGCAATATGTCGGTGCCGGAGTATGCTGCTAAGTTTGTGGAACTGGCAAAGTACTATGTGCATTACAATGATGATGAAGCCAGTGAGTTCTCGAAATGTGTCAAATTTGAGAATGGTCTTCGTGATGAGATCAAGCAAGGTATCAGGTACCAGAGAATCCGGAGATTTGTTGATCTGGTGGATTGTAGCAGGATTTTTGAGGAAGATAACATTAAGCTGAGGTCGTCTCACTCTCGCGAGTTAGTTGACAGAAAGGGTAAGAAGCATATGGATAGAGGTAAGCCGTATGGTAGAGGTAAACCTGCTGACTGGAAGAAACCCAGTGGGGGAGATTCCAGTGCTCGTATCAGATGTTACAATTGTGGTGAGATGGGACATTGTAGGAATGAGTGCAAGCTTGATCAGAAGAAGTGTTACAAGTGTGACCAAGTGGGTCATATTGCTGCTGACTGCAAGAAGAGGGTTGTGACTTGTTACAACTGTGGTGAAGAGGGTCACATCAGTCCTAATTGTCCTAAGCCAAAGAAGAACCAATCGGGAGGAAAGGTTTTTGCTTTGACCGAGTCAGAGACTACTCCAGAGGACAGGTTGATTAAAGGTACGTGTTTCATTCATGGCTGATAAGTGCCAAAATGTTGTTATTTTGAGTATATAATTGTGGCACTTATCGATTCTATTCATTCCGTTTTTGTAATAAAATCCCCACTTTTGTGTATATATTCACATTATTTAGTTTTCATATGTTTTATATACCGTTTAATAGTTTTTCCTTTGTTTTTATAGGTATTCATGCTTATTGGAGCCTCGAGGAATAAAGTGTCGAAGGCACGGCTCCGATTGCGCGATTTTGGATCAAATAAGCAAGTTTTGTGCAGAGAGCGCCGCTGAGCGGCGTCTAAGCGCGCTTTCCAGGGGCGAACCAATTTTCATTGGCCGCTAAGCGGCGGGTCTGGCCGCTAAGCGGAGGCCTGTTTACTGTTGTAGATATTTTATGAATACGTGTAGCCCGCTAAGCGAGATGCAGGCCGCTAAGCGGCCGTAGCAGAAATTGTCTTTATATTTCTTCATTTGTAACATTTCTAGGTTATGGTTTTGGAGAGTTTTTGGTTCCAACTCCATCATTTTCATTCTTAGAGTAGGATTAGCTTAGAAAACAACACCGGGTCATGCACTTGGAAGATCGGAGGTGGATTTCTCATCAACCGGAGCTGACAACCCGCGAGATGTTTGGTTTATCTTCTCTATTCTTTGTGTATTTCTTTTGTGTTGGGTTTGTTTGTATATGTACTTGAATCTTATGTATATTTACCGATTTACCGATTATAAAGTTATATTTAACTTTCTTTACAAATCTATGTTGATTGTTATCCTGGATTTTTGCTCTGTGCTGAAGATTTGAGTTGCTTTAGAGATAAACTGCTTGAATCTTTATCTAGGATGATAATCTGTTGGTTCTGAACTCTAGAGATAGATTTAGAGCTAGCATTCACTGTTTGTATCTGTACTTAATGCTTTCGTGTTTGAGCGGCGCGCGAGAGATCGCCGACGCGAGAATACGAATGTTCTCGCGACTTCGCGTTAGAGATAACCTTAGTTGTGAGATGATCTCGTTTGTGCTCCAGAGATGGACGCTTATGTGAGAGATACGTGATAACATAGATGAGTATTGTAGGTTGAGTATAACGGGTTGGTAAGTGTATGTTTGTGAAGAGTGAATATATTTACATTCCTGATAAGTTATTTCTCTTCTAAGAATGTGTTTATTCTTTTCTTGTCCATATCTTTGTTTACTTTTTGTTCATTCAAACCCGAGCTCGAAACCGTAGAAACTGTTGAATGGCATCTTCCATCTCTGTGGACGATAAATCCCGGATCAATATTTCCAAATCTTTTCTTTTGTTGCTTGCCCTATACTGCATTCAACAAAACGCCGCCGTTGCCGGGGATGGTTTGATTGCATCGCAATAGTTTCCGTGGTCTTGAGCTTTGTATATATCGTATATATTGTATAGTTTCACTTGTATATATACTTACTTGTACATGTTTACTTGTTTATGTTCACCATATAGTTTTACTTGTATATGTTACATACAAGTATACTTTTGTTGGTGAATGTTTATGAAACAAGTTGAATTCGAATTAGCTCTTTAATTACAAATCTCACTTTTCAACTTGTGAATCTAACAGTCACCAATTTTTCTCTTTGTGTATGTTAATAGTTATATGTGTTTCATGTTTGTATATATGTGTTTGTTTGTGTACATATTTTTATACTTGTGTTTTCTTTATGTTTGTGAAATTGTATATATTGTACCCGTAATGTTTGTTAAGTGTTTTGGTTAGGACACTTTCTTTAAGTTTGTGCGGTGAGACGTCACCATGGCATGACGGAGGGAAGCTACTTTCCAAACACCGAAACAATAAAGGCGTCGAGCTAACGACGTAAAACAAGCGCTTGTTGGGAGGCACCCCAACGGTTGTAAAATTTTGTCTATTTTTCAGTATTTGAGGTATTTAGGTGAAGTGGAGGAAAATTGGAACAGCTATTTCTGTTCTGATTTTTCTGGTTTTTTCTGTCATCGCTAAGCGAGCCTAGCTCCGCTAAGCGATGACAGTAAAATTTTGTTTTCTGGCTTTGTACCAGTGGGATTCCCATTCCACTTGGTTCACTCATTTTTCCCACTTTCACCAAGGCTATTTAGTAGTAGATACTAGTTTTATTTTTCTAATTCTTTTATTGGTTGTTTGTACTTGAATTTTGTCGGTAATTCGAAGATTTTTGAGGTGATTTTCCAAAGCTTGAGTGTTTCAACTTGCGGATGTATGGTAGGATATTGTTTTTGAAGTTGTATCATTCAAGGTACTCATTTATCCCTTTCTATAGCATAACATGTTTAGGAAACTTTTCATTTGTACAATTACCATACCATTCATTCTTTTGCATTACTTGCTTATTGATTGAATCACTTTAGTTCCCAAACCATAAATGTGAGGAAGCTTTCCATTGTTTACATATGCTGGAGGCCACAATCTTTGTTTTAACTGGATTTTATTATGCTTAATCTTTTGTTTATGTTGATTTTATGAAAGCATGAAAAGGATCAAGGCATTTTGTTTCATTTTGAGCACAACCACCAAAACCAAATAGTCAATTCACCTTGTGAGTGTGTGATCATTTGTTAACCCTTTTGAGCCTTTTTGTCAATATCCATGTTGTTTTTGCTAAATGCTTATCTTTGAGTGTTTAGTTGTCATTTTTGCATGGATGATTGATTCTTTGTTTTCTTGAACCCTCAACCATGATTTTTGGTATGAATTTTTACCTTGCCTTAGAAAGTAGGGAGTATTCACATGATGGTGTGGTTGAATTCAAGTTGGGGAGAAAAATGATTATGTACTTATTTAGTTGTTGCTATGAGGTTGAAAAGAAAGAAAAAAAAAAGAAAAAAATGTGAAAAGAAAAGAAAAAAAAAGGAGAAAAAGTTTTGAAAAAGAAAAAGAAAAGAGAAGTGAATAATTGTGCTAATAAGTATTGTGATCGGTTTGAGAAACTTGTGGTTAAGGAGTAAGTTTAATCGAGATTTTGTTGTTTGAATCTTTGGTGGATTGATCACTCCCTTTGGTTTAGGCAAGTTTTTGTTTCGATTAGCCTTAGGACATATCCCTTGTTTGTTAACCAAGCCACATTACAACCTTTAAAAGTCCTTGTGATTCTTGCTTTTGTATCTTCAATGTGATTTTTAGATGAATGCATAATTTAATCTTTTTTTTGCAAGATTGTTGGATGAGTGTTAAAAGTCCTTCACCTTTGTGTGTTTTTCATCCATTTATGAAATTTTTGCTAGGTGTGATTCATGATGTGAGCATGTATTGTGTTAGAATGTTTTGTATGCTTTTTGTACTTAGGATTAGTTTCATTTACATGTTGTTGTTGTAGGATAGTGGTAAGTATTTACTTTGTTTATACATTTTTGTATTGAGCCATACATTTGTTTTTGGTTTTCAAAACTTGTTGATTCACAATTCTTTGGTTTATTACTTTTGATTCTTTGATTTATTTGACATTGTTTGAGGACAAACAAAGTTTTAAGTTGGGGAGAGTTTGATAAGTGCCAAAATGTTGTTATTTTGAGTATATAATTGTGGCACTTATCGATTCTATTCATTCCGTTTTTGTAATAAAATCCCCACTTTTGTGTATATATTCACATTATTTAGTTTTCATATGTTTTATATACCGTTTAATAGTTTTTCCTTTGTTTTTATAGGTATTCATGCTTATTGGAGCCTCGAGGAATAAAGTGTCGAAGGCACGGCTCCGATTGCGCGATTTTGGATCAAATAAGCAAGTTTTGTGCAGAGAGCGCCGCTGAGCGGCGTCTAAGCGCGCTTTCCAGGGGCGAACCAATTTTCATTGGCCGCTAAGCGGTGGGTCTGGCCGCTAAGCGGAGGCCTGTTTACTGTTGTAGATATTTTATGAATACGTGTAGCCCGCTAAGCGAGATGCAGGCCGCTAAGCGGCCGTAGCAGAAATTGTCTTTATATTTCTTCATTTGTAACATTTCTAGGTTATGGTTTGGGAGAGTTTTTGGTTCCAACTCCATCATTTTCATTCTTAGAGTAGGATTAGCTTAGAAAACAACACCGGGTCATGCACTTGGAAGATCGGAGGTGGATTTCTCATCAACCGGAGCTGACAACCCGCGAGATGTTTGGTTTATCTTCTCTATTCTTTGTGTATTTCTTTTGTGTTGGGTTTGTTTGTATATGTACTTGAATCTTATGTATATTTACCGATTTATCGATTATAAAGTTATATTTAACTTTCTTTACAAATCTATGTTGATTGTTATCCTGGATTTTTGCTCTGTGCTGAAGATTTGAGTTGCTTTAGAGATAAACTGCTTGAATCTTTATCTAGGATGATAATCTGTTGGTTCTGAACTCTAGAGATAGATTTAGAGCTAGCATTCACTGTTTGTATCTGTACTTAATGCTTTCGTGTTTGAGCGGCGCGCGAGAGATCGCCGACGCGAGAATACGAATGTTCTCGCGACTTCGCGTTAGAGATAACCTTAGTTGTGAGATGATCTCGTTTGTGCTCCAGAGATGGACGCTTATGTGAGAGATACGTGATAACATAGATGAGTATTGTAGGTTGAGTATAACGGGTTGGTAAGTGTATGTTTGTGAAGAGTGAATATATTTACATTCCTGATAAGTTATTTCTCTTCTAAGAATGTGTTTATTCTTTTCTTGTCCATATCTTTGTTTACTTTTTGTTCATTCAAACCCGAGCTCGAAACCGTAGAAACTGTTGAATGGCATCTTCCATCTCTGTGGACGATAAATCCCGGATCAATATTTCCAAATCTTTTCTTTTGTTGCTTGCCCTATACTGCATTCAACAAAACGCCGCCGTTGCCGGGGATGGTTTGATTGCATCGCAATAGTTTCCGTGGTCTTGAGCTTTGTATATATCGTATATATTGTATAGTTTCACTTGTATATATACTTACTTGTACATGTTTACTTGTTTATGTTCACCATATAGTTTTACTTGTATATGTTACATACAAGTATACTTTTGTTGGTGAATGTTTATGAAACAAGTTGAATTCGAATTAGCTCTTTAATTACAAATCTCACTTTTCAACTTGTGAATCTAACAGTCACCAATTTTTCTCTTTGTGTATGTTAATAGTTATATGTGTTTCAAGTTTGTATATATGTGTTTGTTTGTGTACATATTTTTATACTTGTGTTTTCTTTATGTTTGTGAAATTGTATATATTGTACCCGTAATGTTTGTTGAGTGTTTTGGTTAGGACACTTTCTTTAAGTTTGTGCGGTGAGACGTCACCATGGCATGACGGAGGGAAGCTACTTTCCAAACACCGAAACAATAAAGGCGTCGAGCTAACGACGTAAAACAAGCGCTTGTTGGGAGGCACCCCAACGGTTGTAAAATTTTGTCTATTTTTCAGTATTTGAGGTATTTAGGTGAAGTGGAGGAAAATTGGAACAGCTATTTCTGTTCTGATTTTTCTGGTTTTTTCTGTCATCGCTAAGCGAGCCTAGCTCCTCTAAGCGATGACAGTAAAATTTTGTTTTCTGGCTTTGTACCAGTGGGATTCCCATTCCACTTGGTTCACTCATTTTTCCCACTTTCACCAAGGCTATTTAGTAGTAGATACTAGTTTTATTTTTCTAATTCTTTTATTGGTTGTTTGTACTTGAATTTTGTCGGTAATTCGAAGATTTTTGAGGTGATTTTCCAAAGCTTGAGTGTTTCAACTTGCGGATGTATGGTAGGATATTGTTTTTGAAGTTGTATCATTCAAGGTAATCATTTATCCCTTTCTATAGCATAACATGTTTAGGAAACTTTTCATTTGTACAATTACCATACCATTCATTCTTTTGCATTACTTGCTTATTGATTGAATCACTTTAGTTCCCAAACCATAAATGTGAGGAAGCTTTCCATTGTTTACATATGCTGGAGGCCACAATCTTTGTTTTAACTGGATTTTATTATGCTTAATCTTTTGTTTATGTTGATTTTATGAAAGCATGAAAAGGATCAAGGCATTTTGTTTCATTTTGAGCACAACCACCAAAACCAAATAGTCAATTCACCTTGTGAGTGTGTGATCATTTGTTAACCCTTTTGAGCCTTTTTGTCAATATCCATGTTGTTTTTGCTAAATGCTTATCTTTGAGTGTTTAGTTGTCATTTTTGCATGGATGATTGATTCTTTGTTTTCTTGAACCCTCAACCATGATTTTTGGTATGAATTTTTACCTTGCCTTAGAAAGTAGGGAGTATTCACATGATGGTGTGGTTGAATTCAAGTTGGGGAGAAAAATGATTATGTACTTATTTAGTTGTTGCTATGAGGTTGAAAAGAAAGAAAAAAAAAAAGAAAAAAATGTGAAAAGAAAAGAAAAAAAAAGGAGAAAAAGTTTTGAAAAAGAAAAAGAAAAGAGAAGCGAATAATTGTGCTAATAAGTATTGTGATCGGTTTGAGAAACTTGTAGTTAAGGAGTAAGTTTAATCGAGATTTTGTTGTTTGAATCTTTGGTGGATTGATCACTCCCTTTGGTTTAGGCAAGTTTTTGTTTCGATTAGCCTTAGGACATATCCCTTGTTTGTTAACCAAGCCACATTACAACCTTTAAAAGTCCTTGTGATTCTTGCTTTTGTATCTTCAATGTGATTTTTAGATGAATGCATAATTTAATCTTTTGTTTGCAAGATTGTTGGATGAGTGTTAAAAGTCCTTCACCTTTGTGTGTTTTTCATCCATTTATGAAATTTTTGCTAGGTGTGATTCATGATGTGAGCATGTATTGTGTTAGAATGTTTTGTATGCTTTTTATACTTAGGATTAGTTTCATTTACATGTTGTTGTTGTAGGATAGTGGTAAGTATTTACTTTGTTTATACATTTTTGTATTGAGCCATACATTTGTTTTTGGTTTTCAAAACTTGTTGATTCACAATTCTTTGGTTTATTACTTTTGATTCTTTGATTTATTTGACATTGTTTGAGGACAAACAAAGTTTTAAGTTGGGGAGAGTTTGATAAGTGCCAAAATGTTGTTATTTTGAGTATATAATTGTGGCACTTATCGATTCTATTCATTCCGTTTTTGTAATAAAATCCCCACTTTTGTGTATATATTCACATTATTTAGTTTTCATATGTTTTATATACCGTTTAATAGTTTTTCCTTTGTTTTTATAGGTATTCATGCTTATTGGAGCCTCGAGGAATAAAGTGTCGAAGGCACGGCTCCGATTGCGCGATTTTGGATCAAATAAGCAAGTTTTGTGCAGAGAGCGCCGCTGAGCGGCGTCTAAGCGCGCTTTCCAGGGGCGAACCAATTTTCATTGGCCGCTAAGCGGCGGGTCTGGCCGCTAAGCGGAGGCCTGTTTACTGTTGTAGATATTTTATGAATACGTGTAGCCCGCTAAGCGAGATGCAGGCCGCTAAGCGGCCGTAGCAGAAATTGTCTTTATATTTCTTCATTTGTAACATTTCTAGGTTATGGTTTTGGAGAGTTTTTGGTTCCAACTCCATCATTTTCATTCTTAGAGTAGGATTAGCTTAGAAAACAACACCGGGTCATGCACTTGGAAGATCGGAGGTGGATTTCTCATCAACCGGAGCTGACAACCCGCGAGATGTTTGGTTTATCTTCTCTATTCTTTGTGTATTTCTTTTGTGTTGGGTTTGTTTGTATATGTACTTGAATCTTATGTATATTTACCGATTTATCGATTATAAAGTTATATTTAACTTTCTTTACAAATCTATGTTGATTGTTATCCTGGATTTTTGCTCTGTGCTGAAGATTTGAGTTGCTTTAGAGATAAACTGCTTGAATCTTTATCTAGGATGATAATCTGTTGGTTCTGAACTCTAGAGATAGATTTAGAGCTAGCATTCACTGTTTGTATCTGTACTTAATGCTTTCGTGTTTGAGCGGCGCGTGAGAGATCGCCGACGCGAGAATACGAATGTTCTCGCGACTTCGCGTTAGAGATAACCTTAGTTGTGAGATGATCTCGTTTGTGCTCCAGAGATGGACGCTTATGTGAGAGATACGTGATAACATAGATGAGTATTGTAGGTTGAGTATAACGGGTTGGTAAGTGTATGTTTGTGAAGAGTGAATATATTTACATTCCTGATAAGTTGTTTCTCTTCTAAGAATGTGTTTATTCTTTTCTTGTCCATATCTTTGTTTACTTTTTGTTCATTCAAACCCGAGCTCGAAACCGTAGAAACTGTTGAATGGCATCTTCCATCTCTCTGGACGATAAATCCCGGATCAATATTTCCAAATCTTTTCTTTTGTTGCTTGCCCTATACTGCATTCAACAAAACGCCGCCGTTGCCGGGGATGGTTTGATTGCATCGCAATAGTTTCCGTGGTCTTGAGCTTTGTATATATCGTATATATTGTATAGTTTCACTTGTATATATACTTACTTGTACATGTTTACTTGTTTATGTTCACCATATAGTTTTACTTGTATATGTTACATACAAGTATACTTTTGTTGGTGAATGTTTATGAAACAAGTTGAATTCGAATTAGCTCTTTAATTACAAATCTCACTTTTCAACTTGTGAATCTAACAGTCACCAATTTTTCTCTTTGTGTATGTTAATAGTTATATGTGTTTCATGTTTGTATATATGTGTTTGTTTGTGTACATATTTTTATACTTGTGTTTTCTTTATGTTTGTGAAATTGTATATATTGTACCCGTAATGTTTGTTGAGTGTTTTGGTTAGGACACTTTCTTTAAGTTTGTGCGGTGAGACGTCACCATGGCATGACGGAGGGAAGCTACTTTCCAAACACCGAAACAATAAAGGCGTCGAGCTAACGACGTAAAACAAGCGCTTGTTGGGAGGCACCCCAACGGTTGTAAAATTTTGTCTATTTTTCAGTATTTGAGGTATTTAGGTGAAGTGGAGGAAAATTGGAACAGCTATTTATGTTCTGATTTTTCTGGTTTTTTCTGTCATCGCTAAGCGAGCCTAGCTCCGCTAAGCGATGACAGTAAAATTTTGTTTTCTGGCTTTGTACCAGTGGGATTCCCATTCCACTTGGTTCACTCATTTTTCCCACTTTCACCAAGGCTATTTAGTAGTAGATACTAGTTTTATTTTTCTAATTCTTTTATTGGTTGTTTGTACTTGAATTTTGTCGGTAATTCGAAGATTTTTGAGGTGATTTTCCAAAGCTTGAGTGTTTCAACTTGCGGATGTATGGTAGGATATTGTGTTAGAACAAGATTTGTTCTTATCAATTATATTAGTTTTGATGATAACAATAATATGAATTTTGCTTAAGATAATATGGTACTCTAATCCAATGCAATTTCCCTTTCAGGAAATATATAAAGAGTACGCATAATTCAGCGCTCAGAAGTTGTATCTCAAATGGTTCAGCATGCAACATCAGAACATGGTCTGGCAAGACATCAGAAGATGGTCGAAGCAGAATCAGAACATGGGTCTATGGAAGCATCAGAAGAACATGAGATCAGAAGCACTGAAGATCATGAAGATCAGAAGATGGTATCACGCTCAGAAGCACTTCAAGGTCAGAAGATCAGAAGATGCTATGCACCAAGCTGTTTTGACTCTGATGATATTCAAACGTCGTATTCACAAACATCAGATCAGAAGGAAGTACAGGTGGCAGACTACGCTGACTGACAAAAGGAACGTTAAAAGCTACTAAAGGCTACGTCAGTAGACACAGCGTGAACAAGGCTCGAGGTAGTTGACAAAAGCGTATAACATTAAATGCGATGCTGTACGGAACACGCAAAGCATTAAATGAATTCAACGGTCATCTTCTCAACGCCTATAAATATGAAGTTCTGATGAGAAGCAAGGTTAACGATTCTGCACCAAAACAACTTATATCAAACTTGCTGAAACGCTGTTCAATCAAAGCTCAGAATCTTCATCAACTCACTACATTGCTGTTGTAATATCTTAGTGAGATTAAGCTTAAACGATAAGAGAAATATCACAGTTTGTGATTATAGCTTTTAAGAAGCATTTGTAAACTCTTGAATAGATTACATTAAGTTGTAAGGAACTAGAGTGATCGTGTGATCAGTATACTCTAGGAAGTCTTAGCAGTTGGCTGAGCAGTTTGTAACTAGAGTGATCGTGTTGATCAGAATACTCTAGGGAAGTCTTAGGAGTGAACTAAGCCTAGAGTGATCGTGTTGATCAGTAGACTCTAGAAAAGTCTTAGAGGGTATCTAAGCAGTTGTTCCTGGAGTGATCAGTGTGTGATCAGAAGACTCTGGAAGACTTAGTTGCGGACTAAGTGGAAAACCATTGTAATCCGTGCGATTAGTGGATTAAATCCTCAGGTTGAGGTAAATCATCTCTGCGGGGGTGGACTGGAGTAGCTTCGTTAACAGCGAACCAGGATAAAAATAATTGTGCAATTTATTTTTATCGTCCAAGATTTAAAGTCACACTTATTCAATCCCCCCCTTTCTAAGTGTTTTTCTATCCTTCAATTGGCATCAGAGCGCCGGTTCTAAGGTGCAAGCACTTAACCGTGTTTAGAAAAGATTCAGGAAGAGAAAAACGCTTCATTTAAAAGATGGTTGATGAAAGTGAAAAGTCTACATCTACACCTGCATCTACATCTGGCTCTGCTGAGCAATACAACGGCAACAATGGTTATACTAGACCGCCGGTATTTGATGGTGAAAACTTTGAATACTGGAAAGATAAACTGGAAAGTTACTTTCTGGGTCTAGATGGTGATCTATGGGATCTTCTAATGGATGGTTACAAACATCCAGTAAATGCCAGTGGCGTGAAGCTGTCAAGGCAAGAAATGAATGATGATCAAAAGAAGCTTTTCAGGAATCATCATAAATGTAGAACTGTTTTGCTGAATGCTATCTCTCATGCTGAGTATGAGAAGATATCTAACAGGGAAACGGCCTATGACATATATGAGTCCTTGAAAATGACTCATGAAGGAAATGCTCAAGTCAAGGAGACTAAAGCTCTAGCCTTAATCCAGAAGTATGAAGCCTTCAAGATGGAGGATGATGAAGACATTGAAAAGATGTTTTCAAGATTTCAAACTCTTACTGCTGGATTGAGAGTTCTTGACAAAGGATACACCAAGGCTGATCATGTGAAGAAGATCATCAGAAGCTTACCCAGAAGATGGGGTCCTATGGTGACTGCATTCAAGATTGCAAAGAATCTGAATGAAGTTTCTCTGGAAGAGCTGATCAGTGCCTTGAGAAGCCATGAAATTGAGCTGGATGCAAATGAGCCTCAAAAGAAAGGTAAGTCTATTGCATTAAAATCTAATATCAAGAAATGCACTAACGCTTTTCAGGCCAAAGAAGAAGATCCTGAAGAATCAGAATCTGAAGAAGAAGATGAACTGTCCCTGATCTCCAGAAGGCTAAATCAACTCTGGAAGACCAAGCAAAGGAAGTTCAGAGGCTTCAGAAGTTCAAGGAAATTTGAACGTGGAGAATCTTCTGATGAAAGAAGATTTGACAAGAAGAAGGTCATGTGCTATGAATGCAATGAGCCTGGACACTACAAGAATGAATGTCCAAATCTTCAGAAGGAAAGTCCCAAGAAAAAGTTTCATAAGAAGAAAGGTCTTATGGCAACCTGGGATGAATCAGAAGATGATTCAGAAGATGAGCAGGCCAACTGTGCGCTGATGGCGACAGAAGATGACGAATCAGAATCTACATCAGAATCAGATTCTGAAGAGGTATTTTCTGAACTTACTAGAGATGAGTTAGTTTCCGGTCTAACTGAACTACTGGAACTCAAGTCTCAGATTAGTCTCAAATACAAAAAGCTGAAAAAGCAATTTGAATTTGAAACAAAGAAGCTTGAGTTGGAGAATTCTGAATTAAAAGAAAAACTTTTAAAATTATCCAATAATGTTGGATCTCCTTCTGATTCAGAAAAATCCACTCCTAGTCTAAACCATATTCTGAAAGAATATGATTTAAGTTTCAGGAAGTTCTTATCTAGAAGTATTGGCAGAAGTCAGCTAGCTTCTATGATATATGCTGTGTCTGGAAACAAAAGAGTTGGCATTGGTTTTGAGGGTGAAACCCCATACAAACTTGAACCTGTTGATGAAATGAAAATCACATACAAGCCATTGTATGATCAGTTCAAGTATGGCCACTCTCATGATATTAGGCACACTTCACATGCTCAAAGTTTTCACATAACACACACCAAGAAGCATGTGACACAACCTAGGAAATATCATGAAACTCATATTAAAAATTATCATGCTGTTCCTCCTATTGCTTATAATGTTAAATCCAAGTTCAATCAGAACTTGAGAAAATCTAACAAGAAAGGACCCAAGAAAATGTGGGTACCAAAGAAAAGGACTATTTCTTTTGCAGATTCTCTTGGTGACAAAGAAGATAAAAATCAACATGACATGTCTCCTGGACTCAAGTTGGTTTCAACACTTGAAGGGAAGAAAGATTGTCTTCCAAGTTCTGGTTCTTAAATCTGTTGAAGAAACTATGCTTGTAGGAGATCAGAAAAGAAAGTTGTTAGTCTTGGAACCATCTATTTTGTTTGTGTCTATAGCAATGATGTAAAATGCTACAGAATAGACATCGTTGAAACATTGATTGTGGACAAATCAATAAACATCTGTTTTGATGATAAACTTGTTTCTGATGAAACAAAGAGCTTAAGAATTTCTGCAGATACAGTTTTGTCTTATCAGAAGCTGCAGAACAAAGAAGTGAACCTCCAGAAGCTGTGTATATCAGAAGTAATGGATCAGAAGATCATTCAGACTTATATCAGCACACTTCAGAAGGAGTATTTCCAGAAGAGAAACTTGATCAACTCAGAAGCAGTGATCAGAATCTGAGGCGTAAAGTCTATTCTTAATACAGCTGTCATCTATTATCTGATGATGAACACGTATCTGTACGGTTAGTACAAAGCGTGCAGTTGAAAAGACACCGACCTAGGTAACTGTTTTAAATCATTTCATTTACCACGTTCTCTCTCCTCACGTCACTCATCATTTAATAAAATTGATTTCCTTTGATTCTGGAACTTTTCGATTTATATTTTTTTTAATCCGTCTCTATATATTCTTTTCAAATCATATCGTACATCTTTTTCGCTCCTTTGTCTCTCTCTCTCTCCTTGCATTCTCTCGTTTGAAAAGTTCTTAGCCGTTTTCTAAAAAACCCTAATCAAAAACCCAGTTCGCTTCTCTTGCTCGTTTTGTTTTGGTCATTCTGCATCAATGGCTGCATCCTCATCCCAAAATGCTGAGTCATCTGTTCCTCATCATCTCCAAGAAGAAACGTTGCAACTTACTCCTGTTGTTGCATGCTCTATTCCCAAGAACAAATTAGAAGTTCTATGTGAACTTATTGTTGACTTTGACAACCTTGAAGAACATGGATTTAATCTTAAAGAAGACATCATCTTTCAAGGATGGACCTCGTTGTTTGCTGAGTTCGTTGGCCCAGTTTATCCAGATCTTGTCAAGGAGTTCTGGGCACATGCTGTGGTTGCTCCAAAATCAATACTTTCTTTCGTCCATGGAAAGTTTGTTGTTATTACTGAAAACATTCTTAGAGTGATGTTTGATTTGAAGAACGCGGAAGGAGCTTTTGAAATCGATAAAAGGGAAGATTGGGAAGAGGTTCTATCCACTCTCTATTCAAATGTCAAGAAAACAAAACACGTCAAGGAGTTGAGAGATATCTACAAAATCTGGACAAAGATCATTCTTGGGTGCTTCTACCATAGGAAAGCGACACATGCCGCTGACTTCATAAACAATGAGCAAAAATATATTCTTTATTGCATTGCCACTCAGAAGAAGGTTGATGTGGTTTACATTATCTTCAACCATATGTGGAAAGCAGTAAAGGATTCCAGAAACGCTTTCAGAAAAGAAAATGGTGGAACAATCATTCCTTTTGGGAGAATCATTACAAACCTTCTGGTGCATTCCAAGATTGTTGAGAGTCTGGAATCTGAAGGTATTGTGAAAGACCTTGCTGTCACATCTGGGGCTTGTCTGAACGCATTCACTTTAAAGAGGATGAACGTGATTAAGGCTATCATTAAGACTCCTCAACCTCTTGCTGGAACAACAATCAGAAGAGAGCCAGTTCTAGCTGAATTCAAAACCTTCTTCAATAGTGAGGTACCACAAGTCAGAACTAAGTATCTGATATCACAAAAAGAGGATAAGAGTCTTAAAGATCAAGACAAAGGTGCTCCTATTAAAGTGAATCGTAAGAAGGAGGTAAGGACCAAAAGAAAGTTTGATCATCCTGCTGCTACCACCAATAAAGAAGTGACCCCAGAAGAAGTCATTGCAAAGGTTGCTAAGGCTGTCTCTGCTGATTTTGAGAAGAAAAAGAAGGAAGCTGAGAAAAAGAAAAAGAAGTCAAATAACGATGCTGAAATTGTTGAAGTTGTTGAGAAGAAGAAAATCAGAAAAAGGAAGATGATTATTCAAAGCTCAGATGAAGAAAATGCTGCTCAAGAGGCTGAGAATCAACCAGAAGTTCTGGCTTATGTCAGAAGGAAAGAAATCGCTAGCGGCAAAGCAAAGGTTATTGAAGAGCCGAAGAGTAAGAAGCAGAAAAAGACGGAGGATGTGGCCAAAGCTTTTCTGAGAGGTTCCAAAGGTATATGCATTTCTGAACCTAATTCTGTTCCTGCTGTTTGTTCAGAAGCTGCACCAATAGAGATTGTCCCTACACCTGAACCAGAAAAAGCCACATCAGAATCACCTGTTTTTGCCCATGTTCTTACACCTCCATCTTCTCCTTTAACTATTCCTTCCTCTCCACCTACCATAAATCCTGTTCTGGATATACCACCCCTTCAAACTCTCCTTCCATCTCAACCTTCTCTCAACGCTACTCTTGAACATACTCCCTCCACCTCTCAAAACAATCCTTGTGATTCTCCTTTTCCAACCTCTGCATCACATGAGCAGCTGCTCCGTGATTGCAACTACACTCCCAAGCCTCGTCCTGAAGCTGAAGTGGTAGTGTTAGATTCTGATACTGAAGCAGAATCTTCTTATAGGTTGGATAGAGAACCTCATCCGTACTTCACTTCCAAACCTGCCTTCTCAAAAACCCAAATAAAACCCCGCCCTGTATATCCTATTGGTGTAGTTTTTGAAAACATAAAGAGGAATCTCAGAAGTACCTTTGATACTCTCAGACTCGCTGAAAGTTCTGGATTTAATGATGTTGCTATGCGGAACTTCTGGAGGATCTTTCGCAGAGAATCAGATGCTCTGTTTTTAGAACTTCAGGAAGCCTGTGTAGCTGCTGCCCCACGGCCTCGTGGAATTCTGAGGAATTATGAAGACTTCTGGTTTGCTCGTCTCAAAGGAAGATATCTTTTGGAAGAGAAGCCCTTCTTGGATGAGATGGAACAATTAAGACTCGCTGCTGCATTGGAAGCAAATCCTTGCAGGGAGATTGTGGTTTGGATACCTCAATATCCTGTTCTGCTCGGAGATTTCAAGACTCTCTTTGACTATCTGAGGGAAAACCCGTCTGAGAAAGATCCAAACTTGGCCATTCCAGAAGTTGTTGACCCACCAGAAGTTGAAGGTCCCTCTGCTCCCAGGAATTTAGCTGCCATTCTTCAGGCACTAGAGAATGGAGACTCTGAAATTCCTGCTGCAGAGTATGGAGATGCTTCTATGCAAGAAGCAGATGCTGAAGATCATGTTGCTGAATCAGACCCTGTTGAGGAAATCCCAGCAAATGATACTTCTATGGAAGCTGCAGATCAACATGCCATTCCTGTAGTTGAAAGCGGTGAAGCTTCTTCTGATGAACCTTTTCGTCTTGCAAGGACTCTAGAAGCGATTCAGAGGAGACAGGATGAGCAAAGCTCACTCAATGACAAGTATGATGCTTTCATTGAAAGGCAAGAAGGACACAACAATATGGTTCAAGAGATGCTGACCAAGATCTTGTCAAGACTAGGGCCATCTTAGATTGAGTCTGTGTTGTTTCTTTCTTCTCGTTGCATCTGTCTTTGTGCATCTGATCTTTCCTTTCTTCATGTACTTCTGAACCTGCTGTTTGAAACTTCAATGAAATCAACTTCTTTCTCCGTGTGTTTCATTTTATTTGTCGTTTTATACATCTGAATCCTTTTAAATTTTCTTTTTGATGTTATGACAAAAAGGGGGAGAAGATAAATGATAAATGATTTGATTAATCTATCAGTTGCTGGGTAAAGGCTCCCACACATTCACTAACAAGAACTGCAAGTTCTACATGGTTTAAGTGTTTTTGCAGGTACAGAGAAGTGAAATGAATCTTCAGAAGCAAACACTAGAAGCAAAACCATAAGAAGCGTTATTCTGTAAAAGGAATAAGCTCTTGGAAACTGAAGCAAGCTGAGTGCTGTCAAGCTTCAGAGATCAGAAGCTAGAAAGAAGAATGAATCAGAAGCACTGATAATAGAATTTGAATATCATTGTCTATCCTGTTCTGACAAAATTCTATTTGCTCTGATACATATAATGTTATGGCTCTGATACATTATTTGCTCTGATACATTATTTCAGCCTATATGGCTCTGATACATATAATGTGTTCAAACATACATTTTATGTTCTAACTCGTTCATGCTGACTTTTGTCGTTTAGTTTTTGTTCTGTAACATTTCAGGATGTAGAGATGCTCTGATGATGCTCTGGTACATTCAACAATGTTCTGATACAAATCTAGCATGAAGTGATGTTGGTAGACATTCAAAGTTCTGAAGCTATCCGAGGGAAGCAGAAATCAGAAGATGTGAATGTTCTAAAAGATCCAGAAAATTCAAGTTCTGAAGCTGTCCAATGGAAGCAGAAGTCAGAAGCTATGAATTCTCTGAAGGCAGAAGCTTATATGATCGTCTCTACCGAAATAATCAGGGAAGTCTTTTATCAAAGTTCTTCGAGTATTTATTTCAGGGGGAGATTATTTATCTCAGGGGGAGATTGTTAATCTCAGGGGGAGACATATTCATATGCTTATGCTATAGCTGTGTAATTTGTCTTTTGCCGTCTACTCTTTCTGATCGCAAATTCATATCATTTATATATGTTTTTGTCATCATCAAAAAGGGGGAGATTGTTAGAACAAGATTTGTTCTTATCAATTATATTAGTTTTGATGATAACAATAATATGAATTTTGCTTAAGATAATATGGTACTCTAATCCAATGCAATTTCCCTTTCAGGAAATATATAAAGAGTACGCATAATTCAGCGCTCAGAAGTTGTATCTCAAATGGTTCAGCATGCAACATCAGAACATGGTCTGGCAAGACATCAGAAGATGGTCGAAGCAGAATCAGAACATGGGTCTATGGAAGCATCAGAAGAACATGAGATCAGAAGCACTGAAGATCATGAAGATCAGAAGATGGTATCACGCTCAGAAGCACTTCAAGGTCAGAAGATCAGAAGATGCTATGCACCAAGCTGTTTTGACTCTGATGATATTCAAACGTCGTATTCACAAACATCAGATCAGAAGGAAGTACAGGTGGCAGACTACGCTGACTGACAAAAGGAACGTTAAAAGCTACTAAAGGCTACGTCAGTAGACACAGCGTGAACAAGGCTCGAGGTAGTTGACAAAAGCGTATAACATTAAATGCGATGCTGTACGGAACACGCAAAGCATTAAATGAATTCAACGGTCATCTTCTCAACGCCTATAAATATGAAGTTCTGATGAGAAGCAAGGTTAACGATTCTGCACCAAAACAACTTATATCAAACTTGCTGAAACGCTGTTCAATCAAAGCTCAGAATCTTCATCAACTCACTACATTGCTGTTGTAATATCTTAGTGAGATTAAGCTTAAACGATAAGAGAAATATCACAGTTTGTGATTATAGCTTTTAAGAAGCATTTGTAAACTCTTGAATAGATTACATTAAGTTGTAAGGAACTAGAGTGATCGTGTGATCAGTATACTCTAGGAAGTCTTAGCAGTTGGCTGAGCAGTTTGTAACTAGAGTGATCGTGTTGATCAGAATACTCTAGGGAAGTCTTAGGAGTGAACTAAGCCTAGAGTGATCGTGTTGATCAGTAGACTCTAGAAAAGTCTTAGAGGGTATCTAAGCAGTTGTTCCTGGAGTGATCAGTGTGTGATCAGAAGACTCTGGAAGACTTAGTTGCGGACTAAGTGGAAAACCATTGTAATCCGTGCGATTAGTGGATTAAATCCTCAGGTTGAGGTAAATCATCTCTGCGGGGGTGGACTGGAGTAGCTTCGTTAACAGCGAACCAGGATAAAAATAATTGTGCAATTTATTTTTATCGTCCAAGATTTAAAGTCACACTTATTCAATCCCCCCCTTTCTAAGTGTTTTTCTATCCTTCATATTGTTTTTGAAGTTGTATCATTCAAGGTACTCATTTATCCCTTTCTATAGCATAACATGTTTAGGAAACTTTTCATTTGTACAATTACCATACCATTCATTCTTTTGCATTACTTGCTTATTGATTGAATCACTTTAGTTCCCAAACCATAAATGTGAGGAAGCTTTCCATTGTTTACATATGCTGGAGGCCACAATCTTTGTTTTAACTGGATTTTATTATGCTTAATCTTTTGTTTATGTTGATTTTATGAAAGCATGAAAAGGATCAAGGCATTTTGTTTCATTTTGAGCACAACCACCA
This sequence comes from Vicia villosa, assembly GCF_029867415.1. NCBI lineage: Eukaryota > Viridiplantae > Streptophyta > Magnoliopsida > Fabales > Fabaceae > Vicia > Vicia villosa. The sequence goes on along the minus strand of NC_081186.1, from coordinate 70,001,661 downwards.
AAACCAAATAGTCAATTCACCTTGTGAGTGTGTGATCATTTGTTAACCCTTTTGAGCCTTTTTGTCAATATCCATGTTGTTTTTGCTAAATGCTTATCTTTGAGTGTTTAGTTGTCATTTTTGCATGGATGATTGATTCTTTGTTTTCTTGAACCCTCAACCATGATTTTTGGTATGAATTTTTACCTTGCCTTAGAAAGTAGGGAGTATTCACATGATGGTGTGGTTGAATTCAAGTTGGGGAGAAAAATGATTATGTACTTATTTAGTTGTTGCTATGAGGTTGAAAAGAAAGAAAAAAAAAAGAAAAAAATGTGAAAAGAAAAGAAAAAAAAAGGAGAAAAAGTTTTGAAAAAGAAAAAGAAAAGAGAAGCGAATAATTGTGCTAATAAGTATTGTGATCGGTTTGAGAAACTTGTGGTTAAGGAGTAAGTTTAATCGAGATTTTGTTGTTTGAATCTTTGGTGGATTGATCACTCCCTTTGGTTTAGGCAAGTTTTTGTTTCGATTAGCCTTAGGACATATCCCTTGTTTGTTAACCAAGCCACATTACAACCTTTAAAAGTCCTTGTGATTCTTGCTTTTGTATCTTCAATGTGATTTTTAGATGAATGCATAATTTAATCTTTTGTTTGCAAGATTGTTGGATGAGTGTTAAAAGTCCTTCACCTTTGTGTGTTTTTCATCCATTTATGAAATTTTTGCTAGGTGTGATTCATGATGTGAGCATGTATTGTGTTAGAATGTTTTGTATGCTTTTTGTACTTAGGATTAGTTTCATTTACATGTTGTTGTTGTAGGATAGTGGTAAGTATTTACTTTGTTTATACATTTTTGTATTGAGCCATACATTTGTTTTTGGTTTTCAAAACTTGTTGATTCACAATTCTTTGGTTTATTACTTTTGATTCTTTGATTTATTTGACATTGTTTGAGGACAAACAAAGTTTTAAGTTGGGGAGAGTTTGATAAGTGCCAAAATGTTGTTATTTTGAGTATATAATTGTGGCACTTATCGATTCTATTCATTCCGTTTTTGTAATAAAATCCCCACTTTTGTGTATATATTCACATTATTTAGTTTTCATATGTTTTATATACCGTTTAATAGTTTTTCCTTTGTTTTTATAGGTATTCATGCTTATTGGAGCCTCGAGGAATAAAGTGTCGAAGGCACGGCTCCGATTGCGCGATTTTGGATCAAATAAGCAAGTTTTGTGCAGAGAGCGCCGCTGAGCGGCGTCTAAGCGCGCTTTCCAGGGGCGAACCAATTTTCATTGGCCGCTAAGCGGCGGGTCTGGCCGCTAAGCGGAGGCCTGTTTACTGTTGTAGATATTTTATGAATACGTGTAGCCCGCTAAGCGAGATGCAGGCCGCTAAGCGGCCGTAGCAGAAATTGTCTTTATATTTCTTCATTTGTAACATTTCTAGGTTATGGTTTTGGAGAGTTTTTGGTTCCAACTCCATCATTTTCATTCTTAGAGTAGGATTAGCTTAGAAAACAACACCGGGTCATGCACTTGGAAGATCGGAGGTGGATTTCTCATCAACCAAAGCTGACAACCCGCGAGATGTTTGGTTTATCTTCTCTATTCTTTGTGTATTTCTTTTGTGTTGGGTTTGTTTGTATATGTACTTGAATCTTATGTATATTTACCGATTTACCGATTATAAAGTTATATTTAACTTTCTTTACAAATCTATGTTGATTGTTATCCTGGATTTTTGCTCTGTGCTGAAGATTTGAGTTGCTTTAGAGATAAACTGCTTGAATCTTTATCTAGGATGATAATCTGTTGGTTCTGAACTCTAGAGATAGATTTAGAGCTAGCATTCACTGTTTGTATCTGTACTTAATGCTTTCGTGTTTGAGCGGCGCGCGAGAGATCGCCGACGCGAGAATACGAATGTTCTCGCGACTTCGCGTTAGAGATAACCTTAGTTGTGAGATGATCTCGTTTGTGCTCCAGAGATGGACGCTTATGTGAGAGATACGTGATAACATAGATGAGTATTGTAGGTTGAGTATAACGGGTTGGTAAGTGTATGTTTGTGAAGAGTGAATATATTTACATTCCTGATAAGTTATTTCTCTTCTAAGAATGTGTTTATTCTTTTCTTGTCCATATCTTTGTTTACTTTTTGTTCATTCAAACCCGAGCTCGAAACCGTAGAAACTGTTGAATGGCATCTTCCATCTCTGTGGACGATAAATCCCGGATCAATATTTCCAAATCTTTTCTTTTGTTGCTTGCCCTATACTGCATTCAACAATGGCACACCTTTAGTTGCAATTATTGATACTGGAGCAACTCACTCTTTTATTTCTTTAGATTGTGCTATGAGGTTGAATCTTGAGATATCTGATATAAATGGAAGTATGGTTATTGACACTCCTGCGTCGGGTTCAGTAACTACTTTGTCTGCATGCTTGAATTGTCCGGTTGACATTTTTGGTAGAGAATTCGGGATGGACTTAGTGTGCCTTCCGTTGAAACAACTTGATGTAATCCTGGGAATGAACTGGTTGGAATTCAACCGTGTTCATATCAGTTGTTTTACGAAGACGGTAATTTTTCCTGAAGAGGTTAGTAATGATGATCTGGAAATGACAGCTAGACAAGTGAATGAAGCCATCGGAGATGGAGCAACAGTGTTTACATTGTTCGCATTGATGAATGTGAAGGAGAAAGTGGCGAGTGGCGAATTGCCTGTGGTGTGTGAGTTTCCAGAAGTCTTTCCAGAAGATGTGAATGAATTACCATCGGAAAGAGAAGTGGAGTTTTCTATTGAATTGGTTCCAGGAACTAGTCCAGTGTCGATGGCACCGTACCGTATGTCGCCGTCTGAATTGGCTGAACTGAAGAAACAGTTAGAGGAATTGCTTGAGAAGAAATTTATTCGTCCTAGTGTTTCTCCGTGGGGTGCGCTTGTGTTACTGGTAAAGAAGAAAGAGGATTCAATGAGGCTTTGTGTAGATTACAGACAATTGAATAAGGTCACTATCAAGAATCGGTATCCATTGCCGAGGATTGATGATTTGATGGATCAATTGGTTGGAGCATGTGTATTTAGTAAGATTGATCTGAGGTCTGGGTATCATCAGATACGTGTGAAAGATGACGATATTCAGAAGACTGCTTTTAGAACAAGGTATGGACATTATGAGTATTCTGTAATGCCGTTTGGGGTTACTAATGCACCTGGTGTTTTTATGGAATATATGAACAGGATCTTTCATCCTTATCTCAATAAGTTCGTGGTGGTATTTATAGATGATATCCTGATATATTCTAAGAATGAGGAAAAACATGCGGAACATCTCAGAATTGTGTTAGAGCTGTTGAAAGAGAAGCAACTTTTTGCCAAACTGTCGAAGTGTGAATTCTGGTTAGAGAAAGTCAGTTTTCTTGGACATGTGATTTCTAAGGATGGTATTGCTGTGGATCCTACAAAGATAGAAGTTGTGTCCCAGTGGGAAGCTCCGAAGTCAGTATCAGAGATTCGTAGTTTTCTTGGTCTCGCAGGTTATTACAGAAAGTTCATTGAAGGATTTTCAAAGTTAGCATTACCGTTAACTAAACTGACCAGGAAGGGACAAGCCTTTATATGGGATGCCAAGTGTGAAGAAGGATTCCAAGAGTTGAAGAGGAGGTTGACTAGTGCTCCCATTTTGATTTTGCCGAATCCGACAGAATCATTTGTGATTTATTGTGACGCATCACTGATGGGTTTAGGTGGTGTATTGATGCAGAATCAACAAGTGGTCGCTTATGCGTCGAGACAACTCAAAGTGCATGAAAGGAATTATCCGACTCATGATTTGGAGTTGGCAGCTGTGGTGTTTGTTTTGAAGTTGTGGCGACACTATTTGTATGGTTCGAGATTTGAGGTATTCAGTGACCATAAAAGCCTGAAGTATCTCTTCGATCAGAAAGAGCTGAATATGAGACAGAGAAGGTGGTTAGAATTTCTGAAAGATTATGATTTTGGTTTGAATTACCATCCGGGTAAGGCAAACGTTGTTGCTGATGCATTGAGTAGGAAGACCTTGCATATGTCTAAGCTAATGGTGAAGGAATTGGACTTGATTGAACAATTCAGAGACTTGAGTTTAGTGTGCGAAAGTACTCCTACTAGTGTTAAATTGGGTATGCTGAAGTTGACGAGCGGTATTCTCGAAGAAATCAGAGAAGGTCAGAAAGCTGATGTTGGATTGACTGATAAGTTGACTTTGATTAACCAAGGCAAGAGTGGTGAATTCAGAGTGGATGAGAATGGTATACTAAAGTTTGGTGACAGAGTTTGTGTTCCTGATGTTGATGAACTCCGAAAACGCATTTTGGAAGAAGGACACCGTAGTGGGTTGAGTATTCATCCTGGTGCTACCAAGATGTATCATGACTTGAAAAATTTGTTTTGGTGGCCGGGAATGAAGAAGGAAATTGCTGAGTTTGTGTACTCTTGTTTGACTTGCCAGAAGTCAAAGATTGAGCATCAGAAACCATCTGGGTTGATGCAACCGATGTTTATTCCCGAGTGGAAGTGGGATATCATATCAATGGATTTTGTTCCGGGTTTGCCGAGAACTATCAGAAATTGTGAAGCTATCTGGGTCGTGGTAGACAGGTTGACGAAGTCTGCACATTTTATACCGGTGAGAATGGATTATCCGATGGAGAAGCTAGCTCAGTTGTATATTGAGAAGATAGTTAGTCTTCATGGTATTCCTTCAAGTATCGTGTCAGACAGAGATCCGAGGTTTACGTCTAAGTTCTGGGAAGGTTTGCAGAAAGCTTTGGGTACTAAGCTGAGACTAAGTTCTGCTTATCATCCGCAGACTGATGGACAGACTGAGAGGACGATTCAGTCGTTAGAAGATTTGTTGCGTGCTTGTGTGTTGGAAAAAGGTGGTACTTGGGATAATTATCTGCCTTTGATTGAGTTTACCTACAACAACAGTTTTCATTCGAGTATCGGTATGACTCCGTTTGAGGCTTTGTATGGTAGGAGATGTAGGACGCCGTTGTGTTGGTACGAATCTGGTGAGAGTGCTGTGATTGGTCCAGAAATTGTACAACAGACTACAGAGAAGATTAAAATGATTCAAGAGAAGATGAAGGCTTCTTAGAGTCGTCAGAAGAGTTATCATGACAAGAGGAGTAAAACACTTGAGTTTCAAGAGGGAGATCATGTGTTTATGAGAGTTACTCCTATGACAGGGATTGGTCGGGCATTGAAGTCGAAGAAGTTGACTCCGCGTTTTATTGGACCATTCCAAATTTCTGAAAGAGTGGGGGAAGTGGCTTATCGTATCGCTTTACCGCCGATGCTTGCGAATTTGCATGATGTATTTCATGTGTCCCAGTTGAGGAAATACATTTCAGATCCGTCCCATGTGATCCAAATAGATGATGTTCAGGTGAAAGATAACTTGACGGTTGGGACTTTACCTGTGAGGATCGAGGATCGAAGGCTGAAGCAATTGCGTGGTAAGGAAATAGCTTTAGTCAGAGTAGCTTGGGGAGGACCGGCTGAAGGAAATGTTACCTGGGAGCTAGAGAGTCAGATGAAGGATTCTTATCCAGAGCTCTTTACCTAAGCTATGTTTTCGAGGACGAAAACTCTTTTAGTGGGGGAGAGTTGTAACACCCGTATAATTTTATTATTAATTTAAATTGGATATTTAATTAATAATTAGAATTATTAAGAATTTTGGTGGAAATAATAGAAATAATGGTTTATGGCACTTGAGCCATGTGTGAGATTAGTAAGAAGAGGGGGTGTGGTGTAGTAAAGCCCTTACTAATTTAATATTATTTTTCATAAAATAATCAGAATTGGGAATTGGGGAAAGAAAGAAAGAACGTGAAAGAACAGAATTGGGAACAAGGAACATGAAGGAGAACTGTAGAGGGAGAGACCAAGAACCAAGACTTTATCTGAGGTAAGGGGAGACTCTCCGTTTAATCTCTTTTATCGTATTATAGGTGATAGTATGGATTAGGAGTATGATTGGATCCATTGATTCTATATTCTGAATTTTCATCTGTGTTCATCATTGAATTTTGGACTGTTAATCCCTAATAACTAATAGATTTAGGGAATGATGAATGAAATTGATTATGGAATTATATACTGTGGTTGTGGATGAATTCGTATGCTGTTTAGATGTGAATTTTCTGGTTTTTAGACTCAAAATCGTGGACTGGTATGAGTAGAAACGAGTGGATTTTGGACTGTTACGAAGTTGCAGGTGCTGGGCATTTTCTGGTGTTTCGCGTATGAAACAGTGCCATACGCGTATGGGATGAGGTCATACGCGTATGGGGGACACTCCCAAGAGGCTAAACGCGGATGATACGCAGCTGCCCTGTCCCAAACACCCTGTGCTGGTGATTTGCGTACGAAGAGCGTATGAGGATGCTCATACGCGTATGGAAATTTTGAAAGAGGAAAATTATTCTGGTGATACGCGTATGGCAAGACTGATACGCGTATGAGGTTGCTTTTGGGCAAAATCTGGTCTGTTGAAATGCGTATGATACACGTATGGAACATAGTGATACGCGTATAGATGCGTATGGGCATTATGATACGCGTATGGTCGCTGTGAGTGCAAAGTCCTGTGTTGTGATTTTTCTGGAAAGTTTAATGACGCATAACTTTCGATCTGTAGGCCTATTTTGTGTGCCGTCTGAGGATGAGTGAACCTTATAGTGTGATAGTTTGGTTTACTGATGGTTTAATTGTATTTGAATGATGTGAATGTATATATGAACATGCTTAATAATGATGATGATGATGAAATGAGTATAGATGATGCTACTCATAGTATGATGATGAAAGTATGTTATATATATGTTACATGCATTCATAAACATTGATGAGGACTGAATCCTAGATGATGAGAGGATTTCAGTGAATGGCAGAATTCCCATTGTGTGGAATTTGTGCTGGCAGGGCCGTATCTGGATGATGATAGATCGGTCGGTGGATGATTTCCACTGGTGATGATTTGGTACCACATGCATAGTGTCAGTTTCATACATGTGCATGATTTGTTTATAGCATGATGATATATGTTATATGATGACTTGTCTGTTTATCTGTGGATGTGTGAATGATGTTTTGTCTGGATATGAAACAATTGGATGAATGATATAACTATGAAATGTTATTATTTATGATGCAATAACATTGGTTAACTGTGATGAGACTCACCCTTACTTGTTGTCATTTTTCAGATTGAGGATAGCGGCGTGACTTGGTGAGGATTAGCTCATAAGTCGGTTTTTGGTATTGTGTCGGTGTCATGCTCTGATAGATGTAACACTGGGAACGCTTTGTTTTTAAAGTTCTGATTTTAACTCTATTTGTATTTGTTTATGATGTTTGAAGTCTGATACATTATTGATGAATGTTGACTTGATGAATTAATTCCGCTGTGTAAACATGTTTTGCTTAATGAGTTATAATTACAGATGTTTTCAGTGGATGCATGATATGCACCGACGTGTGTTTTCTTCATTTTATGAATTATGACACCTCTTGCATGTTTACTCTGATTAATAATTATTTAATTGCCGCGGGTTATTAGAGGGGTGTTACATTTTCAACTTTGAGAAAGTTGGTTAGGATATTGTCAGCTTCTTTTTAAAGCATTTTTTTAACAAACCAATCGATTGGGGACCTTAAGCCAGTCAATTGTAAAGCTTTTTTGAACTACCCAATAGATTAAGACCTTGTGCAAATTGATTAGAAGATTTTTTTTAACTACCAAATCTATTTGAACCTTAAGCCAATCGATTGGAAGGAAAATTGATTACATTATCTACTATGACAGTGTCTTGATGACTATCAACGACTCCTTATCCAAGCATTCCAAATTGGGGCAAGATAATCAATTATTTAGGTTATCCAATCAATTGGGACCTTAAGTCAATCAACTGGGCCTTAAAATTTTCCATGGATCATTTCCGTTTTTGGTTATCTCATCTCCTATATAAAGGAGGGCCTGCTCCTCTTCATTTCGCATCAATTTTTCGAAGCTCTCTATTTTCTTTGGAATTTATCTCTTTATTTTTACTTCATCTTTTTATAAATATTTTCTTTCACTTAAGTTGTCTAGGTACTTTTGAGTGAAAAACTACTTGCGAGGAAGAAATTGTATTGGTGGTGTTGTTGTTATGAATCTCAAGAGTGCGATACTCTTGAAAAATTGAGTTTGATCTTAAAATCTTTGTTTGGTTCTTGAGATAAACCAATCTTAAAATCTTTGTTTGGTTCTTGAAATTTGTTAGAAAAATGTCTATTTGGTTAGTAAGATAAGCCTGTAAAACCTTTAAATTGTTTCGTTAGCTCAGTCTGGATAAAAGCTTTTATTTTTGTTGGGGATAAGTCTTTGGAAAATCTCAAGATCAAATTGTATTTAGGTTCGTGGGCATAATCTGTAAAAGGTCAAGTTTATATTCAAAATCTCCAGAAGATCTCTTGTGGACAGGAGTACTCCAACGTTCGACCGAATATGGATAAATCATTAGTACAATCTCCCTAAGCCATTATCTCTTTATTTCTGCAATTTACTTTTCTAATTTACTTTTCGTATTCCAATTTACTCTTTTCTTAAAAAGTACAAACATGATAAGTTGTGTAAGTAACCAAACCCTAAAATTAATCACAAATTTCAAATACCACAATTCACACCCTCTCGTGGTTGAAGTTACTTGTCCTAACACAAGCAATTTTGCATAACTCTTAAATGTGGAAGCATGCTCACCATAACAACTTTGTTATTAATGAGAGGAAGGAGGAATTAGGAGTAATGTATAGTATTTTTGGTGGTATATGTTTTCTTCAATAGTATATATATTATAGACAATCATGGTTAAATGGTGGTGTCTGACCTTATATAAGACATGCTTCCTCTAATTAAAAATGTTTTAACCAAAAAAACATATAAACTATTTTTTTCTTCTTAAATATATTCTGTCCCTTGTTTTGCGGTTATCAAAATGGATGAGAAACACATACCAAAATTTCTAAATTAAAAGTTCTTAAGAAATTGTCAGCCAACAGAAAAAGCTTCCCAAAAAAAGAAGAGATAAATTGCTATACTTCAATGGCTAACCATTGTTAGGGAAAATGTTGACTAGCTTATACTTTTTCAATTTTCCTTTATTGATCTTCTAGTTTGTTCATCACCTAGAACATCACTTCATTACATTTTCATATTCTACCTTCAATTATAGCTTCAAATCCATAGCCACATCTTTTAAATGTTTTTTCAATGGGGTTATGTAACAAAAATGTTAATCCCTTTTGATTATTACTATAATGATTATAATTACTTTTTTGAATTTGGCTATGGCTAATTAGCATACCCTCCATTTGAATATTCCATATTATAAGGTTGTCACATGTGATGAATGCATGAAATACATGCAACCACTACCTTAAAAAAACATTATAGTTTATTCATTGTATCTACATTCATAGAATCAAAAATGGGTTTGAATTCAAGGGACATGAAACTTCATTTCTTAAAAGTTCTTCATGTGTCAATTGAAAAAAGCTATGCTTTTATGAAAAAGCATCCAAGAATTTCAGGTGCTATGATAGTCTTCTTCATCATGTATATATTTCTTTCTTGTATATACAATTTGTTGGTTTTCTTGTCTCCATTTCTCGTGTTTACCGCAATTTTGGTTACACTCTTTTGGAGTTCGGAGCAAACACTTATAAAATGTGTTGAGAAAAAGGAAAAGGAAAAAAGGGTTGACGCGAAAAATCTACCTAATGTTTACACGAAAGATAGACGCGGAATGCTTTATAAGTATCCATCACAAAATGCAACGAGTAGGAGAAGAAATTTCACGGGGAAGAAATTGGATGTGTATGGTGATTTAGAACAAAAAGCTAAGAATTTATCAGCAGTGTTTCGAAACGAATTCACTAGAAAGAACACGGAAATTAGATCAGGAATAAGATATTTCGACAAAGAGATGGACCCTTATTTCGATTCTAAGTTTACATCAAAAAAAGTTGATGCTCCTCTAAAACAAACATTCCATACCCCCCAACCTTCAATGGTTGATCTTGTTACTTGTAACACAAGTTATTATGATTGTCAAGAGCCGAATACAGAAAAAACAGAAGACGAGAAAAAGGCAATAGAGGATAGTAATAGCGGTTACAATAAAGGTGTAGACCTTAAAGAGGATGATCAAAAAAAGCTAATGGATCTTGGGATTTGTGAGATGGAAAGAAACAAAAGGTTGGAGAGTCTTATAGCTAGAAGAAGGGCAAGAAAACAATTGAACTTGGAGATTGAGAATGGTTTAATTGATATTGAATCAATCTCACCAAGCCAAATTTCACCATTGCTTGTTGCAAGAATGGACCCTTTTGATTCTCCAAGATATTTTGAAGGTATAGAAATGCCAGGTTCCGCTCCGTCTGCTTTGAGAAGTCCATTTGATATTCCTTATGAACCTTTCGAGGAGAAACCGAATCTCAAAGGGGGTATTTTGGAACAAGAATTCCCAAGTGACATGCCATTAGAACCTAAACATGACCTTCTTCAACTTAGAGAGCATATACTACCAAGTTCAAGAGTTAGAAGGCTTTCAGGTGATAAACATTTTTCGATTTTTATATTTCTCCGCTTTGAGTAAATATATTTTATAAATAAATTGAATGTATATTGTTTATGAAGGTTCTGCAAATCATGATGGTCCAAAAAAGTTAAGCTTCTTTGAAGGATGTGAAAGTAAATTACAAGATCTCAATCCGTCAAATGAAGGAGAGGAAACCGCACACGAAGAAGAAGGAAAATGCAAAATTGATATGGTTGGCATGAAAAGTGAGGAAGTAGACAATAATGATCCAACAATAATAAATATCGAAGAAGTTATAGCTTCAGCTCCTAAGCCTCAAGACGAGTTTCTTGATTTTCCGTTATCTAGTACTAATGTTACTAATTTAAATGATTCTTTGTATGAATCTCTTGCAACTCCTGTCTTTAAGAGCAACGAAAACATGTTATTTACAAATGGACTAATTCGTCATGCGCCATCATGTTCCTTAGCTTCTGATTTACATGTTGAGTTTTCTGAAATTGGTTCGCCAACACTCACGGTCGATGAGAATCATGAAGATATGTGGGGTGCAAATGAAAGTTGTGATCATGATATTTTAGAGCCGAACAATTGGAGGGACATTGGTTCTTCATCTTTTTCTATACGAAACCTTGATGAAGAAAATGGAGGTGAATTGAGTTTTAGGTCTCCGAGATCTGATACACGTGATGATACTCCAACTTATGAAATGCGTAGGGATCATAACATCTTTGGTAATGCGAGACAAATGGGTGTATCGCAATATTCTTCGGACGTGTTAGCGCGTTGGAAGAGGTTGATGAGGTTGATGGATACCCGTGTTAATCAGTCACCGCATGAAATGCTTTCGGACGAACTAGAGGTGAGTCATTTTGATGAAATTTTATGAATTCATATTTGAAAATTGCGATTATGACGATAAAAATTTCTTACAGGAATTTAACGAGACAGATAACTTTATAAGCAAGGAACAAATTAGCAATTATGTGAATGACTCAGAAGCCACTGAGCAAGACAATACAAATGCCTTAAGGAGCAATGAAGAGCTTGGTGCATCGCTTACGCGACAAGAAGCACCTGATGACTTGATAAACAAGGAACAAATTAGAAATGAAGTGAATGACTCAGAAGCCAATAAGCAAGCCAATACAAATGACTTAAGAAGCAATGAAGAGCCTGGTGCATCGGTTATGCGACAAGAAGCACCTGATGAAATCTCAACTATCACAAGTTCATCATCGTCGTCATCATCCCCAACGTCTGTATTGCATGCACCACAAACGACGGTAGCAGATCAAGAGATACACGCAGGTGTTCAACAATCTGATTTGGAGAATGTGACAGAAGAAACAGTAAATGGCGAAGGTTCACTTGATTCAATGTCTCGAAATATTCAGCTTTCCGTGGACTATTCAAATGTCGAATCACATAACCGTGACTTGGATAATTCTCAGGTGTGAGCTGTGGTAGATTTTTGGTTTTTTTTTATCTATTTTAGTTGCTTAGCCATTTCACTTATAGAGAATATTTTTCCTGTGGAATTGAATAGGTGCAATTGATTTCTCCAATGGTAGAGTCATCCTCAGAAATTTACATAGAGAATGAAGGAAAATCTCAGGAATCATTGACAGAAGAGGCTAGCATGAAACCGTTTATCAGTTTTGAAACAGTAGTCACAAATTTTGGCGAAGATTTTGAAGGAAAACGCGATGGCTTGAATGAAAATGAGGCCGAAAATCATAGCTCGAAAGAAGAGAACTATATGCAAAGTGAGCCAAATCAAGTGGTTAACAATCATATAGAAAATGAAGAGTTGGACAAAGGTGACGACATCGCTAACGATTCTTCACTACCAATGGCCACTGAAGAAACCATTAATGATGGTGAGACATTAAGAGAATCTAGTATGATGAACAATCACGAAGCGACTGAGCAAGAATCGGACAAAAATAATGAAACCGTGGTTTTATCTGAACCCGCAAGAGAAACTGATAAGGTTAGCAATATACAAGACATGAATGATCCTTACGAGAGTACTTCCGCCGTTTGAGGATGTAACATAAACTACCTAGCACAGACACCTCATATTAAAGCGTGTCTGGTGTCAGACACCAACACATGTGGTTACATTTAATATCACATTTCTATTTTCTTAAAATATTACAGGTGCCTACGTGTCAGTACCAATGTCGTGTTTAGCCTGTATCAGCATTAGATAAATTCCTTCCTCAGATTAGAGATTGAGAAAAGTGAGAAATTACCAAATTGAGAAGACTGAACTCAAAGATAGATGCACTAATCAAATTTTTGTACATAGTTCCATAGATGTTCATAATTGTATTGTATTAGTCACACTGCACATATGTACTCTATAATATTCACAATGTAGGAAGTAAGAAAAGTAGAAGTTCCTTTGTATCTCTTATAGCCATATGTTACTTTATATATGTATATTCCTTTGATTAAAGGTTTAAAAGAATGTATATGCCATCTTTTTACCATTTACCGGACACTTTACTGCCATTACTTTCTACTCATACCTTCCAATTGATCTTCTTAATCTTTCATTCGTTCAAATCTGTTTCATTTTTCAACAATGGCCGAAGCGTTCAAATCTCTTGTTCAAAATAATTTTACAACAACTTACAGGATGTTAGTTTTGATTATCCCGCTTTTCAATCAATCATAGAGGGTGTCTTCAAGAATATTGAATCCTTGCGAGCACTGTTTGGTATAAAATTTTATGGCAGTCACACATTTATTGCTAGTCGCTTCCCAAAAAATAGCTCTTTGCAGGCATTACACATATACACTTCAATGTTAAATTCAGTTGAGTGTTTTAGTTGGCATTTTTGTTATTCACTTATTCTGGTTTGTTAGTTCCTCCAACATCCTGAAATTTCGACAAAATTTCATCTATTACTAACCTTTTTTTCCATTGTATAATACGCCGTGATTGAGTATCAATTGTAGGCTGAACATGTACTAAATATGTATATAGTGACCAGAACCAGATCACAATTGGTAACCTGTTGGTTGTTATCTTTATGCTTCTTTGGTAGAGTTTATGTCAATTCTTGCACAAGCACACAAAGCATATAGGACAACACAAAGATAACAATGAAACTGGTCTAGGATGATTATTGGGGCCCAGACGCACGACATGCTCGAGGTTCAGACCCTTTAGCTCATTAGTCTCGACTCGGGGCAACTGTTCTGATACAATTCACAGATAATTATGATGAACTTTTTAGGGTCTTCTTGACTTTGAAATAAACTTAAGTGTTGGATGGAAATAAGAAAAAAGTGGCCAATATACTTTTTGATGCAACTTGCAAAACAACACTTTGCTTTTTGAAAAAGTTAGTAGTTAGTGTTGTCCTATAAAGTAGGGAAGCTAGTTGCAGGTCCATTAGGATCATATCAGCCATGCATTCATCACTCCACAGCCACAGGTAAAATCACAAAACACTGTGTCTGTGATACTTAATTTGGACTAATGTGTCTATCTAATCACTCTTGAATCTCACTTTGTACCATAATATTATTATTATTATATCTTAATAATATGATTAGTAATTGGATTAGAAGGAATATCCTCTTTGAGATTTGCTTAGAGAACAAGATCTCATGCATTCTCAATGATTAATTGACAAAGAAAGTAGGAAAACGACTTGTTTTACTTGGAATAAAGGAATAGGACTTGAAGTACAAGTCCATATCAAATTATGCTTTCTCAAATAATAATTTGCTTGGAATAATACCACTAATAGTACCTTCCACTCACATGCATGCTTTGCAAGAATTCAAATTTTGAAGATTTTGTATTAAGTTGAAATTCCATTATAAACTTCATTTGAAATCAATTATTCTTAGATATTATAAAAATCCAAAAATCAACATATTAGGGACTTATTAGCATTGAGGCTTTCTCCTTTCATGAGGTTTTATTTGTTACATAGAAACAAATTTGTAACTTCCTTCAATTTGATATGCCGAGAATTAACCAAAACTCTAACGTAAGATGTTATAGAGTGTTTTTTTGCATTGACTCAAGTCCGATATTGTCTCCACCGAACTATATAAATCTTACGTCATGACCTATCAAGCAAGATATGTGTTATTCTCGGCTTCTAACTCACCTCAATTATTATACTGACTTGCGTGTTAAAATGCATGCAGGTGCAACTCCAAATGATTCACCACCTTCCGCGAAACCTTTCCTCTCTCAATCCACTGTCATTTTCAGATCTTGTCTTTCTTGCATAAGATATTCACATAGACCTTGGGAAAACTCATAGACACTCTAAGCACTTTTGAGTTTAATAACTCACTACAATGATCCTTCTTTATGCATGTGAATAATGTTGAGATGGATGTTGCATTTGGAAAACCATGTTATGTGGATAAGAAGACTCATGAACGAAACCCTCTTCCATTTTGATCTCATAGGAGTTAACACCATGAGGAGGCATGAAGACTTGTTCAAGAGCTGGATTGAAAACCATTGCATTTTGCTGATCATTCCTCCAAAGAAAATTTGTACTAGAACTTGATTGCTGTTGATGTTGTTGGTGGGAGAGTAACATGGAACTCTGCGGCGAAGTGGACCTATCGTTGGTGTCTTCCGAAGAACAAGATCCAATTTTTTCGCTGAGATTAACCGTTGTTATGTCATGAATGCTAGCCCTTCTCTTGTCTTTGCCTCCTGAAAGTTGTCTTATGAAATACTTCTGAGCATGGCTTGCCACTTGAGTTGGAGTCCTAGTGACAACGAAATTGCGCGAAATATTTCTCCAATCACCCTTGCCATATTTCTTTAGACCAAGTAGAAATAATCTGCAGGAAAATTCAGAAGAAGTTTGAAATCCAAAACAAAATTCATCTTACTTAACCAAAAGGTATAACCTAGGCGCGGCTCAAAATATAAGATGGCATCAGAACCTATTCTAAGATGGCATTTCAAGATTTTGGTCTAACTCGACCCGATAAAACTAGCTTTCATCATAACCTATTCTAACTCAAGATGGTATACGAGTATTTTTGTCTAACTCAACCCTACGAAATCAGTCTGTATCATAACCTATACCAAAGTAAGACGGTATCAGATAAATTTGATGTAACTCTACTCTACAAAACCAACTCGTAAACTCAACTGGTTTGAACTAATGATTAAACAAGATAAAGAACCGAAGTTCAAAAACATTAACGAAGGCGAAAAATATTAATATTCATGCATATAAAAAAGGCGAAAATTTACTTGTGTTCTTCTTCAGTCCATGGCACACCTTTCTTCCTTTCATGCTCAGAACCTCTAACTAAAGAAGATCTCTTTCCATTTCCTTTCGAAACATCATAACCCGAACTACTCACCCAATCTAAGGTAAAAGGTGAAGTAGGAGTACTATAACCAGGAACTGGTATCAAACCAGCTTCTATGTTACAAACATCATCCTCCAATTCCTTGTACTGTTTCATAACATCACCAGCTGTTTTCCCGGGTATCATTTCCGCGACTTTATGCCACCGATCTGGAGTATCTTTGTCGTAAATTGCAAGAGCATTTTCGAATAGCTTGTTCTCTTCATGAGTCCAGTTTGTGGTTCTGGTTTCTTCCATGCACCAATTGGAATTTGGAGTGTATGATGTAGGAGTCAGGATTTCCATTTCCCACTTCATCTAATCAAAATCAAATTTAAGCCAATTCAACTTTTTAATGGTTCTAGGCCAAAGAAATTCACCAAAACACTGAAACTTTATGGGAAAAACAGAGGAAAACAGAGTAAAACAGAGGAAAACAGAGGAAAACAGAGTGAGATAGAGCAGAGAAGAAAAAATGATAGCAAATTTTGACAAGAATAATATGAAGGATAAATCAATCACAAGAATAATTTGAAGGGAATCAGAATCACTTTTTTATGATTGAGAAAACTCTTAAATCTTGAAGAATCTAGAGAAAACCCACTTGATAAAAAATGAGAGAAAATTCTTCAAATTTAGAACCACTTGTAAGATCTCAAACCAATGAACAACACTTTAGATATTGAAATTGGACTGAGAAAAATAGCAATAAGGCAGAAAGTAAAAAGCTTTAAACTGCTTATGATTTTAAGGACAGAATATAAAAAATGACTTTTTTTAGTAAGGAAAACGATTTTTTCTTTTCTGCAACTTAAGAGCTTAGCCCAATTGGGAAAGCAGTTAGAAGCAAAGAGAAGAATGGAAGAGATAAGGCAAACACAATGAATGTGAGAAACCAATTAAGAAACAACAGAGAGAGTCAATAATTTATGTAGCAGGAAACTTGTACATAAAAATAAAATAAAAAACTTTTATTATTTTTTTTTAAAATCTTTCTGTCCGGCTTGCAACCGACTAATTCAAATGGACCAATCTCACTGTATACTAGCAGGGTTCCATTTAAAGGTAGAGCGACCTTGAGATAAGCAAACTCTTATTATTAAAATGAAAAAAAATCTATAAATCAACAGAAGTCCGATATTATAAACATTATAACTAGAATTCAAATTCTGATACTCATAGATTGACATGTGAGTTTTTCGAGTTGTTATTAGCTTTTTCTTCTGTTTACATTTAAAATTTTAACATCGAACAATATATGATCTGAACACGTTCATATCATATCTGTGGAGGCAATCATCACCCTACAAATTAGTTTTATAGAAATAAGTTATTCTCAATAATATTTTTTAATATGATATTTGAGTTTGGCTTAAGATTCGTTCGGATATTTGATATCAGATTTTCACTATTGAATTATTTCAGATATCCAATCCTAAAATTTTTATTAAAAGTCTCGTATTAAATAAAATATAATTTAAATATATACTTATAAGTGGAAAAATTCTTAATCAATCTACAATCAATTTTACAGAGAAAAAGAAAACTTGTTTTTTCCTTTTATCTAACTTAGCAAATAAAAAAGAAAAAAACAAAAATACCAACTCAGCAACACCCAAGAAAAAAGGTTAAGATCTTCAAATAGAAAAGAGCCAATAATATGCAAGTAATTAGTTTATCAGAAATGAATTTTTGATAGCTATTAAAAAAAATGAAAGTGATGAAGCTGGTGAGGTATGATTGGATATGATGTATTTGTGGGCACACCTTACAATTATTAATATAAAAAAATCTTTATTATATAATAAAACAGACAGTCTCGATTTTATGCATTTTTTTCATAAATAAAATAAAATAAAATACTTGCCAATGTGACTTTCAATGGTTTATTTATTAATTTGATGATTTTTTTTTATATGATTTTTTTCTCCAATTTTTTGGTTGTTGGAGTTGTCAAAGAGAAACAAACGAAGATTGGCAGCTCATCATGAATGATGGAAGCTCACCTGCTACGCACTATTAGATTCACCTAAGAGTGTGTTTTCATTTCTTATAGCATGCATCCAAGCATGTGAGTCAAATGTTTAATTTCTTTTCAATAGAAAATTTTTTAATTTAATTATTTTTTGTTAATTTTATGCATGCTATTGTAGATTTGATTTGGGTGAATAAGACTTGCTAAGTAGAATCGGTGACACTATTGTGTTTGAAAATTGAGTTCACCATCAAACCACCATTGATGTTTCAAATATATGAAGGTATGAAATTTGACTTGGTGGAGTAACATACTTATGTTAGAGTATTACCAAGATCATGGTTTCATCAAAATTCTTGTTAAGATTGATAAAAAAAATGGAGTCAACTAAAATATAATTTAAATTTTGATTAGGTACTTAATTTATTGAATGATGAGTTTAATTTATTGAATGATGAATCAAATGAGTTGGATTTGAAGTATATATAAAGTTTGATTTATTTGGTGATGCAATCAACAAATACTAGAATCTATTTGATAGAAGAAAGTAATTAATATTATTATAATAAAAGATAATTATGACAACTTCTCTCAAGAGTGTTTAAATACACCCAAAAAAATCTTAATGGATTTAAAGAGATTCTAACGAACTTTTCATACAAAACCTGAAGAACCTGACCCTGTGTTCTCTTATTACTATTATTATTATTTCAACTTTATTATATTTTTATGATTTTTATTATTATTAAAGTTATTATTATTAATATGAATATTTAAAAATAATTTCATCATTTAGAATTAGTAGAGAGAAACAAAGGAGAGAAATAAAGAATGAAAGAAATAAAGAGAAAAATGAGTGAGATAAAAATCAAATTTTAAGGAGAGAGAATAGGAGAATATAGAGAAAAGAAAGGGAAAGAGATAAAAAGATGGAATCACGAGAGAAAGACGTATTTTTCTAAGAAAAACCCTGGCCACTCTCTTCTTCTCCAGAGAAACCAATTCACTAAGGAGGTCGCAGTAGAGATTGTGAAAGGAAGAGTTATTGTCCTTGTTGAGAGCAACACGGAGAAATTTCTACAATAACAATGTAACGGGAAAATTATTCTATAACATTGATATTTTTGCGTTTAGGGTAGTGGGATTTCCCTTGAACCCCTAATTCATCCTAATTCTTATGAGAATTATCCTACGAGATGATTATTCAGAAACTCTAGGTTATGAATCTCTCTCATCATCATCATCATCTAATTTTCTCTTTAATTAAGGTTTTAACCTAAGGTAGGGTTCTTAGGCTTTAATTGGATTTGAACCTATAATTATTGCATATTGGGTAAAATTCTTGAAAATTTCGTGTTTGATTCTATGAACTTCATTCTTGCCATGAATGTGTGTGAAATTATACTTGCATGTATTATTTTAAAATGTCTCCAGCTTTATCTTATGTTAGGACATGATTCCATGGGGTTAGGGTTGAAAATAATGGGAATTTGAGTGATTTTTGGTTTAGAACAAGGATGTAACCGATTACATTGTGTCTGTAACCGGTTACCACCTGTCGCACCCCAATTTTTGACCTGCATATTTCATTCATTTTATAGTATCGCATTCATTTCTCATCTGCATTATATCGTCGCATCGTCGCATATTTGAAAATTAGACTTTTATTAAAGTCAACAAAAATAGTTTTCGTTTCGATTCTTTGCATATTTTTACTCGAATTACTTCTGTTTTCCGAGTTTTTACTTTTAGATTTCATAGACTTTAGTTTTTTTATTTATTACTATCTTTTTCTTTTTTTTAATAAAAAAATATATCAATTTGTGTTTTAATAAATTAGTTTAATTTGGTCATTTAGTTAGTTGTTATTATTATTTTATTTATGTTTTTATATAAAAATGTTTGTTTTAACTTCTAATTTGATTTTAATTTTCTTGTTTATTAGAATTAATGTTGTTTTTATTTTATTTTTTGAAAGATATTTCAGTTTTTACAAAAATGGAATGAGTTATTTTTTGATGAAGCCCAAGTAACATGTTTGGCCCACTTCTTTTGCTTTCATAAGAATAAAACAAAAAATAAAAAAAGTTGATCTTTTTTTCTCCTCTCTATCCCGTCTGCTACTCTGCAATAGCCATGCCAAACACTACAAATCAAAATGCTGCCACCACAGTCCAAAATTTTGCTCTGCTTCACCACCAAAGACCTGCACCATTGCCGTCCAATATACTCCAAAATTTTCACCAATTTTGTTCATGACAAACCTGCACAAAAAAAGCATTGAGTCAGTTACCTACATATGTTCAAATCCTCACTTAATTTTCCCCCCAAAATGACATGAGTTTGGCTATAAAATAGAGAAGAAAAAACGTTACCAGGGGGAGATCAAAAGAAAACTCTAACAAAAAAACTATGCAAGAAACCTGAAACTCTTCCTCCAAATTTCTATACAAACTGCACAGCTTCATTTCTCCATTGCAACTTATCTTCATTGTAAAAAACTCATCCATTGCTCAGCCTGCATCTTCATACAGCGAAACACAAACCTAAGCCAAACTTCATCAAACTTCCATAAACCTTCAGATTTCAATCATTCACTTCATACACAAAAACCTCCATTCATAATCCACAGAACCCTCAAACTCACCTTCAGACCTTTGTCCACGCACCTTCATTACACCTCACCAACAATCGACCTCCCTCATAACAACTCGGCAGCCACCATAAAGTCTCCTCAACACATTCATCCCCCACACTAACATTCATTCACCCTTCGACTTCAACGACAATCACCGAGACAAATTGCAACAACTCTGTTCTTCAGAATCGTTTCGATCTCCATCATATCCTTATTCAGAAACGCATACACGGAAGCAGAGGAGGATTCAATTTCATTACCTACTAGTGCCGTGGGATTCATCGCCTCCGAGAACATTCGGAGTTGGTTCGTTTTCTTTTCTGAATCTGTTCTTCATGCTTGCTTGATATAATCCTTGTTTCCTTGCTTGCTTGAATCGATTTCACCATGTTGTAGAAACTCAAGTGTAACTAATTGTTGTACGTTTCTGATTCTGTTGATTGAACTTATTGTTGATTTGCGTATGCTCTTCTTGCGATGGATTTGTTTATTTATGTGTTAATTGTTGCGATTTGTGAGGATAAAGAGCAGAGTTATGTTTTTTTTAGAGTGAGATCGAGATAGAGATTGACCGAGAGAGAATCGAAAGAGGTGAGAACTCTTTGTCTTGCTCTTTCAAATTTTCTTTTATGAAATCGTGAACAGAGAGAGAAGAGAGAGTTGAATCGAGGAAGCGAGAGAGGGCTGAGATTTTTCTTTTCCTGAAAAAGCATGTTAGAAACGAAGAGAGGCGTTTTTGCCTCTAGGGTTTTCTAACCCTATTGTCCAAAAACGTGGTGAGGGTTATGGAACTGGATCGAACCGGTCCGACCCAAGCTTCTTTTTTATTTTTAATTTTATTTTGGATCCAAATGGGCCAGCGCCCCTATTTAACCTCTGCACCTCCCATTATTTTTATGGCCCATCCGTATTATGGCTTTATTTGAGTTTTCTTTAATAGTTGTTTTATTATTCTTAGTTGTTGATTGTTATAATAAAAAAAAAATACAAAAACATGCCTCTAATTTAGATTTTATTTTCTTATTAAAAATTCAAAAAATATTTAATTGCCATTAGATTTTATTCTTATTATTATTAAAATTCCAAAAAATATTAGATTAATCTTCCGAATCCAAAAAATAAATAAACCTTGGTCCAATGCCAAGTCGTTACAATAAATTTCTCGATCCAATGTCGAGTTTCTTTTCAAAATACTTTCTTTAATTAAATCGAAAGATCTTGTGACAAGGGGTGAACACCTCTTGAATACCCTGATCTTTTGAAACTAAAACACACTAATCAAACCGAAAGATCTTGTGACAAGAAGTGCACACCTCTTGAATACCTTGATCTTTTGAATCAATAACACGTTTATTAAATCTAAGTGATTAAGTGACAAGGGGTGAACACCTCTTGAATACCTTGATCCTTTGAATCTAAAACACATTAATTAATCAAAGTGATCCTGTGACAAGAAGTGCACACCTCTTGAATACCTTGATCCTTTGAATCAAAATACATCAATCAAACCAAGAGATTGAGTGACAAGGGGTGTACACCTCTTGAATACCTTGATCTTTTGAATCTAAAACACTTAATCAAACCGAAAGATCCTGTGACAAGGGGTGAACACCTCTTGAATACCTTGATCTTTTGAATTAAAATACATTAATCAAACCGAAAGATCTTGTGACAAGAGGTGCACACCTCTTTAATACCTTGATCTTTTGAACCAAAATTAATTAACAAGGACAACAAGTGACAATGGGGCTCGCTCCTGTTCAATACCTTGGGTAAAGACGCGCTAGGTGAACACCTATGCTCAATCCTTTGCTAAATGTCCGTTTAAAACGCAACTTCAATTTCATTCAACCTTTTTGCCTTATGGCTTTTAAAACTCTTTTCATAAACGAGACACTTATTCAATTTTCAATACGAACATACTTCCACATGTGAAGATCGAACATCTTCCACTCGAATGCGATGATGGCCAAAATCATGTCTTATCTTGATTTAGTCATCCATTCTTGTAGTGATATCATATCCATGTGCGCGTAGTATTTCCATTTGAAAGCGATTGAGTACCTCTCGCTAAAATCAACCAACAAACTTTTCGTGGTTCCTAGCCCGAACTACGATTGCTCTGACTTTCCCATCGCACTAGGGAATACGTAGGCACAAGATACAAACGTCTTGGCGAGCATAATAATAAAAAATCTTTTCTTTTTTCTTCATAATAATAATAAAAACCCTAAAAAACTTTTCTTTCATCTTTTCTCGATTAATAAGCTAAAGAACACAAACATTACGCTAACACTCAAACACGAAACTAACTAAATGGGTCCCATCGAGTACGATGGAGGTGAGGGGTGCTAATACCTTCCCCTTGCTTAACCGACTCCCGAACCCTAATTTGGTTACGAATGACCATCTTATCCATTTCTTTTCTCTTTGTGGGTTTTATCGATATTTTCCCTTTCCTTCTTGGAATAAATAAAGTTCGGTGGCGACTCTGTTGTACTTCGAATGCGCGAAAGCGCGTCGAGTCACATTTTTACCGCTACAGAAAGTGGCGACTCTGCTGGGGACTATCCTAAGAGGGTCAACCCTAGTTTAGTTTGTTTTATGTTTGAGTGTTTGCTTTTGTTTGTTTATTCTTGCGTTTTTTATGCTTATGTTCCTTATATTTATTCTTGTATTATTTATGTTTCTTTACTCCTGTTTTACCGCTTTTATTTATTTCTGTATATACTCATTTGTGGGTATGGGAATGATATTTGAGTGAAGCTCTCAACCCGAGCTTTTGAAAAATAAGAGAAAAACATAAGTTAGGAGGTGGTTGTGTAGTGCTAGTCCCCAAGGTGAACACCTTGAATGGCTAATACGAGAACCCCACTTGGAGGAGACTTAGTCATGAAATTTGTCATAAGATGGTTCGCCCATCGCATGGCAGAAATCTGATTTCGTCGTTAACTCCAAGGACCTTTAGAACCCGTTCCTTCTGTAGAGGTTATGTTATATCCAAAAACTATAGAGCTAACCTTGTGAGGGGATTCTTGGGTAAAAGAACCTAGAACTGTCTTATTATAATAAGCTTTCCTCAGTAAGTCCTGTTATCCATTTACACTTATCATTTTAATTCAGTCTTTGTATAGCATCATGTTGCATTCCATATCATATGACATTGCATCATTCCTTAATGAAAAAATAAAAAAATTCATGCATCGGCATTCATGCATTCAAGCGGTCAATAAAAGACTCATTCCGTCTGTCTTCATCCTCAAGTGGTATGTCTACCGTCATGTTGATTCCTCAACGCATTGAACTAGAGGCATGAATCTGAAGACTATGAAAGAACTTCAACGAGGCCAAGATTTGCTAAGAGTAGAAGTTATCCAATTGAATAGCCAATATATCAGACAAGGATAGCTCCTCCTCGCCACTGATTAGTCACTGGGCCTTGTTTCTTTCTGTTTGCAATTTCCTTGTTTTATCTTGTGTACTGCATTGAACTTTGTTTGTTCCTGAATGTTAATTTTAATGAAATGAGCATTACATATTTGAGTCAATCCATTTACATCCATTGTGTTTATCTTTATACTTTATCTTTCAAAAAAAACAAAAATATATCCCTTGTTCACTTTCTTTATCAAACTTGTATTTTATGCAAAGATTGGAGGGAGGATGATGACAACAAATACCCAAGTTGTTGAATTGTATGCTCTCAAATAATACTTTGCTGATGATGTACAGGCATTGTTTCAATCCCCAAACACTGGAGATATAAGGAAGTTAATCCCTAGTCAACCCCTTTGAGCCTTTGAAGTTGGAGTTTCTTTTAAACGAAAAAACCCGCAATTTTAACCTGGGGCAGGGTAGGTCTCAGTTAATTTACCTGTGCATTCAAATTCAAGAGAACCATTAAGTACACCTTCCAATAAAGGTTTCAATCAGAAGTGACCAAGATGGTTATCATTAATCATTATCAAGGCAGTCACTATCTTTCTAATATATCAAAAAAAAAATATTTCGAAAAAAAAAAGCCCGCTAAGTCAAAACCTACGAAGGAGACTTAGGCAAAACTGGGGCATCCCGCTAGCTGTAACTTCAAATGAAGACAGTTCAGGCAAAAGTTAGGGATATCAAAAAAAAAAGGGAAGTCAATAAATTCCTTGAACAACAATAAGGCGTTGTGACTATCAAAAGGAAGGAGTGACTGCCATCTTAAAGATTCCCTTGGACTTTAAACCATCATCATTATCATAGGTGCAATTCCAAGCCTCTTGGAACCTGAATGTATAAGTTGATTTAACTGAGCGTAGGATTGGAGATCATCACGAAGAATGGGTGGGTACAAATATATTTTTTGAGCCTATATCCTTTGTTTCTGAAACCGTGAACCAAGCCACGTTACAACCTTCAAAAGACCTAATTGAAGCAAGGTTTATTTTGAAAGCATATTACAACAAGGTTGCGTTAACCTGACTCCTAAAGATCTTTGCAAATCGTTTGTTTTACCATACCTTTTGCTTTATCCATCAATTTGAATGTCTAGACAACTGTGTTTGGACCTTTGATTCATTTTTCTCTACATCAATAACATTTCCTACAATGAATTTGATTTCAAAATATGCTTTGAGCATTGCATTAAATTTACCATTTCGAATAAACATTTTATTTGCAAGTACTCATCTTTCAAGGAAGTTTCAAACTCAAGAGACTTGATCAGTGATCCTATCAGGGGCAAGTTACTTCAAGATCTTGTTATTCAAAAGTTATACTAGGGGCAAGAATTACCAACATTTATTACAAGAACTGAAGCAACGATCTTGTAACAATCAGTCAATCAGGGGCAGTCTTCTTCAGCAATCCCCAAGCAGTTTATCAGTCCTTCTCAAAAGGATCATCAATGTGACAAGACCATGTTCAACCATAACCCGAGTTGACAACGTGCTTGTGTTGAGGAATCAAAGTTCCAATCTATCCTCACAAAAGAGTCTACCTCAGTTGTCATAACCAATTGTATTGCATTCATCATTCATATGTCATGCATTAAAAAAAAATTTCATATATCATGCATACTCATGCACCCTTTTCCAAACCTTGTTGTTTGTAATGTCTCGCCTTATGGTTTAAATCCCACTTGTTTGACAATTTTCTCTTCATTCATGTTTTACCTTGAGTGTCCCTGATACTTTGTTCTCAAATTTCAATCCTGTTTTAACGTGATTGTCTTTGGTGTTGTTCCAATCATGTTTTATCTTGAATGTCTCTAATATTTTCTTTTCAAAGTCCAACCATGTTTTACCTTGATTGTCTTTGTTGCTTCAATCATGTTTTATCTTGATAATCTTTGATCATGTTTTATCTTGATGATCTTCGATCATGTTTTATCTTGATGTTTCTTCGGTCATGTTTTATCTTGATTCCCGTTCAACACTTGAGTCAGTCATGTTTTATCTTGGTTGTCTTCAATCATGTTTTATCTCGATGTTTGTCAGTCATGTTTTATCTTGATATTCTTCGATCATGTTTTATCTTGATGTCCTTCAATGATGTTTTACCTTGATGCCCTCCAGTCGTGTTTTATCTTGATGTTTGTCAGTCATGTTTTATCTTGATGCTCTTCGGTCATGTTTTATCTTGATATTCTTCATTCATGTTTTATCTTGATGTTCTTCGTTCATATTTTATCTTGATGATCTTCGTTCATATTTTATCTTGATGATCTTCAGTCATGTTTTATCTTGTTGTTCCTCGATCATGTTTTACCTTGATTGTCCTTCTATGTTGTCTCATCCATGATTTATCTTGAATGTATCTGGTATTCCCTTTTCAAAACTCAATCATGTTTTACCTTGATTGTCCGTTGATATTCTCCGATCATGTGTTACCCTCATTGTCATTTAATACAGCCTCGTTCATGTTTTATCTTGGGCATCTCATATATTCTTTTTCCGAAGTTCAATCACGCTTTATCCTGATTACCTTTGTTGATTGTTTGTTTCAAATTCTATTCCCCACAGAAGTCACAGTGTCTCATATCATATTGCATTCAAAATAACAAAAAAAAGAGTCCATGCATTGCATTCCATTGGCATAGGAAGGACAAAAATTGTGTACTTTGTATTTAAGTCTCTTCACATCTTCGATAGAAGAAACTTAAATAGGGGCATCTGTCGCACCCCAATTTTTGACCTGCATATTTCATTCATTTTATAGTATCGCATTCATTTCTCATCTGCATTATATCGTCGCATCGTCGCATATTTGAAAATTAGACTTTTATTAAAGTCAACAAAAATAGTTTTCGTTTCGATTCTTTGCATATTTTTACTCGAATTACTTCTGTTTTCCGAGTTTTTACTTTTAGATTTCATAGACTTTAGTTTTTTTATTTATTACTATCTTTTTCTTTTTTTTAATAAAAAAATATATCAATTTGTGTTTTAATAAATTAGTTTAATTTGGTCATTTAGTTAGTTGTTATTATTATTTTATTTATGTTTTTATATAAAAATGTTTGTTTTAACTTCTAATTTGATTTTAATTTTCTTGTTTATTAGAATTAATGTTGTTTTTATTTTATTTTTTGAAAGATATTTCAGTTTTTACAAAAATGGAATGAGTTATTTTTTGATGAAGCCCAAGTAACATGTTTGGCCCACTTCTTTTGCTTTCATAAGAATAAAACAAAAAATAAAAAAAGTTGATCTTTTTTTCTCCTCTCTATCCCGTCTGCTACTCTGCAATAGCCATGCCAAACACTACAAATCAAAATGCTGCCACCACAGTCCAAAATTTTGCTCTGCTTCACCACCAAAGACCTGCACCATTGCCGTCCAATATACTCCAAAATTTTCACCAATTTTGTTCATGACAAACCTGCACAAAAAAAGCATTGAGTCAGTTACCTACATATGTTCAAATCCTCACTTAATTTTCCCCCCAAAATGACATGAGTTTGGCTATAAAATAGAGAAGAAAAAACGTTACCAGGGGGAGATCAAAAGAAAACTCTAACAAAAAAACTATGCAAGAAACCTGAAACTCTTCCTCCAAATTTCTATACAAACTGCACAGCTTCATTTCTCCATTGCAACTTATCTTCATTGTAAAAAACTCATCCATTGCTCAGCCTGCATCTTCATACAGCGAAACACAAACCTAAGCCAAACTTCATCAAACTTCCATAAACCTTCAGATTTCAATCATTCACTTCATACACAAAAACCTCCATTCATAATCCACAGAACCCTCAAACTCACCTTCAGACCTTTGTCCACGCACCTTCATTACACCTCACCAACAATCGACCTCCCTCATAACAACTCGGCAGCCACCATAAAGTCTCCTCAACACATTCATCCCCCACACTAACATTCATTCACCCTTCGACTTCAACGACAATCACCGAGACAAATTGCAACAACTCTGTTCTTCAGAATCGTTTCGATCTCCATCATATCCTTATTCAGAAACGCATACACGGAAGCAGAGGAGGATTCAATTTCATTACCTACTAGTGCCGTGGGATTCATCGCCTCCGAGAACATTCGGAGTTGGTTCGTTTTCTTTTCTGAATCTGTTCTTCATGCTTGCTTGATATAATCCTTGTTTCCTTGCTTGCTTGAATCGATTTCACCATGTTGTAGAAACTCAAGTGTAACTAATTGTTGTACGTTTCTGATTCTGTTGATTGAACTTATTGTTGATTTGCGTATGCTCTTCTTGCGATGGATTTGTTTATTTATGTGTTAATTGTTGCGATTTGTGAGGATAAAGAGCAGAGTTATGTTTTTTTTAGAGTGAGATCGAGATAGAGATTGACCGAGAGAGAATCGAAAGAGGTGAGAACTCTTTGTCTTGCTCTTTCAAATTTTCTTTTATGAAATCGTGAACAGAGAGAGAAGAGAGAGTTGAATCGAGGAAGCGAGAGAGGGCTGAGATTTTTCTTTTCCTGAAAAAGCATGTTAGAAACGAAGAGAGGCGTTTTTGCCTCTAGGGTTTTCTAACCCTATTGTCCAAAAACGTGGTGAGGGTTATGGAACTGGATCGAACCGGTCCGACCCAAGCTTCTTTTTTATTTTTAATTTTATTTTGGATCCAAATGGGCCAGCGCCCCTATTTAACCTCTGCACCTCCCATTATTTTTATGGCCCATCCGTATTATGGCTTTATTTGAGTTTTCTTTAATAGTTGTTTTATTATTCTTAGTTGTTGATTGTTATAATAAAAAAAAAATACAAAAACATGCCTCTAATTTAGATTTTATTTTCTTATTAAAAATTCAAAAAAATATTTAATTGCCATTAGATTTTATTCTTATTATTATTAAAATTCCAAAAAATATTAGATTAATCTTCCGAATCCAAAAAATAAATAAACCTTGGTCCAATGCCAAGTCGTTACAATAAATTTCTCGATCCAATGTCGAGTTTCTTTTCAAAATACTTTCTTTAATTAAATCGAAAGATCTTGTGACAAGGGGTGAACACCTCTTGAATACCCTGATCTTTTGAAACTAAAACACACTAATCAAACCGAAAGATCTTGTGACAAGAAGTGCACACCTCTTGAATACCTTGATCTTTTGAATCAATAACACGTTTATTAAATCTAAGTGATTAAGTGACAAGGGGTGAACACCTCTTGAATACCTTGATCCTTTGAATCTAAAACACATTAATTAATCAAAGTGATCCTGTGACAAGAAGTGCACACCTCTTGAATACCTTGATCCTTTGAATCAAAATACATCAATCAAACCAAGAGATTGAGTGACAAGGGGTGTACACCTCTTGAATACCTTGATCTTTTGAATCTAAAACACTTAATCAAACCGAAAGATCCTGTGACAAGGGGTGAACACCTCTTGAATACCTTGATCTTTTGAATTAAAATACATTAATCAAACCGAAAGATCTTGTGACAAGAGGTGCACACCTCTTTAATACCTTGATCTTTTGAACCAAAATTAATTAACAAGGACAACAAGTGACAATGGGGCTCGCTCCTGTTCAATACCTTGGGTAAAGACGCGCTAGGTGAACACCTATGCTCAATCCTTTGCTAAATGTCCGTTTAAAACGCAACTTCAATTTCATTCAACCTTTTTGCCTTATGGCTTTTAAAACTCTTTTCATAAACGAGACACTTATTCAATTTTCAATACGAACATACTTCCACATGTGAAGATCGAACATCTTCCACTCGAATGCGATGATGGCCAAAATCATGTCTTATCTTGATTTAGTCATCCATTCTTGTAGTGATATCATATCCATGTGCGCGTAGTATTTCCATTTGAAAGCGATTGAGTACCTCTCGCTAAAATCAACCAACAAACTTTTCGTGGTTCCTAGCCCGAACTACGATTGCTCTGACTTTCCCATCGCACTAGGGAATACGTAGGCACAAGATACAAACGTCTTGGCGAGCATAATAATAAAAAATCTTTTCTTTTTTCTTCATAATAATAATAAAAACCCTAAAAAACTTTTCTTTCATCTTTTCTCGATTAATAAGCTAAAGAACACAAACATTACGCTAACACTCAAACACGAAACTAACTAAATGGGTCCCATCGAGTACGATGGAGGTGAGGGGTGCTAATACCTTCCCCTTGCTTAACCGACTCCCGAACCCTAATTTGGTTACGAATGACCATCTTATCCATTTCTTTTCTCTTTGTGGGTTTTATCGATATTTTCCCTTTCCTTCTTGGAATAAATAAAGTTCGGTGGCGACTCTGTTGTACTTCGAATGCGCGAAAGCGCGTCGAGTCACATTTTTACCGCTACACCACCCTCAAAGTTGGCCAAAATATGAGGCAGAACATGTGTGTAATCGGTTACGTTTTTTGTGTAACCGGTTACGCACCTTGAAACCACCATAAAATGAGTTTTGTAACTCTATTTGAGACGCGGTTGGATGCGTTGGAAAGGTAGTTCAAAGCTCTATCTAATGGTGAATTAAAATTATGCTTGTATTTCATAATTATGTTTAAATATTTTAATTTTCTATGTAATCCTTCAAGTGTATGTGATAACACTTACGGAACAATGAACCTTGTTGACTATGGGATAACTTGGTAAAATTATTGTGAAGCCCATATATGGAAATATATTTAAAGGTTTGATAAAAATATTATGGATACCTATTGTGAAAATAAAAGTGAATGTATGGTAAAACCTTGTGAAGGCCCTAATGTGGTAATAGAGAAAAATGTGTTTTCAAGAGGGGAAAAGTGTCTGATTGATCATGCATCATACTAGAGTGGGAGTGGGCGGTATCTAGAAAAAGTGTCATAATATGGACGTATCTCACATGTACTCCTAGATAGTTGAGAGTCTACAGACGTCTAGAGAGAGTGTTGTAGTACAGATGTGGCTCACATGTCCTCCTAGATTAGAGTTTAGCAAGAGTGTTATACTGCGACATAGCTCGCATGTACTCTATAGTGTTATATTTGTAAAAGGCCTCGCCTAAGGCGATGCCCTTGGACCTCCCTAGAAGAGGTGTCGGTATAAGGTCTCATGAAGGGAGGTATCGCCTTGCCTTGTAGTTTTCCCATGCCACTATGTTGGTTTAGCTACCTTAACAGTTCAACATACATAAATATGATATGGCATATGTTGAACTGTTAAGGTAGCTAGTATGCTTGGATTTATAACAAGGCTCTGATATTGTGACATCGGGGTCTATATTTCACTTTTAAATTACCATGTTTGGTTCAATATTTGAACAAGTACTCATATTATGAGATGTGAGATATTATTTGAGTTAATGTGATTCCCTATTTTATTATAGGAAATGAATACTCCGCAAAATCATGTTTTATAATAAAAAAAACTTTGGTTTTAGGGTGTCACATTGATGCTTATGTTGGGTTTGTGACTTGCATCTAACAACACAATCTTTTACCAACACTCTCTGCTACAAAATCCATATTAGAAATTTAAGAATCAGCTATTCTTCAAAGGGATGCTCATGATTCTTCCTCATCCACACCGACGATGCTCGTGGCCACCACTACCACACCAACCTATGATCTCCTCCCTCCATCGGACTTCCCGACAAATACCACACAACATTAGACTACTACAACTACTAACTATCACGGTCATGGGAAGAAGAATAACAGTAATAACAGTGGTTGCTGAAGCTCCAGGAGAGGTGGAAGAATCGACTTTCATTAATAATATCCACAGTGGCAACAGTGGGCCCCTCAGTAACTATGGGCTCCTTGGAACATTCCACATTATCCTTACACATCTTACAATTGGAATCGATCCAACAATGTTGCCCAACAAGGAGGAATTCCCGGACAAAGACCACAAACTTCTTTTAATGTGAATGCAACCATCCCAACTAATAGTGAAAATGTTATTCACACCCTTAATCCTGCTCGACCAGACCAGTTTTGATATATGGATACTGACGATAATTCTCACATGACCTTCTTACAAGGTAATCTCCTGTCTTATTTCAAATTGAGCAAAAATAATCAATAATCTTAGGAAATGGTCATTTTATTCCAATTTATGGTATTGGTAGTGCACACATAACCTTACCTCACCCTCATTTTATCCTAAAAACATACCACATGCCCCAAACTTAATTAAAGATTTAGTATTTGTTCATAAATTTAATAAAGTTAATAAAGTTTCAATTAAATTTGACATGTTTGGTTTTTCTATGAAGAATTTTCAAACGAGGATAACTCTAATGAGATTTGAGATTCGAGGCGATCTATACCCCATCATCACCAACACCATATATACAAATAAAGCCAAGATACAACATCCTTTGCAGGTTTGTCATCTTCTCTTTGGCATGATCATTTATGTCTCCCAAGAGAACTAGTTTTAAATTCTATTAGACCAAATAAATTGATCGAATGTAATAATCCTAGGAAGCTACATGCTCTTTTTTGTCATTCTTCTCCTCTTGGTAAACATGTTAAATTTTAGTTTTTGAATTTTCATAATTATATTTTATTGTTATTTGATATTTTACATAGTGATGTATGGACATCTCTCGTTTTAAGCACGTTAGATCACAAATTCTATGTTCTATTATTTAATAATCATTCAAAAAATTTATGGACATTTCCCATCTCACATAAATCTCCAATATATTCATGTTTCAAAAACTCCAAGATTACAAATACACAGTGTAACGACCGTTTTTCTTTAATTATTTATTTATGTGAATTAATTGTGAACTATGTGTTAATTATATGTTTAATTGATTTTATGTTGTTTTATTTGGGAATTGTTAGTAAATAATATAAGATAGTAAGTGTTGTTGATTTTTGGGCCTAAGTTGGTATTAGTAAGTGAGGGGTGTTAGTTAGAACCCATTAGTAATTTAAGATAGTAAGGGTTTAACTAAAACAAGGGTTTTAGAGGTAATAGAAATTAGAAGTTCATTTTGGGGTTTTTGGTGAAAGAAGAGAAGAGTAGAGTGAAGAGAAATAAGGGAATCTCAATATTGAAGCTAGAGTTGTCTTCAATCCAAACCTAAGGTAAGGGTGGGATTCTTTCATACTAAAGGGATGTATGATGATGTTTTGGGTGGGATTTAATTGTATGTTGCATCCATGGAAGTTGTGTGTAGAGATGTTAAGGTCTATGACAAATGCTTGATTTGATGATTTGAGATGTGTTTAAATTGATGTTTGATGATGTTATGATGTTATAAGACCCATAATATGTGTTGTATTTGTGTTTATACCATGTATTCTGTGGTTGTTCGTGATGTTTGATGTTTTCCAACTTGATTGGGTTGAATTTAGGGGTTTTGGGATGGGTTTCATATGCTGTTTTCTGTGTTTGGGGTTTTCTGAAAAATCGCCAGTTCGCGCCGCGAACCCTTGTGCGCGCCGCGAACCCCTTGGCAGAAACTTTGGAAGTTCTGGATCTGCTCAGTTCGCGCCGCGACCCCTTGTTAGCACCGCGAACTGCTTGACAGAAACTTAGGAAATATTTGATTCACTCAGTTCGCGCCGCGGACCCTGTTGGCGCCGCGAACCCTGTTTTGCAGAACTTTTCCTAAACTTTGAAATGATGTAACTTTTGAACCGTAACTCTTTTTTAAGTGCCGTTTGAACCTACGTGAAGCCCTAATTGATGTCTTTCTGTAGAATATGCTTAGTATAACTTTGAAAACTCTTGGAATCTTCTTGAATTGGATTTTATTGACATTGGATACCCGGAATTGATTATGTCGTTTGAGTTGATCATGTCGTATACGTAGATTATGTTGTTTGAGTCGATTATGTCGTTAAGTGTGATTGTGAATGTGCATCATTGAGTCACATTCATTGCATTATTTGAGACGGTCCTAGTGGCAAATGTTTGAGACGGCCCCTGTGGCGAATGTTTGAGACGGTCCAATGGCAATTGTTTGAGACGGGAGTTTTACTCCAATGGTACCACATGCATTTGCATTGTTCGAGTTGCATAAGTAAAGTCGTATGATGAGTTGTATTTGAATATTTGTGTGAGCGTAATATGAATGTTATCTTGTGTCGATTTGGTGGTTATTTCGTTGAGCTTATGTGATAAATGACTATGTATGCCTTAATTGAGATTAATATTATTGTTGTCGGTAAGATGTTGAATGATGTGAATAGTAGTAAGTGATATATGTTGAGAAGTGGTGACCGTTGTATGATTATTTCTCCGCTTTGAATATTATCATACGCTTCTTTATAATGAATGATATCTCACCCTTTCTGTTTGAATGTTACCCTCTGTTGGTAACGTGCAGGTAATGACGCGGAGTAGTCGTGTACCTATAGCTCGAGTCGGTGTGTGTCAATGCTCTGATACGTAGCACTCGGGGAACGTTGGATTACTTGTTTATGTTTTGGCTTCTTGTGTTTATCCTTGTTAAACTTGTCTTTGTGTTATGCTGAGACTTTTTAGATGTATCGTGCCGTGTTTGGCCGTGATATTATGAGTTGTATTGTTGTTGACATACGATTTTCCGATGCGATGCAAGTACTTGATTGGCTGACAACGATTAATGATTTTGATATTGTTCTCCTATATGTGTGTTATGTATCTAAGTGATTGAGCATGATATACGTGTGTGATTTTGTTGTTTAAAATGTGACGCTCCGAATCGTTATGTTCTATTTGCTTGAAATTTTGTACTCTGGTATTCCTCTTTATTGCGGGGTAGATTTGGGGTGTTACATTAGTGGTATCAGAGCCGGACGGTCTTGTCCGGCCATGTGTCGTGTCGTAGTGTAGTCTAACAAGCTTAAATTGTTGTTTGTGCTGATTGCTTTTGTGTTGTAGTGAAGACTTGTGATGGCTGGGAGGAATGATGCTGCGATAGCTGCTGCTTTGGAAACAATGGCTCAAGCTTTGGAGAACCAACCGAATGGTGGAGAGAGTTCTGATTCTCGGAGTTTGGCTATCTTCCAAAGAGAGAACCCTCCTGTGTTTAAGGGAACTTATGATCCTGATGGCGCATTGACATGGCTTAAGGAGATTGAGAGGATTTTCCGTGTCATGGATTGCACTCCTGAACAGAAGGTTCGGTATGGGACTCATATGCTAGCAGTTGAGGCGGATGATTGGTGGCTAGAGACCCGTAGGAGATTGGAAGCGAGTGGTGAAGAGATCTCTTGGATTGTGTTTCGCATGGAGTTCTTAAGGAAGTACTTTCCTGAAGATGTCCGTGGCAAGAAGGAAATTGAATTCCTTGAGCTAAGTCAAGGGTTATCAAGGTCGTGGTAAGCCTTATGAAGCTTCGAGTGGAAAGGGCAAGCAGAAAGCGGTTGAGGGTAAGAGAACTAGTGGAGGAGATGCTCCTGCTGGTATTGTGTGCTTCAAGTGTGGCAAGGTTGGTCACAAGAGCACGTCGTGTAACGTTGATGCTAGAAGATGCTACCGTTGTGGGAAGTTTGGTCATGCATCTTCTGATTGTACGCATAAGGATATGGTGTGTTTCAACTGTGGTGAAGAAGGCCATATTGGAAGCAAGTGTCAGAAGCCCAAGAAGGAACAATCTAGTGGGAAGGTGTTCGCCTTGTCAGGAACTCAGACCACTAGTGAGGATTCACTCATCAGAGGTACATGTTTCATTAATAGCATTCCTTTGATTACTATTATTGATACCGGTGCTACGCATTGCTTTATATCTGCTGATTGTGTTGATAGATTGGGTCTGGTGTTATCTGCTATGAATGGAGAAATGGTTGTCGATACTCCGGCTAAGGGATCGGTGATTACTTCTCTTGTGTGTCTTAAGTGTCCCGTGTCAATTTTCGACAGAGACTTTCTTGTTGATTTTGTTTGCTTGCCGTTGAGAGGTTTGGATGTGATTTTGGGGATGAACTGGTTAGGGCATAACCATGTTCACATTAACTGTTTTGATAAGTCTGTGAGGTTTTCTTCTCTTGAAGAGGAAGGCTTAGAGTTGTTATCGGCCAGAAAGTTTCGTTTGTTGATGAAAGAAGATGTTCAAGTGTTCGCGTTGGTTGCTTCGATGTCTATTGAGAATCAGGCTGTAATAGAAAGGTTGAAGGTAGTATGTGAATTTCCTGAAGTTTTCCCTGATGAAATTCCCGATGTGCCGCCTGAGAGAGAAGTTGAGTTCTCTATTGATCTTGTACCTAGTACTAGACTTGTGTCTATGGCACCGTACAGGATGTCTGCATCTGAATTGTCTGAATTGAAGAAGCAACTGGAAGAGCTGCTTGAGAAGAGGTTTGTGAGACCTAGTGTGTCACCGTGGGGAACTTCAGTGTTGTTGGTTAAGAAGAAAGATGGAAGTATGAGACTTTGTATTGATTATCGTCAGCTGAATAAGGTGACAATCAAGAATAAGTATCCACTTCCAAGGATTGATGATTTGATGGACCAATTGGTTGGTGCTCGTGTATTTAGCAAGATTGATCTAAGGTCGGGTTACCATCAGATTAAAGTGAAAGATGAGGACATGCAGAAGACGGCTTTCAGAACACGTTATGGACATTATGAGTATTCCGTGATGCCCTTTGGTGTTACTAATGCACCTGGAGTATTTATGGAGTACATGAACCGTATTTTCCATGAGTATCTGGATCGTTTCGTGGTGGTGTTCATTGATGATATTTTGATTTACTCTAAATCAGAATCAGATCATGCTGAGCATTTGAAGTTGGCATTGCAAGTCTTGAAAGAGAAGAAATTGTATGCCAAGTTGTCCAAGTGTGAGTTTTGGTTGAAAGAGGTTAGTTTTCTGGGGCATGTTATCTTGAGTGATGGTATTGCCGTGGATCCGTCTAAAGTTGATGCCGTGTTGAGATGGGAAACTCCTAAGTCGGATACCGAGGTTCGAAGATTTTTGGGATTAGCCGGTTATTATAGAAGGTTCATTGAAGGTTTCTCTAAGTTAGCCCTTCCGTTGACTAAGTTGACTTGTAAGGGTAAGGCTTTCGTGTGGGATGTTTCTTGTGAAGAGAGCTTTGTTGAGTTGAAGAAAAGGTTGACATCGGCACCGATTTTGATATTGCCTAATCCGGAAGAATCGTTCGTGGTCTATTGTGATGCTTCTAAGATGGGTTTAGGAGGTGTGCTCATGCAAAATGGTAAAGTTGTTGCTTATGCATCAAGACAGTTGAGAGTTCATGAAAAGAACTATCCTACACATGATTTGGAACTTGCTGCTGTAGTGTTCGTGTTGAAGATTTGGAGACATTATCTTTATGGTTCTAGGTTTGAAGTCTTTAGCGACCATAAGAGTTTGAAGTATCTGTTTGATCAGAAGGAATTGAATATTAGACAACGAAGGTGGTTAGAACTGTTGAAAGATTATGATTTCAGTTTGAATTATCATCCAAGAAAGGCTAATGTTGTTGTTGATGCTTTGAGTCGCAAGACTTTGCATATGTTGGCAATGATGGTTAAGGAGTTAGAATTAATTGAGCAATTTCGAGATATGAGTTTGGTATGTGAAGTGACCCCTAAGAGTGTTCGATTGGGTATGTTGAAGATTAACAATGATTTTCTGGATAGTATCAGAGAGGCCCAGAAGTTGGATGTGAAATTGGTTGATTCGATGATTGGAGTCGATCAATCTGAGAATGGTGATTTTAAGTTAGATGCGCACGGTGTGTTGAGGTTCCGTGATCGGATTTGTATTCCTGATGATGTGGATTTGAAAAGATCTATTCTTGAGGAAGGTCATAGAAGTAATCTGAGTATTCATCC
Source organism: Vicia villosa (assembly GCF_029867415.1). Classification (NCBI taxonomy): domain Eukaryota; kingdom Viridiplantae; phylum Streptophyta; class Magnoliopsida; order Fabales; family Fabaceae; genus Vicia; species Vicia villosa. The sequence goes on along the minus strand of NC_081186.1, from coordinate 69,963,873 downwards.
CGGAGCTACGAAGATGTGCCAAGATTTGAAGAATTTGTTTTGGTGGCCTGGAATGAAGCGTGACATAGCTCAGTTTGTGTATGCATGTTTGACTTGTCAGAAGTCGAAGGTTGAACATCAGAAGCCTGCTGGTTTAATGCAACCGTTAGAAGTCCCTGAATGGAAATGGGATAGTATTTCCATGGATTTTGTGACAAGTTTGCCGAATACCGTGAGAGGACATGATTCGATTTGGGTGATTGTTGATAGGCTTACGAAGTCGGCTCATTTCATACCTATTAACATCACTTATCCGGTTTCGAAGTTGGCGGAAATTTATGTCCGTATGATTGTGAAGTTGCATGGTGTTCCTTTGTGTATTGTTTCGGATAGAGATCTGAGGTTCACTTCAGATTTTTTGAAGAATTTGCAAGAGGCATTGGGTTCTAAGTTGAGGTTGAGTTCGGCGTATCATCCTCAGACCGATGGTCAAACGGAGAGAACGATTCAATCTTTGGAGGATTTGTTGAGATCTTGCGTTCTTGAGCAGGGAGGTACGTGGGATACTTATCTTCCATTGATAGAGTTCACATACAACAATAGTTACCATTCGAGTATTGGGATGACACCTTTTGAGGCATTGTATGGTCGGAGATGTAGGACTCCGTTGTGTTGGCATGAATCGGGTGAGAGTGTAGTACTTGGACCGGAGATTGTTCGAGAAACTACCGAGAAGGTTAAGTTGATCCGTGAGAAGATGAAGGCTTCTCAGAGTAGGCAGAAGAGTTACCATGACAAGAGGAGGAAAGATTTGGAATTCCAAGCTGGTGACCATATATTTTTAAGAGTTACGCCAACGACTGGTGTGGGAAGAGCCTTAAGTTGAAGAAGCTAACTCCTCGTTTTATCGGACCATATCAGATTTCGGAAAGAGTTGGGAATGTGGCGTATAGAGTGGCCTTACCGCCTAACCTTTCGAATTTACATGACGTGTTTCATGTGTCGCAACTTCGAAAGTATGTTTCGGATCCTTCGCATGTGATTCATATGGACGATCTGCAAGTGCGGGATAATCTCACGGTGGAGACTATGCCTATAAGGATTGAGGATCGCGAGACGAAGACGCTTAGAGGCAACGAGATTGATTTAGTGAAGGTCGTTTGGTCGGGTGCTACCGGTGAAAGTATGACGTGGGAATTGGAAAGCAAGATGCGCGAGTCGTATCCTGAGTTATTCGATTGAGGTAATTTTTGAGGACGAAAATATTCTAAGTGGGGGAGAGTTGTAACGACCGTTTTTTCTTTAATTATTTATTTATGTGAATTGATTGTGAACTATGTGTTAATTATAGGTTTAATTGATTTTATGTTGTTTTATTTGGGAATTGTTAGTAAATAATATAAGATAGTAAGTGTTGTTGATTTTTGGGCCTAAGTTGGTATTAGTAAGTGAGGGGTGTTAGTTAGAACCATTAGTAATTTAAGATAGTAAGGGTTTAACTAAAACAAGGGTTTTAGAGGTAATAGAAATTAGAAGTTCATTTTGGGGTTTTTGGTGAAAGAAGAGAAGAGTAGAGTGAAGAGAAATAAGGGAATCTCAATATTGAAGCTAGAGTTGTCTTCAATCCAAACCTAAGGTAAGGGTGGGATTCTTTCATGCTAAAGGGATGTATGATGATGTTTTGGGTGGGATTTAATTGTATGTTGCATCCATGGAAGTTGTGTGTAGAGATGTTAAGGTTTATGACAAATGCTTGATTTGATGATTTGAGATGTGTTTAAATTGATGTTTGATGATGTTATGATGTTATAAGACCCATAATATGTGTTGTATTTGTGTTTATACCATGTATTCTGTTGTTGTTCGTGATGTTTGATGTTTTCCAAATTGATTGGGTTGAGTTTAGGGGTTTTGGGATGGGTTTCGTATGCTGTTTTCTGTGTTTGGGGTTTTCTGAAAATCGCCAGTTCGCGCCGCGAACCCCTTGGCAGAAACTTTGGAAGTTCTGGATCTGCTCAGTTCGCGCCGCGACCCCTTGTTGGCGCCGCGAATTGCTTGGCAGAAACTTAGGAAATATTTGATTCACTCAGTTCGCGCCGCGAACCCTGTTGGCACCGCGAACCCTATTTTGCAGAACTTTTCCTAAACTTTGAAATGATGTAACTTTTGAATCGTAACTCCTTTTTAAGTGTCGTTTGAACCTACGTGAAGCCCTAATTGATGTCTTTCTGTAGAATATGCTTAGTATAACTTTGAAAACTCTTGGAATCTTCTTGAATTGGATTTTGTTGACATTGGATACCCGGAATTGATTATGTCGTTTGAGTTGATCATGTCGTATACGTAGATTATGTTGTTTGTGTGATTGTGAATGTGCATTATTGAGTCACATTCATTGCATTGTTTGAGACGTCCCTAGTGGCAAATGTTTGAGACGGCCCCTGTGGCGAATGTTTGAGACGGCCCAATGGCAATTGTTTGAGACGGGAGTTTTACTCCAATGGTACCACATGCATTCACATTGTTCGAGTTGCATAAGTAAAGTCATATGATGAGTTGTATTTGAATATTTGTGTGAGCGTAATATGAATGTTATCTTGTGTCAATTTGGTGGTTATTTCGTTGAGCTTATGTGATAAATGACTATGTATGCCTTAATTGAGATTGATATTATTGTTGTCGTTAAGATGTTGAATGATGTGAATAGTAGTAAGTGATATATGTTGAGAAGTGGTGACCGATGTATGATTATTTCTCCGCTTTGAATATTATCATACGCTTCTTTATAATGAATGATATCTCACCCTTTCTGTTTGAATGTTACCCTCCGTTTGTAACGTGCAGGTAATGACGCGGAATAGTCGTGTACCTATAGCTCGAGTCGGTGTGTGTCGATGCTCTGATACGTAGCACTCGGGGAACGTTGGATTACTTGTTTATGTTTTGGCTTCTTGTGTTTATCCTTGTTAAACTTGTCTTTGTGTTATGCTGAGACTTTTTAGATGTATCGTGTCGTGTTTGGCCGTGATATTATGAGTTGTATTGTTGTTGACATACGATTTTCCGCTGCGATGCAAGTACTTGATTGGCCGACAACGATTAATGATTTTGATATTGTTCTCCTATATGTGTGTTATGTATCTAAGTGATTGAGCATGATATACGTGTGTGATTTTGTTGTTTAAAATGTGACGCTCCAAATCGTTATATTCTATTTGCTTGATATTTTGTACTCTGGTATTCCTCTTTATTGCGGGGTAGATTTGGGGTGTTACACACAGAGTTCCAACGGGAAATCAAAACCATCCAATGTGACAATGGTCGTGAATATGACAATAGTAATTTTTGAAAAAAATTTGAAAATAATGGAATCCAGTTTTGTCAGTATTGCCCTTATACATCTTCTCAAAATGATAAATATGAATGAAAAATACATTGAATTAACAATATTATTCGAACATTATTTGTCATGCATCATTTTCCCCATCTTTTTGGCATCATGCTCTAGAAATGGCAACATATCTTTTGAATATTTTACCTAGCAAAACCATCAATTTTGAGTCACCACTTAAAATATTGTATAAAAAATACCCCTCTTATTCTCACTAACGCGTATTTAGGTGTTAATGTTATTCTCTTTTTCCATCCACTACAATACATAAACTTCAACCTCGCTTTACACCAAGCTTCTTTCTTGGATACCCGTCAAATTATAGAGGCCATAAATGTCTAGATTTATTTTCGAATAAAATTATCATTTGTTGCCATGTTATATTTGACGAAACCCCCATTTCTATATGCAAAGATGCATACCCTCAAACCTACTACATACACCTTCCTAGACAATGACTTATCCCCTACATCATAAACCACCTCTTAACTCAAACTCAATTCAACCCAAATCCAAGTCGATTGAATCATATACTCCACCAGTCCCCCCCAATAACCTTGGACCAACCACCAACTCTCCCAAACCAAAACCCATCACCTTGCCCATCCACCCCAACTTCACCTATATCGTGGCCTAACCCAACCTTATATGCCACACATCTTTCCCCATCCTCAAACACACAATCACACCCTCAACAAACCAACCAGCAATCTCTTTCTCCCATTTTCCAACCCTCTTTACCAACAAACATCAAACCGTTTACTAGGAGTTAACATGGTATTTTTAGGCCCAACCAAAAATATTATGGCCTACACACCCATGTTCCCAAATCTCCTCTACCTACAAACCCTGTGTCTGCACTCAAATATCTAAATTGGAAAATAGTCGTGAATGATGAATATAATACTATAATTAAAAATGAGATGTGGGATTTAGTGCCCTAACCACCTGATGTTAATGTTATTCGGTCCATGCAAATTTTTAAACATAAAGTTATACTCACACCCTACATCCTACTTCATGTTGATGATATCATCCTTACGACATCTTTTGATGCTTTGCGACAATCTATCATTTGACTTCTCAGGTCTAAATTTATTAAGAAAGATTTAGGATACCTGAGATACTTCTTGGTTGTTGCAGTCATTCACAACCAAAAAGGTTTATTTCTCTCACAGAAAAAGTTTGTCGAAAAATTCATACACTTGCTGGAATATCTTCTTGCAAATCATGTCCAACCCTAATTGATACAAAACCAAATATGAGTGCCACACATAGTACTCCATATGAGGATCCATCTCTCTACGGTAGCCTTGTTGGTACCATTCAGTACCTAAATTTACTCGACCAGTCATTTCATATGCGGTATAATAGATATGTACTTTTCATGTACAACCCGATGGAAGACCACATGCAAGCTCTCTAGCGTATCTTAGCTACATTCTGGGAACAAGAAATTATGGTTTACCTATTTATCCCTCATCTACTAGCTCATTAATTTCAATGCATATTCTGATTGGGGATGGCGCTCTGATACCCGAAGATCTACCTCTAGTTATTGCGCAACCTTCTTCTTGAGTTACATTGTCCCGTTCACAAGGCCACCATGGTCTACTATGATAGCGCCAATGAAATCTATATCTTGGGTTACCTAGTTCAACATCAACAAACGAAACACATCGAGATGAATATTCATTTCGTTCGCAAAAATGTAGCTCGAGGTCATGTCTATGTTCTTCATGTCCCATCACGATATCAAATTGCATATATTTTTACAAAAGGTCTTCCCTTCATACTTTTCGAGATTTTAGAGACAGTCTCAGGGTCTGCCAACCTCCCGATTCAACTTCGGAGAAATATTAGAATATGTTTATATTTGTTATATGTATCATATTCATCAGGTTTTAATTATATTGACTAGTTATCAATTATATTTATGTTTTTATTAATATTTATATTGGATTTGACAAGAGTTGTATATAATTTACAAATTGTATCAATGAATTACATAGAATTATATTCTTATCCGATCAAATATTTAAAAAGTCTAACTTAAAAAATGTAAACATGTCAAATTATCAAACTTCGGGGTGTAAGCGGATCAGAAAAAACCAACTAAACCAACAAAACAAACCAAACTAAACCGGAAAAAAAACAATTGTTTCTGGTTTGGTTTCAAAACCGAACCAAACCAATGAAAACTGATGTGGTTTGGTTCAGTTCTCGGTTTTAATTTTTAGGAGCCGCCAAACCGATAAACCAAACCAATGACTATAATTACGCTCTAAATCTTTTATTTCACCCATCATTAAGCCCAAATTTTGTATTGGTTCAACCATTCTTCATCTTTGTTTATATTTCCTTACATCCAGTAAAACACACACCTATAATCGAACTCCAAAACGTAAATAGTAGAAACCCTAAGTTACAAAAACTTGTTTTCATCGAACTAATACTCTTGCCGCCCATTGCCATTTTAACTCACTACCGTCATTCTAATATGTTATGGCCTTCTTCTTCGTGTTCAAGTTTTCTTCTATAGTTTCATATTTTTTTAAACCTTTTTTGTTTCTTCTTCAACAAAATTACTTTTAGTCTTGTTATAAAATGATTTTGATATATTTTTGAGGTGTGAAACATGTTAATTTAAGCATATTGAAAAGTTTTGTTGTTATTTTTGTGTTTTATTTGTTAAGCTTAATTTCTAATCTCTTCGCAAAGTTTTGATGTCAAGTGCAAACTTTTATATTTGATAGTGAACTTATTTCATGATGTAATACAAATCATGTCGATGTTTCATATGAATTAAGAACAACTTGTAATATGTTAGAAACAATAGAGCATGAGATAAATTACATGAAATCTATTATTTTAAAGAATAATAGCATAAAATACACTGAAAACCACGATACTGAATAATTCACTTATGAATATAATGTTTGAAAAAAAACATTATAAACCGATCAACTAAACCAAACCAAACCGAACCAAGCCGGTTCATTTAAAATACTAAAAACCGAACCAAACCAAACCGATAGAGATATCATCAGTTCAGATGTTTTTTTTTCTTCCAAAAAAACGGTCCAAACCGATCCGATTACACCCCTAACCAAACTCAACTTAAGGCATACTACAATGGATGATGTGGTGCGAGAACAACTTTTAATGTTATCCCATGATTTATATACGTCAATTTGGAAATACCAACATAAAATAATAAGGAATAGTTTTCTCTCTCCACGTTTAATTACTTATTATTTTTAACTATTAGATTGAAAATAATAAATGGTCAAGATGTGGAGTAAATTATAATAACTTACTCTTGGAGTAAATATTACCATGCTCTCTCTCTCTCTCTCTCTCTCTCTCTCTCTCTCTCTCTCTATATATATATATATATATATATATATATATATATATATATATATATATATATATATATATATATATATATATATATATATAACGTATCATGTGAGAATGTAATTTTTATGTGAGAACATTAGAATGAATTTGAACCATTATATTTTTTTAGATTTATTTAATAATTAATGTATATATCAAATACATCAATTATTAATTAAATTAAAAAATACAACATTTACTTATAATATAAGACAGAAAAAGTATGCCATAATTATCTTAATACAGTCTTAACAATCTATTTCTTAAGCAAATGACCAAAATAGAGATCTATGAGTTCAACAACTCTATAAATACATCATTCCCCTCAAATTTTATTAACATGTTTTTTTATTAATTTTTAAAATATTGAATACAAACATTTTATATAATATTTTTTAATTTTATTCCATAATTGGTCTTATTAGAGGATCATTAACATTTTCCTAAAAGTATATTGGTTTCTAAAATAAAATTAAAAATATATTTAATTTTCAAGATTGAACTTGAGCAATGGATCATATTTCCTTAATCAGAAAAATTTATAGATATCTTTTCAGAAAATTTATTTGTGCACTCATATTGGGTGAAGACACTCCTGAAAACTCTAAAATATTCTTAGGATATGCATATTCGAACGCATTCAATTTTTTTTTTGGTTATTGGTTAATTCGGATATGCATATCCGAATTCATCCCGGAAAAATTTGAGATATTGGTTAATTTGGATATGCATAACCGAATTAACCAACATCCCAAATTTCTTTTGATTTTATTTTACAAAGATATTTATTTATAATATAGTTATAATATAATTAAAGTGAGTTATTATTAATAAAGAATAATTTAAATACAAATTATTATAAATAAAGAATAAAAAGATTAAATGAAATTTTAAGTTTGTAATATTTTATTTGTAACAAATTTTTTTAAATTATAAAAGTAATTATTTTTTAAATGACTACAACATTATACATTATAATTAATGAAATTACCATGTTAAAAATAGCCTTTTATTAGCATTATAATTTTTAATTTATATTATTTTTTTCTTTAATTAATTTTATATGAAAATAATGTTTTCATTTAAATATTTAATAGGTTGATATTATTATATCTTGATTATAATTGTATATATTTAATAATATATTTTAATTAATATAATTAATTATACTATAAATATAAGGGTAATGCTAACTTGTGCTGGCACAAGTTAAGAGTTGGATTTAGAAAAAAGTTATTTGAAAATTGTGTATTTTTTCATTAAAAATTTATAATTAATGTTTTTGATTATTTTTTTCAATACAAACTTTCTATACATAGATTTTTTTAACTTGTGCCATTGGGATACTAGTTAGCATTATCTTTAATATAATTGATTAACCTTGATTTTAAACTTCTTATAAATGTTGGGTTAATTCAGAAATGCATCTCTGAAAAATTCAAACACCAAAATCTAAATAATTTTAGTAAGGAACTAATTTGACGCTAATTGATCAAATAATTAGCATCCTTATCTACTTAAAGTTAACTTTTTTTTCTAACATCAACATAGTAACAAAAGTAAATAAAGTCGAATATAGATAGGAATGACAATGAATAGGTTCGGGTGTGGGTTTCATACTATTCAAATTTGCATCTAAAATCATCATTCAACCTAAATCCAAACTCAAATCCAAATCTAAATCCAAAAACTATTTGGGTGACAAAATAACACCCACTTCCACATACGTTGGTTCGAGTTTTTTTAACCGAACTCGCTGCAAAACACATAAAATACAACAAAACATTAAAATTTTCCATTAGTTTTTCTACAAATTATTTATATTTATTGGCACTTATGTAATTCAAGTCTAAGCGGGTGTGGTTTCGGATTTCGGATGCAGGTTTCACACTATCCAAACTTACATTTGAAATATCGGATGACACCAAAACTCGAACTCAAATTAACTCGAATTTTCATTCGTTGATTCAGATTAGTGTGCGGGTGAGCCTCGCGGAATTGGGTTTCTATGCATCCCTAAATATAGGTCTCTCAATACCCATTTTTTTAAAATAAAATATTTTTTATTTCAACCAAATAAAAAAAAACCTAATTATTTATGGTAAGATGAATATGATAAAAAGAAAGAGATTTTTACATTTTGATAAGCCCGAGGTAGCCGCCACCGGAAAGGTTAAGATGTTTGAAGGGTAAATGAGTGAGTGACAATGTGACATAGACCAGAGCTGCAAGTTGATGCGATGGGTCCCATGCACGGTTGCAACATAACTGTCGTCGTTTTCTGATTGGGTGGCTTTGTTAATAATTGTAGTAGCATTTTTAGGATCTCTAGGTGCACGACCCTACCCTATTACTGGAATGAGACTGCACGTGTCTTCCTTCAGATGTCTTTAATCACTTCACCAACTACTAATATACTCCCTCCATTCATCTAAAATCATATCAAAAAATTTAACCATTTTACAAAAATTATTACTACATGAAAATTGTATTAAATAATTAACAAATTTATTACTTTATTATAGATTTTTTTAAAGAATTGATTTAAAATAAATATGAAAATTTATATTATGAGTGTAAGATAAATTAGATTGATGTAAGTTGTAGATGCAGAAATAAGTAAGTTGTTGATGTAAGTTGTTCATTTAACTATAAATTGGCCTAAAAATTAGAGAATTAATGCAGAAATTAGATTTTTTTAGTCTATAGAATATTTGTAAAGTCTATTTATATTCGTGTTAAATTTATTTATCTCAATTTTTTTAACTAAACTAATATCAACAATTCCTTTCGTTTCACATGAGTTTTAGGAAAAAAATATGTGTTTCAAAATAAATATTATTTTTATTATGTCTTTTAATTATTACATTATAAATTATTTTTAATATATTAATAAGATTAATTTAGTAAGAATTTTGTTAACCAGTACCTTCATGACACTCTTTAAGCATACTAAATAAAAAAATATTTTTTATAAAAGTTAATATTTCAATTACCAATGCATTGAGTGCACACATTTTTAAAAAAACTAATCACTTTAATCACTTAAAGAGTATCTCAATGGCACAATTTTCCATGTACTGAGAACACAGGATCGGCCCAATCAATTCACAAGCCCAATTTTAATTTAAAAAATGGGAATAAATTAAAAAAAATTAAAAATTAAAAATAACACAAAAACTACATTTGTATATTAGCCAAATGAAACAATAAAAAATTCAAAATATTGATTGAATGATAAATTATTTTATACAAATTTTGTGTTTTTAATTCTTTTATGTTTTGTAAAATTTTTTGGTTTAATTATTAAAAAGTTGGACCCCCTAAAATTTGAACCCCAATGCTATAGAGTTTTTTGCACTTGTGCAGGACTGAACCTACTCGAACATTGAATTCAGACGTTCATTCAACCGTTGAATTGACCTTAAAATTACAAAAACAAAAATTTATCTTTAACCATTTAAATATAACATTATCAAAAGCTTGTCAATGACAATAGATATCCACGACTGCTACTTTTTTTATTGAATAAGTATGATATGGGTTATATTTACTCCAGGAGTAAGTTATTATAACTTACTCCAAATCTAGACCATTGATTCTTTTCAATCTAGTGGTTAAAAATAATAAGTAATTAAATGCAGAGAGAGAAAACTATTACTTATTATTTTTAAGCATTAGATTGAGAAGAATAAATGGTCTAGATTTGGAGTAAGTTATAATAACTTACTCCTGGCGTAAATATAACCCTCCTCATATATATATATATATATATATATATATATATATATATATATATATATATATATATATATATATATATATATATATATATATATATATATGATAAAATGAACCAAAGTGTCAAAGTTTAATTTGACATCAAATCTCAACCGTTAAAAGAATTGATCAAATGGTGATACTAAATAAAATAAAATAATAAAAACTATATATAGCCTATGTTTTCCTAAAAAATAGGCTATTTATATGATCGTTTGATTGAGTACTATTAACGGTTGAGATTTGGTGTCAAATTAAACTTTGATCCTAATTATGAGAATTCAAAAATTGCTATTTAACATGTTTACTAAGAGGAGAAGAATGACAAAAATGAGCATATAACTTCCTAGGATTATTACATTCGATCAATTTATTTTGTCTAATAGAATTTAAAACCAATTCTATTGGGTGTGACATAAACGATCATGCCAAAGAGAAGATGACAAGCTTGCAAAGAATGATGTAGCTTGGCTTTATTTGTAGATATGGTGTTGGTGATGATGGGGTATAGATCGCCTCGACTCTCAAGTCTCATTAGAGTCATCCTCGTTTGAAAATCCTTCACATAAAAACCAAATAGGTCAAATTCAATTGAAACTTTATTAACTGTAGTAAATTTACAAACAAGTACTAAATCTTTAATTAAGTTTGAGGTCATGTTAACAATAGTAAATATATAGAAACATAGAGAAAGAGAAAGACCTATTAAATCAGGGTTTCAATAGAATGAAAAAAATTAACTGAACGAGAGATACACTAAAATATAAATACTAAATGTTTAGAAAAGACCTAACTACCCTTACAAAGATATAATAAAACAATATAATAATACTAATAATAATAATAATAATAATAATAATAATAATAATAAGAAGAAGAAGAATAAGAAAGAAAAAACGAACTAACTATATATATATATATATACACTAAATATTTATAATAACTTACTCCTGGAGTAAATATAACCCTCCTCATATATATCAAATAGGAGAATTTTAAAAATAAGAAATGGTCTTGATGAACATTTATTATCTATAATTGCATTTGATTTCATCAAAATTATCTACCTAATGCAATGGTTAGCATAGGATCATCCTATCTCTTATTTTAAAACTCTCTTATTTGATTCATCCTATATATATATATATATATATAGGGAGCGTATCCGGTGAGAACTAATATTTATGTGAGAAACGAGAACTATTAATATCAATTGTTGGATTTCATTAACGATTAAGATTTAAAATTTTTAATATGAAGATCACCTCACTGAATTTTATCTCTTATGCTCAATATTTAAACTTTCCATATGAAGAGATTCTTACTGAAAATAATTCTACCTGATGAATTAATCATTATTAAAATAATTTTTATAAATATACTTAATTTTAGGATATAAATATAAAATATAATTTAAATATATTTATTATTTTTATTTGAAATTAAAATTATTTAAAACTATAAATATTTTTCAAGACCAAAAACATAATCCCAAAATAATTTTTTTAAAATAATCATAAACATAAACTTTATACTCATCTTACTAGTATTAAAATTATTTTTAAATAAATATGTCATAAAATTCTTTAAAAGTATTAACTCTTAAAAATTAATTAAATTAAAAAAATTATTTTAAAGCTATATCTTGCATATTATAAAATTATATTTTTATAATTTATTTTGATAAATTAATTGTTGTAGACTTATTTTGAAAACCAAATAAGCCTCCCAATGTTTTAATAACAATTTAATCATCGTAAGAAAATTTACTAAAATTTCTTTTACAATAATCACTTAGCTCATTCCTGAAATTATTCCAAAACAAAAAATCTAAAACAAAAAATTAGTTTTAAAATAATCAAAAACATAAATTGTTTACTTATCTTACTAGTATTTAAATTAGTTTTAAATAAAACTATGTCATATAAATTTCTTTTAAAATATTAACTCTTTAAAATTAGTTTAATTTAAAAAAATAAAAAATTATATAGTGCATATTATAGAATTTTACTTTAATAATATATTTTGATAAATTAATTTCTTACTTCATAATATTTATTAAATTTTATACGATGATTAAATTGGTATTAAAATATTGGAGACTTGTTTGGTTTTCAAAGTAAATCTACAACAATTAATTTATGAAAATAAATTATAAAAATATAATTTTATAACATGCAATATACAACTTTAAAATAATTTTTTTAATTTAATTAAATTTTAAGAGTTAAGATTTTTAAAGAAATTTATGACATATTTATTTAAAAATAATTTTAATACTAGTAAGACGAGCATACCGTTTATGTTTATGATTATTTTAAAAATAATTTTGTTTTAAAAAAATTTATTTTGGAATTATGGTTTTAGTCTTGAAAAATATTTATAGTTTTAGATAATTTTAATTTAAAAAAATACTAAATATATTTAAATTATATTTTTTATTTATATCCTAAAATTATGTATATTTGTAAAAATTATTTTAATAATGATTAATTCATCAAGTAGAATTATTTTCAGAATCTCTTCGTATGGAAAGTTTAAATATTGAGCATAAGAGATAAAGTTCAGTGAGGTGATCTTCATATTAACAACTTTAAATCTTAATCGTTAATAAAATCCAACAATTGATATTAATAGTTCTCGTTTCTCACATAAATATTAGTTCTCACCGGATACGCTCCCTATATATATATATATATATATATATATATATATATATATATATATATATATATATATATATATATATATATATATATATATATATATATATATATATATATATATATATATATATATATATATATGAGAATGTCTTTTTTATATGAGAATATGAGAATGAATCTTAAACATTGAATTTTAAAATAAATGCTGGAGATTATGTGTGAAACTTTTTTTCTCTCTCCTCCATTATTAAAATAAATGATGTAACAGAGAGAAAAAAGATTCACACATAATCTCCTTATCTTTTTAAAAAACATGAACAAAATATATAGTTTTAAATTTTACACACAATATTATTAATATTAAAAAAATTACATTCATTTTATTTTTTCTTTTACAACATAGTTATAATTATACCAGATTCAACATAATAATAATAATAATTATTATTATAATCATAATATAATAATAATAATAATAACAATAATAATAATAATAATAATAATAATAATTTCATAATCAACAAAATAATAATTTTATATTAAATAAAATAATAATAATAATTAAATTTAAAAAATATTTCAGTATTTTTTATAAGGGTCATGTTAACGAGTACTCCGGGACACTGGTTAAGCATTAATAATAAAAAAAATATTTTATATTCAATGCATCGAATACAGACAACATTCCTTAAAAAAGTTAATTATTTATGTTTTCAGTGCATTTAATATATATATATATATATATATATATATATATATATATATATATATATATATATATATATATATATATTTTGAATAAAAAATTTATCTTTTTATTTTATTAAAAAATGCTCAACTTACATATTTAATCTCTTAACCAATACACCAGAAACACTCGTTAGCATTGCTATTTTTATAATTATTAGTAGATACGAATATCTATTACAGATATTCAACAACTCATAGTATTCATGTTTATGACGAGTTTAATATATTATCCACGAATATACACAAATACCTTTTTTTTTTGCGCATCCCTAATGCCACTAAATTTCACTTAAATTATGAAAATTTCTTTACCCACCTCCCTATGGGGTCACCCCAGTGAAATTCCCAACTTACCCCTGCTTCGGAGATTCATCTCCGAAGTTTTTTTTTAGATTTTTATAGATTTCGGAGATGCATTTCCGAAATGCATCAAAATTCATTTATTTTTTACAATCAGGTAAGAAAACCATTACAGGACTCAGACGGCTACCTTCTAAGAAATGTGGTAACACTTTCCTACTTAAAAGCCTACGTAACAAAAATTGGGAAGCTCCACAGCCACGCGCTAATTCCATTTTGTTACTTACAGTACGTAGTACGTATTTTTATTAAAAGAATAAAAAACCTTTTGAAATTTCGAAGTTCCCTTTTCCTTCTCCCCACCACTCTCAGACGGTTAACTTCTAAACACTTTCCTATTTAAAAGCTTCTCACCCATTTTTCTTTCAAAATATCCCAAATCATTTTCGATCCTAAGTCTTCTTCTTTGCTTTAACGTTTTCTATCTCTTGTTACTGCTTTCATCACAATGTCTCGCCGCGGTGGAGGAAATCATCCCGAAAATTGCCAGAGTCAACCATCTCCTGCACATTCTCAACGATCATCCGTCAATGCTGCAGGATCAGGCCGTGGTGGTGGTGGCCGTGGCTCTTGCGGTGGACGTACCTCCGGTTCTTCTTCCTCCGGACATCCACCTCCTCCGTCATATGCTCCGGCCCCGGTTACCTCTCCTCCGTCTGTTGTTGCAGCTCAGGTTGTTCGTCCATCTGTTTCAGCGCCGTTTGTTCCATCTGTCGCAGCGCCGGTTGCTTCCTTGAGTTCGGCTCTGATCTCCATCGAGAGCCTGACTGCCGAAGTTAAACAGAAGGCTACTCTAGAGTCGGCTCTGTCGTCTCAGAAGGCGGTTAGGTTCCCTAACCGACCTGGTTATGGTCAATTGGGAAGGAGAGTCAGCTCCGTCGTCTCAGAAGGCGGTTAGGTTCCATAACCGACCTGGTTACGGTCAATTGGGAAGGAAAATTCAAGTTCGTGCTAATCATTTTCAGTTGCGAGTGGCTGATAAGGATCTACACCACTATGATGTAAGTATAGTTTGCTCATAAGTTTTTTGTTGTTGTTTATTATGTTGGTAAGTTACAATGTGGTATGGATTTCTAGAGGATCAGGACTTTCTAACCTGTTGCAGCGTCTCCTCCATCGTCTTCATCCGATTAAATAAAGCGAATCGTTCTTGTTTGTTATTTTTCTTCTGTCCAGACCTTATTTCGGAAGTGCATTTCCGAATTCCTCCAAGGGGGGTGAATTCGGAGATGAACTTCCGAGAACACCACATTTTCTAAAAAATAACTTTATTTCGGAGATGCATCTCCGAAATCAATATTTTATATTAAAAAAAACACTTTTTCGGAGATACATTTCCGAAAACACTTTTTTTTCAAAAAAAAGTACATTTTCGAAAATGAACTTCCGAAAATAGGGATATTGTGGTAAATTCACCAGAGGTGGCCAAGAAGGTTAGGAGGTGGGTGAAGAAATTTTCTAAATTATTTGTAAAAAAGAAGAAGCATGCCACTAGATAATGTAGGCACTAACTTAGCACAGTTTATTTTCATAACCACTCTCTAACAATTTATAATCCATATATTATAATCGGATATTAAAACTAATTAGTATAATTAGATTTTATTTTCATAAAATGGTTATAAATCAATTATATCCATAAACAATTTTGTAATTAGTTTATAAATTTTAAAGTTAATTTTGTATTTGACAATTAGTTTTAAACATAAATTTTTATTTTTAAAATTTATTCAATCACTTTTAAAATACAAATATAAAAATTTATGTATTTAATTATAAAAATTATGTTGTTATTTTTTTTAAAATTTTATAATAAATTAATGGCTAAATATCCTATTTGATCTCTTATCTTTAACTTGGAGTTTATTTTAGTCCCTTAACGTTCGAAAGATTAGTTTGATCCCTCATCTCTTTAAACTGTGTCATATAAGTCACTTCCGTCTAATTCTCTCAAACATCGTCTATTTTTGCATCTGTGACATCCTAATTGGCATTTGTTCATCACCATGTTTGTTTTCACTGTGTTTTTTCTATACTCTTTTGTCAAATGAATCCTAAATCAAATTAGGGCATAAATCTCCTTGATTGCCACCGCCATTATTTGAAATCGTGAAATCTTATAAGAGTGAGTTATTGTTCATCCATAGCAAAAGGAAAAAGTTCTAGGAATTTTGATTCAAAGGTTTATTTCAAATCCGGTAAACTGCCTATTAGATGAATTACGATGAAGCTATAATCTCACGAAGAATTAACAAGACCACTACACGTAATTCCTTGGTGTACATATTACTAATTTACACATTAATTCCCTAATTTGTAGGCCAATTTATAGTTAAATCAGGCGTCCTATGTTCGTTAGTTCAAAAGCCACAACTTATAATTACCTATTCCTAGTTAATTAATAAGTTGAATAATTGCCCTTATTTATATCGGTAAACGTATAGTCAATAATCCATACTCATCTAAGACCAATGTCTGCACTTTTCAACACACAAAAGCATTAAGAACAAGAACAATCAAATAAAGATAAAACTTAAAAGCATTCAAATAACCATATGATTCAACAAAGTACAACTAGTTTCATCTCAAAAGACCTAATCTAAAATAACTTAGCTACTCATAGTGAAATTAACAATTACCACGAGCTGATAAGAAGTATTCATCAAAATATGTGGAAAATAAGCTCTTCAATGAATCCAATGCTCTCCAAATTTGTGTTCCAAAGCTCCTGGTCGTCGCATATCTCAAATTCGGAACCCTAAAAAAGTAGCAAAAAGCCCTTTAAATAGCAGTTGTTGCATGTCAGAAAAGCGTGTAATTGCGACCTTGTTAGCATCCATCACAATCGCAATGCGATGTCATCGCGCCCACGATTTCAGCATCACGACTGCGATAAAAACAGAGGCTAACTCACTTCCTTTCTTTCTTTTTCTTCAAAATTTCACTAAGTCCCAACTTTCTTCCTCTTGGTTATTTTTGCTCACTTTCTTTTGACCAATTTCTCTAGCACCCTAAGCTCAAACTTAAACATTGCTAACTTTCAAGAGCAACCTAAAACTTATACATTTGCATCAGACAAGGAAAATAAAATTTTCTACCTAACTCCAAAGAGGGTAAAAAATATTTAATCTTTCAAATCAAATGGTTACATAACATGCTATGTTATCGAAAGAATGACTAAGGCTCGAATTGGTTAGCAAAGGATATAATCATTTCAGTGCAGGTTGGCTTAAAAAGCTCAAATTTCCATTAATAAATGCCTCAGTGTGTATTTATTTTACCAATAGAATAAACATAAACAAATCAAATTCTAGAAAATAACTAATGTACAAATACTCTCATGGGAAGGAAAAGTGATCAACGGGAATATTTGGCTCAAAACCTTACTAGTTGAGGTAACTAAAGATTGAGTATAAGTAGTCAGATTCCTTTTTCTTCATCAAATGCCAATCGGCAATGGAATTTCAATGTTGATCACTTTTCTTCATTACTTTTCTGGTGACTTTTGCTTTTCCTTTTTTATATTGAAACTAGAAAGGTAGAAATCATAATTTAAAGAAACAACTGTAGCAAACTGGTTCATTAATTAAAGCATGGAAAATTAATACAAAAGGGGAAGATCATTTTTCTAGTTATCTACTGCTCTTGCTTGGATCATAATACAAAAAAAGGATATACTAAAATTGAAAACTAAAAGTCAACCTAAAAATTGATAACTCTTAATCGTATGTTGTCGGAGTTAAAGTAGTTGTTCATATCACTCATGCCATCCTGGAATTTTTGGTTTTATCTTGCCTAGGAGGTCCTCATATCATCTCTCCTGTGAGCTAAAACTTGATCTTGCTCCGTGAAGTATGTCTCCATATCAATAGTACTGGTAAAGTGCTCCCGCAAATTTCGAATAGGCATATGATCTTCGTGCTCATCATAAAAAGTATGATAGCTCGGTCCAAAACTTGGGGGTTTAGCATCAAAGTCGGGTGCAATTTCATTTTCCTAACGTGTCACACCAAACACATAGTCTTTGCAAGCGGTCAGGTGCCTGCTACTGTTGCTGTTGGGCTCCTTCGGGTTAATAGAATTTTGGATGGTTAAATTGATCTAGCTCTTATTATTGCGCTACTTGTTGGCCGCCTTCATTGATTGGATATGTGGGGATTCTTCTAATGGCACTCTTATTGATTTGCAGCACAATGCTTACCATACAACTTTCAGGGTGACTTGGAACTCCATCTAACATGCTCAACTCATTAGTAACACAAAAATGCCGACAAGCTCTTTCTTATGCGTTAGCCATGTTCTTTATATTTTCAGTTATCAACAATCCCACATCAATAGATTCCTTATTTAGAATCTCCATAAGAGCATGGCATCTTTTAGAAATAAATTCATACTAGTTAGATGCATCCTCTAGAGTTTGCATAATAAAGGAGGCACATGTCTTTGGTATTCGACGCATCTGCCTAGTGTGTAACCTCAATGGTTTCTCATTCACAATCACCCACTTAGCCCCAGATTGACAAAATTCTTTTATCACCCTTTCACACATTCTCTCCGCCATGTTACCACTTATTCCTCGCACATAAGAAGTGTAGTCTTTGAACGGACACAAGGAAACATTAGCGTAGAATTTGAGCTCAATGGATTTGTTGGCTTCTTTGATCATGCTATTGAACCTTGTCTAACCATTCTCTTCTAGCATGATGACCAATTCTTCATACCATTCCAATTCTTGAGCATCAAATTCTTTCTCACTCACCACCTTGAAATCTTTAACCTTTAGATATTTCTCGTCAGGAGCTTTGGTGAAGAATCGATAATTTGGAAAAGATGGAGAATCTTGAGTAAGTGGGTTAGTTTCCCTTAGTCGGAATGACGACAAGATCTTCCATGTTTATAAATAGATATGGAAGAAGTTTAAGCCCGACTATTTCTTGGCCATCGCCATCCCCCTACCGCTCATGCGGAATTTTGTGTTGTTCCATCTTCCTCACCGCTCTTACTATGTTTCATAGGATTATCTTACTAATGCGGAGAAAAGCATGAAGGCAAATTTTCTTTCCTTTTCTGCCGAAGAGAAAAGTTTCTTGGATATAGCAGGCGCAAAATCTGCTGAGGAGAGGAAGAATCTCTTTGGTATTTGATATTTCTCCATTCTATTTGGTCGTTTGTTGATTTTTATTGCACTTACCTCGTAGATTTTTCTTTTCTTTCAAATGAGATCAAAAGGGATAAGAGAAAAATATTCTCGACTTCAGTCGATATTGCTGTGCATCTACGGGAGGTTGGACATTCTCCACCTGCGGAGGTGATAAGTGCCAAAATGTAATTATTTTGTGTAAATTATTTTGTGGCACTTATAGATACTTTTTGTTAATATCGTTTGAATAAACCTCAACTTGTATGGGTATTTATATATATTGAATATAATCGTGTTTTTGTGTATATATTGTATCTTTTGATAGTTTTTCACTTATTTTACAGGTATTCATTCATGATTGGAGCATCGAGTAATAAGAGCCGAAGACACAACTTCAAATATGCATTTTTTAGCAATAAAAGTGAATACACAAAGCAAAGAATAAGCTTTTCACATATTTCAAATAGTCATAAAAGCATGGTATTTAGTCTTTTTTAGATAGAGATTTTAATAAGTTTTCCAACACTTTGAACCGGGCGCAAATCGGAATTACGGTTCTTAAGCTATGGCCAAAATTAGACTTCAAGTTTCTATTAAGCAGGCTAAGTGATCAGTGGTTTTTACACATTTATTTACCATTGATTTTAGTCGTCTTTGCTTTATATTGTCAAGCGTTTTACTTCATTCTTCTACATTTCATGCTTTGGTTGTGTATTTTACTGTTTGCAGGCTCAAAGGAATAAATCGAGACAAATCAATGCGAAAAAGTACAAAAAGGGGAGTTTCGAAGGAAGTGAAAAATCAAGCTACATGAGGTCTGACACGAGCACTTGTGTCACCTGAAACTGGCCGTGTTAGGATGAAGCGTGGCCAAGAAAATGCAACAGAGATGAAAGTCACGGGGCTGACACGACTCGTGTTAGCAAGTGTGAGATCTGGAAATTTTCAACATGTTTCTCATCGTGACAGGTGTGTAGTATTTTGATCATAACTAGAGCTTCGTAACTCCGATTAACGCGGTTCCGGTGGCAAAATTTCGCTAACAAAAAGGGCTATAACTTTGATGAAGAACTCAAAGCCAAAATATGAAGTTATGGGCTGACACGGGCCGTGTTACCTGACACAGGCACCCGTGTCAGGAGGCCTGGGAGAAAAAAAATCAAGTTTTAAGATGACAGAAGTCTGACACGGGTGCCCGTGTTGTCTAACACGGCCCGTGTCAGCATGTGACGCTGATTTTATGATTTTTTCATATTTTTTCCATGGGTTAAGCTGTGGGGGCATTTTGGGTACTTCCAACCAACCTAAGTGAGTATGCACTATATAGAAGAGTTTTAATGATAAAAAAGGGGACTTTTTGGCTAGGAGAAGACACGATTGAAGATTGGAGAAAACAAGGGTTTGGGAGAGAAGAAGGTCTTCATGAACGGAAGCGATTGAAGATCAACTTTCATCTCAATTCTTGTAATGTATCTATTTTATAATTTGTTTTCTTTGAACAATATGAGTAACTAAACCCTAATGCTAGGGGGTGTCCCTGATTTGACTCTGTAATGATTTTGAATTCCTGAGTTCATCAATAGATTTGTTTTCTTATTTAATTTAATTGTACAAGGTTTTTATGCTTTCTTTGTCGGACCAACAATATTGATTTACGGTTAACAACCAGCTGGACAGCGGTTGTTAAGGTTTTTGTACGATTAGACTATAGTAGATATCACCTAGGACTAGGGATACCCTATAGTTACCGGTTAACTCTTGATAACATAAAGGCTTGATTTCATCATAATTCTCTAAGGACTTAGGAGTTAGGATGAATGTTCAAAGGTTTTCCCACTAAGGACTTAGGGTAAAATAATCTAAAGGGCGGTAATTAAAGGTTGTGAACTTGTTGAAGAGATCTAAATCCAAGGTTATTACAGGAACAATCACACACTATACCCCTAGCATAATACTCATATTTGTCAAAAAGCCAGTTTACTTTTCTGCTTATTTTAATTATTGTTTAGTGACAATTTGCAAACAAAACCCCAATATTAGTTTTTGTTTAATTGATCTATAATTTGAACTCGATATTACTACGCAGTCCTTGAGATCGACATTCGGGGAATTTCCCTATTATTACTACATAGGCAAAATAGTACACTTGCTATTTTACCGATCAAGTTTTTGGCGCCGTTGCCGGGGACTTCTAAAATATATAGTTTTGATTTTAGTTCAATTGAAATTTTGATGCTCGTCAATTAAAATTTTGTTTTTGTTTTTGTTTATTTGAATTTGATTTTAATATAAAAAAAAGAAAAAAAGGCTAATTATTTTTGCTTCATGAATTCTTCTATACTTTGCTACTAACAAATTGTCTGAGTTTTGTAGCTATGTATTGTTTTGACACATTGCCACCTGTATTTCCTGCATGTTGGTCGCCTGATTCAGGAGTCACCTTGGAAGATGCGACTAAAATTTTCAAAGCATATAAGAGGGAGGTAAGAATCCTTATGAATGAATGTAAGGAAGCTAACTTTTATCCAGATAGGTTTATTTGGATAAAGTTACAGTTGGAAGAAGAGTATGTGGAACCAGAAGAAAAATGCTTAACATCAGATGAAGAGGATGCAGTAAGAATAGAAGAATTTGAGGTAAAAAAGAAATATGGGGAAGAAGAAATAAGGAAACTTGAAGATGATCGAGTTTTGGATAAAACCACAAATTTAACAATTTGTGAAGAGGTGGACATCCAACAAGAAAATTTTCAACAAAAGAGTATTCCCAAAAAATATTTTTACAACAAGGCAGATGAAAGACAAGAAATTGACAAAGTATTGGAAGACATTTATGCCTTGTTCAATAAAATTAAGCTGAAAAGGATTTGGCAGCAACATCATCGGTACTTTAAGTTCATGGGATTGCTACCAAACAAAAGAAAGAAAAAAGATGACGTGTTCTTTGTGTCATATATGCCACCCTAACAAGGGGAATAGACCGTCGAGCCATGCGACGTTAAATGAAGCACTTCGTGGGAGGCAACCCACGGTTTTAATAATTAATTTCTTTGTTTGTTTGTTTGTTTTATTTTCAGGAAATAAAAGAGGGCATCTCTAGTGAAATCTCGGAAGTGATCATTGGAGTGCAATACCCTTTGTGAGTCACCTCTCTCGAGCTCGTTATGAAACATTGAGGCCAATGTTTAGTTCAAGTTTGGGGGAGGCTCTTCTTTTTGCATTTTATAATTTTTATGTTATGGGTATGATGCGAAACCATGAAGTGGATTCTGCCCAAATTTTGACCGAAATTTTAATTTTTGTTGAAGAGTTTTGATCTTAAAAAGCGATCGGGAATAGTATATAGAGATGAAGGGAGGATTGTTTAAGGACAGGAAGTTTGGAATAATGTGACAAGAAGAGGTTTGGTAAACACCCTTGGTTCCCTAAAAGAAATACGAGTCTAACGTGTAGATTTGCACCATAGTACTTGTCTCCTGAGAAGTACTCCTCGAGTAGTTTATTGATACTGTCTGGCATAATTCAGATTCACTTGCATGATGACTGATTGAAAAAAAAGAGATATAAAGCTGGCACCAAATGATGGAAAGGCGGTAAAAGGCAATCGGCTCGCTAAGTTGGGTAACTCTCACCCGATCATTCAGCCCAAAGGAGATTGATCCCCAAACGTCGTCCAAAAGGACAATATATAACTGCAAAGTTTGAAAATTTCATCGGTAATTAAAAGTAGCAAATGCTGCTAGTTTGGTGCCAGGAAAAGAAAATAAGAAGCCTTGATTCGTCTCATGCAGGTGATGATTATTCTTAAAAATGCAGTGCCTTAATATGATTGTCTGCATGAAAAAGGAGGAAAATCGGAAAGAGACTTAAGTGCAAAGCATAGTTGGAGAGGTATCTGAATGGGGAGCTTGAGGTTTAATGTTGTAACAGAAACTCGTCGCGTCATGTGAATGCCGAACCAACTGTCTCTTGAGCAATACAAACGGATATCTCACGTATGAACACCGGTGTGCCTGGAAGGTCATTTTCTCTTGTAATTGTCGCTTGAGGTCAAGCAACGGTTTACGTTTGGGGGAGTTTGATCAGTGGTTTTTACACGTTTATTTACCATTGATTTTAGTCGTCTTTGCTTTATATTGTCAAGCGTTTTACTTCATTCTTCTCCATTTTATGCTTTGGTTGTGTATTTTACTGTTTGCAGGCTCAAAGGAATAAATCGAGACAAATCAATGCGAAAAAGTACAAAAAGGGGAGTTTCGAAGGAAGTGAAAAATCAAGCTACATGAGGTCTGACACGACCACTTGTGTCACCTGAAACTGGCCGTGTTAGGATGAAGCGTGGCCAAGAAAATGCAACAGAGATGAAAGTCACGGGGCTGACACGACTCGTGTTAGCAAGTGTGAGATCTGGAAATTTTCAGCATGTTTCTCATCGTGACAGGTGTGTAGTATTTTGATCATAACTAGAGCTTCGTAACTCCGATTAACGCGGTTCCGGTGGCAAAATTTCGCTAACGAAAAGGGCTACAACTTTGATGAAGAACTCAAATCCAAAATATGAAGTTATGGGCTGACACGGGCCGTGTTACCTGACACAGGCACCCGTGTCAGGAGGCCTGGGAGAAAAAAAATAAGTTTTAAGATGACAGAAGTCTGACACGGGTGCCCGTGTTGTCTGACACGGCCCGTGTCAGCATGTGACGCTGATTTTATGATTTTTTCATATTTTTTCCATGGGTTAAGCTGTGGGGGCATTTTGGGTACTTCCAACCAACCTAAGTGAGTATGCACTATATAGAAGAGTTTTATTGATAAAAAAGGGGACTTTTTGGCTAGGAGAAGACACGATTGAAGATTGGAGAAAACAAGGGTTTGGGAGAGAAGAAGGTCTTCATGAACGGAAGCGATTGAAGATCAACTTTCATCTCAATTCTTGTAATGTATCTATTTTATAATTTGTTTTCTTTGAACAATATGAGTAACTAAACCCTAATGCTAGGGGGTGTCCCTGATTTGAATCTGTAATGATTTTGAATTCCTGAGTTCATCAATAGATTTGTTTTCTTATTTAATTTAATTGTACAAGGTTTTTATGCTTTCTTTGTCGGACCAACAAGATTGATTTACGGTTAACAACCAGCTGGACAGCGGTTGTTAAGGTTTTTGTACGATTAGACTATAGTAGATATCACCTAGGACTAGGGATACCCTATAGTTACCGGTTAACTCTTGATAACATAAAGGCTTGATTTCATCATAATTCTCTAAGGACTTAGGAGTTAGGATGAATGTTCAAAGGTTTTCCCACTAAGGACTTAGGGGAAAATAATCTAAAGGGCGGTAATTAAAGGTTGTGAACTTGTTGAAGAGATCTAAATCCAAGGTTATTACAGGAACAATCACACACTATACCCCTAGCATAATACTCATATTTGTCAAAAAGCCAATTTACTTTTCTGCTTATTTTAATTATTGTTTAGTGACAATTTGTAAACAAAACCCCAATATTAGTTTTTGTTTAATTGATCTATAATTTGAACTCGATATTACTACGCAGTCCTTGAGATCGACATTCGGGGAATTTCCCTATTATTACTACAGAGGCAAAATAGTACACTTGCTATTTTACCGATCACTAAGCGGGCTTAGCGCGGCCTGGGCGGTTTTGAAACTCGTTAAAAGGTAAAAAACACATATTTTTAGGTTATGGTTTGGTGATTTGTTCTCTCACTCCATCACCCAACATTCTTTGATAGATTAGCTTAGAAAACAACATTGAGTCTTGCTTATGGATGATTGGAGGTGAATTTCACATCAATCGGAGCCGACAACCCGTGAGATGTTTGGTTTATCTCTCTTTCTCTTTGTGTATTTCTCTTATATTTGGTTTGTTTGTATATTTTCTCTGAACATATGTATATTTATCGCTCATGGCATTGTATAAAACTTACTTTACAAATTGTTATTGTTGTCTTCCTTAATCTTTTTGCTTTATGTTTGGATTTAGGTTGTTATAGACATATACCTCAGAAATATTCATTAGGTATGGATACCTATTAGTTTCTAGATTCTAGAGATAGATTTAGAGCTAATAATCGTTATGGATATCAGAGCTTAATGCCTCCATGTTGTTGGTGTTGCGTGAGAGATTACCGACGGGAGAAATACGGTTGTCTCCAACTTTGCATTAGACATAACCTTTGTTGTCGAATATTTTGATCGATACTTGAGGGTTTCGACGAGTATTATAGGTTGAGTGTGACTGATCTATAAGTTTAATTTTGTTTTGAGTAGTGTAAATTCATGCTTGATAAGTTTTTTTCTCAAAAGAATGTATTCTTTCTTATTTATATGTTTAATTTCCGCATTTACTTTAAACCCATTCAAAAACCAAACTCATAAACGCGAGACTTGTCGAACAGAAATTTAGTACCACTAATCCCTGTGATATGCCTACTTTAGGTGGGGCTATAAACGATTGTGGTAAGGAACTTTCTAGAAGGAGTCTCGCTAAAATTCCAAGGCAGTCTAACACTGCTCCAACTATTTGTTGGAACAACATTGGTTTGTACCATATCCCTAAGGTTTTGATGTTAATAAAGTATTTTAAAAAAATTGGGTATATTAACTTATGTTCAAGTGTGATTAACCATAGATTAAAATTTATGATACAAGTTAAATTCTGACACTGAAGTTGAATATTGAATAAAAGCTTGAAGATCTGAATGTGAAGAATCAGAACCCGAGCATCACAATTTGAAGACTCATACTCTAAAGGAGGTCAACTTCTGAAGACCAGACTATGAAGAAAGTCAACCTCTAAAGAGCTAGACTCTAAAAAGGAGGTCAACCTCTGAAGATCCAGACTCTGAAAAATCACTCTTAGAAGTCAGTTAAAGTGTTAGGATCAAGAAACTCTGATAGGTCACTACCAGACTCAGAGAGCAATTTTTCTTCTTCTGATCAGATGAAGATTAAAGATCAAAGACAACATAGATGGAATGGATAATTCCTTTTCAAAAGTGTTTTTTCCAAGCTTTAACCATTTGAAGAAACGTCTCAACGTCTCTAATCAGAGCTTCTCAAAGATTCACGTGAGCTATAAGTCTTCTCCAACGTCTCTCTTATGTTTTATCTATATTAGGATATGAATACTTGAAGAAGATATACAATGAACTATTGGTAAATAAGAGATGTTACTATGTCACATAAAAAGTACAAGTTTAACTTAGAATTTCTTAACACTTGTACTTTCTTAGAAATTCTTAAGAGTCTCTTGTGTTGTATCTTGTTTACACATCTGATTGTATATCAAGTATAACTCTTAAACAATATCTCATCTATAAGTTAGATTGTAAGAAGTCTCTTGCTTGTGTGATTGAGCATCTGGAAGTCTCTTGCCTGTGTGCTTGAGCATTAGAAGTGTCTTACTTTTTCTGAATTTTAAGACTTGTATTTTCTATACCATCGTTGCGTCTCTTGATCACAAACGATTTCCTCTTATGCTTAAATTTAATCTTCATCGAAGGTTCCAATAATTATATCTCATTCACTTATTATTTCATACTCATTTTCATTTATTAATGAAATGAATTTACAAATTTTTGTATTCTTTATTCTTGAGGTGGAAGCTTGAGTATCAATAATACTTGTCAAAGTTCTACTAATTCTTAAACTAAAAGGTTGTAGAAATCGTCCCCATTTAGTTTTTCCAAATTCTTCATATTGATTCCTTGAACTTAGATTTATAATAAATAGAGAGAGTTAAATTAAGAAAGATATATAAAGAACATGGCACAATCTTGATATTGATTTATGTATTCTATACACGATGATTGACGAACATGCCGTAGTCTAGTATATGTTTGATCTTGCTATATTATGGTCCATGATATATCGTTTTTGTCTATCTTTCTCTTACTCTCTAACTCTGATATTAACTTCTCTACTGCAAAGTATCACTTTGGTATCAGATTTTAGACCTTTAGTTTAGAATCTAATAAGAGAGTTTCAGAAAAGAAAGAAAAATCTAACACAATTCAGCCCCTTTCTTGTATTTTTCTCACCTTCAGTTGGTATCAGAGTGCTTGTCCTATGCTCTAGAACTTTATGGTGGCACATAAAAGATCATGAGAGAAAAATATGTCTAGTGGTGAATATGGTGATAGTGGTCTCCATAATGTGAGTCATGATTATAGTATTTCTGAAAAGGATAACTATATTTCTAAATATCCAATATTTAGAGGAGATTCGACAAAGTTTGAATGGTGGAAAATCAAGATGTATACTCATAGGTATTGATGATGAGTTGTGGGATATTCTTGAAGATGGCATTTCTACTCAAATTGGTGGAGTAGGAATGATTGATGACAGAAAAATTTCACACCTACACAAAAGAAGATATGTAGAAAACATCATAGGGTGCGGGGCATTCTGGTAGATGTTTTACCTCACTTTATGTACATCAAAATTATCGACAAATCAATTGCTAAAACTAGGTTTAAATCTTTGTGTGCTACCTATGAAGGAAATCAACAAGTTAAAGAGGAAAACACAAATCTTTTGGTCCAGCAACATTAATTTTTCAGAATAAAGGAAGATGAGAATATTGAATCCATGTTCTTAAGGTTTCAAGTTCTTGTTTCTGGACTTTAGGTTCTGAACAAGAGTTATACAAATGCTGATCATGTCAAGAAAATTTGTAGGAGTCTTCCTATCAAATACAAACCAAAGGTGACAACCATTCAAGTTCCTAAAGACTTGAACTAGATTAGTCTTGAAAGTTTGATAAGAAATCTGCAAAGTCATGAGTTGGAACTTATTGAAGATGAACCTGAAAAGAAACTCAAGTCTCTTGCCTTGAGATCTGTTGGTCAACCTTCCAAATCTCCTCAAGTCTGGCAATCTGGAGAAGCTCTTTTTGTAGGAGGTTTTGAAGAAGGATTAGATGATGAATAAATTTCTTTCTTTGTCAAAATATTTCAAAATCTACCCAAGAATAACACAAGACCCTCATGAAGAAGTAATGGCTTCAGAGGATCTAGTTCCTAAGGCAAAGAAGGTGACCAGAAGGGAAGCTTCAACTGCAAGAAGCCTGGTCATTTTATTGATGACTGTCCAGAGTTGCAGAAGAACAAGTCAAAGAAAGGAAGCTATTAGAAGTACAACTTTAGAAACAAAGTTAAGATAAGCCTTATGGTAACATGGATTAACTTGACAATGAAGAAGAATCTGACAATGATGAGGAAGAATATAATTTAGCTTTAATGGCTCTAACATCATCTAACACAGAGTCTGATTTAGATTCTGAAGAAGCCTGGTCATTTTATTAATTCAAGACATTATAGGTCGTTGTTAAGAAAAATCAAGACACATGATAATTTTGAAGAAGCACTTTGATTTAAAAACAAATGAATTAAAATCTATTCAAATCAAATATGATGATTTGGAAATAATTTAAAGTGGAAAGGTGTCTTATAAACCTCCGGATGAGCACTTATATGTCACTATTTGTTGGCTAGTAAAGCAAGGTTGTCATCCTATCAATACCTTCAGAGGTTTACAACATCTTACCACCAACATTTCATTTCATAGGTGTGGTGAAAACGTGGAAAGTGATATGCATATTCTTTGTTATTATGCTAGTGCAATTTCTATTTGGAGGTATTTTTCGTCCCACATATCCTAATGATTTTTACATACAAGATTGTCAAGTTGGTTCAAGCACCGTACTACTACTTAGGTGAGCTCTATGTTTATAGTAACTTGTTTTGAAATTTGGCAGAATAGAAACAGAGAAATTTTTAAATATGTGAAAAAAACTAGGATTCAATCAACAATATATACTCGTATCAATGTGAAAAAAAACTAGGATTCAATCAACAATATATACTCGTATCATTCCTCCATGGCCATGCTCTTTGTCCTAAAAAAAAGCAACATGTGGTTCGTCAAGTTCGCTGGCACCCTCTCCTGATTGCTATATTAGAGTCAACGTGGGTGGCTCTTATCTTGATAATTCTGATAATGCAGGTTTTAGAGGCCTTTTGAGAAAGAGAATTTCTTTATTAACCCCCCTATGGGGATGACCCCCAGCGAAAATCCCTAAATACCCCTACTTCGGAAATGCATTTCCGAAGTAATTTTTTAATTCTCTTTCATATATTATAAAATTGATATAATTGATATAATTTATAAGTTATAAATAATAATAATGATATTAAAATTAATAAATAAATTTCATATTAATAATTACTAAAACTATAACTAATACACAATAATTATGATTATATAAAAAATAAATATATTAATAATTATTCAACAAAATTTTAAAATAAAAGAGATCAAATAAGAATAAAATTATTTACTATTTTATTCATATTTTAATATAAATTTCAAATTACATAGTTTTTCAAAATAATAAATAAAAATAAAAAATATAAAAATGATTTTAATAATTAATTATGATAAAAAAATCATTTTTCATTTAGTTTAAAAAAATTAAAAGAAAATTTTGTCTTAATTTTATTTAATGAATAAATAAATTATATATTTAATTTTATATAATTCAAAATTTACTTATGAAATTAGAATGTTTTTAATTTATATAAGTTAGTAAAATTATTTTTAACTTTAAAATTATTTAGGAAATTTTGTTTATAAAATAACTTTTTATAACTATGAAATTGTTTTTGAAAATTAGTTTATAAAATAATTTCTTTTATGTATCATAAAAAAATAGAAAATAAATATCTTTATTATTATTATTATTAATTTTTTATATAAAAAAATATTAATTTAAATAATTATTAGATTAATATTATTATTATTATATCTTGATTATAATGATATATATTTTATTATATATTTTAATTAATACAATTAATTATACTATTAATTGTATTGATTCACCTTGATTTTAATTTTTTAATAATTATTGATTTTTTTTCGGAAATCCATATCCGAAACATTCCGAGATCAAAAATTGGAATATTTCAGAAATGCATCTCCGAAAACACTTAACATTTTTTTGGTGTTTTCGAAAATACATATCCGAAAACACCTTTGTTTTGGTGTTTTCAGAAGTGTACTTCCGAAATCAATTTTTTTTCAGAAAAAAGTGATTTCGGTCCGAAATATAGGAATATTTTTGAAATTTCGCCGCGAGTGACCAAGAAGGTAGGGATCAGAAAAAAAAATTCTCTTTTAGAAATGATAGAGGTATTTGGATTCATGGTTTTTCTTTATCATGTGGTAGAGCTTCTAATTTAGTAGCCGAACTTTCAACTATTTTGATATATCTTTAATTGACTTGGAATCTTGCTTATAAATCTATCGTCAAAGAATGACTCTCAATCAGTTTTGGATCTAATTGTTAATACTAAGGCTCTGTTTGGTAAGACGTGTTTTCGAGCTTATAGCTTATGTCTTATGTCTTATAAGTTCATTTGATAATTTAGACCCGTTTGGTAACGGTCTTTTCATAACGAACTTATAGCTTATTTTACTAGCTTATAGCTTATTTTCCAGACGCTATTTCAAATAGCGTTTTAGCTTATGTCTTATAGCTTATTATATTTTCTTCCTTTTTTATTCTTATTATTTTAATTAAAATTCATTTTTAACCCTTATAATTTATTTTAATTTAAAATAAAATAATTATATATTAAATATCTTTTATGTCATTTTACATTTATAAGTTAATTGAACTGCTAATTTTACCAAACACTTCAATGAGCTTATAAGCTATCAGTCTCAATCATCCGCTATAAGCTATAAGTCAACAGTCATCAGCCATCAGTCATAAACTATAAGCTATCAGCTAGCTTATTAGTTAACCGCTATTTTTACCAAACATACCCTAAGTAGAATGATTTTCATCCCTATGCAACATTACTATCTCTCATTAAGAAGCCCGCTTCTCGTCTTTAGGTGATCTCATTTGCGCATACATTGAGAACAATTTTATGAATAAAACTCGAATTTAACAACTCTATTATTCATATTAAACAATCAATTTCACACGATGAAAAACTTTTGTATGTTGTCAATGTTGATTCATATCAAACAACCGACAGTTGTATGTGCATGAGCAGAGAATCCATTTTTGAAAAGTTAAGCATAAAAAAAGACATGTTCATATTTTTTAGTGAATTAAAATTATACAATAATTTGTATTGGTGTCAGTGCATGTTGTCCCTTAATGGCCCTGTAGGGTTGGATGGGCATGAACAGTTGTTGGGAAGCGGGAAGAAAACGACCCCATAGAAATGATAGAATAATAATAATACTATTATAAACTTAACCAAGAAATTCGGAAAGGGAAAAGAGAATCTTAAATAATACTGTAAATGTGAATTCTCGTAACTCAGCAACAAATTATTTCCAATAATGGAAAGATTCCCTGCATAATAAAAAATAGAAGTCAGAAAATGTGAACTGGGTTTGGTTTTCAAGCTTTCTTCAGTGTTTGCTTACGCGCCAGCGTCCAAATCCAGCCAACAAGGACCCATATGCTTGCTGCTACACCAATGCTTATCTTTATTACAAATATATTTTTATTTTCTTATCAAATGATTGAAAATCATGACAAATAAAAGAACACCTTTTTCTTCCTTTACCATTTTTTTATAATAAAATAGACTCTCCCTTTATATATATATATATATATATATATATATATATATATATATATATGAGGAGGGATATTTTTACTCCAGGAGTAAGTTATCAACACTTACTCCTCATCATGACCATTGATTCTTTTCAATCCAATGGTTAAAATTAATGAGTAATTAAATGTGGAGAGAGAAAAATAATACTCATTAATTTTAACCATTGGATTGAAAAGAATCAATGGTCATGATGAGGAGTAAGTGTTGATAACTTATTCCTGGAGTAAGAATATCCCTCCTATATATATATATATATATATATATATATATATATATATATATATATATATATATATATATATATATATAAGGAATATTCTTACAAGAGTAAGACTAATGAATATTATTTTTCTCTCTCCACATTTAATTACTTATTAATTTTAATCACTAGATTGAAAAGAATCAATGGTCATGATGAGGAGTAAGTCTTGATAACTTACTCCTTGAGTACGAATATACCTCCTCTATATTATATATATATATATATATACACACACACACACACACACACACACACACACATACACACACATACTGAGGAACGGCTCAATCCACATTCACCTTTGAGACGACCCAAATGACCTAGGTCCAATCACTCGCGGGCGGAGAAAGCGCTCTCCCTCATGCCCGACACCGAGCCAGACGCGACCTAGCCGACCAGATCGACTCCAGTATCTCTAGGTGTTCATTTGGCTCCCCATATCTCACTTCGTGTCGACCCAGGATCTCCCCTCTGCTCGCCTAACCGCTAGTGGCGAGCAGTCTCCTAGGATTCCTAGGTGTACTCCTATAATCCTGGCAGTCACGAGTTTTGGGCCTAAGTCCACGACATAGCCCAAAACTCGGACCGTTAGCCATGCGCTGGGGGTATTATATAAACCCTCTCACTTGAGAGGGTAAGGGAACACATTTTTCATAACCCTAAACACTTACTCATATCTGTGATCGTACTGACTTAATCGTCGGAGTACCTTGCAGGTACACTCCCCCTCACTTCTTCCTTGACACCGTGCAAGACGTTTGTGGCCCTTTTTGGTTCTGATCGCTAGGTCAGTACATATATATATCGTTATGAAATTATAATATTCGTTGACACTATGAGTTGAAGTCTTGATTTAGTAGAAAAAGTTTTTGGTGCGATGGAGAGAGGACGGATGATAAGTGTCGTTTGACTATTTTTTTAATATGCTTTGTTTGTGATTCTTTAGGAGTTGATCATTGATTTTCTACTTCTATGCATGTTAATGTGCTTTATCTATTTTTCAGGTAATAAAGAACTTATGGGAGAAAATAAAAGTGAAAGGCTCGAAGAATACATGTAAAAAGAATCATTAAGTACAAATTTCCAACAGACAACATGGGTGGGTCGTACCTATCAACACTTGTCGTGTTGACTATCAGCACATATCCCATACAAGACAGCAGAGAGAAACACAGTTAGGTTGTGTTAGCCAACACGGGTCTTGTTGCTCAGCACTGCCCCCAGTCAGCCACCACAAGCTGTGTAGCTCAGAACTACCCCCATGTGTCAGCTTTGGTTTCAAGTGCAAACTTTTGTGATTTTGCAATGTTTTTCTTCCTACCCACTTCCCAATTGTTCTAAGCGTCGGAGAAAAGACTCTTTAGTGATCATTATGTGAAATTAATATGTATCTATTTTTAGAGGTCTATTAAAACACATAATCACTTAGTGAAAAGGACCTTATGCCTTAGAGTTCTAGTTTACTTTACAATTTTAGCAATTTGCTTTCATTTTAAGTGTTGTAAACTAAAGGCTCCATTGGAACTTTTTTTTAATTCAAGTATCTTGCTTTTATTCCAGATTCTTAATTTTATCGTTTATCCTATTATTATTATTATTATTATTATTATTATTATTATTATTATTATTATTACTTTTGATCATGTCACTACTACTAAAAGTATATACAACAACGTCAAAGTTACAACGTTATCATATACACCGTTGTAATATGTTAAAGTTGAAGCACTCGGTGATTATAAAAAGTAATTTAATGACGATTGTTCTTGAAAATCTTGGTGATAAATTATGCGCAACAAGCTTCGATTCTCAGCAACTACATTTTTTTTCTTCATTTTTTCGAGTACATTAATTTTGTGTCACTTAAGTCCATTATTTAAAACATAAATTAAAAATTATTTAATAACGGTTGATCGACTCAACCGTTGTTAGATTATTTAAATCTCCACTACGGTTGAATTGTTCAACCATGGTTAAAAGTTTTACTGATAAATTAAAACAAAACTTATTTTTCATTTCTTTCATAAGATGCCCTAGGCGAACAAGCAAACCAGAGATGGCAGCGGAAGCGTATTTTGTATCGTTATCATATCCATTCATTTGGAACTCAAATGTTCACCCTCTTCGTTCATTTGAATCGCAAATCTTCGACATCTTCATTCTTGTTCTCGTCCTTATCTTTGAAGTATAGTACTCTTCATGTTCGATTTTCATTCCTTTTTTCTGTGTACATGTTGCTTGCTTCATGTTTCGTTCAATGATGTATACCGTTTATTTGTTGTTCTGTTTGTGTTCGTGTTGTATATTGTACATGTTTCATATGCTTTTGGTTTTTTTGTTGGATATATAAGTGAACAAAAATATTATATTGTTGTGACGGATATGCATATGCTTAAATGCTTAAGGTTTAGAGTTATATTTTTTTGTTATGAATATACATTAGTTTTTGGATATGATTTTGGTGTGTCATTCACATTATTATTCATGTGTAAATTTCAGAAGTTGTTATGGATTGTAGTTGGATGAAAGTCGATAGATTAGGTTCGGTTTATGAGAAAAGAGTTCTTTAATTCCTTAAATACACTGATCAAAATCTTCCCGATAATGATGGTATCTTTTATTGTCCTTGTGTTAATTGCGTGAATAAAGATATAGGTACAAAGGATGAAATATTTCATCACATATGTTGTGATGGTATATGTCAAAATTATACAATATGGACGTGACATGGTAATAAGTTACATAAATAAGTTACATGCATATGGAAATACCTCAGACCACGAGCCACTAATACCTCAGGAGACAA
The DNA here is from genome assembly GCF_029867415.1 of Vicia villosa. Classification (NCBI taxonomy): domain Eukaryota; kingdom Viridiplantae; phylum Streptophyta; class Magnoliopsida; order Fabales; family Fabaceae; genus Vicia; species Vicia villosa. Next base: position 69,928,661 of record NC_081186.1, on the reverse strand, counting down.
TATCCAACATATATTTCACAACATATTACCCACACGAATATCCGTTGGGTTATTTCCGCAACTACAAATAATTTTTATATAGTTATTAATACACAGAAAACACGAGTAATACATTAGCAGAAATAAAAGAATGTCAAAAAGCACAAGTAATACTTACTTTTGGGAAAAAGAACTGGTTTTTTATTTCTTACATTACGAGTCATAAAATTGTATTCCTCCACAGCTCTACAAGTTGGAAAAAAAATTAAACATGAAAAAAATTATTCAAAACTATTGAGCGTTACAAAATCAAGATTATAGTGTAATGAGTATATCATAGTTACACTATTTTGCTTGGGACATATAATTATTAGTTGCCAATGCCCACTGCATAAACATCAAGAATAATTAATAATGTGTATAAAATTAAATTATTAAAGAAAACAAAAATTCATATATAATTACGAATCGATAAACGATACTAGGTAATATTCTCCTTTCTCTTGAATTAACTTATTTTGTATGTACGTCTGGATATTGATTGATGCCTGTTGTTGAAATTGCATATTTAATGAGTCTAAAAAACAATACTTTGTTAAGTCTCTTTCTGCACACATCTGATGCATGTACCTAAATATTAATACAAAAGTCAAATCTTGATGTGAGTCTTAACGTTAAAAATAGTTGAGAATAATGAACATAAATTGAAATCACCATAAAATATTTACTTACATGCACCATAATTGTAGTATGTTTATGTTCAACCAAATAGTACCCTGCAAAATATCCAAAATGCAACTCTTTCCAATTAAATAATATTGACTTGGTTCATGTTTTAATATTATCTTGAAGGTGTCTCCCATCTCCTCTACCTCCTATGAAAATCTTAGCATATGATCTAGTTGAAGTATTGTGGTGTCAATATTGTGCTAGGGGCAGAACAACTGCCTTTGTGCTTGCACCACCCAAAACAACTTTCTCAGTTATGTCTAACTGATTTAAATATGGATGGATGAGTACACCAATCAAATTTAATTAATGCATCGTAAAAACAACAACAACACAGTACATGAATTTAAATACACAAACAACAATAACACAAAACACAAATTATTTAAACCAAACTTATACTTACCTCAATCACATCCAAAATACATTTCAACCACATCTCCTTGGTCAACTTCTCCCACTCCTCCGATACTAGGTAAATCTCTCACGCTTCTTCAGATGCATTCTCTCCCACTCCTTATGAATCACCCTCTTTCGTTCCTCCCGAGTCACCCTCTCCTGCACCTCTACCCTCTCCCACTCATTTTTTAATGTTTCTTGTATCCTCTCATCCACCCTTTTACCAGTTTCTTTCTCGCACATAAATTCACTACTCTTTAGCGTTGATCCAAAAAATATCCTCAAGTCGGCACCTCTTCCAAGACCACGAACACGCCCACCATACTCCTCTGTTCCAATTGTTTCTACCAATATGTCATGGCGTTGTTATGGAATAAAGGTACCATCATTTGATTTTTCAACCAACAAATCCTACAACACAAATAAAAGTTCATCTTTATCAAAGTGAATTAACTAAAATAAGCAATGTTGAAAAAATATCTACTTACAATCTTTTTCAGCAACTTCGCGTGTAACCTCTTATGTGAACTTGCCTCCTGGTCTTTGACGTGCTCCCTTCCATTTATCATGGCGTGATGGTTGAGATGGATTGTAATCAAGGCTTCTATTGAATATCCTCGCTTTAGTTCTCTTTGTTTTATTTTTTCGTTAATCATTATCTGTTCTAGTTTATTCTATCATCCACAAGACAATCTATGTGGATAGATAATTCTTACCAAATGTGTGAATCATGGTACATATGGTACATTTTATTTAACACAACATCAACACTTCCTAAGAGCACTTCATAAGAATAGCCTTCTAACGTTTAACTTGACACAATACCAACAAAGGAAAGAAACAAGAGTGGATAAAAGGGACGAGAGAAAGATAGACCACCTAAGAAAAGATGTGAGGATAAAGCAGCACAAAAATGCAGAGACCCCAAGAAACCAAAACAAACGGAGCGAGAGATGGGAAAAAAGGATACAAGGAAAACTGAAAACCTTCACCCTCCAAATAATAGGATGATGATGGAGACTAGGAACCCTCACACGCCAGAGCAATGTGAGCAACAACGATTGAAAGGAATCAATCTGAAAGAAAAGTTGGTTCTTGGACTAATTCTTTGAGCTCTCATATTCCATTGTTAACCAAGACAAAGGTTTGGACAAAACTGTTGTTCTTTTCATTCTGATTTCGCAGATAAATACATGATTATTTCCTAAACTGTCATATGTACATTTACAGCTAATTATGCTAATTAAGAGACTAACTATTACAAATAAATGTATAATCTTAACAAAATTATTTCTAATAATTATCTAATTATTGACATTCATCCCCTTCCTAAATTGATTAGTGTATCAATGCAATGTAATTCCTTTGTGTAAGTCTTGGTTCAACCATTACTAAACAATCAATGACTCTTTTTAACTACATTTTAATATAGACAAATATTTTATGAGGTCATATTTAATTTTGATTTAACTGTGACAAATTTTAGACCTTGTACGATAGCCTACTTTGCACGCCCTAAAAGACGGTCCTAACAAGTTAGTTTTGTAGAGTTGAGTTACATCAAATTTCTCTGATACTGTCTTGTTTTGGTGTAGGTTGTTCATAATAAAAACTAATTTTGTAGGGTTGAGTTACACATAAAAAATACTCATATATCACCTTGAGTTAAAATACGGTATGGTATGATACATGTTAGTTTTATAGAATCGAGTTAAGCGAAAATCTTCAAATGCCATCTTATAATAGGTTAGGATACCATATTACATTTTGAGCCTAACTGGTGCCTTTTGGTTAAGTAAGATGAATTTAGTTGTTGTTTAATTAATTTTGTTTTGGTTTTCAAACTTCTTCTGAACTTTTCCCGCAAATTATTTCTACTATCTTGATTGGTCATGATGTGAGATTTATATAGTTCGAAAGAGGGTGATATTGGACTCGAGTCGATCCAAAAAAAACCACCCTATAACATCTTACATTCGAGTTTTGGTTAATTCTATGCATATCAACTTGAAGGAAGTTACAAATTTGTTTCTATGTAACAAATAAAACCTCATGAAAGGAGAAAGCCTAATGCTAATAAGTCCCTAATGTTGATTTTTGGATTTTTATCATGTCTAAGAATAATTGATCTCGAATGAAATTTATAGTAGAATTTCAACTTACTACAAAAACTTTCATTTGAATTCTTGCAAGGCACGCATGTGAGTGGAAGGTAGTGTTAGTGGTATTATTCAAAGCAAATTATTATTGGAGAAAGCATAATTTGATATGGACTTGTACTTCAAGTCCTATTCCTTTATTGCAAGTAAAACAAGTCATTTTCCTACTTTCTTTGTCAATTAATCATTGAGAATACATGAGATCTTGTTTCCCAAGCAAATCACAAAGAGGATATTCCTTCTAGTCTAATTACTAATCATGTTATTAAGATATAATAATAATAATAATATTATGGTACAAAGTGAGATTCAAGAGTGATTAGATAGACAATATATCCATTCTTAAGAAAGTGATTTATAGAGGGTTGTGATACTGTGTACACATTAGTCCAAATAAGCATCACAGTCTTTTGTGATTTTGCCTGTGGCTGTAGAGTGAAGAATGCATGGCTGATATGATCCTAATGGATCTGCAACTAGCTTCTCTACTTTTTAGGACAACACTAAATACTAACTTTTTCAAAAAGAAAAATGTTGTTTTTCAAGTTGCATCAAAAAGTATCTTGGCCACTTTTTTCTTATTTCCGTCAAACACTTCGACCACTATCTGCTTATCAAACTTTGACTACAGCATGCACATTCGGCCCTGTCGAATCCTGAAGCTATCTCTGTTGATACTGGAGTTCGATCCAATATTACGAATCTCCACCTTGGAAGAAAATCCAAAACATCAAGGAAATAAACTAACTATCATCATGCAGCTTTATCAACTGCATACAATGGAAGAACTTGCTACTTGGCAATAACTTGGTGATCATTTCAGCATAATTGTGATCAAACGAAACCTTCTTCACATTGACTTCTCCCCTTGTGTATGATGATAACACTCATACATGATATACATAACTATTACATACCATAGTACATAAACTAACTTTGACCCCTGCATGCTTGAACAGATTTCGACTACAACATGCATTTCGGCTACTGTATGTTTGAACAGACTTCGACTACAACATGCACATTCGACCCTGCTAAATTCTGAAGCTACCTCTGTCAAGACTGGAGTTCGATCCAATACTACATACTTGAAATCTCTTTGAACTTGTTGCCAATCTCACGGTGAAACATGATGTTCTTTGGTTTTAAAGAGGATGCTCCCTTAACGTGAACAAGAACAGGTATATAGTTAAAATACTTTAATGTTGGTGAATTGTTGTTTTTTTACCGGGAGGACTTTCCGTTTGATATCTCTGTCTTATTTAATTGTGTTATTTAAGTATACAAAAATGTACCGTTACATATTTAAAATATATTAAAATATCCAAAAATAAATAAATAAAGTGAAATACAATAATATGAGATTAGAAAGGCTTGTCAAGAATAGGAAAATGAAATTCTAAAGTTTGAATTATATAATACAAAATAAAGCAATCTAACACACATATTGCAATTAAGGCCTTATTCAATCAAATGTCAGAGAAGGGTGGGAACTAACTTCTTCCCAAAGATAACTTTTATGATACTGTTTTCTTCAGCTCCCACCCAGTAACCATGCTGCAACAAGAGCTTCAATCTTTCAAGCAACTATGTTTGGAACTGTCATCTCTAAACTCAGCATAGGTTCCTTCCTTAACAGCAAGTACATTCTATGTTGTCTGCTGATGGAAACTGTTGCAAGTAACTTTTGCCAATCTAATTGTGCCTGTAATTCTAGTCATATCAGGACTCAACTCAAATAATGTGTCACAAGAAAAATCTACGCAATAAAATATGGAAAAATATAAAGCAATAACTAATATGCAAGCATATATCGTTAACAGTTAGAGCTAGGAAATGCAATAGAGGTTTTATTTCTGCAACTTCAGAATGGCTAATTTTAGAATGAGAACAATCAATCAGAAACTCAACATACATAAAATAACAATTGTAGAAAAGTAACCATGCTGAAATGGTTTTAATGTAATACTCTAATCTGTTGCATTTATAGGTTGTGTTTTCATGCAAAGAATTAACATGTACTCTTCCAAAGCAGCATTGAGATTAATGAATAATGAATGAATGTATAGCATTAGAAATGAAACATATAATGGCTCACCAATCATGGTATGGCCACTAGATCTCTAATTAGTATTTGATATCTCCAGCATAAGTACCAGTCTCAGCAACATAGATTCTCTTGGAGCTCATATTCAATGGACTATTTCCATTTTTCAACTGAACCAAGGACTTTTGAACTGCTTCACATGTTTGGTCTTAACAATTTGATAAGATAAACCACTCACACTGAAGAGACAAGACCCAACAGTGTCATATTCTGTAAACAGTAGAACAATTGTTAGTACATTCTGAAAAATTCCATCAAAAGAGGAGGAATGAACAAAGCGAAGAACATGGTCATGGAAGCATGTATGAATAAACAAGATGTATTAATACTCACCAAAACTGTACATTTTTCTTCATTCTACCAAATCAGTAATTTTGGAATATGTGCTATCTTGTCCCAGTCCTCCCCTATTTCCTCCTTGCATCGTTTCTTTAACGTTGAGCAACCTTGGATAGTCAAAACCTCAAGTGAAGTGAGGTGTTGGAAGCCTTCAGGCAAGGATCTCAATCCTTCACATTCAATAATATCGATTGTTCGAAGGGATTGCAGACCTTCCCAAATTAGCTCTGGCAAAGACTCAAGCCCGCCACAACGACTAATACAGAGATGCTCCAAAGCTAGGTTGAAGGGTTCATTTGGTAATTCCATCAACTTCAAGAAATCAGATATTGTTAGAGTTTGAAGTGAAGTTAGCTTTCTCAACATGTCCTCAGGGAGGGAGGTCACATCTTCATTTTTATTAAGGTGAAGAGTTGTAAGACCATAGAAACTAGAGATTTGCCTCAGTAACTCATTGTTACATCCATCTACAAATAAGTACTTGACAGATGAAAGGTTTGGCAACACAAGTTTAGGACAATTTATGATGGTAAAATTAGAAAGACGGGGGAAAATCTCTCCTCTTAGCACTTTCAACAATCGCTCTAAGTTTGGTAACCCATCTAAGTAGAGTTCCTCCAGAGATGGGAAAAGTGTCTCCTCCAAACCGTGGTGAGGTTCATCATCATTCATATATAGCACATTATTCATATGACGCAAACGGACTTTTTTTAGAGATGGTAGTTTCCCAAGTAGTGAAGTCTGCACGCAATTGTCACAACAAGTAAGTTCAAGAGAAGCTAAATTACTTAACATACTGATCCAGCTTGGTAAGCTAATTCCGTCGTAGAGTTCTATTTTCAACCTCTTAAGATTTGAGTGAGGTTGAAGTGCCTCGATTACTTCCTCTGCACTAGTACTAGGTCCCTTAGTAAATACACCTTTGCTCCATGACAAGCGTAATTCTTGGAGGTCTTTTTTAGCCATTAAATTGGCCTCTCGAGCTTCAGATGAACTACCAACATTTTTTAGGCCTTGGATGCTCAGTTTTCCTTCCAACTGTAGATCACGTAGCTCTGCCAAGCTGTATCCTATCTCCCGACGAACAATGAATAGACTTAATGTTCTTAGGCAACATAATTTTCCAATATTAGGAAAGACAGAAGACAATACATTACAATCTTCAATGACAAGGTGTCTGAGATTTTGTAGGCGACTCAAGTGTTTCGGTAGATATAGAATTTTCCAAAAACTTTTAAATTTTAAGATTTCCAAATAGCGCAAGGTATGAATTGAGCTAGATATGGGTTCAAAGTTTGAGAAACCATAAAGTTCCAAATACCTCAAATGAGTAAAACTCTCAACGGAATATAACATTCTAGAACTTATGAGTAAAACCCGTAAAGAGTTGTTATTTGGGAAGCGACAACTAAAATAAAATGTGGGGCAGTCAGAAGTTTTTAAGCCATACAATGTTCGCAAGGACTCAACATTTCTGAAGGCCTCCTGATTGATTTTTACCAATTTGCGATAGTCAAAACTAATATGGTGAGTGCTTCTTGACAAATCAATGTTTGTGTTCTTAATAATCATACACTCTGGCCCTGTAACAAATTGAGCTAAATCATGGACAAGATCGTGCATCTTGAAAGAAATTTCTTCTGAATCAGCATACATCTTGATGTCTTGAAAGAAAGACTTTTGGCACAATTCATTCCAAACCATATTGCCAACATCTTCTACCTCCAAATTTTCCCTCGATGAAATAAACCCATTAGCCATCCAGAGATGAATCAAATCTTCTTTAATCATCTCTGTATCTTTAGGAAATATAGCACAAAATGAAAAACATTGCTTCAAGGTGGGAGTTAAATATATGTAGCTCAATCTCAAGGCAGGAAAAACCATATTCTCATCGGGTAAAGTCCAGAGCTCACTATCTTTAATTTCAAGCCATTCCTTTTCAGTAGTTCTTGAGTGCATTAGACCTCCCAGTGCCTGTGCTGCAAGAGGTAATCCCCCACACTTCTTTATGATCTCCTTGCCTATTGCCACAAGTTTTGCTTGCTTTTCTTTCTCATGTCCAAATGCATATTCTTGAAACAACAACCAACATTCATCTTCAGAGAGCCCAGATAAGTGATGACTTTGACATGTTCCCATGATTTCTGCAACATCCTTGTCCCGAGTGGAAACTAAAATGGAAGCCCCTTTGGATCCACACGACAACACGGATTTCAACTTATACCAAATGTCTTGGCTTAATCCAAATTCCAATTCCGGATTTCTTTTCCATACATCATCCAAGACCAACAAATATTTTTTACCTTGCAACAGTTCTTGCACTTTTTTTTGTATTACATCTAAATTAGAGTAACGACGCTTACCTCTTGTTATAGATTCTATAATAGAAAGCAGAATCATCTTGATAGAGAAAACCTCAGAAACACACACCCACACTTTTATATCAAAATTGACACTTACCCGACGATCATTGTAGACCAATTGAGCCAGAGTTGTTTTTCCAATACCACCTAAGCCAACGATGGGATACACAGAAAGGGAGTGAGAGTCTCTTGCTTGGGTGAGAAAAAACTGGACAATCTTCTCTTTGTCATCATCTCGTCCATACACTTTGGGTTCCGCAATAACTGAGCTAGTTTGGCGCCATTCAGCCACTTCAATGGACTTTTCCCTAACAGGACCACCCACCTGTAGAAGAAACTTGTTCTTACTCACAGCAATTTGATCGAATCGGCTTATGATCTCCTTGAACTTGTTGCCTATCTCACGGCGAAACATGATGTTCTTCGGTATGAAAGAAGAAACTCCCTGAAGTCGATCAGATTCGATGAAACACTGATCAAGAATATCATCGAGCACATAAACTGCATCTTTGAGTTGTTGAAGCCATAACTTGATAGAAGGGTTATTGAGTTGTTTATGCTCAGCATCTTCAAGAACAGCGTTGATGAGCTCTAAGGTGGCTGACAGCTTTTGAGCCTTTTTCTCGATTCCAAAAATTGTTGCAAATTCATTTTGAATGAGAGACGACAGATTCTTGAAAACAACACCAAGCAAAGCATTGGCCATTGTTGAGAAATGAATGAAAAGTGAAAGACGATGAGATCGGAAGATTAGTATGCTATGAGTTGAATGGAATGGTAAATTGGAAAATAGGAAGGTAATAGAAAAAGAAACATGAACAAAGTTGACTATTCATGCATAATCGCAACCAAGTCCAAGTTTGAATAATGGCTTCATAAATTTGACTTTTCAAAACCTGACCCACACGAAGCTAGCAAGTAGCAACACACCAAATTTGAATAATTCCTTCATAAATTTGAACAAATTTCCATTCACTCCGGATAAATGTTTACATTACTACACTAAAATAGTTAGATATATATATTCGATACTCCCTCCCTCCGGTCACATATAAAAGCAACTTTAAAAAAAAAGCCCACCCTTTAAAAAAAATGTTTAAATATTAAATACATTTAAGTCTTGCACTTTTTATATTTTTACCCTTAATTTTTGTTTTGGTAATAGTTAAAAACATAATAATGTAAAAAAAGTAGGGAGATATTTAGAATAATAACATTGAATGTAATAATTACAGGTGTTCTGGACTAACTCAATTATCTTAAATTGGTCCAATCCAGTCATAAGTGTGAAACGGCCCAATAAGCATTGGCTCACTCCATCGAGCAAGCAGAGAGCAACCTCTCCTTTTATCCTTCGGCCGAACACGGCTAAGCAGTGGGTCCCCCAAAACATAGGGTTATTCGAGCACGCTAGTTCTTCGTCCCCGCCAATGGCTAGTTCCCCTTTTGCTCGGATAAACCAAGACCTGCTCAACGGTTTCCTATATTTTGGGCCCTATAATTACATCCAGGCCCACAAATATAGCCTGACCTAGTCCAACACCAAAGAGAACAATATAAATAGCCCCCTACACCAAGAGGGCAAGGTAATCCAAATTTTGCCCAAAACTTCATACTTTCTGTTGTACCTTTGTTCTCTTTCTTACTTTGACATCGGAGTATCTTGCAGGTACAACCCCTTTTTTCCTCAACCATCACCGAAGATCAAGCCGTCGTTGCTGACTACCTGTTCTGACTCATCCTGAACAGTGGCGCTGTCGGTGGGAATCGAGCTTCCCCGTTTCTCTTTTCTTGCACCTTCTTGATCGCTTCTTGCACGACCAAGAACCTAGAAACAAAAGCTATCACCTTTCATATCTTATGGCTGGCAACAACGAAAACCTTTTTGCTCAGGACACTGCACTCTGTCAAAGGGGTAAAACCAAGGTTGAACTAATCGTGCCTCCAACCAACAATGACGGGAATTCCAGTGGCAAGAATCATCAAGATCCTTTCCCCGAGGACACTCCTCTGATCACAACACCATCCAACGCTGACCCTGCCATGGCTGCCATATTCGCAACCTTGAACCAGACTAATGCCTTGATTCGCCAACAAAATGATCGGATTGGGGCATTGGATAAGAAGCATCATGCCAGGACCCTTCCTCGCAGACATTCTCGTCCCGAGCAGGACACCCTGGCAACCAAGAAACGTCACCAATCTCCACCCCAGCGCGAGCATCGGTCCACCATTGCCAAGATAAGCAAAGAGGATTACTGCTCACGTCGGCGCACTCCGTCACCTCGGACTAAGGAACACGCAAAAACGCCCTCCCCTCGTCCCGCATATCATAATCGACATCAAAGGAGGAGCTATAGTCCTTCCCCGTCACCCGTCTGGAGCGACGAGGAAGAGGAACGCTGAGGCCCTCTATCTCGAGCAGTGCTGGAAACACCCCTTCCAGTCGGATTAGAAAAGCCTCCTCCTCTGGGTACATACGATGGCACATCGGACCCGAAAGAGCACATTGAGAACATAGATGTTCTCCTCGACTACCGCGGGGTCCTAGGCGCGATAAATGTCGATTGTTCCCGACCACCCTATGCAAAGGCATGGTACAAGAGCCACCCAGACGAATTTATTACGTCTTGTAAGGGCCTCGATAGACTGTTCTCTCGACATTTCACGGCATCACGCAGGTGATAAGTGCCAAAATGTTATTATTTTGTATATGTAATTTGTGGCACTTATCGATACTTTTTGTTTATAACGTGTGAATAATCTTCGTTTTTTTGTATAAATATGTATACTTTGTGTATTATTACGTTTTCTTGTATTTGTGTACCGTTTGATAGTTTTCTATTCATTTTGTAGGTATTGATGCATATTTGGAGCATTGAATAATAAAGGCCAAAGGCTAAGCTTCAAGAATGCAAATTTTACCAATTCATCAAAGAATAAAGCTCAAAATAAGGATGATAAAAATCATCAATTTGGTTACCATTTAGTCATTGTTAGATATTGAATAAGCTTTCCAACGCTTCGAACCGGGCGCAATTCAGAGTTACGGTTCTCAAGTTATAGCGAAAACATAATTTGGTTTTTTCCTGCTACCACTTAGCGAGCTTAAGCTCGCTAAGCGAGATTGCCTAGGACAACAACTCTTTAAAAGGGGCAAAAATCACATTTTTTATGTTATGGTTTTGGGTTATTTGTTCCCAACTCCATCAACCTTCATTTTTTGGTAGAGAGAGGCTTATAAACATCAAATAGGGTTGCATCTTGATGATCGGAGGTCGAATTTCTCATCGATTGGGGTTGACAAACCAAGAAATGTTTGGTTCCTCTTCTTCTCTTATCTTTGTATACTCTATTTTGTTGGGCATGTTTGTCTATTTACTTTGAACATATGTGTATGTATTGATCATGGTGTTGTATAATATATTTGCTTTACAAATCATTATTGATGTCTCCCTTAATCTTTTTGCATTTATGTTTGAATTTGAGTTGTTATAGACATATACCTCACAAATCTTGATTAGGGATGGATATCTACTAGTTTTTGGATTCTAGAGGTAGATTTAGAGCTAATAATCTTTATGGGTGTTGAAGCTTAATGCTTCTGTGTTAGTTGTGTCGGTTGAGAGATCGTCGGTACAAATGATATGGATGTCTGCCGTGTTGTTGAGGTTGTGTTGAAGCGATAAAGTGGCAAGCAACAAAAGTTTTGGAAGTATTTATCCGGGAATTATCGTGTCCACAGAGATTAGTGCTACCGAACTTCCATTCAACAATGTCCGCAGTTATAAGTTTGGATTGAATTGGTAAAAAGTAAATGTGGGAATTAAACATATGAACAAGAAAGAATACATTCTTTGGAGAGGAGAAACTATCAAGCATGAATTTACACTACTAAAAAAAACTTAAACATATTGATAAGTCGCACTCAACATACAATACTTATCAAAATCATCACATATCGCTCACAACAGTGCACATCTCTGCAACACTGAGCTGAGAGAACAACCGTATTACTCTTGTCGACGATCTCTCAACCGACTCAAACAACACGAAAGCATTAAGCTTCAATACCCACATGATTATTAGCTCTAAATCTATCTCTAGAATCTAGAAACTAATAGATTTCCTTCCCTAATCAAGATTTGTGAGGTCTATCTCTACAACAACACAAATTCAAACATAAATGAAAAAAGATCAAGGAAAGCACAAAATTGATTTGTAAAGCATATATTATACAACACCATGATCGATATATATACATATGTTTAAAGTTAATATACAAAAATACCCAAAAAATAGAGTATACAAAGAGAAGAGAAGAAGAGGAACCAAACATTTCTTGGTTTGTCAATATCAATCGATGAAAAATTCGACCTCCGATCATCAAGATGCAACCCCATTTGATGTTTCTAAGCCTCCCTCTACCAAAAATGAAGGTTGATGGAGTTGGGAACAAATAACCCAAAACCATAACCTAAAAAAAATGTATTTTTGGCCCTTAAAACGTATTTTTGTCCTGCCAGATTCGCTGGGCGAATGACACCTGTAGCAACATCACTGTTTTGGCCATAACTTGATAACCGTAACTCCGATTTGCGCCCGGCTCGAAGCGTTGGAAAGCTTATTCAATTTCTTATATAACAATGAATAAATATACACAAAATTGATGACTTTTCTCATATTTGTTTTGAGTCTTATTCATTGATGAATTGCTCAAAATTGTGCGTTTGAAGCGGTGTCTTCGACACTTTATTGCTCATGCTCCAAATACGCATCAACACCTACAAAATGAATAGAAAACTATCAAATGGTACACAAATGAATCAAAACACAAGTATAAACAAACCAAACTTATTTATGTACTAAATAGGGGATTATTCAATGGAATTTACACAAAAACGCGATAAGTGACACAAAACTGAATATAGAAAACTACAAAATGACACTTATCAGGTTGGGTGAGAGATCACTATCGAGATGATATAGTATTTCTCTCTACTTTAGGTTATAAATGACTTAGGGTGTGAGCGATGCTTGATGATTTTGACGAGTATTGTAGGTTGGGTGCAACTGGTCGATAGGTTTAATTTTGTAATAAGTAGATTATATGCATGCTTGATAAATTTCTTCTCTCTAAAGAATGAATTCTTTTTATGTTCATATGTTATATTTTCCGTTTTTACTTAAAACCCATTTAACCCAAGATCAAGAACTAAGAATCTATCGAATGGAAATTCAATAGCACTAATTCCTGTGGAGACGATAAATTCCTGGAATAATATTTCCAAATCTTTTGTTGCTTACCCTCTACCGCTTCAACAACAGGCATCCCAAGTTCGAAGCCTCCTTGGAAGCCATCATCCAAGGAAAAGATGAGCCACTCGGAGCCTACATTGAAAGGTTCAATAAAGAGGCCGTGTAGGTCTCAACCACGGCCGAAATGAAGAAGTATTTGCTGGAGTGGGGCCTCCGATCTCGTTCTGACTCCGCCAAAGTCGTGGGCATAGATACGCCCGTGACACTAGTGTCATACCCCAAAATTTTCCCATCTCATTTCACTTTCAAACTCATACAATGATTCAAGGCTCAAGGGTTAACCTAAGGCACACTCTCCTAATCAAAGACCTCCTGAACTAGGGTTTTGCATTCTCTTAAGAAAATTGATGAATTAAGGTCTCCAATGGAGTTCATATGGCTTACTAGGTTTCAAAAGCTCCCCATGTCAAAATTCAAGCTTCAATTCCAAAAGTTGCTCATTCAATTGCTTAGATAGTCAATAGTCAACTAGTTTGACCTAAAAGTTAATTATGGTCAAATCAGGGTCAAAACTCCTGATTTTTGGTCAACAACAATAGTTTGAAGTAAAATTCATCATTTGATCAAGGGTTGATCATTTTTCATCAAGGAAAGCTCAGAAATCAACAAAAGTCCAAGTTACTAAATTAGGGTTTATAAGCAAAAGTCAAATGTACTTTGACTCGCCATAAGTCTCTCATGATTTATCACAAATTCCCCAACCAAAGCTCATTCTCAAGTAAATTCAATTCTCTACAACTTTGATGTTGGGCCCAAGGTCAAAAAATGCTTCTGCCTAAGAGATATAAGTCAAAACATTACAAGTCCTTCTAGAAGCTAGCAAAAAAAGCTGTTTTTTGTCAAAGCCCATATCATAAAGATAAAATCTTAAAATGGAAAAAGTGTTCCAAAGTGGCTTGTAGAGGACATCTTGAGGTTTCCAAAAAGTCCTAGAACTCTTCCATATCTTAAAAATTGAGGGAGATATGTCTTGTCAAAGTTGGACAATTTTGAAGGAAAAATGTGAAATAAAAGTGATTAAAAATGGATTTTTTGCAAACAAGCCCAATCTTTTTTGGCCCAATCTTGATCCTCAAGTTATCCAAAGCATCAAATCTAATTTCTATGAATTATTGATGATTATTTGATTTTATATGAATTTTTATTCATTGAAAAAGTCAATTTAATCAAATATTTGGAAGGAAAATATAAAAGATTTGTTTTGGTTTTATTTTCCAATCAACTTCAGTCACATAAATGCCGAATATTGGTCTAAGAGATGGGAAAGATATTAGATCAAATTGGCCAAAATTGGAAGTATTTACAAATTAAGTTTCAATCAAATCCAATCTATGATTCCATGAAGATTCATACATGTTTTAGTGACCTAAATGGCTCTCCTATAAGTACATAACCATTCCAGACCTAAAAGGAGGATGATTGGATGCAAAAAACCAAGTTCCAAACTTGCAAAAATCGTGAATCAAGAGGAGAGGAAGGACAAAATTTTAGGCTGATTCATATCATCCCAAGGATCCCAATCGAATCCTCGTAGCCTCTTGGATGTAAACTGATCCTCTTCATCGACCAAGAGACGTTGAAACGCGTTCCCATGTTCACGTTTTTATGTCAAACATTTTCCAATTCGTACTCGTTCATGGAGGAATCATAAACTGTTTTTGAATATATAATTGTGTTTATAACATTGTTTGCAAGCTATCTGGGTTACTCAATTGAAGTTTTGCTTCAGGTTGAAGGAACCACCATTGCTAGGGTTCCTAAGCTCCGATTTGGGGGATAATAATTAGAGGCGAAATTAGCCCAAATTAAGGGCACCAACAAACTCATAAGACAATTTGCAGCCGATTAATGGCTTTGGATTGGATTTATTCATGCTATTGGTAGTTTTTGAATTTTGCAGGACCTATGGCAACGCTTTTAGCCGTCGCTAAAAACTCTGGTACTCTAAGACGACGGATGGAGGAAGGTGGTGACCGCGTGGCGCCCTCCCATTGGTCCGTCTACGCGCGCGTTGGATTTCAAACCCCACTGGTTCCGGTGCTTCTCACCTTCAGGCGTACGATGCGCTTCAGTTCCTCGACCATCAGATCTCCACGCAGATTTATCCAACGCACGTGGATCGGCAGGTCCACCATGGACACTCAAGGGCACGCCACACAAGATCACGCGCCAGGTTTCTCAATTTTTTTAATTTTTATTTATATAAACTCCCTTTTCTTTTAGTTATTTAAATTAGTTATTTTTTATAGTTTTAATAAGTTTAATTATTTTAATTAGTTAATAATAGTTTTGATTAAGTAATTAGAATAATTAGTTTATAATTTTAATTAAATTATTTTAATTAGTTAATTAATTAGGAAGCTAGGTAAATAACTTAAGAATAATTTTAATTTAATTAGGATTAGGGTTTTTTTTCTAATTATTCTTAGTTAACCTTAGGTTTTTAAATAATTAAAATAATTAGGTTTAAATAATTAATATTTGGTCGATTATACTTAATAATCGCGATGATTATTAATTTTTGCTTCTGATTAAAAAATATGCAAATTAATATTAATATTTAATTTTATACGCACAATTAAGGTTACTTCGCTAATTGTTTTAATCAAATCAATTGATTACGATAATTAGTGACAAATTAATTTTGTCAAGTTAATTTAGGTTAGGGTCGATTTATTAATTGTTTTAATCAAATCAATTGATTGCGATGATTAATAATTTTAATTATTCAATTTACTTTAATTTAAATAATCTATTCAAACAGTTATAATTTGCTAAAGGTTTTAACCGTATAAATTGGTTACAATAATTAGTAATTTTTTACTAATTTGTTAATTATGTTGATCAAATCAATTGATCAACGCGATTAATAAAAGTTCAAAATATTAAAAAGGGTTGTATGCTATTAATAAAATCTTTAACATCTTCACAAACTACGAATTATACAAAACTGCGACAATTACCAAACTGCGTACGGTAATTAAAAATACACTTCAACATACAAACTTCAAAGGCATACAACCTCTCAAAAACACCAACATACTCCGAACTACGTAGACTCTGATCCTCCATAAGGAGGTACGTAGGCACTTAGTAACAAAGCGAGTCCCCTTCCCCAAAATTTCAATAAGTTTAAGGTTTTCCCTATTTAACTGTCTGTCACCCTTCTTTATTAGCCATAAACCATTACCTTAGACAAAACCTCAAGAAAGGGTTAAGGGTGCCTAATACCTTCCCTTGACCTGATTATAATAACTTACTCAGATCTCTAGACTTCGTAGGGTTTCCTATTCCCCCTGGCAGAATAGGTGGCGACTCTAAAATCTAAATTTTTAGGGCAGGTTGCTACAACTAGATGCTTTCTTCTTCAAAGCGCAGACTTACATTCAGTAAAAGGAAAAAGAGGCTACCCACGCAGCCCGATTTTCCCGGCACGAGGAGAATACCAAGAGCGCCAAACAAGAAGAGGATTCCCTCTGGGGAACCGAAAAAAAGAAGGAAGACAAGACCCGGGACGCCAGGGATTACAAGGGGCCTCCCGAAAAATTCCAAGATTATACACCCTTTGAACGCATCTCGCGAACACATCTTGACAAAATGTGTTAACTCTGAATTTAAGACTACTAGGCTCTACTTCCCAAAGCAACTATCCACCTGACCTAACATGGATAAAACAAAATATTGTCAGTTCCACAAGAGCCACAGGCTTAATATAGAAGATTTCATCCACCTGAAAGACGCAATCGAGATACTCATTAAAGAGGGGCACCTCAAGCAATACGCTAAGAAGCAAGAGCCCCCCCAAGAAACGAAGACAGTAGCCGAGGAAAAACCGTCCTCCGATCTAGCATTGCAGAACTTATGAGTAAAACCCGTAAATAATTGTTATTTGAGAAGCGACATCTAGAATAAAATGTGTGGCAATCAGAAGTTTTTAAGCCATACAATGTGTGCAAGGACTCAACATTTCTGAAGGTCGCCTTATTGATTTTTACCTATGTGCGATAATCAAAACTAATATGGTGAGTGCTTCTTGACAAATCCATGTTTGTGTTCTTAATAATCATACACTCTGGCCCTATAACAAATTAAGCTAAATCCAAATTCCAATTCCTATTTCTTTTCCAAACATCATCCAAGACCAACAAATATTTTTTACCTTGCAACAATTCTTGCACTTTTTTGTGTTACATCTAAATTAGAATAATTACATTTATCTCCTATGATAGATTCTAGGGATAAATATAGGTTACCCTCTGCCATATAGACGAGATTCGGGTTACCCCCTTTATTTTTATTTTTTGGATTACCCTCCTGTAATTTTAGGGTATCCCCCTAAGCGTGTAAAAACCAGAGAAAAACCAGGGGGTAAATAAAAAAAAGTTTTACAGGGGGATAATAGGGGGAAAAAACATATAATTTTTATATTTCAAGGGGGTAATCCAAAAAAAATTAAAGGGGGGTAACCCGAATCTCGCCTTTATGGCAGGGGGTAACGCATATTTATCCCTAGATTCTATAATAGAACGTAGAATAATCTTAATAGAGAAAACCTTAGAAACACACACCCACACTTTAATATCAAAATTGACACTTACCCGAAGGTCATTGTAAACCAACTGAGCCATAGTTGTTTTTTAAATACCGCCTAAGCCAATGATGGGATACACATAAAGGAAGTTAAAGTCTCTTGCTTGGGTGAGAAAAAACTGGACAATATTCTCTTTATCATCTTCTCATCCATAAACTTTGGGTTCAGCAACAACTGAAGTGGTTTGGCGCCATTCATCCACTTTAGTGGACCTTTCCCTAACAACACCACCCATTTGTAGAAGAAACATGTTCTTAGTGTCAACAATTTGATTATGCATATCTCATAGCCTTTGCCTTAAAATCCACAAGTGAGGTTCTTGATGAAGAACCTAGAGACTATAAGAAAGATGTGAGGAGTCAAAATAAGACTAAATGGCCAAAAGCCAAGGTGATGAGATGAAATTTGTTCATGATAATAAGACTTGAGAGTTGATCGAGAAACCTGCAAAGTGGATTGTCAAGGTTAAGGAAGGAATCGAAGGACTGATGTCAAAGAGATACAAGGAATTATTGGTTACTAGGGGTTCACTTAGAAAGAAGGAGTTGATTTTAATGATGTGTTCTCACCTATTCTAAACCGCAGATCTATTCGAATGTTGCTTGCCATGGTGGCAAAGTTTGACCTAGAACTGAAACAGATGGATGTGAAAAATGCTTTCTTGTATGGTGATCTAGATGAAACAATATTGATGAGGCAACCTGAAGGGTAAGTAAAAAAGGAAAAGGAAGATTATATGTGCAAGTTGAATAGATCATTATATAGAGTGAAACAATCTCCTCGACAATGAAATAGGATATTCGACAAGTTCATGGCACATAGGTTTCACTAGGATCCAGTTCGACCACTGTGTGTATTTCAGATTTCAACCTATAAATTCACTTGTTATTTTGTTGTTTTATGTGGATGATTTTCTCATAGCAAGCAATAGTGTCGAGGATGTAATGAAGGTGAAGACTGAACTCAATAAGGAGTCCCAACACTAAAGTCGAAAAAGCATATATGAATAACATTCCATACGCTAGTATAATAGGTTCTTTGATTTATGTTATGGTTTGTATGAGGCCAAACATAACGTAGGGAGTGAGCTTTGTTAGCAAGTATATGGCCAATCTTGGAAAGGCACACTGGAAAGCTATGATTACTGTTATTCACATGTAATTTATAAACCCTAATACAAAAAGTGAATAGAAAAACAGTAATAACCAATTCTAATATTTTTTATTCTTCCATGTTCTCTCTCTTTTGTTAAACCTAATAGGATTTCTTGTGTTTGTTCAAGAAACTAAATATTTCTCATAGTTTTGGTTTGTTCTTGACGACAATCTGACATAACAAATATATTTTTTGTCTTGTGGGTTTCGAAGTAACTATCTAAGCAGATTTTTGTAATAGTCGACAGGTACTGTAATGCTTATTATTAGAAATAGTAAGTAAGCGTAGAGGGATGTCTAAATCAAATAGGGTTGTCAAGTCAAGGGTAAAATGCTTCACTCATTAGAAAACCAATCACTTCATGAGGAATTTTCCTGAGAAGACACTTATGAGGCAATGCTAATTGTGTCAGATTAAAGTTGCATGCGATGAGGATACTTATGAGAGTGTTGGTTCATTAGTGATGCCCAGTTTGGAGACTGGGGAGGGTTGAGTCTTGGACTCAGGTTGTTTTTATGATGTGTCCAAGAAAATAATACTTTAGACTTTGAAGCTAGAGCAAGGTGGAGATATCTTTGGTGACAATAAAGCTTACAAGATTCGTGATATTGGTACGATCACACTTTAAATGTTCGATGATTATGAGTTTCTTCTTCACAACATGGGGTATGTTTTAGATCTCAAGCAATTTTTTTTATCTATAATCATGTTTAACGATCTAGGTTGTTGCACTAGAGCTGAATATAGGGTGTTGAAGATTTTACATGGTGAAGTAATCATAGCGAAATAGTCTAAAATATGTGGTTTATATATTTTAAAAGGTGTCAATGTTGTTGTTTATTCAACATCAGCTAGTGAAGACTTTCATAACAAGATCAAGTTGTGTGATTTAAGGTCAAGGCATAGTGGATGCCAGGAAGTTATTTCAGAGCACTTTAATGAGTTTTGTAAAAAAAGCCAATGGATAAAAATGAACGTGATATTTAAGTTGTCATTGAGTTTTTGGGTTATGGCCGGTGCCAAAGCAGCTTACCTTGTTGGTAGGTGTTCATTTACATAAATTAGACTTGGAAACACTTATGGAGGTTTGGACTATGTGTCATACCCCAAAATTTACCCGATTGCTTTACGTCTGATTAAAATTAATTCCTTAAGGATATACCAAAAAAAATAGGAGCCATGGGGTTTAACATCTCTATTGTTAAACCCATTCTCTTATAAATTGGTTAGAATTAAAATAGAGGTGTGGTTAGTAGATACTGGGGCCCCAAACATTTGGCCCGCATATTTTATTTTGGTTTTTTAATTCTCACAACCTATTTTAAATATAAACGGTTATTATTATTGACTAAGGGGTGCATACAAAAGAAAAGGGGTGTGATTGAAATTCACTAGGCTGAATCTTGAAATGTTTGGCCCATCTATTTTATCTTAGGTTTTTTTTTTTCTTCAATTTTTACAATTTATTTAATCATAAATTAAATATTTCTAACCTATTTTGGTCATTTTGGATTAAGCATTATTTATATTTTATTTAGATAATTATTATTATTTTATTATTACTAATTTATAAAATATCAAATTGGGTTTTTGGATATGGGTTATTTCCTCTTATAGATTTTAACCTAATTCTCTAACTTTATACAAAGGAGTCTTGGCAACCCTGAAAAGGGAACTTTCTTTCACTTTCACCTATTTTTTTCACAAAATTCACACACACCCAAAAACTACGCTTTTCACACAACTACGTTTCTACGTTTTTTTCTCTTCTCCCTTTGAGGGTTTGTCTTAGGGTTTGTCTTGAACATCCCTAATCCGCCATTGTCGATCAACTGACAATAGCCGACAAACCCTTTCCCCCTTCAAACGCAATTTTCAAACCACTCAAATTTCAAATCATTCAAACTCAATCACAAACTCAAACATTTTTGGCCGATGATTACTTATGAGGCCTCCCAAAAAAAAAAAGGGTTTTTGGCCATTGTTGTCTCGATCTGACAATGGCCGGCCTCCCATAAAAAAGGGGTTTATGGCCATTGTTGTCTCCATCTGACAATGGCCTAATTTTATTTTCACTATACATGGCTTTTGGCCTTTGGTCATTGTTGTCTCGATCTGACAATGACTCTGTCCCTTGGGTTTACCCTTTTGGCCAATGATTAAACCTTTTGGTATGAGGCCGCCCTTTTATTAAAAGGGGTATTTTCTATTGTCAATATATTTTTTGCAAACCTTTGGTTTTTTTTCCATTTTGGCCAATGATTTCGATGAGGCTCTCTTTTTTTAAAAACACCTTGTTTTGGCCAATGATGATGCATTGAGGCCTATTAATTTTATTACAATTTTATTTATATGCCTTTTGGTATTCGACTATTGTTGTCTCGATCGACAATGGTTTTATCAAAAATGAGATTTACCCTTTTGGGAAAAGGCTAACCTTTTTTAAACCTATTAGCGAACAATTGTCAAACCTTTTTTTATAAAACCTAAACCTAAAGATTAAATGGGTCCCCTTGAGTACAAGGTAGGCAAAGGGTGCCTAACACCTTCCTTTGCCTAATTTACCTACTTACCTAAATCTCTCTTTTTTAAGGGTTTCTCACTTGCCCAAATAAAGTGGGTGGCGACTCTCGTTTGAACGTAATTTTTTAAGCAGGTTGCTACACTATGAAGATTATAACCGACTCTATTTTGAAGGTCATTAAAATTTGACCTATTGTACAAATTAAGCTAATTCAGCTTGATGGTAAAGTTGTGGATTATGTCTTCAATGATTATACAAGAGTTAGAAATGGTTATTAGTTATTTTGAGTAAAACTTGGAGGATCGAAGTTCATCAGTCACATATGTATTACTTTTAATGAGTCCCGACAGGGAATGAAGAGTAAAGACACGGGAATGCAACCTTTTGAAACTATACTTTTAATGAGTCCCGACAGGGAATGAAGAGTAAAGACACGGGAATGCAACCTTTAGAAACTATGACGGAGAAAACTCAGTTTGAGATCGAGGTTCCTACTCTAGATACTAGTATTAGTGAGAGAATATTACAAAGGCATCTAATTATCCTTTGACTCGTGATAAGATAATTAATGAGGGAGATTGTACCAAAGGAACGGTTATGCAAGCCTTTGGTGTCATGCTTTCAATGTGGCTGAAGGGTTGCAAAACAAAGAAACAAGGACCTTTATAGAGGCATTTGAAAGTAGGTGGAGTCAAAGATGGTTGAAGAACCATACTTATGGGCTAATTAGACTACTAAAGTAGAAAAAGGTGGTTGGAGCAACTGGATGCAAGTGGCGAGATCAAAGTTCATGCAAGACTTGAACTAGATAAAAATTGTTCAATCTATGTTGAATTGATAGAGAGCAGTAAGGTGGTTGATGGTTAAATTGGCATTATCAGGGTTTCAAGTTAAGGTAAAGATTTTGAAGTATGCCTTAAAAGTGATGAAGAGAAAGAAAATATATTTCAAGATTATAGAAACCAAAAATTCGTAAAAGCAGTCAAGAAGTCGACAATAAGCGTCAAAACCGCAAGTAGGCCGTCTGGCGATGGTGGTCGGCAACAGCGGGAGATGGCCGCCAGAAATCTACAGCAACGGTAGCTAGGCGGCAGTTCGGGCCAGTCTCGCATGATTCGTGTTTTTGTTCATCCTTCCCAGTTTTCTCAATTCGTGTGTTTGGAACTTTTTCGTTTCGATTCGTGGATTAGTTAGTTAATGGGTTAAGTTTTGGACTTGTTATAAATGCGTTGGGTTTCAATAGTTATAAATATTTATCTATTGCGTTCTTCTTATCAAAATCTTTAGAACTTTATAGCTAGAGAGAGAGAGAGAGAGAGAGAGAGAGAGAGAGGAGAGAGAGAGAGAGAGAGAGAGAGAGAGAGAGAGAGAGAGAGAGAGAGAGAGAGAGAGGAGAGAGAGAGAGAGAGAGAGAGAGAGAGAGAGAGAGAGAGAGAGAGAGAGAGAGAGAGAGAGAGAGAGAGAGAGAGAGAGAGAGAGAGAGAGAGAGAAGAACTTGGAAATTCTAGTGGTTATCTTAGAGAGGCAATGGTAAATTTCTAAAATTTTGTTCTTGAAAATTGGGAAACCCTTCAAAAAATCTAAAGGGGATTGAAAAATATTTCTAAATACTCTCCGATTGTATGATTCATATATAGAGAGTTAAAGAGATTGAGAAACACGTGAATATAATATAGAGTTTGTTCTTGGAAATTTGAGTGACTATTTTCTTATAATTTATTTGCAATCTATGGTAACAATTCTTGGAAGTATAGTGGATCGAATACCAGCTATCTCTCTTAAATTAGACCGTTTGATGAATTGGATAAATAAATTATTGTATTTATTGTCTTTATTTTTTTTGCGGATTTAAATATATATTGTTATTTTTCTTGATGATTTTTTATTTTGATTGTTATTTTTTTCCACATACATCAAACTTCTTGATATTTCAATTTCATAATAACAATAAATAGTAATGAAAAATACTTCTAACTGCACAAAGCTAAATGTTGAGTCTGTTAGGATTCATTAAATTTGTTTTTTTTACGGGGTTAAATTTGTATATTGTAGATCAAATAATTGATTTATTAAATAGAAGATTCAATAGTACTTTGGAATTGAAGTTATGCTGTAAGAAATTATCTAAAACACGATGTTGATAATTGTCTTTCTAAATCATTTATAGCTTATGCAAATTGCAATAATACCAATTATTATTCTTCGAATAGTAAATGTTAGTATTATATGAGTTTGATTTACGACGGAAACAATGTTAATCTAGTGTCATGACCTCTCGGCACAAGTTTTAGATTATTAGGATCTCATTATTGGTGAAACCAGAGTGGGAAAAGAAAAAATATGTTAGTATTATATTGGCAGTGTGGATCGAACTCTCGACTTTTTTATTATTTAGGCAATACTATTGATTATTGATATTATTATTGCATTTGATGAATTGTTCTCATCAACCTCAAGTAAAATCAGAATAGCTATAGTGTATTATTTGTATTAGTCGTAAAAATTCTAACGATTTTATCTTTAAATCACAAAGTCGTGATGGTTTTCACGAAGAAATAAAAGACAATACTTTGTAGCTGCAGTGATGTGAACTTGAAGTTGACCAAATCATTAGTACCCGGAAGGAAGGATCGGGCCTACATGCTCGCACTCCGCCCCTTAGCTTCAATTGGGGGAAACTGTTTCAGGTTGGCTAAAATAGTCTCACATTGTTTGGGAGACTAAGCGTAATTTATATACAATACTCATAGACTTCAACTCAACGAAACACATTTTTTAAAGGACAAAATCGTTAAGATTTTCAGATCCAAAGCAGACAATACTTCGTAAACGCATTGGTGCGAACTTGAAATTGACTAGATAAAGAGTTTAAATGAAAATAAAATCACATTTGCTTTGCATAATCTTTTGTATTTTGCTTAGCACTATTGTATAATTACATGAAACCAAAATTATTCTTTAAGAGAAAAAATTTGAAAGAAAAAAAGAGAAAGTGAGGACAATACATCAAATGAGAAAGAAAAAAAGAGAAAGTGAGGACATGTTAGTTGGTTTTATTTTCCAAGAAAATCTTTGCTGTAGTTAGCTTTGATTGTTTATTCGTTTGGAATATGTAGAGTTTTCCTTGTATGTATTTTCTCCTCTTTCTCTTTAAGCAAAGATTGTAAACTTGTACTAATTTTTCAACACTTGGGAAAGTCACTTGGAGGTGGAAGTAAAGATTCATTTGGTCCTTTACCATTGTCAACAACAAATGCCATCTTCAATCCCCATGTTGTGTGAATTTCTAAATGGCAATGCATAAACCACACCCCTAACAAAATCAACACCACATATCAATATATCATGTAAGATAAAATTATGATATAGAGATACTTGAATCTTTAATACTAATAACCAACTTCAATTATTATTCTTTTTATAAATTTTACAGCCTTCTAACATTTATGTTAAATACGTTAATGCAATACAGTTGATAATTAACTGTATAGAGACATCTGATTGTAGAGACGCAAATTTGAATTCGCGACATCTTGAAATAGTGATATTATGATAATTAGATTACCAAACTAACACAATTAAAATTTTGTAGCCTTACTTTCCAAAAAAAACTAAATTGACAACTTTACCTGGATTATCAGCCCTGAATCTGATAGCAGTCCATCCACCGGCTGGAACACCAACTGTATTTCTCTCAACAGGATCAACCAAATTAAACTTTTTAGCATCTTTTCTAGCCTTAAAATTCCCTTGTCCTCTACCAACAACAAAGAAATTGAATCCATGCAGATGAATAGGATGATTCTCAGGAGTTATCATCCCAGTATCTTGCAAAACCAACTGAACAGTTGAGTTATAAGCGAGTCTATAAACCCGAGTCCCTCTATTAGTACTAAGATTTGTTGGCTGTTTTTTCCCTGTAAAATCATACACTATTTCCGGTTTCTCCGGAAAATCATCACTGAAAACACCACTCATGTTAAAAAAATGTGCTTGAAGAAGAGAAATTTTAGGCATAACAAATGTAACATTGTTTATAGCTGCAACAACTCTACTGCCATTCACACATGTAGCACAAGGGTTAACACCAAGACTAACAGTGAAAATCAATGAATGATCGATTTTTGTAGGGACTCTAGCAGGGTATTTTGGGGAGTTCAGACTTTTTAGTGAGTCAAGGAAATTTTCAGCAATTTTTGTTGAGTTTCTTGGAGGGAGTGAAGTGAGTTTTGTGACGGTT
Source organism: Vicia villosa (assembly GCF_029867415.1). Lineage (NCBI taxonomy): Eukaryota > Viridiplantae > Streptophyta > Magnoliopsida > Fabales > Fabaceae > Vicia > Vicia villosa. The sequence goes on along the minus strand of NC_081186.1, from coordinate 69,902,754 downwards.
GAACCGAGGGTATTTGGGTAATTTAATGTGGCTGTGGCGGTTACGTTGTCGATGGTAATTGGTGCATCCATGAATGTTGAAGCTGCTACCATGTATTTGCCAGATTGATGATTGGTCTTGAGAAGTACATTTGTTGTTTGGCCTGGTGTTATTACTATTGTGTCTGTTTTGAATGGTTTTGTGTATGCTGCATCAACTTCAACAACTGTTAATCTGTGTCCGGCGATTTTGAAGAATAGATCTTCATTTAGTGCTGCATTTACTATTCGTAGCAAATAGGTTTTTTCTGGTTCAACTTCAAGTTTGAATCCTCCTGCATAATTGAAAAAAGTTGATAAACATAATTTCGTGTTAGTATTTTTTGACAAATTAATAACATCTTATTCATATTTTATTTCTTGTATTTTGTTTTTTTACAAATCCAAACAACAATTACTGAATCTCAGTAGATCGTAGCAGTAAGGTCAGTTTGGGATTTACAATACCATGTCGTGTATTTAAGTGGTCTGCAAATCATTTTAGCCACTGCTCAATAAGAATCGCGACACCAATTTCATAGATTTTACCTTGTGAAGCACAATGTTGAACATGCCCTGGGTGACCATTGATTGTGTGAGCATCAGAGACATTAGGTGCCAAACCAGATTTCAAAGCTTCGTTTATTATAGCCTCAGTATCTGATTTCCACCATTCACCTAAACCAAATAAAAAAAAAATTAAAAATAGTAAAATTTATGGAATATGATTCTTAAACTATTTCAAGAAGATTATTTAGTGACAAAAAAAATAGAAAAACTGACTCAATATTATAACTTGTTCCATGTGTGGTCTAGGAAAAGGGTAAGGTACTCCAAGCTTAGGCAAAATGACAATAGCACCATGCACAGTGGCTCTAAGCCAGAGTATATGTGCATGCCACCAAAGAGTTCCTCTTTGTCCTGTGAGGGTAAAATTGTACATATACACCTGGCCCGGTTGAATCGGGCATTGGGTTATGTAAGCCGGCCCATCGGCCCAACCTGTTCTCAACTGTCTGATTCCATGCCTATTCAATATCAGTTCATCATAATTAAAAAATAATAATTAGTGCATATATAAAAATTGAATATCAGAAATTGCATGATTATGAATTGTAACAAACTCACCAATGGATGCTAACATTGTATTTGACATGGTTAACTACTTTTACAAAAACAGTGTCATCTTCTCTAGCGTAAATTGTCGGGCCGGGGAATTTCCCATTTACAGTTACAATGGGTTTGGTTGAACACATTCTTGTCGCATTCTTCATCACAACCTAAATTATTAACATTAACATTATTCATTCAGAAAACAAAACCAAAATGTCCTTAGAATTCTTGTATGCATGCGTTCTAACTTAACCGAGTTAATAAACTTGATTAATAACACAGGAAATGTAATTAATTAACGCGCTTACGTTGAATTTATAGTGGCGAACCATGGCTTCTACTGAAAGGGGAAGCATGCAATATGCAGCTAGTAGGAATATGATTGTAGACGATATCGCGGTCATGGTTACTTCTTTGAATTGTCTTGGCTAGCTTGCTTGCACAGAAATATGCACAGAAGCTACCTAGCAAATTGGTGAAACTCAATATGCAAATTGAGGAGGATGGAACAATCTTATATAGTATGGTGCTCTTTGTTGTTAAGTCCTTTTAACAAGTTGGTTGAATAAAATAAACTTAAAATAAACGTGATTTTAAATTAAATAGTATTCATGATAAAGTTTCAATTGTAGTCACAATGCAATTTTAGCAATATAAAAAATCATTACATAGTATATCTGAAATTGCATTTGTGAAACTATGTTGAATTAAATGTATTTATTAAACGACAGCTTAATTTTAGATGACAATATTTATTTATTAATCAATAATTATTTTGTAAAAATAAAAAATTTATTTATTTATTTAAAAATCGTAAAAAATTAGTTGATGTTATATTTGATCCCTTGTATCATATTATAAATGTTACTATACATACTTTTATATAAAGTTTAACATAATGTCTTGATATTATTTTATTTTATAGTTAATTTTTAGCTTTTTATTAGTTATTATTAAAATATAGAAATCAAATTATTTTTAAAGTCGGTGAAAATCCTTCAAAAATTTTTATGAAAGTTCCCAAAATCAAATTAAAGAAAGAAAATTAAAAATATTTTTCTAATTTCATTTCATTAGATATGAGTTTCATATTTTTTACCTTTAAATTCTTACACTAATTTACTAGTAATTTCATTCAAAATTAAGATTAATAGTCTACACCAAAAAACCAAAAGAAGCTGCCAAAAGTTCTATGATTTTTCTTGTGGGTCACATAAAGTAGTTATCTCCATCAACCAAGACACTTTTAGAAGCTAAGATATTTGAATATGCCTTTTTTAATGTCACAATTTGTTTTTTTTTTTTTTTTTTTTTTCTGTTGGTCTTGGTGACCACATCAACAGATATTGGGTTTGGTCTAACTATTTTTTGTAAAGTACAACGATTCTCATCTAACATATTTACCAATTATTCAATGGATTGGATACACAGTAATCCACTTATTTAAAGTCAAAGAGATGACATATACACCACAACAAATTCATGAACAAACTCTAAACTTAAAGTTTGTCATTGGAATTTTTGTTATTGGTCTTTTGATTGGTTGTTAACAAACTTCTCCATCACAACGTTGTTCTACAATTTGAAAATTAATGTTGTGTTGGCATATAATTTGCATTCAAGTCAATTCATTACAACTATGAAATATTGTTCGATTTTGTCTTTTAAAAAAGACGTGTCGTGAAAATAAAAAAATGAGTATTATACATAAATTATGCTTAACTCCGATTCTCAAATAATGTAACAATATTTTAGAAAGTTTATAACAATTTGTAATTTGATTTTTTAGAATTCAATACAATTTATTATAGTAACAAGTATAATATAAGACAGAAAAAAACAGAGGTTTCTAAGATATTCATGTCAAATTACTTGACCATGACCTTAACATATATAAAAGGATTACTTAAAAAAATGGCACAAACAATTTATTTTAGTGCCAATTCAAACCATTAGGCACACTTTCCAAACTACTTTTAATTTAAATAACCTAGGGTAACTATAACTAATGTCATTTTAACTAATAATTTTTTTAATTTAAAAATAATTTTTGTTTAAATAGAGAAAAGAAACAAAGATGCTTAGAGTAAGATAAAAACAGAAGCAGTTTTAAGGTAGGAGTAGGACTAAAACTAGACACATATTTACTAATAAGTGCATTTATGAGAATATATTTTGTTGGTGATTTTAGTGTCATCAATGTATTTTGGTAATAATGTGATTTACTGTAGGCCGATGCAATTATGCGTTAAGCTTGAAACGAATTAGGGTAGTGCGGAGTGCACGCTCGTAGAGCCAAACGTGCAATTGAATACGAATAATAGAAACGGGGTTCCAAGGGGTGGAGCCCCTGGCGGGATGCGGGGCAGCACCCTTTCCCAACTGACATAACCGTTTTACCGAACAGGTGCGTCGTTTCCCAACCAACATAATTGTTTTTACCGAACAGGTGTGTCATTTCGGTTTCTATTGTTGATCTCCTATATAAGGAGTCATTTGGCCTCGGTTTCGAATACGAAAAAAGATACTTCCTCTATATTCTGATCTGTTCTCCATTGTCAGAAACAGATTGTTCTTCGAGAATTATCCCCGCAAAGATTTCGTGAACCCAAACAAGAATAGGGTCGAAATACTTTGTTCGGAAAGTGAACAAACACGATTCTTGAAGATATCCGGGATTATCATACCAATATCTAACATATTTTCCTATAAAGATGATTTGCGCTTAGAATATTAAGTTTTTATTTTCTTTGTTGCATGCAATTATAGGTGTAGTGAGGTGATTCATATATGTATAAGTATGACTCAGAGTCATGTTTTGGTATTTTTCTTATTCACACATGTATATTTTTATTTCTCTCAAATACTAATTGAGCATTGAAGTGTTAATCCGACATACACTTCTCTTTAATTGCTAGAGAATTCAACCACCGTACCAAAAACTTTTTCATGATGGATATCTTTAACCTCTCATCCATTCTCTATTTCAATAGAGAATACTGACGCCGCTTGTGGGAATCATCTCCAAATAGTATAACAACCTAAAAGATATTTGAAAAAATTTATGTAAGCCCTCCAAAATTCTTCTAAACCCTCTTTCAATACAATTTTTGAGTACCTTTATTTTATGAGGTTTTTGGTGTTATAAATAAAATCAAACCCTCCAAAACCCTCCTATCCAAAATCTTTTTATTCTTTTCACCAAATTCTTCCTATTTTACAAAGTTCTCTCTTCCTCTTCAAACTCCCAAACATAGCATTTGAAAGCTTAGTTAAATAAAAACATTTTGTAATGTCCCTCAAAGGAGTTACCATCCGTGACCTAGTTCTAAACTTTGAAAGACAATTTCATCTATCCCGAAGCCAAGAGACTGGTGAAATGCAAACCTTTGTAATGACCCTAAAAAAATCTATCATGACCTAGTTCAAAACTTTGGAAGAAAACTCCATTTTGCTCTTGAAGAAAATTATGTGATGAATTTACTTCTCAATTTACAACAATAGGACATCAACCAAAGATAATAGATATATAAAAATAAAAATAAAAATTGACATAAAAAACTTGAAGTAAAAATATAGTTATGTGAAAAATAATATACACACCAAAATCAAACTCAATAACTTAATAAATCCAATAATGAAATTCATATCAATTAAAGATAAATTCTTTTCTAATAACCTTTCTAATAACCTGCCAGTAACACAAATTATTGTTATATATAATCATTATTTCATATACAAAATCATTTAAGTATCAATCTTAATATCAAACAAGAACAAAATAATAAGTCATTAACCTTTAGCAAACTCACTAAATCAAATCATAAATGTTAAATGGAAAGTAAAAATGTAACAATAAAATTGAATAACAATAACAATTGTAAATAAATAAAGGTAATAAATTCAATAATAATAAAAATGGAATTAAATAACAAGAATTAATCCCATAATAATAAATGAGATTAGTTATGAGAGTGAAGAGTTTGAGGTGGAATAATGGATGAGAGTTAAATTTTTAAGATTATGAAAATTTCATATTTTAAGTCGAGACACGAGAGAAGGTGTTGTTTCAATTTTGGATTTTTTCACTCCTTGCAAAATATGTTAAAACAGCAATCTGTTGATTCAAACAAACTCATTGATCCACCGGTTTGATTGCTGAATCGGTCGAGTCATATCAGTTTTTATCGAATCAATTGCATATTCGATCTTTTGATATTTTTAACGTGTCGTACCCTCTAATTCACGATTTGAACCGTCCTATAACGCCCTAAACTGCTTTTGAGATTATTGACTGACCCCACAAATCAACACAGGTCTTTTCAATATGATTTGTCCCCACTCACACATTTTCTAGGAAGTTTCTCAGAAAGCGTGTGAGTGAGGACAAATGAAGCTAAAAAGACTCGTGTTGATTTGTGGGGTCAGTCGATAATCATGAAAGTATTCTGGGGCATTACAGGTCCGACCAACCGAGTTGGTCCAAGTTTTAAAACAGCTTACATTGAGTTAAAAAATAAATATTAAATACTTTACAAGTGACCGTACTTAACTTTAATATTGTAAGGTTTTCACTTAAGATTAATTGTGCAATTTATTTTTTAAGATTGTTCAAAATTCAAAATCTACTAATGATTCAAGACATAATTAGATGATAAGATAAATGTGATAAAAAGACAGAGTAAAGATTTAAGTGAAAAGAAATATGTTTGAATTATAGATATACTTAAGACATTGCAATTTAATTTTAAAACGTGAAATTAGTGTAAAGAATTTCAATATTTTATTTTAATATTTCCTTTTTTTTTAAGAATGTTTGTTCTTCATTGTTTCGTGGATAAAAAACATTTCACATGCAAACTACTTACACTCTATGTAACCATTCATGAAGGTTAACAATAAAATCCTAGATAAAACCCTCTATTTTATATCGAATTTGTAGTTTAAAAAGGAAGTGAGTACGACAATTGAATGAATCTCTAGCGGTTGGACAATGATTTTGGTACCTAAAGTGTCATTTCCAATAATTATCATTGATATTAAATTGAATTAGCCCATCAATTTCAATTATTTACAATTTAACAATATATTATTAGATATTTTTGTATAGTAAATTATAAATGATTGTTAAAAATTTATGATTTAATTTTGTAATATGCATCTGCAATTATAATTCAAAATAATATTTTAAACACAATTTGAGGCATTTATTTGTCCATTTAAAAATTATAAGTTAAATTTAAAATAATCATTTCATAACTTTTTAATATTATATGAGATTTAATATTTGAAGTTAAAATTTTGGAACATATAACCGCTTTTATAATTAAAAATTATATTTTAAAAAGGATATTATTGTTTTTAAATATTGATAGGCAAAAAATATAGATAAAAATAATAATAATTAGTATATGAAAAATATGATAAGTTATATTTTTATAATTGTCTCTACATAATCGATTATCTTTTTTTTAGCATTTAAGTAGTGATAATGTTATCACTTATATTAAAAGACTAAAAATTATTTTCATTTTTATAGCAATTAATTTAGGTCTTATATTTTCTGTATCTAATTATTTTAAAAAATAATTAAAATTATTTTTTAGGAATTAAATAAGCTCTCATAGTTTTTTAATCAAATTATTTGAAATTTGATTAATTTAATTTGTATGTATTAAATAAAATGAAATTTTAATAGTTTGAGTTTTTATGTATGTTAAATATATTAATTATACATATATGTAATTTATAATAATATGTGTATGGATGTAATAGGGATGTACAATTTGTAAAAGTATGTAATTTTAAAAATGAGTTTAGAGAGGTGTCACAAAAGACAATAAAATTATATGACACAAATGAATTAAAAAAGTTAACATATCATTCTAGAATCAGTCCCTTCAAGTTTAATATATCATGTAGATTAAACTCTATCTTGCATATTTAAAATGAGCTAATATTTTCAACGAGAGCACTTATGAGTCATAGGGCACTCATGAGTGATGAGGAAAATAGTGGAGATGGTGGGTGACATGTAAGTTAGTCCAACAAAAAATTATTGGTGAACAAAGGTTTTCAGTAATTGCTGGCAGTGAGATACTGTTTCATCAAAACAAGTTTATTCTTCCTATAAAGTGTACAAACTAAGCCAAAAATTTGAATAGATGTAAGATGGTAGCAGTTCATCTTATTAGTGCACATTTTTCTAACCCCTGCCGCCATTTTTCTAACCCCTGCCGCCATCTTTGTCGTTCAGAGGTTGTAGAGAAAATAGACCAATTTTAAAGGAATTTGACTTCAAACAGATTGGAGAGGAGGATAATGCATTCTTAGTTGCTGAGTTTTCGGATGAAGAAATAAGGAAATCAGTCTGGGACTGTGATAGCTCGAAAAGTCCCGGACCGGACGGAATAAACTTTGAATTTATCAAAGAGTTTTGGGATGTGCTTAAGGGAGATTTCATTAGATTCGTCTCAGAATTTCATACAAACGGAAGATTGGTTAAGGGATCCAATAGTTCCTTTATCACCTTGATTCCTAAAGTGGAGAATCCAGTGATGTTGAAAGAGTTTCGGCCGATATCATTAATCGGGTGCATGTACAAGGTGTTAGCTAAGCTTCTTGCAAACAGGCTGAAGAAAGTAGTGCACAAGGTAATTTCAAAATCACAATTTGCATTTTTGGAGGGGCGTCAAATTGGAGATGGTATCCTTATAGCAAATGAGTTGGTAGACGATGCCAAGAGGAGGAAACGAGAGGCTGTCTTGTTCAAAGTAGACTTCGAAAAGGCATATGATTCAGTGGACTGGACATTCCTTGATTATATGATGGAGAGGACTGGTTTCAGTACAAAGTGGAGAAAATGGATCAACGAATGTCTAAGAACTTCAGCTATTTCAGTGCTAGTGAACGGAAGCCCTACCAAAGAGTTTTATATGGGGAGAGGATTGAGGCAAGGGGATCCGTTATCTCCGTTCTTATTTCTGCTAACAGCTGAGGGATTTAATTTAATGATGGATAAGAGCGTGCAAAGGAATCTTTTTGAGGAGTACGAGTTCGGTAATGGTGAGGTGAAAGTGTCTCATATCCAATATGCAGACGACACTATCATAGTGGGTAAGAGAAGCTGGACTAATGTTTGGGCAATTAAGGCAATCCTTCATTTGTTCGAACTAGTGTCGGGACTGAAAGTAAACTTCCATAAGAGTTCTCTAATCGGTGTGAATATTCATCAAGAATGGCTGGAGGAGGCGGCGTTGGTATTAAATTGTAAGGTGGGAGGAGTTCCGTTCAAGTATCTTGGGATTAGTGTTGGAGGAAATCATCGTAGGGAGGGAGTTTGGCAACCGGTGATACAAACAGTGAGACGCAGATTGTCTTTTTGGAACAATTCTCATCTTTCAATTGGAGGTCGTATTATCCTCTTAAAGTCGGTCTTGTTTGCGTTACCTGTCTACTATCTTTCTTTCTTCAAGGCTCCGTCTGGTATAATTTCAAAACTGGAATCTTTATTTAAGAATTTTCTGTGGGGCGGGGGAGTAGAGAAAAGGAAAGTGAGTTGGGTTCAGTGGGATAGGGTCTGTAGGGAGAAGGAGAAAGGAGGTTTGGGAATAAAAAACTTGAAAGCGTTTAATTTAGCCTTAGTAGGTAAGTGGAAGTGGAGGCTTCTAATAGAAAAGGACACATTATGGGCTAGAGTGTTAGAGTGTAAGTATGGGCAGAGAGGATCTATAGGAGAAAAGAATGATAAATTCAAATCATTATGGTGGAGGGATCTATTATCCCTGGATAAGGAGGAAGGCGGATTTGGAGGTGGATGGTTCGAAAGTAATTTAATTAGAGAAGTTGGCGACGGAAAGGATACTCTAATGTGGGAGGACCCCTGGTTGGAAGGGGGCAGTTTAAAGAAGAAATATCCTGAACTGTATAGTAAGGCTAGTGATAAAAAAGCCAAAGTAGGAGAGTTGAATAGGTCAGAAAATGGAGGGGGTTTAGTCTGGAATGGAAGTTGGGAACATAACCTAGATGAGGAAGAAGTAAGGAAGGTGGAGGAGATTAAGGCAATGATTCAAAGGTTTACTCTGAAGGAGAGTGTCAAGGATAGGTGGAACTGGTTTAGGAACGGTTATACGGTCAAAGAAGCATATGTGGTGATCACGGAAAGGGCACATAATATTAGGACAGAAGATAGGGAGCTGGCGGCAGCATGGAACAACTTAGTTCCTCTCAAAGTTTCGGTTTTGGTGTGGAGGATGTGGCTTAATAGAATCCCCTCTAGAGATAATTTGGTTAAAAGAGGCATCTTGGTTGAATCTCATAATTCATGCCCTTTCGGCTGCGGTAGAGAGGAAAGTGTGGTTCACATTTTCTTCGAATGTCCGTTAGCTTTAGCAGCATGGAGCGAGGTCCTAAGATGGCTCAATTTCACGTTCGTCTCTCATAATTCTGCAATGCAGAATTTTATTCAGTTTGCAGGTCTTAGCAATGGAGGCAGAATCCTAAAGGAGAGATTTGCAGTCATCTGGTTCGCGTGCGTATGGATCATCTGGAAGAGGAGAAATGAGAAGATTTTTGGTAAGCCAGGCAGAGTACAAATCAACTGCATTGAAGAAATTCAGGTGTTATCTTGGAGATGGTTAAAGGCAAATATCAAGGGATTTAATTACGGATTAAACCAGTGGATGTCATATCCAAAAGAATGCATAGGGTGGAGATGCGAATAGTCGATTTCGGTCGTCGACGTCTGGTATAGGGGGTGGGCCTGATGTATAGCAAGACACATAGCAATTATAGCAAGAACTGAAACTCTGAAATGTTGAGAAAAAAGAAGTGGTAGTCTGTTTTGTATAAGGATATGGACTGGTGCTTCGCATGTACGTAGGAAGCATGAAGCCGTTACTCCTTGCATCAGAGAGGTTGGCGAAGAGCGAGATCATCAAGACTGCACCGCTTGTGGTTCCCGTCTGGTGTAAACGGATCTGCTATCGCTCAAATGTCGTGGAATTGGAGGGTTTTATTTTGTCTGTGTTAGCAAAGGAAGAAGCAATTGGACATAGAATAATTCGCGTAAATTAGGGTCGGAGCGGGAATGCTGTATTTTACTATTTTCTGCGCTGCGTATAGTTCGGTTATACGGATAGGCGGTGGTAATGGTGCTGCAACAGTATAATTTTGGGCTGGCTGTTAACATATATCTGCAGGATTTGGTGGTGTGAAGATTTGATATGCTGTTGTTGGTGTTCATTCTTGGTCTGGTGTTAGAACCTTTAAAGTGACAGAATTAGGTGCTATTGGAAGAACAGGGCTAGTTTTATCTTTTACTTAGCATTTGTGTATTATGTTCTGGTGTATGTATCAAACAATTCTATTATGCAGGCATTACTTATGCCTGGCTTCTAATAAAATTTATTGGCTTTTCAAAAAAAAAAAAAATATGATTCAATCTATATGATTATTGTTCATTTTTAAAAAGTAAATAATTTCAAATTATGCATTTATTATCTAAAATTTTACATTTATATTTGATACTAAGTGTTATGACATTAAGACTCATTCATATGTTATTTCATGATTATCATTTAAAAGTTCTAAATTACTAAATATATTTTTTAATTATTTATACAAGGGTTAAATATGTTTTTTGTCCCTATAAACATCTCAATTTTGGCTTTTAGTCCCTATAAAAAATATATTGACTTTTAGTCCTTATAAAATTACTTTTGCATTCACTTTTGGTCCCTCTACAAAGACTAAAACTGAATGCAAAAGTAATTTTATAGGGATTAAAAGTCAATATTTTTTTTAAAGGGACTAAAATCTATTTTGAGTAATTTTATAAGGACTAAAAATATATTTAACCCTTTATACAATATTATAATTAAATTACCCGTGCGGGAGCACGGGTCTCTTACTAGTTATAAATTATAATAATGCAGAAAACCTTTCACTTGATAAATTATTGTGTTTTTTGCTATCATTTTTAATAGGCTTTGGTTCCATATCTTCATTATCTTCTTTTATTTATTTTTCCCTTCAAATATAGTAGCGTATTATATGAAAAAACTAATTGGATAATGTTTCAGTTTCATGGTAATTCATTCACGGTATAATATACTGAGATCTTCTACTATCTTATCATCTACTATCTACTCTACTATCTTATCATTATTAAAGAATTGATCAATCTCTCTATTATGTCCTTTGCTTAAATTTTTTTTACACAACAAAAAGGGTAAAATCGTAACTTACTAATTAAATCCCTTTTTATACTTTGTTGTCCACATATTACCAATAACGCCCTTTACATGTTACTCTCACATCTATCATGTAAGAAAATTGAATGGTTTGGAAAAGACCAAAATGCCCTACTTGCTCACTAACGTTCCACGTGGATAGCTTCCCCAGCCTTCCTTCTTTTAGGTTTTACCATTTATTTCTTTTTTTTTTTCTCTCACTGATTCTCTCTTTCTTCCCCTTTCACGATTATTCTCTCTCTCTCTCTCTCTCTCACCAATCCTCTTTCTTTTCTTCTCCCTTCTTCTAACTTTTCCCCTTCTTCCTGTTTTTATTCTTTCTACTTTCTTTTCTCTATTTCATAAGATCCATTTGATTTTTAATTTCACTTTTTTTTCTTTCTTCAGATTCTTCATGTTTAATCTCAGAGGTTCTAACTTCTTTCATCATCAACAACAACAAAGGATTTGTAGGTAAAATAGATAGAAGAAAGTTTAATTAGATCTATAAAAGGTAAAAAATACAAATTTTTTATGGTTTTTTCATTTTCAGCCGTTTCATTTTTAAACAATATTGCATTCATGTTTTAGCTTAATATTTTGTTTTTGGCTAACAATATTATTTACATGTTTTTCCATAATTTTAGACATGTTTTTATAACTAACACTCTTGATTTGTCTTTTCCTTGCATTTTTTTCGACAAAATAGATTTTGGTTTAAATTTTTTTTCCAGTTTTTGTTGTATGTTTTAGTGTTAGTTCCATGACAAAGATGTGATTTTTACTGGTTTTTGTAGTTAAGAACAAATAAGTTCATCTAAGCTCCACATAAGATTCAAACTTTCATCACCAATTCTTCCAACTTTCTTCCTCAAGATTTTTCAAAAAGGTGATGAAGATTCTAACATATCAAAGGCTTGATTGAGTGTTGAGATTTTTCTCTTCTAACTCTAGTTGACTATTCTTGCAACATTATTTTTGCTTCACGATAGTGACCATAGAAGAATTGGGATGATCATAATTAAGATGAACTTGCAGTTACCCTGCTCTCTCTTTCTCACATGTTTCTAAGTTCTCAAATCAGTAACTTCTATACATCAGAATGTCCTTCCTTTAAACATGAATTTTATTATTTAACCTTTTTGTCCATACTTTGATTTAAGGACTTAAGCTCTTGCCTTAATTAAATTGCATCTTAACTCGTCTTAAGGTACCAAGTGATATCATTGAGAAATGACCTAAATGTTCTTTGTTGTAAAATGACTATTTTACCTTTAACCTCCAAATTCCATTAATTTATGAAATATTTAGTCCTTTAATCCATGATTTAGGCTGAGATATTACATTATTTCAGTTCAGCTTTATTGTTAAAAGATAAATTTATTATTATTTTTAAGTTTAAATATTGTTAGAGTCAATTCAATTATGAGATGTGATGATTTATAATTGTTTCAAACTTTTAGAACTAAATTTTTTTAATCATAAAATTAAAAGTAAATTTGAGACATGGAGTGCAAAGTTCAAACAACATATTGAGTTTTAGAAAGAGAAATATGGACAAACAACAAAATTCAGTGATTATATTTAACAGTTACTCTATCTATTGTATTTACAAATGGGTGCTTTTCTTCGAATTTTGGGATTTACATTTAAACATTTAGCAGTTACTTTAGACCCATTGAAACTTAAATCTACGTCATTGAGTACCACATTTTTACATGGCACACCCTGACTACAAATCAAAGTCACTCCTTCTTGAGTTGCAGAAGTTCCTCTAATTTTTTTGAAGAGCACTTTCCTTATTTTTATTTTTGATGGACTCTACAACAATTCAAGTAAAATATTAATATTAAAAACAAAAATCAAAATTATCATTTGTGTGAAAAATAAAAATAAATATTACCCAATCAAAAATATTAAAATAAATATAATGACTATGACTATATGCACACAATATATTTCAAGATAGACTTGTATAAACATTATTTTCATTTGCATAAGTCTATTGTTCAATTAACAAAATCAAACAATAATAAAAATGGTTAAATATTTTATTTTTATTCTTAAAAATACTCCTCATTAAAGATTAAACATCGTTTGAATGTTTTATAAAAATACATGTGAGATATAGAAATTAAATTTGCTAGAGTCACAATTTTCATTCGTCAATGCAATCATCACATTAATTGTTAGATAAAAAGCTGGATAATCTACTAACTTATATATTCACTTTGTGAATGTTTAAATTGTGACTATAAAAATCTTAAGTATGACATTAGAATAAAAGTTAGTATTATTTAAACTTTAATAAAATGAATTTTGTATGGATTAAAAAAATATAACAATCTCATAAATTTAATTCATACGTTAAAATTAAATGTTTGGCGATTGACTTTTCATATATTTTATAGGCGAAAATTATCTATTTTTATATTCTTGTAAGATGATTTATTATTTTTATGAGCTATGCTAAATTGGAAAGAGGATAATATTTTAGTAATTAAATTAATAATTTTTTTAATTATTAAATTGCAAAGAAAAGTAATATTTAGTTGGAGAAATACCTTTTTTGAGCACTGGTTCCAAGGACAATACTCTTGATCAATAATAATCGGATTGCTAACATTAACCATAACAATATCTTCAAAATGCATATGAGATGCAATAGAAATAACTGAAGTACCAGGCCATGTTTTGATCCTCACACTATTATCTGTATTATTTAGCGTGCAATTTTTCACTGTGAGATCAACAACTGGTTCTTCATTATCATATTTTCCTAAGCTTCCAACACTAAAACCATGCCCTGGTCCACATGTCACATTTCGAATGACGATTTTTCTGCAACCATCGCCGAGAGAGATGCAATCGTCGCCGGTGCCAATGTTCGAGTTAATGATATTTATTTTAGTTGATCTTCCAATGTGAATTCCATCAGTATTTGGACTGTTTTCGGGCGCATTGACATTGAAGTTATTAAATGTAACATTGTTGCATCCAAAAACATTGGCATGAAAATATTTGCTGTCTTTTGAGATTATGTCTTTAATAAGTGAATTGTTGAGGAAAGAGAAACCAAAATTCTGCACACACAAAAAAGTACATCAAAATAAAACAATTTTTCACAAACGAAATTATGATGATTATTATTTTAGAAATGTGTAATTTTCTTACCATGGCAAACCTTATGCAATTGGTATTTTTTCCACAATCATTTTTCTTCCAAGCCATTTCACCTTGACCATCAAATGTTCCTTTACCCGATAAAGTAAGGAAATTAATATATTTAAATCTAACCCATTGATCTTGTCCATTGAGGTTGTAAGGATTTTTTGGTGATAGAATCATCCCATGAACTTGAACTTCAATTGGAGCATTGCAAGGTCCTTCAAGATCTATTTGTTGCAACTTGTACCAACCATTTGGAACCACTACTTTACTTGGAATTTTTGATGCACATGCCTCTTTCCAAGCACTCTTCAAAGCCTTAAAAACAAAACAAAACACAAAAGGTTATGGAAAACAAAACATATGATATATGCAATGTAATTATAACTCGTATTCGTCACATTTTTATAATAAAAAATTAAAAATTGTCATAAAAAATTGTGAAAGAATATTTGTTATCTATGGTGAGCCATAGGCAGCTATAACATTGTTAAACGAGGGATTTTCGGCCTTCATCCATATTCCACCATCGGTCATTGACAGTATTAGTTATAAATTATAGCATGTTCTTACATTGGTTATGTCTCCATTAGGTGCACCATATGTTCTTATATTGAAAATGTCTGGTTGAGATGTGACATATGAAGCTAATGACACTATCAACCAAGTTAATGTGATAATACTCAAGTGAATATTCATTTTCCCCTTTAATTCCCTTATTTCTAGGTCTTCTCCTACTTCCTTAGTTAAATAAATATGATGGAATTCAATTGAGTATATATAGAACAATTTATAAAGTAGTATCAAAATGTTTAAAACTAATAAAGCAAAATAAATGTGGTGGCAAAAGAGTTTAAAACAATTACAACAACAAAAATTTTGTGGCAAAACGTTGTAAGCCATAAATAGACAAAACATACGTTAATATTAGAGGGTTCGTTTGAGGAACAATTTAACCAGCGAGGCTTCAATGAATTTTATCACTCATAAAATGTGGAGTTTATAAATTGGAAAAACTTAAAGAAATGATTTGGCTGATCTTTGTTTTATATATTTTATTAAACTAAATCTTGGAAATAGATAAGACAAACACAGTTGAAAAATAAAGCTACTAACTAACTTTTTAACTAACTTGAGAACTGGTTTGCATGCTAACATACACCAACTGAGATAACTTGTTCAACAAGTCATCTCTCTCTCTCTCTCTCTCTCTCTCCATTTTAATTTCCTACAAATTGCATGATTAGGTTGTTTTATCGCTTTTTAGATACGTATGTTGTTAGGTTTTTGTCTTGATAGCGATTCATTGATTAAGTGTAGATCTTTTTATAATCGAAACTTTGAATAATCTTGTTGTTAATTAAGGTTGAAATTGTGATACTAGAATATATATTTATTGATTTTGAATATCTGCACGCCTTGTGTAAATGTGATATTTATACGACACATTGTTTTATTGTTCTTTTGGTTATAAATTTAATTCTATCTTTATCATATTGTATATTGATTAAGGTGTTCTGTATATGTATATCGTTCGATAAGTATAATCATTTTATACACATTTTGCTTCCGTTATGCAAATTATTATTCATTTTTTAAATTTGATAACACTAGTCCTCTATATTTGTCAACTACACGATCCCTCTTATCACACATAAATATTAAGCTTGTCATACTTAATATCTATTAAATGACGATATGAACCCATAATCCACTCTTCCAAAACCTATTTCATAACTTGGCACTAAACGGGTATTTAAATATCCATTTATTTTATCCGTAGATATCTATTAAACTACTTTCCTCGTATCCGTGATAGACTTTATCCGAGAATATGGATATTTTTGTCATCTCTAAACCTCACATTCTTTTCCTTTGTTTAATATAGTGTGCTTGCTTAATTCTTTCTTATTTTATTATTTAATACAACGTGTCATGGCATGAGTGGAGGTCCTTGAAATTTTGAATGGGTATACCCCTATCCAAACAAGTTTTTGTTGTGTTTTTTATAATGATTTCATTATTATCATTGTGCGTAAATTACACTTTGAGCCCACCCTTATACTTACTTTTACCCCTATTCTAATTTATCTAATTTAATATTTTTTAATTAAGTTATTTAATTTATATACTCAGTCAAATATTTAGTTTCCATACCAAAATTCTAAAAAAATGCTTTAACTCACAATTCAAAAGACACAAAAATAACTTCCCTGAACATATTTCCAACTCTTCACGGTTAAATATCCTCTTGGAAATAAAAAGACTTTTTTTTTATATAAATTTAGGGTTTTTTCACCTTCATTATAGTTTTTTTAATCTAATTCAGGACAAGATACTTTTTATAAACTAAAACCAGCTAAACAAAGTTGACAAAGTTGAGTCGAGCTACGAAAACTCTGATTTCATCCTTCGATGAATACATAGGCATAAAGTGTGATGTTTTAGCGAGTCCACTGTTGAAAGTAATTCCTTGTGTCAAAGTGCGATCTTGAGGTCTTTGGCCCCTAAGTTCGACCACGTGGTGGTAGCCATAGAAGAGTCAAAAGATTTGTCGAAATTGACAAAGGAAGAGATTCAAGGGACGCTTGAATCTCATGAACAACGAATGGATGAAAGAGCAGCAAGCAAGTTGAAGAGTGATGTGGCTTTGCAGGCTCAGTCGGCAAACAAAGGCAAAGTAAGTTGGAATGGAAATAAAGGTAGAGGTGGCAACAACAATTCGACTGGTCGAATCAGAAAAAATTCTCATACCAAAGCAACCTAAGAGGTGGTGCTGTAGGTAAAGGAAGAGGTGGTGGTCGAAAGCCTGACAAGAGTCACATTCAGTGTTTCAATTGTCAGAAGTATGGTCATTATTCTACAAAATGTCTGGAAAAGAATAAGGATCAAGAAAGTGATGCAAAGCTTACAAAACAAGAAGAAGAAGAAGAAGAAGAAGGAGAAGAAGAAGAAGAGATAATGTTGATGGTCACAACAAAAGATGAAGATAAATTCAAGGACCTATGGTACTTGGATTTAGGATGCTCATCACACATGTTTGGAAGGAAAGATTGGTTTATCAACATAAAGCCCTCAATGAAGAACATGGTGAAACTCGCAAATGACAATACTCTAGCAGCTGAAGGTATTGGAGACGTTCTAATTATGAGGAAAGATGGCAAGAGGTCAGTAATGAAGGATAGAAAAACACTTAGAAAGGGGGGGTTTGAATAAGTGTAGCTTTAAAAACTTGACAGATAAAAATAAATTGCACAGTTATTTTTATCCTGGTTCGTTGTTAACTAAACTACTCCAGTCCACCCCCGCAGAGATGATTTACCTCAACTGAGGATTTAATCCACTAATCGCACGGATTACAATGGTTCTCCACTTAGTCAGCAACTAAGTCTTCCAGAGTCTACTGATCACACACTGATCACTCCAGGAACAACTGCTTAGATACCCTCTAAGACTTTTCTAGAGTATACTGATCCACACGATCACTCTAGTTACAACCTGCTTAGATAACCTCTAAGACTTCCTAGAGTATTCTGATCCACACGATCACTCTAGTTCCTTACAACTTAATGTAATCAATTCTAAGAGTATTACAATTGCTTCTTAAAAGCGATAATCACAAACAGTGATATTTCTCTTAATCGTTTAAGCTTAATCTCACTAATATATTACAACAGCAATGTAGTGAGCTTTGATGAAGATGAAGATTCTGAGCTTTGGATTTGAACAGAGTTTCAGCAAGTTAATAAGCGTTGTTTTGTTCAGGATCGTTAACCTTGCTTCTCATCAGAACTTCATATTTATAGGCGTTGGAGAAGATGACCGTTGAGTGCATTTAATGCTTTGCGTGTTCCGTACAGCATCGCATTTAATGTTATACGCTTTTGTCAACTACCTCGAGCCTTGTTCACGCTGTGTCTACTGACGTAGCCTTTAGTAGCTTTTAACGTTCCTTTTGTCAATCAGCGTAGCTTGCCACTTGTACTTTCTTCTGATCTGATGTTTGTGAATACAACGTTTGAATATCATCAGAGTCAAACAGCTTGGTGCATAGCATCTTCTGATCTTCTGACCTTGAAGTGCTTCTGAGCGTGATACCATCAGAACTTCAGTGCTTCTGTTCTCTTGTTCTTCTGATGCTTCCATAGACCCATGTTCTGATTCTGCTTCGACCATCTTCTGATGTCTTGCCAGACCATGTTCTGATGTTGCATGCTGAACCCTTTGAGACAAAGCTTCTGAGCGCTGAATTATGCGTACTCTTTTATATATTTCCTGAAAGGGAAATTGCATTGGATTAGAGTACCATATTATCTTAAGCAAAATTCATATTATTGTTATCATCAAAACTAAGATAATTGATCAGAACAAATCTTGTTCTAACAATCTCCCCCTTTTTGATGATGACAAAAACATATATAAATGATATGAATTTGCGATCAGAAAGAACAGACGGCAAAAGACAAATTACACAGCTATAGCATAAGCATATGAATATGTCTCCCCCTGAGATTAACAATCTCCCCCTGAGATAAATAATCTCCCCCTGAAATAAATACTCGAAGAACTTTAATAAAAGACTTCCCTGATTATTTCGGTAGAGACGATCATATAAGCTTCTGTCTTTAGAGAATTCATAGCTTCTGACTTCTGCTTCCATAGGACAGCTTCAGAACTAGAATTTCCTTAGATCCCTAGAACACTCACAGCTTCTGATTCCTGCTTCCATCTAGGACAGCTTCAGAACTTGAATTTCTTTGATCTTCTGAACATTCACAGCTTCTGATTTCTGCTTCCATTCAGGACAGCTTCAGAACTTGAGTTTTCTGGATCTTTAGAACATTCACAGCTTTGAATTTCTGCTTCCCTCGGATAGCTTCAGAGCTTGAATTTCTACCAACATCACTTCATGCTAGATTTGTATCAGAACATTGTTGAATGTACCAGAGCATCATCAGAGCATCTCTACATCCTGAAATGTTACAGAACAAACACTAAACGACAAAAGTCAGCATGAACGAGTCAGAACATAAAATGTATATTCTAACACATTATATGTATCAGAGCTATAACATTATATGTATCAGAGCCATATAGGCTAAAATAATGTATCAGAGCAAATAGAATTTTGTCAAAACAAATAGACAAAAAATGGATCAAATTCTATTATCAGTGCTTCTGATTCATTCTTCTTTCTTGCTTCTGATTTCTGAAGCTTGACAGCACTCAGCTTGCTTCAGTTTCCATGGTTTTGCTTCTTGTGTTTGCTTTGAAGATTTTCTTCACTTCTTTATACCTGCAAAACACTTAAACCATATAGAACTTGCAGTTCTTGTTAGTAAATGTGTGGGAGCTTTACCCAGCAACTGATAGATTAATCAAATCATTTATCATTTATCTTCTCCCCCATTTTGTCATAACATCAAAAAGCAATATTTCAAAAGATTCAGATGCATAAAACGACAAATAGAATCACTGGAATGTAAAAGCAAAGAAACTTTTCATTGATAATCAAAAGATATTACAAAAGGTTCCTATGTTTAACAAGATGAGAAACATTCCTAGCAAATACATAAAAAGTCATCCCAAGAGGAAATGACTACAAAAAATAAAAACAGCACCCTAGCAGGACACGCTCTGTGTCAACCCATCAAGAATCCCTGTGGACTCTTGTCTTCCAGACTAGAACCTCCACTGTAGGAGAGATCCAAGTGACCAAAGAGGAAGAGAGGGACAGTTCACAGACAGAGAGCTAATGTTGCAAACGGGGCTCTCCCTTAACATAGAAGTTAAGAATATCATTCTTAACCTCCTCCCATAACTCAAGAAAGTCTTCTGTCTTTGGGTGAAAGTTGATAACAACATCAAAGAAGAGGTCTGACTTGAGAGGTATTAGGAGAGCCATCCCGAGATATGCAGAGATCTGTCGCCTTTGAGTCATAGATCTTCAACAGGCTTAGGGTGAACGCTAGGTTTGAGCTAGAAATTTTTTTTTTTTTTTTTTTTTAAAAAAATTTGTTTGAGCAAGAGACGAAAACGGAAGAGAGAGAGAGAGAGAAAAAACTTGATGAGGAATGCAAAGAGATAGAGAAAGATGAGAGGGAAAGAGAAGAGTTTGAAGAGTATTTAAAAGAAAATAAAATGAAACGAATGATGAATAGCATTTAATGTTACGTGACGTGAGGAGAGGTAATAAAGACGAATGAGGTGACTAGCACATTTACCTATGGTCGGCGTCCCTTCAACTGCACGCACGTTTATCCATGAATAGTAACGACAGGTTTACCATCCCGAGATAAAACGTTACAGCTGTTTTGCTTTAAAAGAGGTTCTGAATCAACTTAGACAATGAAACGTTAGTAATAACCGAATCATAATTTCTAAAAGATTTCAATCAGAACTTCTGATAAAAAATAATCCATTTTCATTTCAGAAGATACTCATACATAAGAACTTCTCATCTTCTCATTCTGGGCATAAATCCATACTGATGTTCTTCAGAATGAACTTAAACCTATCTTTAGCCAGGGGTTTTGTAAAGATATCAGCCCATTGATGGTCTGTATCAACAAAGTTTAAAGATATAACACCCTTCTGAACATAGTCCCTTATGAAATGATGTTTAATCTCAATATGTTTAGCTTTTGAATGAAGAATAGGATTCTTAGATAAACATATAGCAGAAGTATTATCACAGAATATAGGAATGTTACTCTCAAATATCTAATAATCTTCTAACTGACTCTTCATCCAGAGCATCTGTGTACTACAACCAGCAGCAGCGACATATTCTGCTTCTGTTGTTGATAGAGCAATAGTTGCTTGCTTCTTGCTATACCAAGAGATCAAATGACTTCCAAGAAATTGGCAACTTCCTGAAGTACTTTTTCTTTCAATTCTGTCTCCAGCATAGTCAGCATCGCAGAATCCTACTAAGTTGTATTCTTTAGATTTTCTGTAAACTAAGCCAACATTAGTAGTACCTTTCAGATACCTTAGAATTCTCTTAACAGCAGTTAAATGAGATTCTCTAGGATCTGATTGGAATCTAGCACACAAACAAACACTGAACAGAATGTCAGGTCTAGAAGCAGTCAGATATAGAAGAGATCCAATCATACCTCTGTATAACTTCTGATCTACCTTCTTACTTACCTCATCCTTACCTAGGATGCATGTTGGATGCATAGGAGTTTTGGCTTCTTTGCAGTCTAGAAGATTAAACTTCTTCAGAAGTTCCTTCACATACTTGGTTTGGTGAACATACGTTCCTTCTGATGTTTGATTTATTTGTATTCCAAGGAAATACTTGAGTTCTCCCATCATGCTCATTTCAAACTCAGCCTGCATAGACTCAGCAAACTCCTTTCCAAGTGTAGCATTAGATGTTCCAAAAATAATATCATCTACATATATTTGACAAATTAAAATATCCCTTTTAAAGGTTTTACAAAAGAGAGTAGTGTCCACTTTTCCTCTAGTGAAACCATTATCCAGAAGGAAAGAACTTAAGCGTTCATACCAAGCTCTGGGAGCCTGTTTCAATCCATACAATGATTTCTTAAGTTTAAAAACATGATTAGGAGACATAGAGTCTTCAAAACCAGGAGGTTGATGGACATAAACTTCTTCATCTATATAACCATTTAAGAAGGCACTCTTAACATCCATCTGATAAAGAATGATGTTATGTTGAGTGGCAAATGAAATTAATAGACGAATAGATTCTAACCTGGCCACTGGTGCAAAGGTTTCTGTATAGTCAATCCCTTCTTGCTGACTATAACCCTGAGCCACCAGTCTGGCTTTGTTCCTTACCACTTCACCTTTCTCACTGAGCTTGTTTCTGAAGACCCATTTTGTACCAATTATATTGAATCCATCTGGTCTAGAAACAAGATCCCAAACATCATTCCTTGTAAACTGATTCAGTTCTTCTTGCATAGCAATTATCCAGTCTGGATCTTCTAGAGCATGATCAACAGAAGTTGGCTCGATCAAAGATACAAGACCTAATTGACAGTCTGCATTGTTCTTAAGAAATGCTCTTGTTCTGATTGGATCATCCTTCTTTCCAAGAATGACATCTTCTGAATGACCAGAGATGAGTCTGGATGATCTTCTGACAGATGGTTCTTCAGAAATGCTTAGATCCTTCAGAGAAGCTGATACTTGATCTTCAGATTCTTTGCTTCTGAGAAGCTCTGCTTTTGATGCGTTGCTTCTTGGCTCAACAACTTCTGATATATCAATATCACAATCTGCAAAATTATCAAACTGCTTTGGTTTTTCAGAACCAAGCTTATCATCAAACCTGATATTGATTGATTCTTCTACAATCAATGTTTCAGTATTGTATACTCTGTAGCCTTTTGAGTGTTCAGAATATCCAAGAAGGAAACATTTTTGTGCTTTGGAATCAAACTTACCAAGATGATCGTTAGTGTTCAGAATAAAGCATACACATCCAAAAGGATGGAAATATGAAATGTTGGGCTTTCTATTCTTCCACAGTTCATAAGGAGTCTTATTTAGAATAGGTCTGATAGAGATTCTATTCTGAATATAGCATGCAGTGTTTATTGCTTCTGCCCAGAAATGCTTAGCCATATTGGTTTCATTGATCATGGTTCTGGC
Organism: Vicia villosa; assembly: GCF_029867415.1. Taxonomy (NCBI): domain Eukaryota; kingdom Viridiplantae; phylum Streptophyta; class Magnoliopsida; order Fabales; family Fabaceae; genus Vicia; species Vicia villosa. The sequence continues at coordinate 69,879,587 of NC_081186.1, read as the reverse complement.
CATTTCTTACAGAGTCCTATTCTTTCGTTCTACAACCCCATTTTGCTGTGGAGTTCTAGGACAAGAGAAATCATGGGCAATACCATTTTCTTTGAAGAATTCTTCAAAGGATCTGTTCTCAAATTCACCACCATGATCACTTCTGACCTTTATGATTTTACACTCTTTTTCAGATTGAATCTGAATGCAGAAATCAAAGAACACTGAATGAGTCTCATCCTTGTGTTTCAAGAATTTTACCCATGTCCAGCGGCTATAATCATCTACGATGACTAATCCATATTTCTTCCCTCTGACAGATGCTGTTTTGACTGGGCCAAACAGATCAATGTGCAAGAGTTCTAATGGCCTTGAGGTAGACACAACATTCTTGGACTTGAATGCAGGTTTGGAGAACTTGCCCTTCTGACATGCTTCACAAAGAGCATCTGATTTGAATTTCAGATTAGGGAGTCCTCTGACCAGATTCAGTTTGTTAATCTGAGAAATCTTTCTCAAACTAGCATGACTTAATCTTCTGTGCCAGACCCACTGCTCTTCAGAAACAGACATAAGACAAGTCACCTTCTGACTCATAAGATCTTGCAGATCTGTCTTATAAATGTTGTTCTTCCTCTTGCCTGTAAATAGGATTGAGCCATCCTTCTGATTTACAGCCTTGCAAGACTCTTGATTAAAGATTATATCATAACCATTGTCACTCAATTGACTGATAGATAAGAGGTTATGTGTTAATCCTTCTACAAGAAGTACATTAGAAATGGAAGGAGAGTTACCAGACTTTATAGTTCCAGAGCCAATTATCTTGCCCTTCTGATCTCCTCCAAACTTGACTTCTCCTCCAGACTTAAGCACCAGGTCTTGGAACATAGACCTTCTTCCTGTCATGTGTCGTGAGCATCCAGAGTCCAGGTACCATGACATGTTGTGCTTTGTCCTTTTTGCAGTCAAGGATATCTGCAATAGGAATAATCTTATCCTTAGGTACCCACATTTTCTTGGGTCCTTTCTTGTTAGATTTTCTCAAGTTCTGATTGAACTTGGGTTTAACATTGTAAGCAATAGGAGGAACAGCATGATAATTCTTAATGTGAGTTTCATGATACTTCCTAGGTTGTGTCACATGCTTTTTGGTGTGTGTTATATGAAAACTTTGAGCATGTGAAGTGTGCCTAATATCATGGGAGTGGCCATACTTGAACTGATCATACAATGGCTTGTATGTGAATTTCATTTCATCAACAGGTTCAAGTTTGTATGGGGTTTCACCCTCAAAACCAATGCCAACTCTTTTGTTTCCAGACACAGCATATATCATAGAAGCTAGCTGACTTCTGCCAATACTTCTAGATAAGAACTTCCTGAAACTTAAATCATATTCTTTCAGAATATGGTTTAGACTAGGAATGGATTTTTCTGAATCAGAAGGAGATCCAACATTATTGGATTCAGAATTCTCCAACTCAAGCTTCTTTGTTTCAAATTCAAACAGCTTTTTCAGCTTTTTGTATTTGAGACTAATCTGAGACTTGAGTTCCAGAAGTTCAGTTAGACCGGAAACTAACTCATCTCTAGTAAGTTCAGAAAATACCTCTTCAGAATCTGATTCTGATGTAGATTCTGATTCGTCATCTTCTGTCGCCATCAGCGCACAGTTAGCCTGCTCATCTTCAGAGTCTGAATCATCTTCTGACTCATCCCAGGTTGCCATAAGACCTTTCTTCTTATGAAATTTCTTCTTGGGATTTTCCTTCTGAAGATTTGGACATTCGTTCTTGAAGTGTCCAGGCTCATTGCATTCATAGCACATGACCTTCTTCTTGTCAAATCTTCTGTCATCAGAAGATTCTCCACGTTCAAATTTCTTTGAACTTCTGAAGCCTCTGAACTTCCTCTGATTGGTCTTCCAGAGTTGATTTATCCTTCTGGAGATCAGGGACAGTTCATCTTCTTCTTCAGATTCTGATTCTTCAGGATCTTCTTCTCTAGCCTGAAAAGCGTTAGTGCATTTCTTGATATTGGATTTTAATGCAATAGACTTACCTTTCTTTTGAGGCTCATTTGCGTCCAGCTCTATTTCATGACTTCTCAAGGCACTGATAAGCTCTTCCAGAGAAACTTCATTCAGATTCTTTGCAATCTTGAATGCAGTCACCATAGGACCCCATCTTCTGGGTAAGCTTCTGATGATCTTCTTTACGTGATCAGCCTTGGTGTATCCCTTGTCAAGAACTCTCAATCCAGCAGTAAGAGTTTGAAATCTTGAAAACATCTTTTCAATGTCTTCATCATCCTCCATCTTGAAGGCTTCATACTTCTGGATTAAAGCTAGAGCTTTAGTCTCCTTGACTTGAGCATTTCCTTCATGAGTCATTTTCAAGGACTCATATATGTCATAGGCCGTTTCCCTGTTAGATATCTTCTCATACTCAGCATGAGAGATAGCATTCAGCAAAACAGTTCTGCATTTATGATGATTCCTGAAAAGCTTTTTCTGATCATCATTCATTTCTTGCCTTGTCAGCTTCTCACCTCTGGCATTTACTGGATGTTTGTAACCATCCATCAGAAGATCCCATAGATCACCATCTAGACCAAGAAAGTAACTTTCCAGTTTATCTTTCCAGTATTCAAAGTTTTCACCATCAAATACCGGCGGTCTAGTATAACCATTGTTACCGTTGTATTGCTCAGCAGAGCCAGATGTAGATGCAGGTGTAGACTTTTCACTTTCATCAACCATCTTTTACTGAAGCGTTTTTCTCTTCCTGAATCTTTTCTAAACACGGTTAAGTGCTTGCACCTTAGAACCGGCGCTCTGATACCAATTGAAGGATAGAAAAACACTTAGAAAGGGGGGGTTTGAATAAGTGTAGCTTTAAAAACTTGACAGATAAAAATAAATTGCACAGTTATTTTTATCCTGGTTCGTTGTTAACTAAACTACTCCAGTCCACCCCCGCAGAGATGATTTACCTCAACTGAGGATTTAATCCACTAATCGCACGGATTACAATGGTTCTCCACTTAGTCAGCAACTAAGTCTTCCAGAGTCTACTGATCACACACTGATCACTCCAGGAACAACTGCTTAGATACCCTCTAAGACTTTTCTAGAGTATACTGATCCACACGATCACTCTAGTTACAACCTGCTTAGATAACCTCTAAGACTTCCTAGAGTATTCTGATCCACACGATCACTCTAGTTCCTTACAACTTAATGTAATCAATTCTAAGAGTATTACAATTGCTTCTTAAAAGCGATAATCACAAACAGTGATATTTCTCTTAATCGTTTAAGCTTAATCTCACTAATATATTACAACAGCAATGTAGTGAGCTTTGATGAAGATGAAGATTCTGAGCTTTGGATTTGAACAGAGTTTCAGCAAGTTAATAAGCGTTGTTTTGTTCAGGATCGTTAACCTTGCTTCTCATCAGAACTTCATATTTATAGGCGTTGGAGAAGATGACCGTTGAGTGCATTTAATGCTTTGCGTGTTCCGTACAGCATCGCATTTAATGTTATACGCTTTTGTCAACTACCTCGAGCCTTGTTCACGCTGTGTCTACTGACGTAGCCTTTAGTAGCTTTTAACGTTCCTTTTGTCAGTCAGCGTAGCTTGCCACTTGTACTTTCTTCTGATCTGATGTTTGTGAATACAACGTTTGAATATCATCAGAGTCAAACAGCTTGGTGCATAGCATCTTCTGATCTTCTGACCTTGAAGTGCTTCTGAGCGTGATACCATCAGAACTTCAGTGCTTCTGTTCTCTTGTTCTTCTGATGCTTCCATAGACCCATGTTCTGATTCTGCTTCGACCATCTTCTGATGTCTTGCCAGACCATGTTCTGATGTTGCATGCTGAACCCTTTGAGACAAAGCTTCTGAGCGCTGAATTATGCGTACTCTTTTATATATTTCCTGAAAGGGAAATTGCATTGGATTAGAGTACCATATTATCTTAAGCAAAATTCATATTATTGTTATCATCAAAACTAAGATAATTGATCAGAACAAATCTTGTTCTAACAAGTAATTCCAATATGTTGTACACACCAGGCATGAAGAGCAACTTGCTCAGCATTGGGCAGTTTTTCGAAAAGAACTACAAAATGTCAATCAAATACAAGATGATGAGAGTCGTCGACGCAAGTGGAAGGTTAATCTTGAAGGATCCTATGTCTCAAAATAGAACCTTCAAGATCGAACTCGATGTGATAGAGCACAAGTGTCTTTCGACTGCAGCTAGCAGAGATGAATGGATATGGAAAAATCGACTAGGTCATCTCAACTTTAAAGACATCAGAGACTTGAAAAGAAAGAATATGGTTTCAGGACTACCAGAAATTGACATTCCAAATGAGGTATGTGAGGAATGTGTGCAGGCGAAGCAGCACAAAAATAGTTTCAGCAAGGATGCAGGAAGTAAGTCGAAGGCTATTCTTGAAATCATATACTCTGATGTACGTGGTCCTATCCAGGTGGATTCAAATGGAGGTAAAAAATACTTTATTACATTCGTAGATGATTTCAGTCGAAAACTATGGACTTACCTGATCAAGAAGAAAAGTGAAGTGATCGAGGTATTTGTCAAGTTTAAATCAGTGGTCGAAAGACAAAGTGGTCGAAAGCTCAAAGTTTTGAGAACTAATGGTGGTGGAGAGTATGTGTCGAAAGACTTTGACATATTATGTGAGAAAGAAGGGATTATGCATGAGGTGGTGCCACCCTACAATTCATATCAGAATGGAACTGTAGAAAGAAAGAATCGAACCATCATGAATATGGTGAAAAGTATGTTGAAAGGCAAGAATTGACCTAAAGAGTTTTTGGGTGAAGCTATGTCGACCGTAACATATATTTTGAACAGATGCCCGACGAAGAAGCTAGAAGGAATTACTCCAGAAGAATGTTGGTCTGGTATGAAGCCTAGCTTGTGTCATCTGAAGGTATTTGGATCTATAGCACATAGACACGTGTCAGATCAATTGAGAAGAAAACTTGATGACAAGTCAAGTTAGGTGATCCTAATAGGATATCATTCGACTGGAGGTTACAAGTTGTTCGACCCAGTGAATAAGAAAGTAGTGATCAGTAGAGACGTGATCATAGATGAACTTAGGGAATGGGATTGGACTGAAAATATCAAGAAAGACTCAGTGGGAATCTTACTCGAAGAACCAGAAACTCAAGTCGAAAGAGAACGTCGACAGGAAGAGGTTAGAGATCAACAAAGTACAAGCAGACCTCAAATAACAAGACACATGCCTACAAGGTTGCAAGATTGTGTGATTACATCAGATGATATGGTCAATGATGAAGGTGAGTTGGTACATTACGCTTTCTACGCAGATGTTGAACCTATTAATGCAAATGAGGCATTGAAGGATTCGAAGTGGGTGAAAGCTATGAATGAGGAAGTGAAGTCCATCAATGACAACAATACTTGGTAACTTGTCGAATTGCCTCTAGGCAAGAAGGAAATTGATGTGAAGTGGGTATACAAAGTGAAGTGTAATCCCAAAGGAGAAGTGACTCGACACAAGGCAAGGCTTGTGGAAAAAGGATTTCTTCAGAAAGATGGAAATGACTTTGATGAAGTTTTTGCACCTGTTGCCAAGATCGAAACAATCAAGTTGGTTGTTGGTCTAGCAAAAATAAACAATTGGCACATATGTCAGATGAACGTGAAGTGTGCATTCCTAAATGGACCCTTAGACAAATAAGTCTATGTTGCACAACCAGTTGGGTTTGTGAAACATGGCGAAGAGAGAAAGTTGTACAGGCTGCATAAAGCCCTGTATGGACTGAAGCAAGCTCCAAGAGCTTGGAATAAGAAGATTGACGATTTCCTAAGGGAGAAGGAATTTTTGAAGTGCAAAACTGAACATGGAGTATATATAAGAAAAAGCAATAGTGAATTGCTTATACTATGTCTCTATGTCGATGACTTGTTGATAACAGGTAGCTGCAAGAAAGAGATTGAAGACTTCAAAGGATATCTTATCAAAGAGTTTGAAATGTCTGATCTGGACGACATTTCATATTTCCTTGGCATCGAATTCTACAAGAATAGTAGAGGTTTGATGATGCACCAACGAAAATATGAAAGTGAAATTCTCAAGAGATTTGAGATGGAAGAATGCAATTCGACTTCGACACCTGCTGAAACAAGATTGCAACTGTCGAAGAACCCAGGTGAAGATGATGTCGTCCTAACCCAATACAGAAGACTTATTGGGTCATTAAGATACCTTTTCCATACAAGGCCCTACTTAGCATACAGTGTAGGTATGGTAAGTAGATTCATGCAGAAGCCAAAGGTATCACACCTAGCAGCGGCGAAGAGGATATTGAAGTATCTAAAAGGAACAATCAACTATGACATTTTGTTTCCTGCAGTTGATAAAGGAAAAGAATGCAAATTAGTGGGATACACTGATTCGAGTTGGTGTAGTGATGTTGAGGATCAAAAATCCACAGCAGGTTATGTGTTTATGCTAGGTGGTACACCAGTTGCTTGGAGTTCGAGAAAGGAACCAGTAGTGGCATTATCAAAGAGCTTCTTCTCTTTGTGCATGTCAAGCAACATGGATGGTGAACTTGGTCGAAGAGATTACAAGTAAATATCATGGAGCAATTACCATGAAGATCGATAGCATGTCAGCTATCAACCTGACTAAGAATCCAATAGCGTTTGGTCGAAGTAAGCACATTGAAATGAGTTTCCACTATCTTTTAGAGCAGGTAGCAAAAGGGAATATGAATTTGAAATATTGCAAAACTGAGAATCAGATTGCAGACATCATGACAAAGGGAGTGCATGTCAAAATATTCAGAAGACTAAGAGCTATGATGAATATAGATAGCTTTGACACAACCTATTAGGTGGTGTGTTGAAAGTAATTCCTTGTGTCGAAGCAAGTTGCTCGACAGAGACAAGGGAGTGTCGAAAAGATTTGTTTGTGTGGGAATAGTTTGTTACACACAGATTCGTTTTAGATCTAGATAGATTTAATTTAGATTTAAAATAGATTAGATATGATTTAGTTCCAAAATAGGTATTTTGGGCTTTTATAGTTTTGGGCTTTAGCTTAGGGAGAAAGCTAACCTAATCTATAAATAGGGAGTAACCCTCATTATTTTGTTGTATTCATAGAATTTGCAGTTACAAGTGAATAACAAAATTTTCCACGGTTTGTGGGTAGAGAGTTACTCTGCAGAAACCCTAATCTCTTTTCTTCTTTAAATTTCCTTTCTTACTTTCATTGTTATCGTGTGGTGGTAACAATCTAGTTCATCAAGATTGATAGAAATTCATCATAGGTTTTGGTGGATTTCCAACATCCACTAACAAAAATTAACATTTTCCCCTTGTAATTATTTCCGTAAATATTCAATCTTTTTGTAAATAATTCTCTTGTAAATAAATAAATAGAAGTAGAAATAAAGCAAACATAAACACACTTACCTTAATTTTAGAGAAGGTTTCCCTTGAGTAAAAAGGAAGTGAGGGGTGCCTAACACCTTCCCCTCACTTAATCGACTCCCGAATTAGAATACTTCTCTTTTAGGTTTTTTCCTATTGTCTCCCTGTCCTTAGGACGAATAAATGATGGTGGCGACTCTGTTAATTTTTCCGGCCGCGACACTCATAACATGAAATCCATAATCACCTTATCATGAGTAACTAATTTACTTACGTATTTGTTCGCTTCTGTTGAGATTTTAATTCCTTGTGTCGAAGCAGATTGTTCAATAGAAGGAAATTGTGTTGAATAGTCTAGTCTAGTGTGTATCGAAATGTCTAAGTATTTGCTTCTGTTGAGATTTTAATTTTGTAGTGTTAGCAGAATTAGGTATTTTGGGACTTTGAAATGTTTTGGGCTTTTCCTTAGGGAGAAAGCAACCTAAAACTATAAATAGAGGGAGTAACCCCTATTTTTGTAATGAGACTTGTATTCACCGAATTTGCAGTTGCAAGTGAATACAAATTTTCACAATTTATGGGCATAGAGAAACTGTGCAGAAAATCATCATCTTCTTCCCTTTATTTTCGTCAAACCCTAATCCTCTTTTCAAATTTTCTTTTCTTCTTTCATTGTCATTGTGTAGTGATAACAATCTTGTTCATCAAGATTGATAGAAATTATCCATAGGTTTTGGTGGATTTCCAACATCTGGTATCTAGATCACTGGTTGAGCGATTCTTGGAAGAAAATCATGATGGCTATGAATCATCCAAACAGGCATTTTCCGGCGAGTCTTCCAATTCTGAAAGTTGACAACTATGAGAATTTATTCAAGTAGACGAAGTTTGCTTTCTATTATCAAGATCTTTGGGATGTTGTGAAATAATATGTAGCCCCGCTTGAAGAAAACGCGACAGATGAAGAAAAGGTTGCACACAAAGAATTGAAGAAGAAGAACTATAGAGCTCTCTTTATAACTCATCAATGTGTGAGTCCAGATAATTTCAAAAAAAGTAAGTGATATAGAATATACAAATGAAGCATGAGAGATTCTTGAAAAGTCTTTTGGAGGTGCAAAAAAGGTGAAAGAGTTGAGGTTATAAACTCACAAAAGAACATATGAATTGCTTCAGTTGAGAGAAAGTGAAATCATAATTGATTTCTTCACTAGAGTTACGAAATCGGTGAATCAAATCAAGGTATATGGAAAAGTATTGACATGAAGATCATTTGTTTCAAAGATCTTGAGTTCATTAGCTCCAAAGTTCGACCACGTGGTGGTTTCTATAGAAGAGACAAAAGATTTGTCAAAATTGACAAAGGAAGAGCTTCAAGGGACACTTGAATCTCATGAACAAAGAATGACAGAAAGAGCCGTAAGAAAATCGAAGAGTGATGTCTCATTGCAGACTCAGATAGTAAAAGAAAATAAAGGCAAAGGAAGTTGGAATGGTAACATAAATAGAGGAGGCTATAATAATTCAACTGGTTGAAATCAACAAGAAGGAAGTTGGTCAAATCAGAGAAAGCCCTCGTACCAAAGAAACCAAAGAGATGATGGTGTAGGTAAAGGAAGAGGTGATGGTTGAAAGCCTGACAAAAGTCACATTCAGTGTTTCAATTGTCAGAAGTATGGTCACTACTCTACTGATTGTCCATAAAAACGAAAGAATCAAGAAACATGAAGAAGAAGAGATGATGTTGATGGTCACAACAAGAGATGAAGAGAGATTTAAGGACCAATGGTACTTGGACTCAGGATGCTCATCACACGTGTCTGGAAGGAAATATTGGTTTGTCAACTAAAGCCCTTTATGAAGAACACGATGAAATTTGCAAATGACAATACTCTAGCAGCTTAAGGTATTGGTGATGTTCTGATTATGAGGAAAGATGGAAAAAGTTCATTAATCTCAATGTGTTGAACATATCGGGCATGAAGAGCAATTTGCTCAGCATAGGACAGTTGGCCAAAAATAATTACAAGGTGTCGATCGAAGACAAGATGATGAGATTTTTCGACTCAAGTAGAAAGTTAATTTTGAAGATTCCCATGTCTTAAAATAGAAGTTTCAAAATTGAATTTAATGTGATAGAGCACAAGTGCCTTACAACTGCAGCTAGCAGAGATGAGTGGATATGACACTATCTACTAGGCCATTTCAACTTCAATGATATCTGTCATACCCCAATTTTTGACCCTAAGATCATACATCATTTGCATCTCAATCATTAATCAAGATCACAATCTTGAGACTTTATTTTTCGGTGTGTCATACCCCAAAATTTGCCCGATCAGATCTACATCTTTTAATTCATCAAAGGCAAAATTAGGAGTCATGGGGTTTGACATCCCTATTGTCAAACCCGCCCTCTTATAAAATATCAGGGGTGAAATTAACAGGTATCTGGGGTCCAAACATTTGGCCCATCTATCTCAGGTTTGGATCATTTGGTTGGAGTATTTTTATGGGTTTTATTCTTCTAACAATTTAATTGGTGTGATGTCTATTATTAATTTATTAGGTTCATTGGCTATTATCAAAATAATTAGGGGATTATTAATTATTAATTTTGATATTATTATTAGAATTATTAATTAAGAGCATTATTGATAATTGTTGGACAATAGGCCCATTGGGTATATAAAACCCTAACCTAATACATTAATATAAATGAGGGGAGGCCAACTCCACTAAAGGGAAACCCTTATACCTACCACTCACATACTTTTACGTTTCAAGACACTGTAAATATCAAACAACTTTTTTTCTTCTTTCTTTCACACCGACTTTTGCCAATTTACCAACACAACTAACCCTTATTCCACCAACAAGAAAAGAACACTCGTACCACAACAACACCACTTTTAAGCTTCACTTTTGTCATTTTTTGAACCTCATAGTAGCTATCAAACTCACAAAACTCATTCATGTAAATTTTCTAACCATATCCAACCATAACTATCATACACCCATCCTCTTAATCCTACAAACTCACTACCATCCATTCACAAACCATGGAATAATAATAACAACCTGCAGATAACATAGTAACACCGCTCACAGGTATCAAAGAGAAGAAAACAAACGGAAAGAGATGCAAATCGCCGCACTTGGAGCATCATCGCATTTCAAGGACACAACGATTCGACATCACAAACGAACACGGTGCGGCCTTCAGTTCCAGCGACACTGCCCTCCGCAGACTCAGCCGTCGACCCACCACAACCGCGTACCTCCGACCAGTCGCAAGCTCCGCCGCGGAAGCCCCTCACGGCCGTACGCATCAAAAATCATCATCAGATCCACCGCAATAGCGCTAATCGTGAAGCTCCCTTCGATGGCGAGTTCCGTCATTCTGGTTTTGATTGACCGCCCCAATGCCATCACTCAGTGTAACAACAATTCATTGGAAGACTCTGTGTTGTAAAAAAGGGACCTTCGCGAGGGAGATGGAGATTGGGGCGAAGGTTTTCTCTTTTTTTATCTTTACTCCTTGCATCTGTTTATATTATATTCGTTGGCATACTATTATCAAGTGGAAGCGTGCAGGTGGATTGGTAAGGAAGATGAGACGTGAAGCTGGGGTCGTGGGTTCGACCCTTCGTCCCAGCATAAATTTTGCTGAATTAATTCGCTTTACAATCCCCTGTGTGCTGCCAGATGGGATCTATGGTACACGCTCAACCAGAAGCCCTTGGATGTCACCACTGCTTGATCTAACACACCAGATGCGCCAGTCTATAATGGACACACAGGGCCTCACCTTATAGGATCACAGCCAGGTTTCCTCTTTTTTAATTGTTTAGATTAAATAGAAAATAACCATGATTAATTCAATTAATATGTTCAATAGGATTATTATTAGGATATAATTAGCATTAGGACTTCTCCCGATTATTTTTTACTCGATTTAATCATTTTAATTATTTATAAAAATTACAAAAATCCGAGGAAGGTTCTCATGTGTTAGGGTTTGCCCCATCCCATTAGGCGAGACATTAGGATTAGGGTTTTTCAACCGACCTAGGTATTTAGACGAACAATTTAGAATTTTATTCGCTTCGATTAAATCAATTGATCACGGTGGGTAATAATCGATTAATTGTTTAATTAATTAAAATAAAATTCAAACTATATTCGATTAAATGGTTGCAATCATCTTATTGGTTGTGATGATTAATCTTGCCTGGTTCTAAATTCAATTTGTTATTATTTGTAATCGTGTTAATCGATTACGAGGGGTAACAATACAAAATAAAATTTATAAAATAACAATAAAACATCTTAATTCATTATTAGTGATAATCGAATCAATCGATTTGAATTGGTAATGGTGCAAAACCCCCAATCTTTTGACTATGGTGATCAAACCTATTGATCATTGCGGTTAATTGTGCCAAATCAGGGTTGTACGCCCAAAACTTAAAACATTCAAAACACTTCAAATCAAACTGCGGATTTTCATCCCTTTCAAATCACAAATTCAAAACTACGATAGGCCATTCAAAAAAGCCTTCAAACCTTCAAATCAAATTTCAAACCTTAAGGGCGTACAACCCGTCCCCCGAACTACGTTGACTCTGATTCTCCATAAGGAGATACGTAGGCACTTGGCAACAAGGCGAGTCCCCTTCCTTCAAACCCTAATCATGTCAATGATTAAAATTATTAACCCTATTCTTTTTGTCACCTTTCTTTATAAACCTTGCCATAAATCCTTATCTTTGCAATGTTAACCTTTAGGAAAGGGTTGAGGGTGCCTAACACCTTCCCTCGACCTGAATATAGTATCTTACCCCGATCTCTCAACTACGTAAGGTTTCCTATTCGCCTTGGTAGAATAGGTGGTGACTCTCTAAGTTAAATTTTAGGCAGGTTGCTACAGCTGGCGACTCTGCTGGGGACCACTTAATGGTAATTACTATGCTCCTATAGGTTTTGGCAGGGTTTAGGTTTGGCAAACTTTTAGGGTTTGACCAATTTGCCATTTTTAGGGTTTGGCTAACTCGCCAATTTTAGGGTTTATTTTTTATATAAATATTTAAATTTTTATTTATTTATTTATTTATAAATACATTTATTTCACCTCAATTTAAATTAATATTTTATTTAAATATTTGTTCTACTGCATTGTTATAAGCGGCCGGATTCTAAGGTTAGTTTTTAAATATTTAAATTTAAAGTTATCTATTTATTTACAGCCTTAAACTACAGTAATTTAAATTTTTATTTAATTACTGTCATACTATATTGTCAAATTATAAGCGGCGGGACTTCGAGGTTAGTTTGTTTTTAAATATTCAAATTTAAATTCATTTGTTTATTTATCTACATCTATTTACAGTAATTTTATTTATTTATTTTATTATAATTTAAATAAATACTGCTTTGGTTGCTTATATACAATTGCTGCTTTTTATATTGTCGGGATATTATAAATTATTTGTTTAAACCCTAAGTGTGGGAGTTAACTTTGAGATCAATAGGGGAGTATGAATCTCCTACGAGTCTCATTGATAACTCCACTCGGAGTGGGTTGAGTATTCGGAAATGTCCAAAACGAGGCTTGACTTTGTTGAGGGCAGGACTGGATACTTAGCTGATCTCTCCGGGAACCTACCCCAAAAATTCGAACCTCATGGATAAAATGAGTTGTTCTAAAATCCGAAGAGACAAAAAGTCTCGGAGGCTACGAACGACCCCATGAGACCTTCTAGAACCCCCTATAAAAAGGTTGGCTCCCAAGAGCCGCTACGTCGAACCTATGAACCTAGGACTTTTGTGCTGCTGTGCTCTTTATATGTTTGCAATTTATACACTTCGAATATCTATGCGTTACAATTTTGCAGGTATCCCTAAGTGGTCCCTAGCCTGTAGGGACTCAAATTTTTAAAGACCGTGTCTTTCCCACGGAAGACATCACCATCTATGCATCCCCTAGCCTGTGGGGATTTTATTTTTATATCCTCGTATTCTTACAACTACGCGTCCTTCCCACGAAGGACATTTCCATTAACGCACGTCAATTGGCCTCTCGATGGCCATGCGATTCGGTGATTGTCGTGAACGATCACCCCGTGCTTGCTTCTACGTACTCCCTAGCATACAGGGATTTTCTGTTACATCCACGTGTTTCCACAATGACGCGTCCTTCCCCGAAGGACAACTTCACTAGCATGCGTTCGATTGGCCTCTCGATGGCTATGAAATCTAGTGACTGTCATGAACAGTCACTCCATGCTTATTCCCGCGCACCCTCTAACTTGTAGGGTTTGGATCTCCATTTACACATCACATCCCTAGCCTGTAGGGATTTCTCTTCGTCCATATCATCCTTAGATAGGTTGTGTTCCGCATAGAGAACCTTCCCACGAGGGACAAATTCATTGGTACAAGTTGATTGGCTTCTCGATGGCCATGAGACTTGGAGACTGTCTTGAACGGTCACCAACCGCTACCTTCTTCTTACTCCCTAATCTAAGGGATTTCCATTGGCGTGTCATAACATTTATCCTACAAAGATTCCACGAGGGTCCAATGTCGCCTCTAAGGTTATCCCTAGGATCACATGTCACCCGTCTGCATTGCATGCAAGGAGTTATAATACAAGGAGTCTTGTGCATACGCATGCATTTGCATTTTCATGCATCCATACATTTACATTTACATTCACATTTGCATTTTTATCTTTGCCCGCATCCATACTAGCCGTGCTAGCCGATTTCCTGAGACTCGTGGAAAAAAACTAAAGAGGAGAAAGAAGGAGGATAAACAATTAAGAATGATCTTAAGGAAAAGAGGACGCCTTTCACCATGCCAGCCACATGCCCACGCCTTGTCGTAACAGGATTGTGAATGCAACAAAGGTTATTATCGAGCAAGGATTAGTTCAACAACGAAGTTCCCTCATAGACACACTCAAGATGTATCTAATCATAAGGGGTTCATCTACGAACATAACAAACTTACACGGACGCTCTACGATAACCTGGGGGCAAGGATTAGTCCAACTGGGGCAAAATCCTGAACAAAGATGCATGACTACTATGAAGGGAAGGCGACCTGTGTTAACTCCACGCCAAGGGAGAAAGGGTCATAGATTTTCTTCATTAATTTACAAACGCTGAAGGTTGCAAATGGTGTGATACTATCCTGAGAAAAAGCAAAAGAGGTTCAGTCTAAGGAAACTCATGAAGTTCCGAAACGACGAAAACCCATGCTAACAGTTTATTCCTGACAGGTTTGACATGTCCAAAGAAAATTCGAGATTACCCTCACTTCTACAAGTTCATTAACTAAGGAGTAAAACCAAGTCGATGGGTCTACAAAGGAGATTATCCCTAGGATCAATAGGTGTTTACCGTGCTCACAATTTCAACCCTTACGACCGCTAAGTGTTACTCAAGATAAAAGTTGTACCTTCGGATTAGTAATTCTAATGGGACAACCATGCAGGTTTTGGAATCGATTCATTCATTTCATTCACTCACTACTATGACTTTCCAGTCACACACTCCTATTTTTAGGGTTACTAACAAACTTGAGGGAGAATTACGAATACAAATGACTAAGTCCAGCTAAACATATGCTTTCAAGGTAAGACCAAGCCGAGGATGTACAGGCATTGTTTCCATTCCCAAACAGTGGAGATATAAGGATGTTAATCCCTCGTTACCCCCTCAAGCCAGGAGTTGGAGTTTGTTTCTACTTTTCAAAAGAACCTTGATTTTAACCAGGGGCAGGGTAGATGTCAACTAATTCAATGATGTATTTTAGTTGCCAAGAGAATCAGTCAATCCAAGCATAAGGTTCAAGCATATCTTCTTCCTCGCATTCATCCAAGATTGAGGAAGCAATGGAGGTAACATTTACAACACCTTCTTCCTCATTACATCATTCAAGATCAAGGAAGTATCAAAGGCGAAGCTTACAAATCAAAATCAACATAGCAGTCACAACATGCAATATCCAAGAATCAATCTCAAAAGGAGCTTTCAAGAGTAAAAAACGCCCGCTAAGTCAAAATGAAAATTCCATAAAAGGAAACAAAAAGACTTAGGCAAAATTGGGGCATCCCGATGGGTCAAATTCAAAAGAATTGGTTCATGCAAAAATAAGGGATAAAAACAAAGGCGACATACCAAGGATAATCCTGTGATTGCTAAATCGTCCAAGCTTTGCATCAATGCTTGGATCTCTACAACATTTTTATCAATGCTTGGATCTTGTGATACGGTGAACTGACTTTTTATCGATCGAAATGTCGCGGTTAAGCAAGAGTCTCCACCGACTTTTATTTTATCCAAACAAATTCGGAAAGGCTAAAAGAAACAGAAAAAACCTTTTTAAAGAAATCTAAGTTCGGGGGGTAATTTATGCAAAGGGAAGGTGTAAGGCACCCTTTGCATCCATGGTTATCCATGGGCTCTTAATTGCTTTGCTTGCTCGTTTGTTTAGAAAATGTAGATGAAAGAGATAGGGACTTTAGCTTGTGAATAAGCGTTGCCCTTTTGAAGAATTATGAGAAAGAATATAATAAAAAGGTTTGAGCGTTGCAAGGCAATTAGGGGCAATTACCTTAAACTCATATGACAGGTCTCTTTTTGCCTTTCAGAATGAAAGGGTCTATCCTTTCCATAAGAGGGCAGGAAGCCTTTCGTTTGGAAGTTGAAGGGTCATCGAAGCATCCTTTGCCATAAGACTGTCCCATGCCATAGAAGGGCAGGTAGTCTGAGGCAAGGATCAGAATAAGCCATTTTCGTAGGCAACCAGAAGATACCTCAGCCTTTTTCCGTAGGCAACATCCGAGGGTCGAGGTCATTTGTGTATCGAAGGCAGCATCATTAGGGTCGTGACCTTTTTATCGAGGCAACATGGCTGAGGTATCCTCGAATTCGAGGGACGTGGCTTATTCTGCAAAAACACAAAGGCAACAGGCAACAAGGCAACAAGGCAACAAGGCAACAGAGAGGTTACCCAAAAGGGTGCGTGTGTGCAACAATCACGTGATTATATTCAGATATTCATCTTTTAATTAGTTATTCTAATTCAGTTCAAGGCTTGCACTCCCTAAGATTACTAACCACGCAGTATATAATAATATAAAGCAATAAAGGGAAGGGGGAAAATGAAACCAGCGGAGGAGAGGGGATTTGTAACCAGCGGATATAAAATAATAGGTCTGAACAAGTAATAATTAAATAGGATCGAGGTTTTAGGGTTACCGACTATTCGAGCTTTGGCAATTGGCGAACCCTGGAAAGAAAGAAACATGGCAAACAACAAAAAAAGGGTGAGTGCATTGTCGGTTCGAAGGCAAACTTCATTAACCACAAAGAAAATAGAATAATAAATTAAAAATAGAAATAGGGATAAGGTACTTAGCTTGGCATTTGCCTGACAGGGTTGAGGGCAAGGTTTGCCAGAAGCATCGACTCTGACCATTAGGAATGAGCAAAGAAACAAATAAGGCGTGAGTGTATTATCAGATTCGAGGGCGAAGGGATTAACCCTAAAAATAAAGAATAAATAAATATAAAAATAATAGTGAAAACAAATGAGGGTACTTAGCTCTGATTTGATCTGATATGGTTAATAGGGCGCCTTTAAGGGTTGACCCTGAAAGGCAAGGCAGAAAAGAGAGTGAATGCAAGGCAAACCCTAATATCAAAATAATTTAGATATAATTTAAATTAAATGAAATTAAATTACTTAACTTTGAGGTTTGTTGAAGGTGCGCGCTCGGGACGAATCATGTGGCTAACCCTAATAATGCACAGAAAAGAAAACAAAATCAGTGTATGGCATGATCTTTGTAAACCCTGATTAGGGTACGAATTAAAATAAAAATGAAAACGATTTAATTAATTACTGGTCTTGCGACCTAATTAATTAAATCGGGATCAAAAAAATTAATCGGAAGCAAAAAAAAAATTTTTCTTATGAATTTTTGGAGTTTAAATAAAATAATTATGAATTTTTAAAATTTAAAATGAATAATTTTAAAATTATTAAACAAGTATGGGTGAATTTACTAATAAATAAATTAAATTAAATAATAAAATAAACATAACATAAAAAAACAATTTTTATGATTCTTATATAATTTTTATATATATAAAAATAAATTAAATGAAACAATATATATATATTAAAATAAAAGAGGTTGTATAATAAAAAATAAAAAAAATTATAAAAAACTTAACTTGCGATCAGGTGTGGCGCGCGTGTGCAGTCCCTGGTATGCCAGCATCCTCCTGTGCGTTGGATTGAGGATGATGATGATCGGATGGCTGGAAACGTGAGGGACCACAGAATCGCGTGTTTCATAATGCATTGGATCCATAGACCTCTTCCCAGGGGCGCGCGCTTTTCAGATTCGAATGGGCCAATGACTCCCCGCCACCTCATCGTCTTCTTCAAAGAATTTCTGCAATGCACCTTTTACAGCGCATATTGCTCATGCGCTATAAAAAGTTCCGTTTTTTAACACCTGCACAAAACAGCGAACACGACCAAAACCCAACAAAAATATGGCGCACCCCCACCAACACGATCGTCTGGTTCATGCGAACTCAACCATGACCACCTCGTAACCTAATTTTACTTAGAACGGAGAACCCTAATTCGAGGCCGAAACCCTAACAATGGTGATCTGTTCATAAACGCATCACAACACACCAAACTTTCCAGAAACAACAATCATAACATTATAAACATGAATATGCTATTAATTTTGAGTATTGATGCTTGAATTTATGGAATCAGTTCAGATTAAAGTTAGACAAACCTTGAGCGATTGGAGAAGATTCTTGGTGCCTTAGGACTCGAAAGCAATTGGGAAACGTTCAGGGATGTTCAGAGAATGAATTGGGATCAATCGAATTCCTTGAATCTCTTTGTAACAAAGAATTGAAGTTTGAATTTTTTCCAATTCTCTTGACTCGGGTTTGAGGTTTTTATGGCTGCAAATTCGTAACCCTAGGGATCTGCAATGCTTGGGTACTTATAGGAGACTATTTTAGGTTAACCATACTGAATAAAATCCAATCAAATCTTGATAATTGTTGTTTGGAAAATTTGATTTAAATCTTTCTATTATGGGCCAATTTCAATCTTTCTCAACTCCATTCTTTGTCACTGATTTTGCATTTGTTTATTTACCCTTTATGAGATTATATTTGATTGGAAATAAAACAAATATAATCTCCTTTTAATTTTATTGTTTTATATACTTAATTTTATTGATAAAATCATAAAAATAAATAATAAAACAAATAAAAATAAAAGGTAACTTGTTTTGGGGCGTGCATGGACTCAAAGTGAAGATTGGATTAGTAGAACATAGGCCCATTTGGAAGATTTTAGATTTTGGGACTTTTCTCTTCACATTTCCCTCACAAAATAACCCAACTTTGACAAGGTGTATCTCCCTCAATTCTTGAGGTATGGAAGTGTTCTTGGACTTTTTGGAAACCTTAGAGAGTCCTCTAACCAATGTCTTTGGTCTCATATCAAAATCATTTTTCATTCTCATTTTATGAGCTTTAAAAAAAGTGTCTTTTTGTTGACCTTTGAAAAGGACCTGTAATGTATGAGGCCATAATTCTTAAACCATTGACCTGTGAGCTTTGATTCTTGGGCCATTGGATAGAGGAATGAATTCCCTTCAAAATGAGCTTTGGTGGGAATTTTTCTGATGAAGTATGAATATTTGGTGAATTTTCAAAGTTTGGTTGACTTTTTTAGTTCATGCCCAAAATAGTAACTCTTGACTTTTGACTTCTCTGATCTTTCCTTGCATCATCATGATCAACCCTTGATCAAATGATGATTTTAGGGTTATGAGAATGTTGTTGACCAAATATCTTGAGTTTTGACTGTATAATGACTGTTTTGCCCTTGGGAGTCGACTGTTGACCTAATCAGGATTTGAGGGACTAAATTTGCTCTGTTTGACTTGAAACTTTATATGGAGATACTTTGGGATGTTAGTGACCCTATGGAACCACCTTGAGCCATTGATTCAATGATTTTCCTCTGAATTATTCAAACCCTAGTTCAGAGCCTTGTATAGGGGAGTGTGTTTTAGGAGCATTGTGTTTTGATTTGGTTTTGTGCAGGAGAAGAGTATGGGCAAATTTTGGGGTATGACAGCTGCCCCTATTCAATTATCTTAAACCTGAAGATGTAGAGTGGTTTGTATGCCAGTCGGTATCTGAAGGTGGAAGGTGATTGAACACTAGAATACCAAGAAATTTGCCCTAGTTGAAGTAGGGACTTTTGTCGGAGATGGGCTTTAAAGATGCCATCCGGTAGTTTGAAGTTTGAGAAATTTCGTTTGCGCGTTGATTGTGTCATTACCGTTCGTAGTAAATGAATTAGATCTTTTGGAGAGATAATCGTGTCTACATCGTTCGTGATGATAGAATTAGACTCTCTTGTCGTGTCAGCACCGTTCGTAGTAACTGAATTAGACCGTGGACGTCAGTGATCGTGTCTACACCGTTCGTGATGATAGAATTAGACCTCTGAAATTTGATCGTGTCAGTACCGTTCGTAGTATCTGAATTAGATCTTCTGTCGTATCAGTACCGTTCGTAGTAACTGAATTAGACCGTGGACGTCAGTGATCGTGTCTACACCGTTCGTGATGATAGAATTAGACCTCTGAAATTTGATCGTGTCAGTACCGTTCGTAGTATCTGAATTAGATCTTCTGTCGTGTCAGTACCGTTCGTAGTAGCTGAATTAGACTGAGAAGGTCAGTGACCGTGTCTACACCGTTCGTGATGATAGAATTAGATCTCTGAGAGTTGACCGTGTCAGTACCGTTCGTAGTAACCGAATTAGATCTTTTGTCGTATCAGTACTGTTCGTAGTAGCTGAATTAGACTTTGAAAGTGATCGTGTCATTACCGTTCGTGGTAAATGAATTAGATCTTCGAGCGTTGATCATGTCAGTACCATTCGTAGTAGCTGAATTAGATCTTGGAAAGTTGGAGATTTCGTTCATTTGTCGGTACCTGTATTCTGAAAAAGGTAAGGTTAATCTTTATGCAATGTCATGATGCATGTAATGCGTTTATGTGACGGGATTCTCAAAATAAATGAGAAACTTCGTATGTTTATGGATGAATTTATTGCGAGGTAATGTAATGTATGAATGTGTTTATGTCATATGATATGTGAGTATGATTCATGTTGTCTTGATTGAGAAAATAAATCTATGTGTCCTTGTGATTTTGATGTCTGATCTTGTTTTGAAGATGCTCAGCTGGGGGTTTATGATTTCTGCTTGGGGATGATCAGTAACTTGATATACCCTGACTGGGGAGAAAGATATTAGTAAGCCATGTTGGAAAAGAACCAAGTGTCGGAGAACATGCAGCGTTGAAGGTGTAAACTCTGTTGGGGAGCCATGTCTCTGTAGGGACCGGAGTATTTGAAGATATCTTCTTGGTGATTACTCTGTGGGGATATGATCTTGCACAATCAGCTTTGTAGGGAGACATGGGTGTCTTGGATATTGCCCCCCGTATTATAGCAATTACCATTCCTGGATTTGTATTAATCAGGACACCCCCAATAAATACTGATCGAAGTGTCAAACTGGACTTGCATAGGTTTGCCCCTGCTAGTAGGAGCTTGGAAAGATTCGCCTCGCGAGGACTTTATGAGATGTGCACTCTGGGCGTCATGCCCCTCGTAATCATAGGCCCATGACAATGCCCCATGTTGATTGGAAATAGATTCAGATTTACTTGGATGCATGCCCCTGATTATTTTTGGCATCCTTGAGAGATTCTCGGAATCTTGACTTGATTGCCCCTGATTGATTGAGCGAACGTACCATTCCCCTTGTATATGTAGGAGACGTTGCTTCTCGGAGTAATCTTGTCTATCGGGATGACTTCCAGTCATTAGTTATACCCTGTGCAAGTTCTTTCTGATGCTAACATTTGAAATTATGTAGCAGAATATGTTTAATAATGAATTCATGAGATGCAATGCATACGTCTGTCTTGAGTTTTTGAAAAAGCATTAAGACAAGAGATGTAAAAGTGTGATGTTCGTAAAAAAACATGATATTTGTAACAACGTGATGTTTGTAAAAACAGGATATCAACTTAACATTTGTAGTAAACCTTAAGGAGTCGGGATACCTTTGTGGTGACAGTATGCTTTCGAACTAACCATGCTTCAGTTAGGACTTTCAAGGGTTGTAACGTGGCTTGGTTCGCGGTTTAAGAAACAAAGGATAATGGCTCAAAGTTTATTTGTACCCACCCCTCTTCGTGATGATCTTCAGTCCTAAGCTCAGTTAATTCAACTTATGCATTCAGGTTCCAAGAGACTTTGGATTTGTACCTTTGATAATGATGATGGTTCACAAGCAAAGAGAACTTTTGAGATGGCAGTCACTTCTTCCTTTTGGTAGTCATAACATCGTGTTGTTCAGGAATTTATTGACTTCTTTTTTCATCTTTTTGATATCCCTAACTTTTGCCTGAACTGTCTATTTTGAACTTACAGTCAGCGGGATGCCTTGATTTTTTTTTTTGCCTAAGTCATCTTTTGATTTTTGACTTAGCAGGCTTTTCTTTGTATATATGTTTTTTCATTTTTTTCTTTTTGAAAGATATTGACTGCCTTGTTTAATGATTGATGAAACCTCTTTGGGCTCTTGATTGACATCTCCAACACTTCTTTGATGTGTGCGGATGAACGCTTGTGGTTGAAACCTTTGTCGAAAGGTGTACTGAATGATTTCTCTTAAAATAGAATGCAAAGCCAAATTAACTGAGAACTGCCCTGCCCCAGGTTATGATTATGGGTTTTAATTAGCACAAGAAAGAAACTTCTACTTCTTAGGCTCAAAAGGGGTTGACAAGGGATTAACATCCTTATATCTCCACTGTTTAGGAATTGAAACAATGCCTGTACATCGTCAGCATAGTCCGTTCAAAAGCATAATGTATGGGGTTGCGGTATCGTTTTCGTCATCCTCCCTCAAAAGGTATACAACTTTAGCAGGAGTTGAATATCACAAAACATATGCAAAGTAAAGACATAATTTAAAATGAGTGATAGCAAAATAATTTATTCAAGACATACATATGCAATGCACTGATGATGATTATTAAAACAGATAATGTCTATCATGAGTCAAATGTTTAAACAAACAGAAAAGAAACATGCAAATGAAAGTAAATCTAATGATCCAAAGTTCGTCCGTCTAGACGTCAATCAGTCTTGTCATGACTAGGCATAAGAGCGGTGATCACCACTGGAGTTCCAGGAGGGTTGAACTTGATTTCTCCGTTATTGATCAGATCTTAAATCTTATTCTTTAATGTCCAGCAATTGTTTGTGTAATGTCCAGGAATGTTGGAATGGTACACGCACCTTGTATTGAGATTTATAGTAGGAGTAGAATTTGTTGGCTCGATTGCCCTGAGCGTATGGATCCTATGAGTGAATTGTTTGTCGTGACCCAATTGTCATGATTCCATTATCGTGACTCAATTGTCGTGATTCCATTATCATGATTCCATTATCGTGACTCAGTTGTCGTGATTCCATTATCGTGGCTCAGTTGTCGTGACTCAGTTGTCGTGACTCGGTTGTCGTGACTCAGTTGTTGTGACTCAGTTGTCGTGATTCGGTTGTCGTGACTCAGTTGTCGTGACTCAGTTGTCGTGACTCAGTTGTCGTGACTCAGTTGTCGTGACTCAGTTGTCGTGACTCGGTTGTCGTGACTCAATTGTCGTGGCTCAGTTGTCGTGACTCAGTTGTCGTGACTCGGTTGTCATGACTCGGTTGTCGTGGTCTTTCCTGATTTGAGTGTCATGGTTAAGTCTTTAATGGCACAATTCAACGGTTTACCATCCTTTACATCATGCTCAGGATTGTTCGAAAAGTAAGCACATCTCGCCTTGTAATCGTACCCCAAGAATAGGGGCGCCTTTAATTCTTCTTTCCCCTTGGTCGGGTTAAGGATCATCCCTCGAAACTGGTTATTCTGAGCCTGAAGATTTATGACTGATTGCTCGAGATCCATTTGTGCTGAAATAAACAGCGAGGAAGGACGAGAGACATGTTATGCGATGTTATGAATGCAAATGTAATGTTTTCAAGGATCTATAGGAAATTTAGATTGGTTGCATTTTCGTCTGAAGAATTCTGAATTCCGTTTTTGAACATCCTTCTTTGAGAATCGAGCTCACCATATCGAGTGGGTCATCGCCTCTGATTCGGGATACTTCTGAATTTGAAGATACATGGCCCGAGGAAAGTAAATCCTCTTGCCCCTTGTCAGGTGCTAAACCTTTGAATCGGAAGGTATGTGGCTAGAGGAAAATAAATCCTCTTGCCCCTTGAAAGGAATTTAGTCCTTGATAAGAGTACCTGAAATTGTGTGTCCTAAATCCCTAAGATCCTTGAAAGGGTTAGCTAACATGCTATGTTATGATGTCATGATGTAATGAAGATGCAATGCATTAAGTAAAGCATAAGGTCATAAGGACTAGGTGTCCTACAGACAATCCCTGCAAGGAAATAAAAGGGTTAGAGCATAAGGTAATGAGGATGAAATGTCCTACAAGCGAATCCTGCAAGGAAACAAAGGTTAGTATGTTATGCAACTTATTAGGAACAACATGGAATAGTGAGGGCAAACAAGTCTTTAACAAAACCTGCAAGAAAACCAAAGGGTTAGTAGCCAGCACAAACAAGTCACACAAGTGCCCTTAGGTTTAAAGGCTTGCGTGAAGTTCGTAGGTAAGTACACTCCCCACTGAAGTTTAGTTGGTTCAACCTTTCCTAGATAAAGATCGGGTTCTACGGTGCTCATATCCCTGATCTTTCTCGTGGGCATTGTCTCAACATAGCGCACAATCGGCCAGCCAAAAGCATCCCTTGAGTCCAATCTCAATGAGTGTAGCATCGAGTATCAACCAGCTTCAGTCAGGAATCCAAAGCCAGCCATCTCGCTACTTCCTATAGGCCAAGGTCAAGTTCAACTAAGGTTCTAAGGGCGAATTAGTGTTTGTGACACCACGCGGTAGCCAAATGTCTCCTCGATCATATTCAAGGGCCATCAGGACAAACCAAAGCATCGCACTAACGGTGGCCACCAGTTCAACCATAACGATACATGTCGTACAGCCTCCCTGGTCTCATGCCACATACCTAAGGTACACTAGATCCGGGTGTAGGACCTTTCACACAGCAGAATTCCCAAAACAGCCTTGGAAGTTAAAACAAGCAAAACAAACAATAGAAAACATTTAAAGTGAATCCTAAACTTTTAAGGTAACCCCTCTTTTATGGAAATTATAAATCCCCAGCAGAGTCGCCAGTTCTGTGATACGGTGAACTGACTTTTTATCGATCGAAATGTCGCGGTTAAGCAAGAGTCGCCACCGACTTTTATTTTATCCAAACAAATTCGGAAAGGCTAAAAGAAACAGAAAAAACCTTTTTAAAGAAATCTAAGTTCGGGGGGTAATTTATGCAAAGGGAAGGTGTAAGGCACCCTTTGCATCCATGGTTATCCATGGGCTCTTAATTGCTTTGCTTGCTCGTTTGTTTAGAAAATGTAGATGAAAGAGATAGGGACTTTAGCTTGTGAATAAGCGTTGCCCTTTTGAAGAATTATGAGAAAGAATATAATAAAAAGGTTTGAGCGTTGCAAGGCAATTAGGGGCAATTACCTTAAACTCAGATGACATGTCTCTTTTTGCCTTTCAGAATGAAAGGGTCTATCCTTGCCATAAGAGGGCAGGAAGCCTTTCGTTTGGAAGTTGAAGGGTCATCGAAGCATCCTTTGCCATAAGACTGTCCCATGCCATAGAAGGGCAGGTAGTCTGAGGCAAGGATCAGAATAAGCCATTTTCGTAGGCAACCAGAAGATACCTCATCCTTTTTCCGTAGGCAACATCCGAGGGTCGAGGTCATTTGTGTATCGAAGGCAGCATCATTAGGGTCGTGACCTTTTTATCGAGGCAACATGGCTGAGGTATCCTCGAATTCGAGGGACGTGGCTTATTCTGCAAAAACACAAAGGCAACAGGCAACAAGGCAACAAGGCAACAGAGAGGTTACCCAAAAGGGTGCGTGTGTGCAACAATCACGTGATTATATTCAGATATTCATCTTTTAATTAGTTATTCTAATTCAGTTCAAGGCTTGCACTCCCTAAGATTACTAACCACGCAGTATATAATAATATAAAGCAATAAAGGGAAGGGGAAAATGAAACCAGCGGAGGAGAGGGGATTTGTAACCAGCGGATATAAAATAATAGGTCTGAACAAGTAATAATTAAATAGGATCGAGGTTTTAGGGTTACCGACTATTCGAGCTTTGGCAATTGGCGAACCCTGGAAAGAAAGAAACATGGCAAACAACAAAAAAAGGGTGAGTGCATTGTCGGTTCGAAGGCAAACTTCATTAACCACAAAGAAAATAGAATAATAAATTAAAAATAGAAATAGGGATAAGGTACTTAGCTTGGCATTTGCCTGACAGGGTTGAGGGCAAGGTTTGCCAGAAGCATCGACTCTGACCATTAGGAATGAGCAAAGAAACAAATAAGGCGTGAGTGTATTATCAGATTCGAGGGCGAAGGGATTAACCCTAAAAATAAAGAATAAATAAATATAAAAATAATAGTGAAAACAAATGAGGGTACTTAGCTCTGATTTGATCTGATATGGTTAATAGGGCGCCTTTAAGGGTTGACCCTGAAAGGCAAGGCAGAAAAGAGAGTGAATGCAAGGCAAACCCTAATATCAAAATAATTTAGATATAATTTAAATTAAATGAAATTAAATTACTTAACTTTGAGGTTTGTTGAAGGTGCGCGCTCGGGACGAATCATGTGGCTAACCCTGATAATGCACAGAAAAGAAAACAAAATCAGTGTATGGCATGATCTTTGTAAACCCTGATTAGGGTACGAATTAAAATAAAAATGAAAACGATTTAATTAATTACTGGTCTTGCGACCTAATTAATTAAATCGGGATCAAAAAAATTAATCGGAAGCAAAAAAAATTTTTTTTTTATGAATTTTTGGAGTTTAAATAAAATAATTATGAATTTTTAAAATTTAAAATGAATAATTTTAAAATTATTAAACAAGTATGGGTGAATTTACTAATAAATAAATTAAATTAAATAATAAAATAAACATAACATAAAAAAACAATTTTTATGATTCTTATATAATTTTTATATATATAAAAATAAATTAAATGAAACAATATATATATATATTAAAATAAAAGAGGTTGTATAATAAAAAATAAAAAAAATTATAAAAAACTTAACTTGCGATCAGGTGTGGCGCGCGTGTGCAGTCCCTGGTATGCCAGCATCCTCCTGTGCGTTGGATTGAGGATGATGATGATCGGATGGCTGGAAACGTGAGGGACCACAGAATCGCGTGTTTCATAATGCATTGGATCCATAGACCTCTTCCCAGGGGCGCGCGCTTTTCAGATTCGAATGGGCCAATGACTCCCCGCCACCTCATCGTCTTCTTCAAAGAATTTCTGCAATGCACCTTTTACAGCGCATATTGCTCATGCGCTATAAAAAGTTCCGTTTTTTAACACCTGCACAAAACAGCGAACACGACCAAAACCCAACAAAAATATGGCGCACCCCCACCAACACGATCGTCTGGTTCATGCGAACTCAACCATGACCACCTCGTAACCTAATTTTACTTAGAACGGAGAACCCTAATTCGAGGCCGAAACCCTAACAATGGTGATCTGTTCATAAACGCATCACAACACACCAAACTTTCCAGAAACAACAATCATAACATTATAAACATGAATATGCTATTAATTTTGAGTATTGATGCTTGAATTTATGGAATCAGTTCAGATTAAAGTTAGACAAACCTTGAGCGATTGGAGAAGATTCTTGGTGCCTTAGGACTCGAAAGCAATTGGGAAACGTTCAGGGATGTTCAGAGAATGAATTGGGATCAATCGAATTCCTTGAATCTCTTTGTAACAAAGAATTGAAGTTTGAATTTTTTTCCAATTCTCTTGACTCGGGTTTGAGGTTTTTATGGCTGCAAATTCGTAACCCTAGGGATCTGCAATGCTTGGGTACTTATAGGAGACTATTTTAGGTTAACCATACTGAATAAAATCCAATCAAATCTTGATAATTGTTGTTTGGAAAATTTGATTTAAATCTTTCTATTATGGGCCAATTTCAATCTTTCTCAACTCCATTCTTTGTCACTGATTTTGCATTTGTTTATTTACCCTTTATGAGATTATATTTGATTGGAAATAAAACAAATATAATCTCCTTTTAATTTTATTGTTTTATATACTTAATTTTATTGATAAAATCATAAAAATAAATAATAAAACAAATAAAAATAAAAGGTAACTTGTTTTGGGGCGTGCATGGACTCAAAGTGAAGATTGGATTAGTAGAACATAGGCCCATTTGGAAGATTTTAGATTTTGGGACTTTTCTCTTCACATTTCCCTCACAAAATAACCCAACTTTGACAAGGTGTATCTCCCTCAATTCTTGAGGTATGGAAGTGTTCTTGGACTTTTTGGAAACCTTAGAGAGTCCTCTAACCAATGTCTTTGGTCTCATATCAAAATCATTTTTCATTCTCATTTTATGAGCTTTAAAAAAAGTGTCTTTTTGTTGACCTTTGAAAAGGACCTGTAATGTATGAGGCCATAATTCTTAAACCATTGACCTGTGAGCTTTGATTCTTGGGCCATTGGATAGAGGAATGAATTCCCTTCAAAATGAGCTTTGGTGGGAATTTTTCTGATGAAGTATGAATATTTGGTGAATTTTCAAAGTTTGGTTGACTTTTTTAGTTCATGCCCAAAATAGTAAATCTTGACTTTTGACTTCTCTGATCTTTCCTTGCATCATCATGATCAACCCTTGATCAAATGATGATTTTAGGGTTATGAGAATGTTGTTGACCAAATATCTTGAGTTTTGACTGTATAATGACTGTTTTGCCCTTGGGAGTCGACTGTTGACCTAATCAGGATTTGAGGGACTAAATTTGCTCTGTTTGACTTGAAACTTTATATGGAGATACTTTGGGATGTTAGTGACCCTATGGAACCACCTTGAGCCATTGATTCAATGATTTTCCTCTGAATTATTCAAACCCTAGTTCAGAGCCTTGTATAGGGGAGTGTGTTTTAGGAGCATTGTGTTTTGATTTGGTTTTGTGCAGGAGAAGAGTATGGGCAAATTTTGGGGTATGACAGATCTCTACTAAGGCTTCTGCGTAACATCAGGACTGAAACAATTCTCTTGCAAACAAAGCACATCCATTGGATTAGGCGAATTTTTAGGATCTGGAGAACATCAAGGAGAAAGGGGTGGGATAAATAAAATTTTGAGCCTTATATCCATTGTTTCTTAAAACATGAACCAGGCCAAGTTACAACATTTAAAAGTCCTAATTGAGGCAAGGTTAACTACGAAAGCATATTAAGCAGGAATTTGTTATACTGACTCCTATGTTTGTTAAAACTACTTCTAATCACTATGCTTCTTCAAGCATTCTTTTCAAAACCATCCAGTCCTAATTCATAACGGACTTCGATTTCAAAACTTGCATACGCATTCCATTGGAGCTACTTCTCAAAAAGTACAACACCATCTACGAGTATACACTTAGCATCGAGGAAATCTCGAAATAGGTTAATCAAAGGTGATCATTTCTAATAAAGACCCTGGAGTCGGGGGAACCACATCTAGGGGGTTCTCCTAAACAGGGGCAAAAAAAATTCAAGGAGCACAGGGGCATACAATCGAACATCCTATTAACTAGGGGCAGTCTTCCTAAGGTTCAATCGACTTGGGGCACATCTCAAAGCAATCTCAAACAGGGGCATGTCAGACATGGGAAGAATTCAAATTCAAAGGATAGAACACTATGGATAACCTTCCATAACCTGGAGATCAGGGGCACACCCTTTAATCTAAACGGCAAAGCATCCGACGAGGTTATTCCTCGGGGCACTTCCCTCATAACTTGGAGATCATAGGCACCGTCTCCACTGAACACTGGGGCATTGGATATCAAATCCATAAGGCAAACAATTCAAAGGTTAAAAGTGTGGAGAACCTCCAAAGTTTAAAGGCGTGGGGTACTTCTAAAAAAAATCAAACTGGGGCAAGGCGCACAACAAAAGGAAAAAGGCGTTCTCGCACCTTACAACATCGAACAAATCTTTCTCCTAACTACGATCTTCAAAGTTCAAACAAAACAGATATTGGGAAATCGCGCTAGCATCACACCCCACCTTACCCAACAACTTCACAACATTAGCAAAATATACACGCTTTGGTTATCAACAACCTACCATTGGAGCATCATACAAATACATACAAATCATGCATTGCATATATTGGCTGATACATTACACCATAACTCTTTATGTGGTCTTCTTTAAGACGAATCTCACGATCCTTTCTAGGAGTTTCTTCAAGCTGTCTTATGCAAGACAAATTATCACCATTTCCAAGAACCTCTTTAGATAGTCTTATTCAAGACATTCTTTTTCTAGATACCTTTTCAGGTAGCCTTCTTCGAGACATTCTTGTCCTAAGCACCTTTTCAGGTAGTCCCTTTCAAAAAAAAAAAAAAACAATCCGTCATCCCTCTCAAGAATCTTTTCAGATAGTCTTCTTTAAGACAAACATTCACTTCCATTCCAAAAAGACCTTTTCAGGTAATCTTACAGAAGACATTACTTCGTTCCACTCATTACGTCAACCAAACATACGCATAAGCATAAGCATACATAAACATTACAAAGCCAGCATAAGCATAGTCAGGGTATAAGTGCAAGCATGGAGTAAACAAGCTCAATGGGTTTAAGGAGATAAAATCTCGGGATTGCATCATCATTAGCATACATACATACGCATTAGCATACGCATATCATCTAGTGCATTTACACATCACAAAAGCCCAATTTCTATTGGCAGTCCAAACCATCATTAAACCCAGTTCCCGTCTGGTAATCAGTTCCCGTCTCACTATTACATCAAAATTCAAATCATACTACAAAAGCCTAGTTTCCAACCCTCGTGTTGTGATTGGTGTATTTTCTCCGACCCTCGAGTCGTGAGTCTCCGAACAGGTGAATCTTTTCCATGCAGGTAAGTTTGCTATAACTATAGCAGGCGATCACTCTTATGCAGGTACGCTTGTCAGAACTATGGCAGGTAATTCCTTTGGTGCAAGTGAATTGTCCGAACTAGGACAAATGATCCTATTGGTGCAGGTGAACTTGCTAGAACTATAGCAAGCAATCCTATTGGGGTCCACAAACTGCGAGTAGCTTACCAGCACTATGGTAAGTGAGAGATATAAACCGCGAGTAGCTTACCAGCACTATGGTAACTGAGAGATATAAGCTGCGAGTAGCTTACCAGCACTATGGTAAGTGAGAGATACAAACCGCGAGTAGCTTACCAGCACTATGGTAAGTGAGAGATATAAACTGCGAGTAGCTTGCCAGAACTATGGTAAGTGAGAGATACAAGCTGCGAGTAGCTTACCAGCACTATGGTAAGTGAGAGATACAAACCGCGAGTAGCTTACCAGCACTATGGTAAGTGAGAGATATAAACTGCGAGTAGCTTGCCAGAACTATGGTAAATGAGAGATATAAACTGCGAGTAGCTTGCCAGAACTATGGTAAGTGAGAGATATAAACTGCGAGTAGCTTACCAGCACTATGGTAAGTGAGAGATATAAACTGCGAGTAGCTTGCCAGAACTATGGTAAGTGAGAGATACAAACTGCGAGTAGCTTGCCAGAACTATGGTAAGTGAGAGATACAAACTGCGCGTAGCTTGCCAGAACTATGGTAAGTGAGAGATTCACAAACTGCGAGTAGCTTACCAGCACTATGGTAAGTGAGAAATTCACAAAATGCGAGTAGCTTACCAGCACTATGGTAAGTGAGAAATTCACAAAACGACGAAGACTTACTAGAACTATGGTAAGTGAGGGGTTCACAAACTACGGAAGCTTGTTGACCATAGCAAGCCAATTACACAACCAACAGAAGGTCCTTGCTATTCCTTTTCAGGAACCTTTCCAGGAAGTCTTCTTCAAGACGTATTCCATCCTTTCTATGAGCTTTTCCAGGCATACAAGATTTTTCAAACGATTCCTCAATTGGGTTTATCACGTTAGTCCCTCGGCAGTGATATCTTCCAAAACATCATCAACAAACAATCAAAGGTGCTATCTTTCTTTTCAGAACTACTAACATACTTCGATTTACATAAACTAACAATCAAAGGTGTCTTCTTTCTTTTCAGAATTACTAACATACTACAACTAACATAGCTAATAGTCATGCATCATTCAACTAACATATCTCATTCATACATAATGCATATACATACATCGCTCTCATTTATTTTGAGAAGCTCACTGCATCATGCATCGCATGCATCATACCATTGCATGAAGCCAAAGTTGTCTTTTTAGGCTGTGCTACAATAAAAAAAAATCACCTGGGACCCTCCAAAGGGCGTTCGTTCCGCATTCTAAAAAAAAATGGTATTCACTTTGGGTGGCATCTTTAAGCCCATCTCCCACGGAATGTTTTCCCAACAAAGGCAAATTTCAGGGCATTTCAGTGTCCAATCATCTTCTACCTTTAGATCACGATAGGCAGACGTGCCTATCCGATTCTTCAGGTTTAAGAAGATTGAACAGGGGCAGCTGTCATACCCCAAAATTTGCCCGATCAGATCTACATCTTTTAATTCATCAAAGGCAAAATTAGGAGTCATGGGGTTTGACATCCCTATTGTCAAACCCGCCCTCTTATAAAATATCAGGGGTGAAATTAACAGGTATCTGGGGTCCAAACATTTGGCCCATCTATCTCAGGTTTGGATCATTTGGTTGGAGTATTTTTATGGGTTTTATTCTTCTAACAATTTAATTGGTGTGATGTCTATTATTAATTTATCAGGTTCATTGGCTATTATCAAAATAATTAGGGGATTATTAATTATTAATTTTGATATTATTATTAGAATTATTAATTAAGAGCATTATTGATAATTGTTGGACAATAGGCCCATTGGGTATATAAAACCCTAACCTAATACATTAATATAAATGAGGGGAGGCCAACTCCACTAAAGGGAAACCCTTATACCTACCACTCACATACTTTTACGTTTCAAGACACTGTAAATATCAAACAACTTTTTTTCTTCTTTCTTTCACACCGACTTTTGCCAATTTACCAACACAACTAACCCTTATTCCACCAACAAGAAAAGAACACTCGTACCACAACAACACCACTTTTAAGCTTCACTTTTGTCATTTTTTGAACCTCATAGTAGCTATCAAACTCACGAAACTCATTCATGTAAATTTTCTAACCATATCCAACCATAACTATCATACACCCATCCTCTTAATCCTACAAACTCACTACCATCCATTCACAAACCATGGAATAATAATAACAACCTGCAGATAACATAGTAACACCGCTCACAGGTATCAAAGAGAAGAAAACAAACGGAAAGAGATGCAAATCGCCGCACTTGGAGCATCATCGCATTTCAAGGACACAACGATTCGACATCACAAACGAACACGGTGCGGCCTTCAGTTCCAGCGACACTGCCCTCCGCAGACTCAGCCGTCGACCCACCACAACCGCGTACCTCCGACCAGTCGCAAGCTCCGCCGCGGAAGCCCCTCACGGCCGTACGCATCAAAAATCATCATCAGATCCACCGCAATAGCGCTAATCGTGAAGCTCCCTTCGATGGCGAGTTCCGTCATTCTTGTTTTGATTGACCGCCCCAATGCCATCACTCAGTGTAACAACAATTCATTGGAAGACTCTGTGTTGTAAAAAAGGGACCTTCGCGAGGGAGATGGAGATTGGGGCGAAGGTTTTCTCTTTTTTTATCTTTACTCCTTGCATCTGTTTATATTATATTCGTTGGCATACTATTATCAAGTGGAAGCGTGCAGGTGGATTGGTAAGGAAGATGAGACGTGAAGCTGGGGTCGTGGGTTCGACCCTTCGTCCCAGCATAAATTTTGCTGAATTAATTCGCTTTACAATCCCCTGTGTGCTGCCAGATGGGATCTATGGTACACGCTCAACCAGAAGCCCTTGGATGTCACCACTGCTTGATCTAACACACCAGATGCGCCAGTCTATAATGGACACACAGGGCCTCACCTTATAGGATCACAGCCAGGTTTCCTCTTTTTTAATTGTTTAGATTAAATAGAAAATAACCATGATTAATTCAATTAATATGTTCAATAGGATTATTATTAGGATATAATTAGCATTAGGACTTCTCCCGATTATTTTTTACTCGATTTAATCATTTTAATTATTTATAAAAATTACAAAAATCCGAGGAAGGTTCTCATGTGTTAGGGTTTGCCCCATCCCATTAGGCGAGACATTAGGATTAGGGTTTTTCAACCGACCTAGGTATTTAGACGAACAATTTAGAATTTTATTCGCTTCGATTAAATCAATTGATCGCGGTGGGTAATAATCGATTAATTGTTTAATTAATTAAAATAAAATTCAAACTATATTCGATTAAATGGTTGCAATCATCTTATTGGTTGTGATGATTAATCTTGCCTGGTTCTAAATTCAATTTGTTATTATTTGTAATCGTGTTAATCGATTACGAGGGGTAACAATACAAAATAAAATTTATAAAATAATAATAAAACATCTTAATTCATTATTAGTGATAATCGAATCAATCGATTTGAATTGGTAATGGTGCAAAACCCCCAATCTTTTGACTATGGTGATCAAACCTATTTATCATTGCGGTTAATTGTGCCAAATCAGGGTTGTACGCCAAAAACTTAAAACATTCAAAACACTTCAAATCAAACTGCGGATTTTCATCCCTTTCAAATCACAAATTCAAAACTACGATAGGCCATTCAAAAAAGCCTTCAAACCTTCAAATCAAATTTCAAACCTTAAGGGCGTACAACCCGTCCCCCGAACTACGTTGACTCTGATTCTCCATAAGGAGATACGTAGGCACTTGGCAACAAGGCGAGTCCCCTTCCTTCAAACCCTAATCATGTCAATGATTAAAATTATTAACCCTATTCTGTTTGTCACCTTTCTTTATAAACCTTGCCATAAATCCTTATCTTTGCAATGTTAACCTTTAGGAAAGGGTTGAGGGTGCCTAACACCTTCCCTCGACCTGAATATAGTATCTTACCCCGATCTCTCAACTACGTAAGGTTTCCTATTCGCCTTGGTAGAATAGGTGGCGACTCTCTAAGTTAAATTTTAGGCAGGTTGCTACACGGTGTTATGTTTGCTTCGTCTTTGAGGGGAACTATCAAGCACCTAATTTTGTTTAATTTGTTTTATACTAACCAAAATCCAAAAAAATATGCATTTTGTTTCCTTTGTTTGTGTTTTGCAGGAAAAAGATCGAGCAAGAACCAAAACAGTGCAAGAAAGAAAGTTTTTGAAAATTTTGCTGTGGAAATCGATTTACCCATATGGGAAATCGATTTCCTGAAACGAAATTTGAAAAAAAGAGGGAAGCATGACATCATTTTGGCACCAAACACATTTTCTTTAATCATTTTACCAATTTTCCACCTCACCAAAATTAATCCCTTTCATTAAACCCACTTAAATCATTTAAATACCATTTTACCATTTAAATACCATTTAAACACCAATTAAACACAAGCTAATTAACCAAAAGCAGAAAGACCAAATTGCCACTACTCTTGCTCCCATCCTATAAATAGAGGTCTCTACTCCCTCATTTCTCAAGCTTGGATAGCCAAAAAAGTTCTTGCAAATTCATTTCTCAAGCTTGGAGAGCCAAAAAAGTGCTTGCAAATTCATTTCTCACCCTTTCCAAAACCCTCACCCAAAGTTCATTTTCATAGAATTAGTGAGATTCACATTGAATCTTACTAGTTTTGAACTAAACCTCCTACATTTCTCTCTTTTCTTTGTTTGTTCATCTCCAATTTTGAAGGATCTACTCACTTTGTGCTTGTTCTTGAAGCTACTTCAACAATTTGGTTCAAGAATTGGTAAATTCCTAAACTCTAAGATGTAGATCTTTGTTGCTTGTGTTCAATGCATCTTTGATGCTATATTGGTCCTATTTGATGGTGATTTGATCGAAAATTCGTGCTCCAATGGATATGTGATCATAAGGTGTTTGTATGTTTGTTTAGATCAAGTTTTATGTTCACTAATGTTGTTTTTTTGAAAGCTGCGCGCAGGAAATCGATTTCCCTCTGTAGGAAATCGATTTCCACCTTGTTTTTATGCCAAATTTGAACTCTGCACTTAGGAAATCGATTTCCTACAGAGGTAAATCGATTTCCAGTGAGGCAGAATGCTTTTTTTGCCTTTTTTATGCTTGTTTTGCCTTCTTTCTTCCTCTACTTCATTAATATCATTGGATCTAGGATGTTGATAGGTTTGAAATGACCAAATCCATAATATTAGATGAATGATATTAATGATAGTGTGAGTTGATTATCTTTATGCATTTTTATCTTCTTCTTCTCCTTCTTCTTTTTTTTTTGATCGATGAAAGTCTTAATACCTTGAGAATTCTTATGGATTCTTGGTAAAGACTAGATCGCTACCTATTTTCTTTTCGTGCGGTATTGATTTCGGAGAGTGATCTACATATCGCTTCTCTCGCATGCATTAGCACATAAAGTTTTGATCGGCCTCGTTGTAGGGTGATTTCTACATAAATCACTTGGCGATCTGCATAACATAGCGCAATATTTTGTGTCCCGAATCAAAAAAGATCAAATATGGAAGAGAATTGTATGCGGTTGATTTATGACTTATGGAAGTTTATCGTGTAGTCGCTATGATCTTATCAAGCTTCTGATAAAGTTCCATTGAATGTAAATCCGAGAACATCCTTCACTCACCATCGATCTTTATTACTAACTTTGATAACATACTTGACAAGTTTCAAGATGGTTATCTTTAACATCTAACAATTGACTTTAATTTCCGCATTTTTATTATATCGCTCTTTACTTTATCGCTTTATTTTATCATTTCATCATTTTTATGTTTCCGCCATTTTCACTTTGTCCATTTGGACGTTTACATTCCGCTATTTTTTGTTTGTCCATTTGGATGCTATGTTTATGTTTCCGCTATTTTCTTTTTGTCCACTTGGACCATACTTTACTTTTATGCTAAAACACTAATAAACAACAAAAATATAAAAAATACTTAGGGTATGTTTGGATATCACGAAATGAACGGAGCGGAATGGAATGGAGCGGAGTGGGATGGAGCGGAGTGGAACGGAGCGGAACGAATGTACCATTCCATTGTTTGGAAATTTTAGAACGGAATAAGACAAATTATTCATTCTGCCCAAATCGGAGGGGAAGAAATATGGTGGTAAGTGATGGAATGGAATGGAATCCATACCACTCCTTTCCGCTCCGCTCCATCCGTTTTTAAATTATCTAAACAACGGAATATCATTTTATTCCATTCCATTCTGCTCCGCTCCATCCGATTCCATCAATCCAAACAAAGCCTTAAGGTTCTCTCTTGGACTATTGGTTACTATCCCGAGCATTTTGGAGATTCGGACTTATGGACTTATTACTCTGTTGTTATTCTGTCTGTCTGGCATTGG
The DNA here is from genome assembly GCF_029867415.1 of Vicia villosa. Taxonomy (NCBI): domain Eukaryota; kingdom Viridiplantae; phylum Streptophyta; class Magnoliopsida; order Fabales; family Fabaceae; genus Vicia; species Vicia villosa. The sequence goes on along the minus strand of NC_081186.1, from coordinate 69,842,354 downwards.
ATTGTTGTCTGTTTATGTGTGCAGGTATTTCCTTGAAAGCCCTTGATGGTTAATTCCAAGGCATTGATATAAGGATTTTACCCGAAAACAGCCGTTACTCTGCCCGATTTTCGTCAGAATTTTAATGTGCTTAATGCAAAGTGGTGCTAAAGATAATGAGTTCATCTGGATCCCCAAGTGATAATGTGTTGGTTTAGTGTCGATAGTCCAAAGGATGGGAAATCTACCTTGACTCATAATGTCAAGTGTTGGCTTCTTATTTCGGTTAGACCGTTCTTTTCCTTAGCTTTTATTTTACGCAATAGGATAGCCTCTTCATCTCTTCCCCTTCTTTAATTTTCAAAATCTTCTCCCTTTTTACAAAACCGTCTCATGTTTGTAAAATCTCTTTAAAACATTTCTTTAAAATATCTTTTGCCCTTAGTGGCCTTTTTCTTCAAAAAGGTTAGACACGACTAATTGTTGAAACGAGTGGCGATACCCCACGATTTTGAAATTGATTGATATAATGAGATCTTTTCCGCGTGAGAGAGCTAGTGGCATACTCGTTGATTTCTATCCGAGTTGGAGCCCTTCTTTCATTTGCGATACAAAGAACTCGTTTGTTCTCATGCTCAAGATCAATGGCTGAGTATTTCTCTCCGACGACGATAAAGTATTTATTCCTTTTTAAACGTTTTCCCTTTTAAGCGGAACTACATTGGCTCTGACTTCTCCATTGCACCGAGGAGGTATGTAGGCACAAGGCTTAATGTCTTGCCGAGCTTATTTTAAAAATAAAACAAACTCTTTTTTTAGCACACACACGACACAGATTTTCAAAAAGGTTCCTGTGGAATACCACAGATATGAGGGGTGCTTAAAACCTTCCCCTTCTATAATCAACACCCGTACCTAAGATCTCTTTTTGTTTTAAAAACAAAGTTTGGGTTTTCTTCGTTCTTTTCCCTTTTCCTTTGGAAACAATAAAGCGCGGTGGCGACTTTCACTGAAATATTGAGTCGAGTCAATCTTATGGCTTCGATCTCAGATTTTCCCCGCTACAATATCATAGAGTTAAAAAGAAGAAATATGGTTTCAGGATTACCAGAGATCGACATTCCAAGAGAAGTGTGTGAGGAATGCGTGTAGACGAAGCAGCACAAGAACAACTTCAGCAAGGATGTAGGGAGCAAGTCGAAGGCAATCCTTGAATTCGTATACTCTGATGTATGTGATCCAATCTAGGTGGATTAGAATGGAGGTAACAAATACTTTTTCACATTCATAAATGATTTCATTCAAAAGCTATGACTTACCTGATCAAGAAGAAAAGTGAAGTGATCGAGGTATTTGTCAAGTTCAAATCTATGGTCGAAAGGAAAAGTGGGCAAAAGCTCAAGATTCTGAGAACTGATGGTGGCAGAGATTATGCGTGAAAGACTTCGACACATTATGTGAAAAGAAAGGATTGTGCATGAGGTGGTGTCACCCTACACTCCACAGCAGAATCGAACTATTGAAAGGAAGAATCGAACCATCATGGATATGGTGAGAAGTATGTTGAAAGGCAAGTATTTATCTAAAGAGTTTTGGGGTGAAGTTGTGTCGATAGAAACATACATTTTGGACAGATGTCCGAAGAAGAAGCTAGAAGGAATTACGCTAGAAGAATGTTGGTCCGGTGTGAAGCCTAGCTTGAGTCATCTGAAGGTATTTGAATTTATAGCACATAGACATGTGCCAGATCATTTGAGAAAAAAACTTGATGACAAGTCGAGTCAGATGATCCTAATAGGTTATCATTTGACTGGAGGATACAAGTTGTTCGACCCAGTAAACAAGCAAGTAGTGATCAACAGGGACGTGATCATAGATGAGATTAAGGAATATGATTTGACTGAGAATATCAATATGGATTCAATGAGAATCTTATGCGAAGACCCAGCAACTGAAGTTGAAATATAAGAAGTTCGACAAGAATAAGTCAGAGGTGATGCAGGTCAAAGCAGACCTCAAAGAACTAGACACATGCCTGCAAGGTTGCAAGAATGTTTGATTACATCAGATGATGTGGTCGATGATGATGGTGAGCTGGTACATTACGCTTTCTATGCAGAAGTCGAATCTGTCAATATAGTCGAGGCATTGAAGGATTCAAAGTGGGTGAAAGCTATGAATGAAGAATTGAAGTCCATCGAAGATAACAACACTTGGTCACTTGTCGAACTACCTCAAGGCAAGAAGGAAATTGATGTGAAGTGGGTATACAAGGTAAATTGTAATCCCAAAGGTGAAGTAACTCGACACAAGGCAAGACTTATGGCGAAAGGATTTCTTCAAAAAGAAGTAATTGACTTCAATCAATTTTTTGCACCTGTTTCTAGGATCGAAACAATCAGGTTGGTTTTTGGTCTAGCGAACATGAACAATTGGTGCATGTGTCACCTGGATGTTAAATATGCATTCTTGAATGGTCCCTTAGCCGAAGAAGTCTATGTAAGATGGTGTATAGACTGCATAAAGTCATGCATGGACTTAAGCAAGCTCTAAGAGCTTGGAATAAGAAGATTTACAATTTTCTAAGGGAGAAGGAATTTATGAAGTGCACAACTGAGCATGGAGTGTATGTAAGAAGCATCAAGGGTGAATTGCTTATACTATGTCTCTATGTCGATGATTTGACGATAACAGGTAGTTGCAAGAAAGAGATCGAAGACTTCAAAGGTGATTTTAGCAAGGAATTCGAAATGTTTGATTTGGGTGATATTTCATATTTCCTTAGCTTCAAATTCTACAAGAGTGGTAGAGGCTTGATGATGCATCAAAGAAGATATGCAAGTGAAATTCTCAATATATTTGAGATGCAAGAATGCAACTCGACTTCGACACCTGCAGAACCAAAACTGCAACTATCGAAATAATTAAATGAAGATGATGTCGACCCAACCCAGTACACAAGACTTATTGGGTCATTGAAATACCTTTGTCACACAAGGCTTGACTTAGCATATAGTGTGGGCATGGTAAGTAGATACATGAATAAGCCAAATGTATCACATCTAGCAGCAACAAAGAGGATACTAAGGTATCTTAAAGGAACTATCGACCATGGCATTTTTGTTCCCTGCAGCTGGTGAGAGAAAAGAATGCAAACTAGCGGGTTACACCGACTCAAATTGGTATAGTGATGCTGAGGATCAAAAATCCCCATCAGGTTATGTGCTTATGCTATGGAGAACCAGTTACTTGGAGTTCAATAAAAGAACAATTAGTGGCATTATCATCATGTGAAGTAGAGTATATAACTGCTTCTCTTTGTGAATGTCAAGCAACATGGATGGTGAATTTGGTCGAAGATATTACAGGAGAAATCATGGAGCAATTCCATGAAGATCGACAGCATGTTAGCTATCAATTTGGCAAAGAACCCAATAGCGCATGGTCGAAGCAAGCACATCGAAATGAGGTTCTATTATCTTCGAGAGCATGTAGCTAAAGGAAAGATGAATCTAGAACACTGTAGAACTGAGAATTAGATTGCAGACATCATGACAAAGGGTGTGCAGGTCGAAGTATTCAGAAGACTAAGAGCTATGATGAATGTAGATAGCTTAGATACAGTGAATTAGGTGGTGTGTTGAGATTTTAATTCCTTGTTCGAAGCACGTTGCTCGACACAAGGAAGGTTGTGTCGAAATAGTCTAGCCTAGTGTGTGTCGAAATGTCGAAGGAGTTGTCTCGACAAGTATTTCGACTTAGGCCTAATTTTGTAGTGTTAGAAGAATTAGGTATTTTTTACTTTTGTAGTATTGGGTTTTGGCTTAGGGAGAAGGCAACCTAAAACTATAAATAGAGGGAGTAACCCCTATTTTTGTAATGAGACTTATATTCACAACATTTGCAGTTGCACGTGAATAAGATTTTCCATAGTTTGTGGGGAGAGAGAAACTCTGCAGAAAATTATCATCTTCTTCCCTTTATTTTTGTCAAACCCTAATCCTCTTTTATGAATTTCTTTTCTTCTTTCATTGTCATTGTGTAGTGATAACAATCTTGTTCATCAAAATTAATAGAAATTCTCCATAAATTTTGGTGGATTTCCAACAGCTTCTTTGTAAATGTGAAAACACCATGTTTAAATGAAGAGTCTTATAGTTAAACCATCTATTTATAGGTCTCAAGGGATAAGAATTTTTTTTTTTGGAGGCATTACATTGTGATTTTACAGTGGCTCTCAATCCAAACATTGGCCAACCTCTAGCTTGCGCTTGTTCAAGTTCTATCATAATATCACTAAGTTATCCTCTAAAATATTAACTTTTCCAAGCCTCAAGGAATGTTGGGGAAGAATATAGTCTTGAATGGTCTAGAAGAGGGGTTGAATAGACCTTTTTTTAAAAGACTGATTAAAAATGTTTACTTTTTGAAAATCAAAATTCGATAAAAATCATTCAGTGTGGCAAAAATTTTGTACGAAATATACACTTAACCATATATAAAATGAGTGGTATATGAAAAGACTAAATCAATCAACGTTTCAATTGACCAAAATTCGATTTACACGAGATGTGTAAATTAAAACTTTTCAGTTGAACAAGAAAATTATTATTACAGTTTTCAAATTTAATCAAAAGTAAAAATGTTTAGGATTTAAATTTAACACACCTAATTCTTATACACAAAATGGCTACAAATGTGGTAATGCCTAATATCATGCTATTCTAAGAAAACCTTAAACCTAAACATACAATTTTGAACAAAATATAAAAGAGAGAGAAAAAAAGGAGATAATACGCCAAATTTATAGTGGTTCGACACTTCGTCCTCACTTTTACTACTCTACTCTTCCATGGTTTTCCTTCGCTTTGTTATCTAGCCTTTAGAGAGGGATGAACTGATCTTAGTTAAGGCCAAAATGTTACCTACGTCTAACCTCACACTAGTATTCACATTTTGTGAAATGTGTGGATCCAAGTTGATATGAAGGTGTTTTTCAGCTTGGGATGCCAACTGAACATAGTCATCTTCCAAATATAGTTGTTGACCTTGGTGGGACTAAAATACTCATTCTCCACTAAAGCATACAACTCCACCGCCCTGAAACATCATTCAATCCATCGGATCAATTAGAAGGTTGTCCGCACTACACGCTACACTCCTTACTGACGGTTTTAATCGCTGTCACTATAAAAAAGAAAAAGTGTTTCATTCTCAGGTATTCAAATTTTTTCTCACTCTTATATTACTTCTCATTCTCTCACTGATTTGGGCGCAGTAGTAATAACCTTATAGGTCAGCTCCTCCTCCGTCGCCCCGGAAGACCAAGTCCGCCGCCACAAAGCATTACCTCATCATTGCATCGATCTTTCTAGTTCTGAATCGAACATTTGAATAAAGCAAAATTGAAGCAAGATTTGCAAGCAATAATACTAAGGTCTTTATGTATTGATTTTAACAAGACCTATGAAAAAAACTTTTTTATGTACATTGCACTTTAAATGCCCCATTTTATTGCAAACTCCAGAAAATGACACTATAACACACAAAGTACACAATTTAAACACTCCAATAGACATAAAAATCTTCCCTCTAAATCTATCTCATCATACAACTGATGCCCAACAAAGCATTTTTAGATGATCCAAGTCCTATTTTCAACGGATAGTTCCGACCGGTTTTTTATATATATAAGACTTCGACACCACAAGAAACACGACAAAATTCACCACACTCAACCCGGCCAAAAGCCCGAAAAAATGATCAAGTCTACCATAGTTTAAGTCATCAGGTAACCAACCAGGACCACCCTTCATAGTAGTAACCTTTGTCACAATAGTAACAAGCAAAGAACTCAAGTACTGTCCAAGTGCAACAGTGAGTAGCGAAAGAGCCGAACAAAAACTTCTCATTGCATCAGGTGCTTGTTCATAGAAGAATTCCAATTGACCGATAAATGTGAAAACTTCAGCACAGCCTATAATAAAATAAGGAGGAACTTGCCAAAAAATCGACATAAGTTCTCCGTGTCTCACCCTTTTAAGTCTATAATACTCCAATAATAATGCATATAGCATTGAGAATATTGATATGAAAAGACCTGTTCCCATTCTTTGAAGCTGAGTTAGGCCATTTTGTTTGCCGGTAAATTTTCTAGCTATTGGAACAATGATTCTGTCATATATTGGGACCCAAAATATGACACTGAGTGTATCAAAGATTGAAAGTGAAGCTGGTGGGATTTCAAATTTTCTTAAATGTGTGTTCATGGCTTCTCCTTGTAGTACAAAGTAGTTGCTCATTTGACCATAAACTGTTGCGAATATTATGCCGGTTGCCCATATTGGAAGCAATCTTATAATTGCTTTTAGTTCTTCCACTTGTGTTACAGTGCAAAGTTTCCATGGGTTTGTTGAGTCATTTAAATTGTCTGAGTTTTCTAGCACTGCTGCTCTGTCAAAGAATCTGTAACACAAGAAAAAAAGTGTAAATTATGTAGCACAGATAATTCGAATTGAAAATGTTCGAAAGAAAGTGATGAAAGAATGTGCATAAATTATTCATGCAGGGCCGTCTTAAATTTTCAGACGACCTCTGTAGGTTAACCACGGTAGCTTGTCTTGCATGCCATCTAAGACGGCCATGTTCGCGTTGGTTTACCTTAATCCATTTGAGTGATCAAGCTTGCGGCTTCCTTGGATAGCAGACAAAGTCTCTTGAGTTTCATACAAGAGAGACTCATCTTTAGGTACTTCAACACGATACTTTCTTATCGACGCGACTATCACCTGACAAAAGCGAGTAATAGGGCTACCTCCTGGTTTCTGATTCCGATACAATCTTGTGCCTGAAAAGAAACTTACTACAGCAATCGCCATGGCGACTGCTGGTATACCGAATCCCAATCCCCAGCTCACATTGTCCTGTATCCATAGTCCATACCAATAGAGAAGCAGCAATAAGAGCACCAATGTTGATTGAGAAATAAAACCAATTGAAGAATGAACTCTTGTGTTCTTTCTCAACTTCATCTGCATCATCAAATTGATCTGCTCCGAATGACGAGACACAAGGCTTGATTCCACCGGTGCCGAGAGCTATAAGGTAAAGAGCTACAAAACATATTGCACTTTGTTCATGTGTAGCATGGCAATCATCTTTTGTGTAGCAGGTTGGTTTTATGCCAGGAACCGATGCAGATAATGTGAGTAGTGTCATTCCCTATGCAGGAAGAGAAAGGTTTTTCGATGTTATAAATCTAAAAAAAACTTCAAAACCGACATGTAAGGCGAGAGATGTCTCTGAGAAATGAAAGAAGCTTACTCACAATGACATAAACTATTGAAAACCAAAAGATGGTCCAAAATCTTCCAAGATAGGCATCAGCCACAAATGCTCCTATCAAAGGAGTGATGTAACATGTTCCACCCCAATCAGCAGCATTCTTGGCAGCAGTAGCACTATGTTGATGCAGTTGATACTTGAAGTAACGCACTAGATTTGTACTCATCCCATAGAAAGCCAATCTCTCACAACATTCATTTCCTGTAATCAATAAAATTAATATCTACAAAGTTAATGTATCTGGTCTATATAGCACTGCAATACGGTTGCAGAGATTTTTGAAATCATTATGTTGCAGTCATAATTTGAAAAACGAACCACAATTTATAACTATGCGGCGAATGATGATACATAATAGTTACCTAAAATAAAGGGACATGCTCTCCATGTTCCAGTTTTTCTTTTGTTAGCAGGTTTTCCAAGGTAATCTACTGTTCCATCTTTTGTGCAAACATCCTCCTCCTCAGCCATTGTTTTGTAATTCAGGCCTTGGATATTTTTCTCAATTCAAAGCATGGATGTTATGTTATAATGTTAGATAAAATTGAGAGAAAAATGATTGTGTATTTAGTGTGAGACAGTGGCGGAGCCAGAAATTTTATGCAGCCTGGGCAAATAAATTTAACTGCACGCTACATGTGACCATATATAAATAGTCATAAAGTGTGCTACATAAGAGAGATGAAACCTAACCTGCGAGTAGTGTGCTAAATAAAATTAAGAGGTAAATGCCCTCTCCGAGACTTCTTTGCGGTGAATGTTCGAATAATATCAACATCTTTAAGTGACTTGAATATATCCGGCTCGGTGTAACATATCATCAAGTCATTGAACCACACATCATTAATCTTGTTGCGCAAATTAAACTTGATAATCTTCATTGCTGAAAATGCTCTTTCAACAGATGATGTCGACACCGGCAATATCAAAGCCAACTCAATGAGCTTGTAGACCAATGGAAATACCAAATATTTTTCAGTTTGAACCATCTTCATAGCCACACTTTGAACATCTTCACAAGAAGTAAATGAAGCATGCCTTTTCACTTGTTGTACATAAGTCTCAAGTTGCTCCCTTATTGTTCTACGATCATCATCAGAAAAGTCTGCATGATAAATATTAGCAAGACGGGCAAGCTTATCAACATCAAACTTGAAAAAAGAGTTCTTAGGGTCAAGACATGAGAAGCAATCCAGCACAACGTTACTTCCTTCACTAAACCGGTGATCCATCTGAAATTTAATGATTCAATGAAAAGAATTTTTAAATAAAGAATTTATAACACACAAATTGACGAGACCGAATAATTAAATTAAATAAATAAATTATAACAACAAAATTAAAAGAGAATTCTAAAAAAAATGAATAATATATATATATATATATATATATATATATATATATAATAAAAAATTAAACTATTTTAGATTTTAAAAAATATTGAACTATTTTATTATAATATATAGTATGTTAATTTATATTACAATTGCATAATTGCATGTAGTACCAGCCACCAGGGGTGGTTGTATGTCAAGTAATATATACAATGACCTAGCCATATAAAATAAAAATGAAATTGAATTGAACCTATATGACCTATTGCAATTACGGTACAGCAGTACAGGTACATCACTACAGTCTAAATATTCAACATACAAATGAAATTGAACCTATATAATCTATTGCAATTGCGGTAAAGGATTACAGGTATAACACTACAACATTCAACTTTCAACATACAAATAGGTACTACTACTAACTATATAACTTAATCTATATAATATAAATAATATATTGTTATAATAAAAAGAAAAATTAAGAGAAATACCTGCTGCTTCAAAGTGACGGTGATGGGATTGGGAGAGAGGAATTGAGAAAATAGAAACAGTCTCGCAGAGAGAGAAAATAGGGAAGTATATAATTAGTTTTTTTTAATTTCTATTCTAAGTTATAAATAATTAATTGAGTTGGGCCTATCTGGACCATTGGGTATTCATCTGTTTTAATTTTTACACCTTTATTTTTACTAATTTTGCCCCTGATTTCATTTAAAAACCGACTATTAAATTAGAGGAAATACAAAGAAATTAGGGGTTGAGCCCGGGCGCGTGCCCGGGCTCGCCGGGCTATAGAACCGCCCCTGGTGTGAGACAAGGGTGGCGTGGTGTTCAAGGAATTTCAAGCTGTCATATCCTAGCAACAAGGAGTTGTTTATGCTTAGTTTACCATATTATATAGTCAAGCAAATTTTGAGAACAACATTAATTTGTATAAAAATGCAGTCATAAAGTATTTGATATCATTGTTGGGTTTACCATTGCTGGAAAAGGGATATCTATAGAGAGCCAAGGACAGATACTTTCATTCGTGAGCAATTCTTGCATAGACACGACCCTAAATCCTCATATTTAGGAACAACCAATAAGAAGTGGGAGAATTTAAATTTGTTTAAATTTTAATGTCGTTTTTAATTGCCAACATGGAGGGTGGTTGTGATAATGGAGGAGAGAGATAATTTTAATTTTATTATTTAATTAATAAAAAAATGTGATTGGTTGTGTGTAAATCCAGGTGGTATGGCTGTGTCCATCTAAGTATTTTCCTTCGTTCAAATGAACAATTTTGTCTCGATATTAAATTATTATTTAGTTATTATATTTTTTAATAATCAAAGATATTAGTATTTGTTGTGAGATTGATAAAATAATTAAAATCATTTAAGAGAATTAATTAAAGTTCAATTACGATAAAAATTTGATGTGTGGAACAAAGAATAATGACAACCACACAAATAACTTCAAGCAATAAAAATAATAATACATTAGAACACAACAAATTTGTTTACCGATTTCAATCAAATCGATCTACGTCTGGGGGAGAGCAGCGGATCCAGAAATATTTTCTAATGAGGGCTTAAAAATAATTTAGATATCAACTTCAACTATCAACTATCTACCCATTAATAAAGTGTTGCCCAAACTGACATTTTTACCCTTTCAACAAAATTTTTTTGCCCTTGCTAAAGGTTATTAAAGTAATTAACAAAATAAAAATTACTCCATACCAAGTGTTATGTTCTCATTGGTCAGCTTAATCATCTATTGTACTTGCATAAGTATTTTCCCTTCTCTCTCTTCCGTAACTCTTTCCTTCTCTCTCACTATTTTCTCTTTTCTCCTTTCCGTTTTCCTTTCAAACCCTAGCAAATCCAATCTTTTTCCTTCAAACTCCCTCTCTTTCCGCCGTAAACGCAGAAACAACCATGTCATTCTTTATCTTTTCCCTTCAAACCCTCTTTAAAAATTTTCATTTTCACTCCTTCGTATTTGTTAGATCTATGGTGTTATATATGATTTAAATTTTTGTTTGATTCTTCTCATTTATGGTGTTTTTTTTAGGGGTTTTGATTTCAGAAGAAAGAAGAAAGTAAACAACAAATCTTTTCAAAAGATTTACATGTGGTGACCATTGTTTATGATTTTAGTGCTTTTATCATGCTGATTCTTTTAGTGTTTTTTTCTTTATGTTTTTATCATATTTATTTTGCATTTGTGGTTTTATCTTATGTTCATCACCATACATATGTATTTCCAGAAACTCCAATCAGTTCAGGGACAGTTGTGGCTCAGAGATGAATATTCTTTATCCTAAAGGTTAAAACTCACTTTCCCATCTTTGATGCACGATTCAGTGGTTAACGTTTGTCTATTTCATTTCTCTTACTCGATTGTCTTTTTTCAGATCCAGGTTTTTAGTGTCATGGTGTGAAGATGTTCATGTTTATTTCCTTCTTCCAGTTTCTTCCCTTTTGATCTATAATCTGAGACTGCAAAAGTTACACTTTCTGGTGAGCCTTCAAGTGTTACAAATGAGTTTATGAGTTTATCATTTAAAATGAGTTTATGAGCCTTCAAGTGTTCCATGTTTAGATTTACAAAACAACTTGACTAATTTGATTTACAACATTTATACTCGGATGACTTGCTGTGTGAGAGGTGATTTTTTTTATGTGATGAAGAGTCAATATTAGTTATATAATTGGATTCAGAGTAAACAATTCTGTTTTTTTTTTGGAATTGCAGGATATTAGATATTTGAACAAGGAGTGCAGTCTAGATAGAGAGAATTTGAGAGAACTATAACTCTGGTTATCTGTATCATTCTTCTATTCAGGTATTGTTGTAATTACAATAAGATGCAATCTACTTTTAATTCATCAATTCAATAATTAGCAAAAATCTGAACATCTGCAATACCCTAATATGAATTAGTGTATTTAATGCTGTAAATGACTTCTTGAGTCTTGAAGCCATGTAATTTTGATCCACATTCAAAATACTTTATGAATTTCACTTTACTAAAATAAATAGTGTATTTTAATTTACATTATGAAGTGCATAACTATATCAGTTACCAGTAAAAAAACAGTTACTTAGAAAATAATGGCCATATTCTGTTTTTATGATGGAATATACCATAGTCTGTTATGTTTATGCAGAGTAACCTCCATCAGATGTGGCAGAAACATCGGGACATTCAGGGAGGTTACTGACATTGAGATTTTCTGATTCGAAGGAGGACGGAAGGGTTTGTGCCTTTTCATCGGTGTTTGGAAACTTCATGACTAAGACGGTTATGCTGAGACGGTTATCACGGTTGATAAGAAGCTTAGCAAACTCAAGGGTGGATCCTAAATGTCCCACACCCGGCGAAGGGATAAACACCACTTCTACTTTCTTCATCCTAAACACAGCACTCAACACAGTTATATTACATGTAATTGTTAAATAGCTAGAAGCACATTATATATAACAAATAGTATTGTGAGTGATGGTTTTGAATCTGAAATATTGTGTGGTGAGAAACTATTCAGAAACGTGAATTATTATCTTGTCTTTAACTTGTATGGCTATCTGAAATTTGTTGTTTTCTACAAACCTTATTCTTGAAGTGAGGCTTTTAGTTTTCAATATAAAATTAAACAAGTAAGCAACCAATTTAAACCCGACTGAGGAATCTCCCAAATTAAACAAACCTTACTATTTTTCTAAAAAGAAATTAAAAAATTACTATTTTTCTAGAAAGATATTTTTTTCAAACTTCCATAAAAATGTTGATCGATTTAGAATACTATTGTTGATATTTATATATAGAATAAGAATATTTTCTAAAATATTCTTTACTATATTGTAGAATAGATTAGAATTAATATGTTATCATTTTCTCTATATAAATCATTTTCCCTTATGCTATTCAACACACGGTGTATTCAAATGAATTTTAGTCTTTCGTATCTTAACATAATATCTAGAACCTACATAATATCTCACTCATTCATATTTAGTTAAATTTTTAATTTCACGGGTCACTAGCACCATAATACTTTATTTTTTTTTAAGTCACCGAACCTTATCTAATTATCTATCTTATTTTTTAAATGGTTAAATTCATATTAATATCTTATTAGTAAATTTTTTTATTAAATGGTTAATTTCTATATTACATATGCAATTTGGCCACATTTATTTACTTCACATATTTTTCGTATCTTTTAAAAAATACTACACCACAAATAATATCATTAGGCTGTATTTTACGGGTCACTATCAACCGAATTCATATTTTATTTATTTTTAAAATGTTAAAATACTTTTTATTTTCTTTCCATCTCATGGGTCAATTTTTTTCTTTGTATAATCATTTAATAATTAAGTAATTCATTTATAATTTATTTATATTTAAATAATTTTATACCATATTAATTGCATCATAGTATAATGTATTTTTTTAATTTTAACAACATTAAAAATGTATTTATCTCACGGGTCACTAACAAGACAATATTTATTTTACTTTAATCAATCATTATTTTCTCCATCTCACTATTATATTTTTTTTCTTTTTTGTGTATGATTATTTAATATGATTCAATCTATATGATTATTGTTCATTTTTAAAAAGTAAATAATTTCAAATTATGCATTTATTATCTAAAATTTTACATTTATATTTGATACTAAGTGTTATGACATTAAGACTCATTCATATGTTATTTCATGATTATCATTTAAAAGTTCTAAATTACTAAATATATTTTTTAATTATTTATACAAGGGTTAAATATGTTTTTTGTCCCTATAAACATCTCAATTTTGGCTTTTAGTCCCTATAAAAAATATATTGACTTTTAGTCCTTATAAAATTACTTTTGCATTCACTTTTGGTCCCTCTACAAGGACTAAAACTGAATGCAAAAGTAATTTTATAGGGATTAAAAGTCAATATTTTTTTTAAAGGGACTAAAATTTATTTTGAGTAATTTTATAAGGACTAAAAATATATTTAACCCTTTATACAATATTATAATTAAATTACCCGTGCGGGAGCACGGGTCTCTTACTAGTTTTGACTATAAAACATTATGAATAAAAGATATATAATTATAATGAAAAAATTAATTTAAAATATATAAATTCTTCCAAAATTACAATCTTCCTTCATAAATTTTATATTCTAAAAATACTTTTATATGTAAGTATATAATATTTTTCTACTTCTAACCCACCAAAAATATATAAAACTTGTGTAAAATCAAATACTATTAGCATGTTGTTATGTTAAATTAATAGCAAAAATAATTATATTTATGAATACTATAAGATGATTTATGCAAATTATGTTTATGAAATTGTAAATAAAAAACGACTACATGATTTTATAAAATAATAGAAGTATATGTACATAAATCTTTTGAAAATATTTTTTGAAAGACATCTATTTTAAATATCTTAGAAAATTAATGTCTCTATTATTAAAAAAGCTTTAAATATTTATCATTTTATAAAATTTTGACACTGAGACACAATCAGTCAATGCATTTTAGAATATTTCTTTCCAAGAACACAAGTAATTATCTATAGAAAAAGATGGGGAAAAATTACTTATTTTGCTTTATTAAAAAAATCTTAAGATTTAAAATAAAATGAAATAAAAATAAAAATGTGGTTAAAAGAGATACTAAACAAAAGATTAGAAAAGAAAAATATGAATAGTTAAAAGTTAGAAAATTAAATTGTAAAGTTGAGTGAATAAAGAATATGCTATTTGTCAATTTAATGGGGGCTCATAAACAACTATAGTAGTATTACTATATAATACTTTTGCTTGTTTGTGGGGCTCATAAACAACTATACCAGTAATACTATATAATACTTTTGTTTGTTTGTGGGGGCTTGAGCCCCCAATGCATTGGGAGTAGATCCGCCCCTGGGGGAGAGAACAATTCTCCAATTCACTATACTTCAAAAGTTGTTACAACAAATTACAAATGAGTTACAAAAAATATTCTTCCAAATTCTCAAAAACAAACTTTATTTTCTACTAAGTGTTTCCCTATCTCTTCAACTCTCAGTATAAGAATCACACAAATTCATATTTTTCAATCCCGTTAAATATCTCCAAAGGTTTCATAAACTCTTGCAACTTGTATCTAACAAATGATAGAAAAACCACATATATAACTAACAAAACATTAACGGACTCAATATATGACCCATTAATAAATGGATTCGCGAACAAGCCCAAAAATGTGTCAGTATCAAAATATGTCATTTTTCCTTCTCTTTTCTCACTTGAGGTTTTAAGGCATATTACAACAATCTCACCTTAACTTAAAATTGTGGTGATGTCAATTTATCTATCAATCACCTTACTCCTCTCTACCAATTTGAAACATTATTCAACAAACTTGATCAAGTTCAAACCACCCTTAAATCTTGATCTCGCCACTTGCTTCCAACCACCTTTTTCTGCTTTGATAGTCTAACAAGCCCACAACTATGGTTCTTCAACCATCTTTGACTCCACCTGCTTTGGAATACCTCCCTAGAGGTCCTTATTTTTGAATTTTGCAATCCTTCAGCCATATTCAAAGTATAGCACCCAAAGCCAGCATAATCATACCTTAGATATGCTACAATATCCCTCTTTACCTTATCACGAGTCAAATGATAAGTAATTGCTCCCTCCAGTCAGGTTACATGAGGTAACCTTTGAGGGACTTAGAGTCCTCATAGTTAATAAAAGCTCTCGCTTGACGAACTCATTATCTCCATAGGCGGAATTGTTTCCAAAAAATCACACCTAAGGGGCGCGATCTATATCAAGCCCCAGAGACTTGGTGTCAAGTCTTACTATAAGGCTCGATATAAGTCCCGCTTAAAAGGTTAAAATGTGACATCTAAGAGACTGAGCGCCTCCCTGGTCGGGTTACATGGGGCAACCTTTGAGGGAATTAGAGTCCCCATTGTTAATAAAAGCTCTTGCCTGATGGACTCAATATTTCCTCGGGCGAAATTATTTCTAAAAATCACGCCTAAGGGACGCGATCTATATCAAACCCCGAAGACTTGGTGTCAATTCTTTCTATAGGGCTTGATAGAAGTCCCTCATGAAAAGTTAAAACGTCTCATGGATTTAGTGCCTCCCCAACCTAGTTACATGAGGAAACCTCTTAGGGACTTAGAGTCTTGAAAGTTAATAAAACATCTCACCCGAGGGAATCAATACCTCATCGAGCAAAATTGTTTCCAAAAATCACGACTAAGGGGCGTGATCTATATCAAGCCCCGGAGACTTGGAGTCAAGTTTTGCTAGAGGGCACGATGGAAGTCCCTCTTGAAAGGAGATATATTACGTCTGAGGGACTTAGCGCATCATCTGCAAAGCTACATAGTAGTAAATCTGTCATGACCTAGACTTTTAGGGTTCCACTATAACCTCATCGGGGAAAACATCGACCCTTGGGACATTCCCAATTATCGATGGTAAAAAAATACTTCGCCCTCTGTCAAAAGACTTGTGTCTGAGGGATTGTGTAGTGTTATATTTGCAAATGTCCATTCCCTAGTTCGACGGCTTGGGACCGCCCTAGGAAAAGGCGGTGACTCAAGGCCTACTAAAGGAAGCTATCGCCTCGCCCTTATGTTTTTCTCCCCCCAGAGAAGAGGAAACGTGGGATAGGACGTGTTTTTGATAAAGAAGAATCATAGTCTCTATTGACCCACGTTCTCCTTGGAAATATGAATTCAACTGTCAACCTCTTGACTAGGTGAGCAACAACCTTTTCTTGAGAAAACCCTAGGGACCCAGAACTCCTATAAATACACTATCCCTCAAGGGGGTGAAAGAGACTCTCAAGTAACACATACTTACAGACATCCAACACTACTCCGAGAGCACTCCGTTCCGAGTAACTCTAACAACGTCCCTCTAACTACCTACCTGCAACCTAGCAGCACCGACCACTAGTAAGGCCTCTCACCTCACACGAGATGGTCCCTTAAATAGCCTCAAAAACTACCTCACAGGGTTACTCTCCGCCGTAAGCTAGCTCTCACACTTAAACGTGTAATATACCTATTAGAGCATCTGAGTCTTTTTGCCCTTGCAGGAGAAGCACAAACACGTCTGTAATTTTTTGGACAGTATAAATTTATATAAATAAAAGAGAAAAGAAAAGATAAAAAATTATTCATTACTGAAAATGTGAGGAAAAAAATGTCAAATTTAAGAAAAATGTGGACTATATTTTGTCAAGGACAACATCATTGGTTTTACGGTATTTTGATTTTCTTCAGCTTGAACGGTACCTTTGTGTCACATAAAATTCTTGAAGTCCTCCTCAATTTCAGACATCCGACTTGAATTCAATGATTTACATCCACTTATATTTCTCCATAATTTTATATTAAGGATCCAAAATATTTAAATCACATGACTTGTGGGATGATATAGTCTCCAACTTTCATCTATGAGTTAGATACTCTTGTTCTTTTGTTGATACTTATAAATTAAAAATTTCGAGTGAAAAATTAAAATGTAAATTAAAATTAAAAAAAAAATGATATTACTTAGTTAGTTAGGTGTGAAGGTACATCGGTAATTTATATGAATATGAAATAAAATTTTATATTAACCAAATAATAATTATATTTGGGCCACAAACGGCCCCCAAAAGAAACCGTTGCCGAAAAACAAAACACACAAACGGAAACAAAAACAGCATCATCATTCCGAATTCATCGGAGCTCACTTATCAATCTCGATGCCTCGTAAACGCTTCGGAATCCAGGAACCCCAAACAGGTACCTTACAGTTCTTATTAACGACCCGCCAAAACATATCATAATCACTCACTTTTTCAAAAATTCTTGCTTTAACGTTCTAGCTATTAATATTCTATAATCCTGCGTAGCACACAAGGTGTTTGATGAAATGTTTGATAGAATAACCTTTCTATCTTTTACTGCAGCTATACAACATGCCCAATACTATCTGAAGAAAATAGGGCTAGGGCCAAATAACTACTACTTCTGGAAACAAATTGGGAAGGCTTTGATATGCACCTATACTGTCATGGGTGCGGCGTGGTTATACAACGAGACATCACCGTTGGGTTGGTGGACGCTGAAGCCAATGCCAAAGGAAGAGAAAGATATGGCTCATTTGTACGAGCGACGTGAGTTTCCGTATCCCGGTGACGCAGAAGCTATGGAGGAGTTTGTTAAACAGGGTGGAATGATTGGAACAACTATTGGACCTAAAGGGATGGTGGAGAATGATATGGATGAAAGTGATTACAAGAAGGAGCTTAAGGATAAGAAGTTTGAGCAGGAGGCTCAGAGGCTTTGGTTGAGGATGAGGAATGAGATTATTGCTGAGCTTCAGGAAAAGGGTTTTGAAGTAGAATGAATGCATTGGATCTCTCATGTTGGGGATAAAAATAAAACACAGCATTTGTTGTGTATATAATGAATGTTATGTTTTCAATAAATTATGGTAGATGGAAAAGACTAATCTATTTGAATGTTATATGACTTGTGTAGCATATATTGCATTTTCCCTAATTGGATTTGGCTTCTTTTTGCTTTCTTATGTGTATCTTTTAAGTAATGGGATTGCAGCATATCATTGTTAAGAGCACATTAGTCAAGCTTGTTTATGTATTTGGAGTAGCTTGTTTTGTGATTAAAACAACTACTGATGTTTCAGATGAAACTTTAGATTGAAAAGCTGTTTTCTTGCTAAATAAATACTAAATTAGTTAAAATTAAGTGAGAAGTAAATATGTACTATTTCAAAATATATTGTCAAGTATAGAAAAACAAAAACTGTATATATTTTTTCATTCAATACAAGGAGTGGTGCAGAAAAGATATAGCAAGATGAATTCTTGCATGAGCTTTTGGAATATATAAGTTGTAGTTAGTGTCAAGGGAATTTTACTTACGGTAGAAAATTTCTCATGTTTAGTAGTTTTTTGTTTTTATGCTTCCATCCAAATATGCAGTTCCCGCAGTCAATTCAACTTGCATGTAATTCTCACTCATCACTTTAGTACTGATACAAACACCGGACACGATATTGACACTGACATGTCGATACCAGTAATAATTTGAAAAAATAAATAAATTAAACGTAATCTCAAATATCGGTGTCGTATCTGTGTTAGTGTCGGACATAGACGCGTCATTTTTGAGAGGTGTTGGTGTCCAACACGGATACGGACACGCCATTTTTAAGAGGTGTTGTGCTAGAGTATATAACTATTTTACCCCTTATTGTCAGATTTCTGAAGGCTAAATATACAACAACAGTTTCGATTAGTAAATAGCTATAGCATAAGCTATTTACTTCAATTCCCTGAGTCTTAGAAACTTGAAACTGGTGTTGGATCATTTACTTAAACCATTTACTGCAATTCCCGTACCATACCATTTCCTTCAACTATTTACTCCATATAACATGACAGTGATGCAAAACTTTGTTTTGCAATTCACATGCAAGATGCAGCATCACACTTTTTGCAATACGCAAAGTGGTGCACTTCAGATTTAAGTTTTACAACTCAATCTCAAAAGCTTCAAACTGGTGTTAGACCTTTCAATTTGGTCAAATCCCATAAAGCAATTTGTATCCTCCAGCTCTCAGTTCCTATAGGTTTAAATTGGTCACCTCTCATAAGACACTTCCCTTGCTATTTGGTCCCAGAAATGACCCAAATCATCCTCTCTATCATTTGGTCACAAATCATGAGTTTTCCATGAGTTTTCCATGAGCTGCCCGATTTGAGGATTGTTTGCAGTGGTTAGTACACAAGTCCTGTGCCACTGTTGTGGGATGTGACAAATTGTGTCGGGTCATAGTTCCAACATACAGCAACAATGAGCTTGATTGGGGTTGCATTGGTGGAGAGAGCGGATTCTTTGCAAAGGAGAAAGGAAAACAGAAGAAGCGGATTCTTTGTGAGGAATCTTCTGCCTTCTTGAGTTCGATACTACTTGACTTTGAACTGTAACAAGATGCAGAATGCCAACCACATATGAACACAAAAATGGCATGTTTGTAAAATGATGATATATTTCAAGGCATGTAGTATCTGAGTGCAGTTTGGCTCCAGTAGCAAGTCAAGGTTTTGTAGGTTATGTAAGACATTATTAGAGGTAGGGAATGAGGTAAGTTTGGATGAAATAATTATTGTATACAGAAAAATGTTTCTGCATTATGGATTACACAAAAAGGTTTGCAGGGAAATTATGTGCACATCTAGAACTTGTGCAACTGTGACACATGCCTAAATCTGTTTCCAAAAGAAACCTTGATATTACTGCATAAATCTCTGTACATATACAATACAAGAATTACATTTTGCTGTTATGTCTGCCAAATAGTGAATGCCGACCTTCTGCTATCAATTCTCCAGTAGCTTTGTTTTTTAGGAGAACAATTGTTCCAGAATAACCTCCTTTCCTTCCCAACAGCCTAGAAGTAATTTCTAATTCATCCTGCAATAAAATAAATGCACAGATTTACCAAACTGAACATTTTAAGTATATACGAAAGTTCATATAATGGCAAGTTGCATGTTAACATCAAGTCTGAAGCCAAAAACTTGTAACAGGCTCTGTGACAAGTGGCTACAACAAACAATACACATCAACAAACAACAAGGTATAAAGTCTGAATGCCAACAAATGCCTGACATCGAACATCCGAAGTGTTTATGCTACATAGTTTCCTGTATTCTGATAGAAATCATGGTTTCCCTTTATCTCACTTTCAACATTTTCAGTATAACGAAGCTCGAACTGGCAAAATAGTACAACAAGACTCTACAACCATTGAGATCAAACTAAAAAGACAAATATAAAAAAAAAAAATGTTATGAGAGACATACATGAACATGAGCAGTTGAAAGAAAAGAAATAGACATATCAACTGAAACATTCGCGGGGAGACCCTCTTCAAAGATTACAGCACCTCCCACCTCATCCACAAGATTTGCAATTGCGCCCTTCGCCAACTTTCCATTACTGTCCTGTAAGAGAAGCAAAGCAAACATATATGCCAAGTTTCAAATTACAGTGAAAGCAAAGTTGTTAGAATGAAATTAAAAGCATAATTACTATGAAATAATACGGAAAATAATGAAGTAGGGTTGAGGTGAGTTAGTTACGATGAGGCGATGAGGGACTTTGAAAGAACAAGAGACGAAACCGGGTTGGACACGGTCAACTTTGATGCCAGTGAGAGCGAAGTGTTCGTAGAAGCTTGTGTTATCGCCGGGTCTGATTGAAGGAACCGATTGGAGTCGTGATAAGGCTTCCGATTCTTGTTGGTTTAGCCTCCGCTGCAAGATCTCCTTCGTCTTCTCCATCTTTGGTTGCGTTTGTTTTTTTCACGGTTGCAGTTTTGATTATTAGTGACTACGCCTAGTTTACCGGATATCCTAGAGTTTTACTTTTTATTTTGAGCTATGCTATTACAAATATCAAATAGAGTGGAAAATGTTATTTAATATCGTTGTTAATATAATTATTTAATACAATGACAAAATAAAAGTTTAGGGTAAAATCAATTTAAATAACATTTTAGAGTAACTATAAAAAGTTGGTTAATATAATTTATAATCTATATTGTCTACTAGAATCAAAATTATGATTGAGTGGTGATGATAGATTTCTGATGCGGTAATGTCGATCTTTGATACATCGACGCGTGGATGAATTTGTAAGGTTATCACTCCAACGACTAAGTCAATTAAAAAATTTAAGATGAGTGAAGTAAAATTATGAAATCTGAAAAAGTTTAACTTAAGAGTATGTTTAAGAGTTGGTTTATAGAGGATTTTAAGAATATCACACACATTTCAAAATATAGACGCAACCCTTCAAAGTTTTCCCCTCCAAAATCCTTCAAAAGCCAACTCTCAAACGGACCCTAAGTCTCACGTATGTCCATTATATATAATGGATAATATTGTTTAGGATTTGCGTCGTTGAGCTAGATATTTGGATCTTGCCCGTACAAGGTCTTTGGTCGGCCTAAAACAGTTGCCCCTAAGGCTTGCGAGATGTTTCATCAGCCGACAAGTCTTTCAGAAGTTGTGGTCGAAATCTAATTACCAAAGTTGATGTAAGAAGAAGTGGGAAGGTAATAAGGCGGTTGCAAAAGTACTGGGGAACAAGCACATTAAATGTATTTCTAATACTTGAGACGTTTCGTCGATTTTTAAGGCATATAAGTAGTGACCTTAGGTTCGTAGATTAGGGTGTGGTACTCATCTCCAGAGAAATCGAGTGCACTTGAGTTCTCTTGTGTTCCCAAAGTGAAATATGGTCGTTGAATCATAACTTTGCGTTTTCTTTTGATCTAACTCGCTGCCCAGTTCCCCTATATAAGGGTTTCCTAGCTCTTTGGACGAATTTTTCGCCATTCCTAAAAGCCAACTTCTCCTTTTGGGAGATCAATTTTTTCCTTCTTCCGAAGCCATTGCTTGAGCATTTTCTTTCTTTGAAATGGAGTTTTCCATTCTACATGTAATATCTACTCCCTTCGTCTGCCCATATTTTCTACATGTACCTTTCTTCCCATGATCTTATTTTCTCATTTTATTTTCACTATGGCTCATATGAATATCACCCCCATGAACCTTTATAATGATAAATATCACCCCATGAACTAGTTCAGATTCAAACCTTTCTATTGTTAGTCATTTTGCTCCAATTATCATAAATGTATTTGATTTTTCTGAGTTAGGGGGGTTCTTTAGTGGTTCTTTTTGTTAGAACAAGATTTGTTCTGATCAATTATCTTAGTTTTGATGATAACAATAATATGAATTTTGCTTAAGATAATATGGTACTCTAATCCAATGCATTTCCTTTTCAGGAAATATATAAAGAGTATGCATAATTCAGCGCTCAGAAGCTTTGTCTCAAAGGGTTCAGCATGCAACATCAGAACATGGTCTGGCAAGACATCAGAAGATGGTCGAAGCAGAATCAGAACATGGGTCTATGGAAGCATCAGAAGAACATGAGATCAGAAGCACTGAAGTTCTGATGGTATCACGCTCAGAAGCACTTCAAGGTCAGAAGATCAGAAGATGCTTTGCACCAAGCTGTTTGACTCTGATGATATTCAAACGTTGTATTCACAAACATCAGATCAGAAGGAAGTACATGTGGCAGGCTACGCTGACTGACAAAAGGAACGTTAGAAGCTATTAAAGGCAACGTCAGTAGACACAGCGTGAACAAGGCTCGAGGTAGTTGACAAAAGCGTATAACATTAAATGCGATGTTGTACGGAACACGCAAAGCATTAAATGCACTCAACGGTCATCTTCTCCAACACCTATATATATATGAAGTTCTGATGAGAAGCAAGGTTAACGATTCTGAACAAAACAACTCATATTAACTTGCTGAAACTCTGTTCTATTCAAAGCTCAGAATCTTCATCTTCATCAAAGCTCACTACATTGCTGTTGTAATATATTAGTGAGATTAAGCTTAAACGTTAAGAGAAATATCACAGTTTGTGATTATAGCTTTTAAGAAGCAATTGTAATACTCTTAGAATTGATTACATTAAGTTGTAAGGAACTAGAGTGATCGTGTGGATCAGAATACTCTAGGAAGTCTTAGAGGTTATCTAAGCAGATTGTAACTAGAGTGATCGTGTGGATCAGAATACTCTAGAAAGTCTTAGAGGGTATCTAAGCAGTTGTTCCTGGAGTGATCAGTGTGTGATCAGAAGACTCTGGAAGACTTAGTTGCTGACTAAGTGGAGAACCATTGTAATCCGTGCGATTAGTGGATTAAATCCTCAGTTGAGGTAAATCATCTCTGCGGGGGTGGACTGGAGTAGTTTAGTTAACAACGAACCAGGATAAAAATAACTGTGCAATTTATTTTTATCGGTCAAGTTTTTAAAGCTACACTTATTCAAACCCCCCCCCCCCTTTCTAAGTGTTTTTCTATCCTTCAATTGGCATCAGAGCACCGGTTCTAAGGTGCAAGCACTTAACCGTGTTTAGAAAAGATTCAGGAAGAGAAAAACGCTTCAGTAAAAGATGGCTGATGAAACTGCAAATTCTACATCTACATCTAGCTCTGCTGAGCAACACAACGGTAACAATGGTTATACTAGACCGTCGGTATTTGATGGTGAAAACTTTGAATACTGGAAAGATAAACTGGAAAGTTACTTGCTTGGTCTAGATGGTGATCTATGGGATCTTCTGATGGATGGTTACAAACATCCGGTAAATGCCAGTGGCGTAAAGCTGACAAGGCAAGAAATGAGCGATGATCAGAAGAAGCTTTTCAGGAATCATCATAAATGCAGAACTGTTTTGCTGAATTCTATCTCTCATGCTGAGTATGAGAAGATATCTAACAGGGAAACAGCCTATGACATATATGAGTCCTTGAAAATGACTCATGAAGGAAATGCTCAAGTCAAGGAGACTAAAGCTCTTGCTCTAATCCAGAAATATGAAGCCTTCAAGATGGAGGATGATGAAGACATTGAAAAGATGTTTTCAAGATTTCAAACTCTTACTGCTGGATTGAGAGTTCTTGACAAGGGATACACCAAGGCTGATCACGTAAAGAAGATCATCATAAGCTTACCCAGAAGATGGGGTCCTATGGTGACTGCATTTAAGATTGCGAAGAATCTAAATGAAGTCTCTTTGGAAGAGCTGATCAGTGCCCTGAGGAGTCATGAAATTGAACTGGATGCAAACGAGCCTCAAAAGAAAGGTAAGTCTATTGCATTAAAATCCAATATCAAGAAATGCACTAACACTTTTCAGGCTAGAGAAGAAGATCCTGAAGAATCAGAATCCGAAGAAGAAGATGAACTGTCCTTGATCTCCAAAAGGCTAAATCAACTCTGGAAGAACAAGCAAAGGAAGTTCAGAGGCGTCAGAAGTTCAAAGAAATTTGAACGTGGAGAATCTTCTGATGACAGAAGATTTGACAAGAAGAAGGTCATGTGCTATGAATGCAATGAGCCTGGACACTTCAAGAATGAATGTCCAAAACTTCTGAAAGAAAATCCCAAGAAGAAGTTTCATAAGAAGAAAGGTCTTATGGCAACCTGGGATGAGTCAGAAGATGATTCAGACTCTGAAGATGAGCAGGCCAACTGTGCGCTGACGGCGACAGAAGATGACGGATCAGAATCTACATCAGAATCAGATTCTGAAGAGGTATTTTCTGAACTTACTAGAGATGAGTTAGTTTCCAGTCTAACAGAACTTCTGGAATTCAAGTCTCAGATTAGTCTCAAATACAAAAAGCTGAAAAAGCTATTTGAATTTGAAACAAAGAAGCTTGAGTTGGAGAATTCTGAATTAAAAGAAAAACTGTTAAAATTATCCAATAATGTTGGATCTCCTTCTGATTCAGAAAAATCCACTCCTAGTCTAAACCATATTCTGAAAGAATATGATTTAAGTTTCAGGAAGTTCTTATCTAGAAGTATTGGCAGAAGTCAGCTAGCTTCTATGATATATGCTGTGTCTGGAAACAAAAGAGTCGGCATTGGTTTTGAGGGTGAAACCCCATACAAACTTGAACCTGTTGATAAGATGAAAATCACATACAAGCCATTGTATGATCAGTTCAAGTATGGCCACTCACATGATATTAGGCACACTTCACATGCTCAAAGTTTTCACATTACACACACCAAAAAGCATGTGACACAACCTAGGAAATATCATGAAACTCATATTAAGAATTATCATGTTGTTCCTCCTTCTGCTTACAATGTTAAACCCAAGTTCAATCAGAACTTGAGGAGAACTAACAAGAAAGGACCCAAGAAGATGTGGGTACCAAAGAAAAAGACTATTTCTTTTGCAGATTCTCTTGGCGACAAAGAAGATAAAAGTCAACATGTCATGTCACCTGGACTCAAGTTGGTCTCAACACTTGAAGGGAAGAAGGACTGTCTTCCAAGTTCTGGTACTTAAATCTGTTGAAGAAACTATGTTTGTAGGAGATCAGAAAAGAAAGTTTATTAGTCTTGGAACCATCTGTTTTGTTTGTTTCTAAAGCAATGGTGTTTCGTTCTTGATTATTCTGAATGCTCTAAATGCTACAGAATATACAATATTGAAACATTGATTGTGGACGAATCAATAAATATCTGGTTTGATGATAAACTTGTTTCTGATGAAACAAGGCAGCTTAAGAATTTCTGCAGATACAGTTTTGTCTTATCAGAAGCTGCAGAACAAAGAAGTGAATCTCCAGAAGCTGTGTATATCAGAAGGAATGGATCAGAAGATCATTCAGATTTACATCAGCACACTTCAGAAGGAGTGTTTCCAGAAGAGAAACTTGATCAATTCAGAAGCAGTGATCGGAATCAGAAGGCGTAAAGCCTATTGAATATTTCACACCTGTCATCCATTATCTGATGATGAACACGTGTCTCTACGATCAGTACGAAGCGTGCAGTTGAAAAGACGCCGACCTAGGTAACTGTATTAAATCATTTCATTTACCATGCTATCTCTCCTAATGTCACTCGTCATTTAATGAAAATGATTTCTTTTGATTCTGAAACTATTCATTTTGTTTATTTATTCTTTTTCATTCTCTATTTTATATTCGTCTTCTTATATTATTTTCAAATCATATCATATATCTTTTTCGCTCCCTTGTCTCTCTTTCTTCTTGCATTCTCTCGTTTGAAAAGTTCTTAGCCGTTTTCTAAAACCCTAATCGAAAACCCAGTTTTCTTTTCTTGTTCGTCTTTTGTTCATCCTGCATCCATGGCTGCCTTCTCATCCCAAAATGTTAATACATCTGTTCCTCACCATCTCCAAGAAGAAATTTTGCAACTTACTCCTGTTGTTGCATGCTCTATTCCCAAGGACAAATTAGAAGTTCTATGTGAACTTATTGTTGATTTTGACAACCTTGAAGAACATGAATTTCATCTTAAAGAAGACATCATCTTTCAAGGATGGACCTCGTTGTTTGCTGAGTTCGTTGGCCCAGTTTATCCGGATCTTGTCAAGGAGTTCTGGGCACATGCTGTGGTTGCTCCAAAATCAATACTTTCTTTCGTCCATGGAAAGTTTGTTGTTATTACTGAAAACATCCTAAGAGTGATGTTTGATCTGAAAAACCCTGAAGAGGCTTTTGAGATTGATCAAAGGGCAGATTGGGGAGATGTTCTATCCACTCTCTATCCAAATGTCAAGGAAACAAAAAGCGTCAAGGATTTGAGAGATGTCTACAAAATCTGGACAAAGATCCTTCTTGGGTGTTTCTACCATAGGAAAGGAACACATGCCTCGGATTTCATCAATAATGAGCAAAGGTATATTCTTTATTGCATTGCCACTAAGAAGAAGGTTGATGCGATCTACATCATCTTCAACCATTTGTGGAAAGCAGTAAAGGATTCCAGAAACGCTTTCAGAGAAAAAGGTGGAACAATCATTCCTTTTGGAAGGATTATTTCAAATCTTTTGGTGCATTCAAAGATTGTTGAAAGCTTGGAATCTGAAGGTATTGTGAAAGACCTTGCTGTCACATCTGGGGCTTGTCTGAATGCATTCACTTTGAAGAAGATGAAAGTAATTAAGGCTATCAGTAAGACTCCCCAACCTCTTGCTGATACAAGAATCAGAAGAGCACCTGTTCTTGCTGAGTTTGAAACTTTCTTCAACTGTGAGGTACCTGTAGTCAGAACTAGGTATCTGTTATCACAAGAAGAAAATAAATATCTTAAAAATCAAGAGAAGGGTGCTCCAATGAAAATAAATAAGAAGAAGGAAGAAAGGACTAAAAGAAAGCATGATTATCCTTCTGCTGTCTCTAAGAAACAAGATGTTTCTAAAGAGGTCATTGCAAAGGTTGCTAAGTCTGTCTCTGATGAGTTTGAGAAGAAAGGGAAAGAAGCTGTTGAGAAGAAGAAAACAAGAAAAAGGAAGATGATTCTTCAAGAGTCTGATGAAGAAAATGTCTCTCAAGAGGCTGAGAATCAATCAGAAGTTCTGGCATATGTCAGAAGGAAAGAAATCTCTAGCGGCAAAGCAAAGATTATTGAAGAGCCGAAGAGTAAGAAGCAAAAGAAGACTGAGGATGTGGCCAAAGCTTTTCTGAGAAGTTCCAAAGGTATTTGCATTTCTGAACCTGATTCTGCTCCTGCTGTTCGTTCAGAAGTTGCACCAATAGAGGTTGTCCCTACACCTGAACCAGAAAAAGCCACATCAGAATCACCTGTTTTTGTCCATGTTCTTACACCTCCATCTTCTCCTATAACCATTCCTTCCTCTCCACCTACCATCAATCCTGTTCTGGATATACCACCCCTTCAAACTCTCTTTCCATCTCAACCTTCTCCCAATGCCACCTTTGAACATACTCCCTCCACCTCTCATAACAACCTTTGTGATTCTCCTCTTCCAACATCTGCATCACATGAGCAGCTGCTCCGTGATTGCAACTACACTCCCAAGCCTCCTCCTGAAGCTGAAGTGGTAGTGTTAGATTCTGATATTGAAGCAGAATCTTCTTATAGGTTGGATAGAGAACCTCATCCGTACTTCACTTCCAACCCTGCCTTTTCAAAAACCCAAATAAAATTCCGCCCTGTATACCCTATTGGTATAGTTTTTGAAAAAATAAAGAGGAATCTCAGAAGTATCTTTGATACTCTCAGAATTGCTGAAAGTTCTGGATTGAATGATGTTGCTATGCGGAACTTCTGGAGGATCTTTCGCAGAGAATCAGATGCTCTGTTTTTAGAACTTCAGGAAGCCTGTGTAGCTGCTTCCCCACGGCCTCGTGGAATTCTGAGGAATTATGAAGACTTCTGGTTTGCTAGTCTCAAAGGAAGACATCTGTTGGAAGAGAAGCCCTTCTTGGATGAGATGGAACAATTAAGACTAGCTGCTGAAATGGAAGCAAATCCATGCAGGGATATTGTTATCTTTATTCCTGATTATCCTGTTCTGCTCGGAGACTTCAAGACTCTCTTTAACTATCTGAGGGAAAACCCTTCTGAGAAAGACCCAAGCTTGGTCATTCCAGAAGTTGTTGACCCACCAGAAGTTGAAGGTCCTTCTGCTCCCAGGAATCTAGCTGCCATTCTTCAGGCACTTGAGAATGGAGACTCGAAAATTCCTGCTGCAGAATATGGAGATGCTTCTATGCAAGAAGCAGATGTTGAAGATCATGTTGCTGAATCAGATCCTGTTGAGGAAATCCCTGTAAATGATCTATCCATGGAAGCTACAGATCAAGTTGCTATTCCTGTGGTTGAAAGCGCTGAAGCTTCTTCTGATAAATCTTCTCGTCTTGCAAGGACTCTGGAAGAAATTCAGAAGAGACAGGATGAGCAAAGCTCACTCAATGCTGAGTTTAGAACTTTCATTGTGAGGCAAGATGGACACAACAATGAGGTTCAAGAGATGCTGGCCAAGATCCTGTCAAGGCTAGGGCCATCTTAGATTGAGTCTGTGTTGTTTCTTTCTTTTCGTTGCATCTGTTTTTGTGCATCTGATCTTACTTATCTTCATGTACTTCTGTACCTGATGTTGAACTTCAATGAAATCATCTTCTTCCTCCGTGTGTTTCTTTTTGTTTGTCTCTGAATCTTTTCTGTTTTTTGATGATATGACAAAAAGGGGGAGAAATATGTGATAAATGATTTGATTTAATCAGTTGCTTTCACTAACAAGAACTGCAAGTTCTATATGGTTTAAGTGTTTTGCAGGTATAAAGATGTGAAGAGAATCTTCAAAGCACACAAGAAGCAAAACAATAAGAAGCGTTATTCTGTAAAAAGAATAAGCTTATGGAAACTGAAGCAAGCTGAGTGCTGTCAAGCTTCAGAAATCAGAAGCAAGAAAGAAGAATGATCAGAATTTCTGATAATAGAATTTGATCCAAAATTTGTCTATTTGCTCTGACAAAATTCTATTTGCTCTGATACATTATTTTAGCCTATATGGCTCTGATACATATCATGTGTTCTAATATACATTTTATGTTCTGACTCGTTCATGCTGACTTTTGTCGTTTAGTTTTTGTTCTGTAACATTTCAGGATGTAGAGATGCTCTGATGATGCTCTAGTACATTCAACAATGTTCTGATACAAATCTAGCATGAAGTGATGTTGGTAGAAATTCAAAGCTCTGAAGCTATCCGAGGGAAGCAGAAATCAGAAGCTGTGAATGTTCTAAAGATCCAGAAAACTCAAGTTCTGAAGCTGTCCTAAATGGAAGCAGAAATCAGAAGCTGTGAATGTTCTGAAGATCAAAGAAATTCAAGTTCTGAAGCTGTCCTAAATGGAAGCAGAAATCAGAAGCTGTGAATGTTCTGAAGATCAAAGAAATTCAAGTTCTGAAGCTGTCCTAAATGGAAGCAGGAATCAGAAGCTATGAGTGTTCTAGGGATCTAAAGAAATTCAAGTTCTGAAGCTGTCCAATGGAAGCAGAAGTCAGAAGCTATGAATTCTCTGAAGACAGAAGCTTATGTGATCGTCTCTACCGAAATAATCAGGGAAGTCTTTTATTAAAGTTTTTCGAGTATTTATTTCAGGGGGAGATTATTTATCTCAGGGGGACATTGTTAATCTCAGGGGGAGACATATTCACATGCTTATGCTATAGCTGTGTAATTTGTCTTTTGCCGTCTGCTCTTTCTGATCGCAAATTCATATCATTTATATATGTTTTTGTCATCATCAAAAAGGGGGAGATTGTTAGAACAAGATTTGTTCTGATCAATTATCTTAGTTTTGATGATAACAATAATATGAATTTTGCTTAAGATAATATGGTACTCTAATCCAATGCATTTCCTTTTCAGGAAATATATAAAGAGTATGCATAATTCAGCGCTCAGAAGCTTTGTCTCAAAGGGTTCAGCATGCAACATCAGAACATGGTCTGGCAAGACATCAGAAGATGGTCGAAGCAGAATCAGAACATGGGTCTATGGAAGCATAAGAAGAACATGAGATCAGAAGCACTGAAGTTCTGATGGTATCACGCTCAGAAGCACTTCAAGGTCAGAAGATCAGAAGATGCTTTGCACCAAGCTGTTTGACTCTGATGATATTCAAACGTTGTATTCACAAACATCAGATCAGAAGGAAGTACATGTGGCAGGCTACGCTGACTGACAAAAGGAACGTTAGAAGCTATTAAAGGCAACGTCAGTAGACACAGCGTGAACAAGGCTCGAGGTAGTTGACAAAAGCGTATAACATTAAATGCGATGCTGTATGGAACACGCAAAGCATTAAATGCACTCAACGGTCATCTTCTCCAACGCCTATATATATGAAGTTCTGATGAGAAGCAAGGTTAACGATTCTGAACAAAACAACTCATATTAACTTGCTGAAACTCTGTTCTATTCAAAGCTCAGAATCTTCATCTTCATCAAAGCTCACTACATTGCTGTTGTAATATATTAGTGAGATTAAGCTTAAACGTTAAGAGAAATATCACAGTTTGTGATTATAGCTTTTAAGAAGCAATTGTAATACTCTTAGAATTGATTACATTAAGTTGTAAGGAACTAGAGTGATCGTGTGGATCAGAATACTCTAGGAAGTCTTAGAGGTTATCTAAGCAGATTGTAACTAGAGTGATCGTGTGGATCAGAATACTCTAGAAAGTCTTAGAGGGTATCTAAGCAGTTGTTCCTGGAGTGATCAGTGTGTGATCAGAAGACTCTGGAAGACTTAGTTGCTGACTAAGTGGAGAACCATTGTAATCCGTGCGATTAGTGGATTAAATCCTCAGTTGAGGTAAATCATCTCTGCGGGGGTGGATTGGAGTAGTTTAGTTAACAACGAACCAGGATAAAAATAACTGTGCAATTTATTTTTATCGGTCAAGTTTTTAAAGCTACACTTATTCAAACCCCCCCTTTCTAAGTGTTTTTCTATCCTTCACTTTTGATAGGAAAACTTCCCTTGATGAATCTTCCTTGGATGTTCTCCTTTTTTACAACAATGCTAGAAGTGACCGCGCATTGATTTATGCGGAGGTGGAAGTTATTTCCTTGAACAAGGAAGAAGCTCGCACTTTCATCAGAACTTACCAATCTGAATTTGGTCGGGATCCTACTTATATCGATATTAGGATCATCTCGCATTTGTGACTCAGTCTGTTGGTGTCTATTGGTTCAATAAATCATATATATTTTGGGATGATGAGATACCTCAAAGAACTACCGGTCTTATGAAGCCGCCTGGTGCAAGCAAGTATAGCTGGGTGGACTCTGTAATATTGGGAACCCCGTCTACTTTAGATAGTCTTGCACCCCTAAAAGAGGCTAATACGGAAGTAGGTTGTCCCTTTGATTGGTTAGTTAATCTCGTGGAATACGGCAAAAATATCTGTAGCAACTTCGGGGAATGCTCTATTCCTTTCTACGAGTGCCTGTTTACTCAGATCAATTTGTAGTTACCTTTGAACGAATTTAAAAAGGTGTTAAAGTTCTTGAAAATTTCCCCTTCACAGCTTCATCCCAACGCTTGCGCTTTGATAAGGGTGTTCTAACTCTAGGATGATTATGGACTTTTGAAGCCCTCATACCGGGTATTTTTCCATATTTGTGAGGTGGTTCATACTTCACGAAATAATATATGGGATTAAGGGTCCATCTCACTACGCCACGGTGATATCCAGTTTATCACTTGCGTTAAGAACTTAGGCGATTTCCATGACTGTTTCGTGTTGGTAAAACCCCATACTTTAGGAGCTCACTCCACTTTCTATCTGGTTATCAATGGGATTCCTATCCTTGCTGGTCTCCAATGCTTGCCCCCAGTACATGTACAAATAGGTTTCAAAAGTATTGAGCTTGGGTCCACTTTAAACGTGAGCTTGACGATGGGATTCCTATCCTTGCTGGTCTCTAATGCTTGCCCCCTTAGTACATGTACAAATAGGTTTCAAAAGTATTGATCTTGGGTCCACTTTAAATGTGAGCTTAACGAGTATGTCGCCCCCTTAGATTATCTTACTCCCAAAGAGATTAATATGAAGGAAGAGCTTGATGCCTTCTATGAGGGTCTCGACTATCAAGAGGGTTTCGTCCCTTTTAAGGCGAAGCCTTTCATGAAGAGGAAGAGGTTGATCGGCACCCGTGTTATTGTGGGAGCGATTAGTAGTACAAAAAGAAAAAAGATTTTTTTTGAGAATAGAGAGTCATCCCCTTAATGCCATTTTTTTAATGAGATGTTTTTGTATTTTCAGATAAAATGGCTTCCTTGAAGAATTTTTTTTATCTAGATAAAGAACGATAGGCTAAAGTTTTTGTCATAAATTCTTTGGTTCAGGTACCCACTCCTCCTCCAATTGATTTTGGTACTCTTGCCCCTACTAAAATTATCTCATGCTCTTATGACCGAGTTCAACCTTCTATTATGGCTATTCTCGTAGGGGTTGAATGTCAGGTTTAGTCTCTTCTTATTAATAATAGGGTAAATAGCTTTTTCACCCCTGCCATATAGGCGAGTTTTGAAAAAAATCCCCCTGTAAAAAAAAGTTGCATGGATTGCCCTAACATTTTCAAAATATTTTAATTTTAACCTTAAGCAGGACATATCATCAAAAATGCTAATGTGGCTTCGTTTTTTATTATTATTTATTTAAACCAAATGCCACATGTGTTTATTTTTTATGAACCGACCAAAATGCCCTCTTTATTAGGGATAAGAATCTTGTTTCCTCTCTCATGCCCTAGCCACCTCCTTCTTCGTTTCTTCGTTCCTCCCTGCTGTTCGCCGCTCTCGCACCATTGTTTCTCCATCTTTTTCTTCGCCAACTCCTGAAACATGACTAACCCAGTTTAATCCAACTCAAGCATTTCTTCAAACCCCAGAACACGACAACAACGTTAAAAACTTATCACCAACAACGTTCGCGACCTTCGTTCGCGACCCACACCCTCATCAACACGAAGCTCCATCAGAACCGATCCGCTCACATCTGTTCAAAACTCATTACCAACATTTGAACGACTTTAACACCTCATCCACGTGACACATCAACAACTCTCCTTCAACCACTTCACAACATCGAAACGCGGTCTACTCGAATTTGCAGTAGAAGAAGAGAAGTTCAGGCAGACAATTGAAGTAGCAAAAATTGTTTTCTTCAATTGTTTTTTATTGATTACACTTTTTTTTTCTTCAATTGCGTTTGAATTAGGAATCTAGGTTTTCACCATGAATGTTTGTTTGTGTTGATTTGTTAATTTCTGTAGTTTGTTGTTTAGCCGTGAGAAGAACAGAAGCAAAACAGAAGAAGATTTACAAAAGAATAAGCGTGGAAAGAAATTTGCAGAGGAGAAATTTGACAAGAGAGGAACAGGATACAGTCAAGTTGAAAAGAAGAAGTGGATTCCATCTCTATGTGTATTTTTCTTGTTATATGTACAAGGGAAAATTGGACTTTTCAATTGGGAATGAACACATCTGGCATAACTTCTGAATTAAAAATAATAAAAAACGAAGCCACATCAGCATTTTTAATGATGTGTCCTGCTTAAGGTTAAAATTAAAATATTTTGGAAATGTTTGGGCAATCCATGCAACTTTTTTTTTACGGGGGGGGGGGGGGGGGGGGGGGGGGGGGGGGGGTTCAAAACTCGCCTATATGGCAGGGAGCAAAAAAGCTATTTACCCTTAATAATAAGAGGGACCAGGATCATGATCATAGACCTCCTTAAGAGGAAAGCTCAGTGAAGCGGGTTCGATGTCTCAAAAGGCTTTTGATGGGCTTATTGTAACCATTGTCGGGTCATCTTATCCTCTACTTAAGTTGTTAGGCACTTGCTTCCCTTTATGAGGAAGACCTGATATATCTCCAAAATCTCCTTAAAACAGAGAAGATAAAACTCTTTTTTGAGGAAACCTTTTATGCCTACATGAAGGCTTCTCCATTTTCCCTGGTTGCTGCTGGCTGGGGTGATGTTCTAGCCATTGGAAACTCTTATAAGGAAAAGGATGTCTGGAAGGGTAAATGTGAAACGGCTAAGCATGAAAAATCGCAACTCTAAAAGAAAGTGTTGGATATTCAAAAAGAGGTAGACAAGTTGAAGTCTCTTCAGAGGAAGCGAAAGTTCAAGGGTCTTCTTCTTACCTTGATTCCAAGTATGCGGAGCCTAATATTCTTTGGAGATGGAGAAGAAGCCTCACAAAGAGGCTACCATTGTTGTTGCGACGATGACATCTCGCACTGACATGACTATGAAGGCTCTTTAGTAGGAGAAGGAATATCAGGAAAATGAGTAGGAGGCCTACGAGGGAAAATTGTCTGATTTGAGGATGAAGGTCAACAAGACACTCGACCAGGCCCTCTAAAGTGTGTGCAGTTCTTTCAACCAAGCTTCTGACCACCTGGAAGTGCTTTGTCATGGATTTTAGGTTATTCGCAATCAACTTGACTCACATAAGGTGGTCCAGGAAGAGGCCTTGGTGGATGATGATGGTGCTTAGGCTCATTACAGTGATGCATAATTTTTGGTTCTTTGTATATTATACTAGGCGATGTGTTATGAAGTTTACTAGTAACATGTACGAACATCAATATTTATTTATTTACATTTCTTTATCCGCTGTTTTAATGATCACCTATCTTGTTTAATATTCTTCGTGGTCTTTTTGCTATATTATTAGGATTATTCTAGAATCTGTTTCTTATATTTGAGTAAACTTATTACTCTTGCCATTATTAAGCTTTGATTTAATTCCCCCTTAAATGAGGACTTGCACCATTTATATTGTCTTGTTTGGATCTTTCTCTTGGAAGGTTTTGGAAAGACCTATGGAACTCATTGTCGCCCGCCCCTTTGGTCGAAACTGGCGTAACCATCAAACTTTGTCATTAGCCTTTCTAGTTGAGGGGAGCTGGTGTAACTATTAAGTTTCGTCATTACTTGTCCCAGTTGAAGTGAAATGGTGTAACTACTAAACTTGTCGTTACATGTCCCACTTTAGGGGAGCTTGTGTAAGTATTCAACATCACTATGAACCGCCCCTAGCCAAGGGCGGGGTTCCCGTCCATGACATCATGTTTTTATCCTGGTTCAAGGTAGATGTCTCTTGGGCTCTACCGCATACGCTCTTGGAATGGCTAGTTCCTAAGAGGAGATGCGCCAGCTGTGTTTAAGTGTGTTTTGACTAGTAGGTTCCTTTTACAAAAAGACAATATATGCCACATTGCCGAGGGTTATAATATTATTTTTGCATGAAATTTTCCTTTAGGAAAAAAGATTTATTTATTTAATTTTTAAGAAGTCTTGAGAAATACTTAACTTGCCTGTTGAGAGGATTTGCACTGTTCCTTTGACATCTCTGAAGGTGATGGATAAGAGCTTATATTTCATGTTACCAAGAGCTCTAGTTATTGCCATCTGCATGTTGATGGAGACAACATGTTGGTACGAATCACCACGCCCATTAAACTCAGGCAATTTAAAATTTTCCAAAACGGACGCCTTTCATATCTCCTATAAGAGAGGTTTTGGGTCAAATATCTCCACCTCTTCCATAAGGTTGATCTTCTGCCGACATTGTTGGATATGGAGGACGTTATCTTTCAAAGTTTTGTTTTGGTGGCGTAGGTTGTTCATGGCAGCACATATCTTTTCCATGATAGGTAATTGCGCCAATCAAACTTAGCCAACAAAGGAAGTTTAAAATTCTCTGGAATGGGACCTCCTATATCTCATCTGAGAGAGGTTAGGTGTCCAATATCTCCATCACTTCTGTATGATCGATCTCCTGCTGGCATTGTTGGATATGGAGGACATTATCCTCCAAAATTTGGTCTTGGAGGCATAGGTCATCTATGGGACCACACATCTATGTCATTGCGCTTTCCTCGATGTCAGCCTCCCTAGTGGGCGAAGTTTTTTTTTCCTTTTTGTTCACCATGATGAACGAAAAGGTTGGGTGTGAGGATAACACTCCAGCTAAATGCTGTTATGATGGCCCATGTAAGTTTTATCGCGGTCTCATGATAGCGCCAATTATATTAGCTAAAAGTACAATATATGATAACCCCTACTGATTAAGGGTTGTTAGAGGCTTTTATGTTTTGTTGTAGGATTTAGAGCTAGTTCACGTAAGGGGTGAGAAACTTTATGTATTTAGTATCCATGTGCAAATGAGATCCTCTCCTTACCCTATGTCTAAGAAGTAACAACCACTTTTGAGAGAACGTGGGAGTGAACAGTTGATCCCATATTAGTTTAGAGAACATGGTTAATTTTCTCCTTGATTTCTTCCTCACCATTGTGGACTAGGGATACGTCACTTACCACATTCTCTCGCTTCAGATGAGTTATCCAGAAAGTGGGTGACATGTTTGAGAAAAGAGTGTCACATCTAATAAATGGGCGATTGATATAAAAAATGAGTGATCATAAAGGCGTTGTGGACGAGATGTTACATCACTTGGCTCCCATGTCGTCCCCCTTGTGTGCCCTTTACAAATATAGCGATATAACTCTATCGAAAACAATTTTTAAAATAAAACAAATTTGATTGAAATATTTGTACTTTCTAATATTATAATTTCGCTAATATCTTAAATTTTTTTTAATTTTTTAATATTAAATAAAACGAGAACAATCATATATAACCGCCGTTAAAAAATCTACATCCAAGAGCATATTCTCTTTAGTGGATTTTTCATCGGAGAGTGTCCGACGCAAATCCCACCCTTTAATTACAATGATTTTCTATTCATTCAGATAAAGTGTAAATGATTGAAGGGTTCAGATTCCACTGCAAAAAATTTACACAACAGAGGATCTGTTCCTATCTACATATATACACATGACAAGACATAGGAGAATATAATCTCACAAGTAGAGCTGGACAATTAGTTGGTTTTGGTCGATATTATACCCAAAACTTAAATCAGATGCAAATTGTAATTTCATTCTAAAGACTCAATTTTGACCGATAAAATTTTGATTTTCGACAGATTCAATTAAATTAATTTGGCGGATAAATCGAACGAGTTTAATCGATTTATATTTATTGGGTTAAACTCATAAAAATGATTTTTTTTTTTTTACAAAATTCACAAACATTCATTTTTATTTTAATTTTAACATTATCATTTGACATTAATTTAGTCATTATCATACTTTAAAAGCACAAATTAAAAAATACTCAAAATTTCATATTGCATTTCCATGTATATTTGTGAGTACACAATGCCAGAGTTAGATTATAAAAATATAATAATCTGAAAACATTATCAACCTTATTTTTATAATGGATCAACTATATAGTAATAAAAAAGATAAATAAATATTAATTGAGTTCGTTCAGATTTGATTTTCAATGGGTTAAAATAATTATTATAAACCGACTGAAATAATTCTAAACTATTAAAATTAAGCAATTAAATCAATCTATCACCCGACCAAATCCAATTCATTTGCACAAAATAAACAATAAATAAATAAGTAAGTTTCAAAATGATTGAAATTTGTCCACGCCTATCCACACGAGTCATTTTTGTATAAAAAAAAAAAGTAAAGTATCATTTATATGTTCAAATTCATCTAATGAAAAAATTGATTATGTTTAACTTTAAAATCAAAGATTAACATATGGTTAGTTAGTCTAGTGATGATTGACGCTGAAATTGATAAAAAGAATCACAATTTAATCTCTCACAACTGCGATTCGAAAGAAACTTGGCCCATTTAATACTAAAACTGACCCTCAAACTGGAGTGATAAGGAAAAAAAAAATTTCTCATTCAAAAAAACCTATGAGGATAGTCAACGATTAACTGATTGACTCCAAATGAAGTTTACGTACAACACTTTGAAGTTTGAACAATGATTAACTGATTGACTCCAAAATTTGACCACTTTTACACTCTGCTAAAAACGAGGTCATTTTGGTAATTAAGAACTAGTAGCATACTATCCTAACAACCCCGGTGCCACAGCCACAACGAACTCCGTCTCGACCACCACGTCGATGTCCTTCGCCATCGTTTTCGGCGGAGCAACCGCCTTAAAACCACCAACATTACCCAGAAAACACCGTAGCATAGTCGCAAACTTCTCCTCATCCAAACTCAACCTAACATGTTCGGGATTTCAGAAAAGAATCCAATATCCCAATGTCTCAACCTCTTTCCGTCCCCTTCTCCGCCTCCGCGTTTCTTCCAACGATGCACAGTTCAACTCAGCTCCCGAAAACAACAGCCAACAACAACCGAGTTTCACCGAGTTCATCACTTCTGAGCGAGTCAAAGTGGTGGCGATGCTCGCTCTTGCTTTAGCTCTCTGCAACGCCGATCGTGTAGTCATGTCTGTTGCCATGGTTCCTTTGTCGCTCGCCAACGGTTGGGGCCGCGCTTTCTCCGGAATCATTCAGGTGTGTCATTGTGTTTCTCCCTCTCACTCACACTGACACTCACTCTCACACACACACACACACACACACACACACACACACACACACACACACACCAAATGTTTGATGAATTGACTATGCTATTGTTGTTGTTAATTGATCATTTGGCTGCTTTTGGTGCAGTCTTCGTTTCTGTGGGGATATCTGATTTCGCCTATAGGTGGAGGAATATTGGTGGATAAGTATGGTGGCAAAGTGGTCATGGCTTGGGGTGTCACACTATGGTCACTTGCTACTTTTCTTACTCCATGGGCTGCAGAGACTTCTCTTTTGACTCTGCTTGCTGTCCGGGCTTTGCTCGGTGTGGCTGAAGGTGTGGCTCTTCCTTCCATGAATAACATGGTGGCCAGGTATTCGATTTTGACCATTGATAGGAGTAGGGTTTTAGAGATGGATCTAGCCAGTGTGTTTTGTCTTTTCTTGGATTAATATAGGTCCCACTTTTCAACTGTGAAAGATGTGAAGTGATCCTCATTAATGCAGGACTAAGGTTAAGGAATGAATATATTTATTGGCTTGGTTTTAAGCGGTATTGATTTTGATTAGGGATATTAAGGCACAAGTATGTTGTAGTTGGTGATTCTCCATATATGTACCAAAAATGTGTCTGCGCATGGTTTTTTCCCATGACCTGGTTTCATGTGGTTGTGTGCAGTGTTGTCGACACACAGATGACGGTCAATGGCGGAGAGCCACAGTGCCGCCATTCCGGCTGCTTTGCGGCGCCGTTATAGCGGATTATGATGAAAAAACCTGCAATATCGGCCAATATTTACCATTGCGGCGAGCCCAAAATCCACCATGTATATCCGCCATGGCGGCCATGGTACCGCCATTTAATAACACTGCTTGTGTGCTTGACAGATCATATCTCGGATGGTCCATAGTCACTCGAGCTCTAAGCCTGAAAAGTGAAAGAGCTCAAAGTAGGACTAGGGTTTAGACAGGTATATCCTAGATGATCCAAGTAGGACTATGGTTTAGACAGGTATATCCTAGATGATCCAGGTTGGTTTGCACAATTGTAAAGTTTGAAATGGTAACTAGAATGTCTCAGTATGGTTTCTGATTGTTTTGAACTTATATCTTATTTGTGTTTTTATTATATGACATGACATAACATGCTCTTTGGTTATTGCTATTGTATGAAGTTGATGGAGCAAGAAAGGGTTGAAAGTTAAAATTGATAATGAACAATATTTGGCTGTTCTGTTTAGATGGTTTCCTCAAACTGAAAGGGCAAGGGCTGTTGGCATTTCGATGGCTGGATTTCAGCTTGGATGTGCAATAGGGCTCACACTTTCTCCCATTCTCATGTCGCAAGGCGGTATATTTGGTCCATTTGTGATTTTCGGTTTGTCTGGGTTTCTCTGGGTGTTGGTATGGCTGTCAGCAACATCAAGCACTCCTGACCGAAGTCCTCAGATATCAAAATATGAGCTGGAGTATATATTGAGTAAAAGACCAAAGTCTTTTCCGGTGGAGGCAAATAAAGTTAAAGTTATCCCTCCTTTCAGGCGCTTGCTTTCAAAGATGCCAACATGGGCTCTAATTGTGGCAAACTCCATGCATAGCTGGGTAATGCTTCATTATAGCATCTGTTTAGTTTTTTGTTGCTGATGTTGGTAATAGATGTTGACAATAGTCACAATAAATAGCTGACTACCATTTGTTATTGCTGCGTACCCAAGTCCCTGCAACTCACAGAATACAGAAAACACGAATTATAATGCACAATTCTGAAAATAAAATATAACTGCAAAAGGATGAATGTCCTAATGCCCACAAAGCCAAGTTTCTATAGAGAACAGTATTCTCTGTCCATAACTAACACAAATGATTTCCAAAGATGCCATTCCTCTCTCCCCTGATTCCCTATACTACTGACTCCCGCTACACTGTTTAATTTCCCTTTCACTCTCTGCACGTGGATAGTCCTAATAAACCCACTTCTATTTCCCATTCCTTCTAATTCTAGCTCAATCCCATTGGATACTGGGCTAGGGATTTGCAGCTGTGCTAACAGCCCATTTGGTCCGCATCTATCATATGGGGTGCTAACAGTTATGACCCAACTGGATTCACTTATATTATTGCATGGGGTAGTCCTCACTTTTATTCCCATATATTGAATAAAAAATTATAATGCATATTTCTTAAATGTGACACACGAGTCTGTATCACTGTTGCAAATTATTGTTCATGCAAAATCATGTCTGTTTCCCTTTTTAACTTTATTTATTTTTATTATTTTACAGGGTTTTTTTGTTGTTCTTTCTTGGATGCCAATATACTTCAACTCAGTAAGGCTTATTATATATAGCTTTGTGATTGACATGTATCAAGCAATAAATATATTTAGAAATCAATACATAAGCTGTGTATAAATGAAATCCCATTATAGGTATATCGTGTGGATCTCAGGCAGGCGGCGTGGTTTAGTGCCGTTCCATGGGTTGTGATGGCTATCACGACTTATCTTGCTGGCTTTTGGTCAGATATGATGATACAAAGGGGTACAAGTGTTACTTTGACTCGTAAGATTATGCAGGTATGTCACACCCACATTGGGAAAAAATGAGAGTATATGGACTTAAAATTTATCCCTTGATTAGAGGAATTGTGAAATTATCAGTTATGAACTTCATCTGATTTTGTTAAAAATAATATTTCTTTACTGTTGTAATGTTATGAGTTGTGACAAACTGTAGGAAGAGTATCTTTTGGTAGAATTTGAGATAGAGATCAACCTTTTAGTGATTATAAATGGATCTGGAACTGTATAACTACAACGAGTGATCATTTATGCATAAATACCAGCTTTGTCGCTATCTCAATTCTTAATTTCTTTCAAGATATTTTTCTTTCCTAATCTGTCAAACTTTTAATATTGTCTTTGCTTACAATATCATCTGTTAAGTGTCAAAGCATTGAGAACTTAGCAGTTAGTATCAGCTTGCCTTGCTGTTGGTGGCTTAAAGCAATGTGAATTAAGTGCTTCCAAAACATGATAGCATTTGGTTCTGCATTTTAAAATAGGGATAATATGTTAAAATTTTAAAGTTTTGGACGAAATACGGTGATGTCTTTTTATTCATGTATCTAATTCCACTTACTAGGATAAGGCTAGAATTGTTATTGTTGTGGTCTTCAGTACTCATTTTACAGTCTGGCTTTGATTCTTCTCACTGTATATTAGTTTTAATGGATAATACTAATTCTGCTCTTTTACTGCAGTCCATTGGTTTTGTTGGTCCTGGAGTTAGCCTCATTGGTTTAGCAACAGCAAGAAACCCTTCGGTTGCTTCTGCTTGGCTTACATTGGCCTTTGGCTCAAAATCTTTCGGTCACTCTGGTTTTCTTGTGAACTTTCAGGTTTCTGATTTCAGTCATGTAAAAGATACACACATATATATCTGTTTGAAAGTATTGTGACTCTAATTTATATTCCTTTTTTTTATTTTTTATCACAGGATATTGCACCACAGTACTCTGGTGTTTTACATGGTATGATAATAATTTCTACTTTATCTTGTAAACCTCCTGATACGGTATACAATTTTTTGTTCAAAACACATTTATTGTCATTTACAAAACATTTTTCATCGGTAAATTCCTTTGAAATTGTTTTGAACCTTTATAATTTATGCTATCTCTTTGTGGCAGCTGGTATCTAATTATTCTGGTAGTTATATTTTTGGTCTAGAATTCGGTAATTCCATCTCTTTGCGGCAGCTGGTATCTAATTAATCTTGAGAGTTTCTATGTTGGACTTTTGAACCTATTTGAATATAATTGGCCAAGCTGTGCTATGGTGGTATAAACACGTGCCGAAACCCTTCATGGAATTTTATGAAACTTGGGAAAATAAAACACGCCGGAATTTACCTACTGGCGTTGACTATTAAATTAAACAGGATTCTTACTGCATGGTAGTTGGTTGTGGCATGTATGATTATGTATGGGTGAAATAGGGTGAAATATTTGCAAAATTTTCTAAGAGTTGAGAAAATACCTGTCCTTGTACCTAGATTAAGATTTCTTACAGAGTACTTTTGTACTTTTTTCATTTCTTGTAGGAATGGCAAATACTGCTGGAACACTTGCTGCTATAATTGGAACAGTTGGAGCTGGCTTTTTTGTTGAGCTAGTTGGTTCGTTCCGAGGATTTCTGCTGCTCACATCACTCTTATATTTTCTAGCTGCCCTTTTCTACTGCCTATTCTCTACGGGAGAAAGAGTAAATTTTGACGATCCTGGTGAGTATGTATAGTATGTTTACCTTTAAACTTGAAATTTTATTTAGAATTTACTCGAGGAATACTAGTCTAGGATTTGTATATATACTTTCTTGGAGTTATGTGAATAGTTAGCTTCACTCAACAACTTCTGAAGAATCTCTCTTTTTTCTTTTAAGATACTCATGATGCGTTACACACATACATGTATGTTTTACTTGAGATTCTTGTTATTATGTTATAAAAATGCTTTACATTGGTTTCTATTGCATACTGTAATAGTTTGATTCCTGTTCATTTGTAAATTGCTGATGAAATGCATCTCTAACTCTGTACAGCCGGCTGAAGAGTACCGGAAGCTAAATAGAGTACTACTGTACAGTTCAATTACTTGTACATGAGAGGAGATTAAGTGTAGTGTCACAGATGCTTTTCATTTTCTAACTGTCATGTTATGTTGTATAAGAGACACCAACCATCTGCGGTTGTAAAATTGATGTATAGTTTTTTGCCCATGTGCATTGAAGGTCTCTTCTACATGCATTTGATCTTTTTGGTGTTCTAACATGTTGGAGAATATTCTTAAAATATAATGAACAAGGACAAAATATGGATATGGGGTG
The DNA here is from genome assembly GCF_029867415.1 of Vicia villosa. Classification (NCBI taxonomy): domain Eukaryota; kingdom Viridiplantae; phylum Streptophyta; class Magnoliopsida; order Fabales; family Fabaceae; genus Vicia; species Vicia villosa. The sequence continues at coordinate 69,798,368 of NC_081186.1, read as the reverse complement.
TTATAAGGCGCACCATTTTTAAAGGAGTGCAACGATGTGTACCTTAAATGTTTACTTTTATATCCCCACTTCATATTATCCCTTATCTCCTTGCCAACCTTTCCAGAATCTTTCACTTACTAAAAATCAATTGCAATTTCAATTGCAAGTTGTAGGAAAGATGTGGTGCTTTCAGTGATTATGATGGTGTTGTAATAAGAGCTAATTGTGTGTAGTTTGATGTAGCTTTTCCAAATCTGGAGACCATAATGGGCTAATTCAGAAGAATTTACCTGACATCCCTCAAGTTCGACCTGACACTCCTACATACTCTTCATCAAAATACTTGGAGAGTCTTGACTTCACATTCTCCCCCTTTTTGATGATGACAAACAATTGAAGTTTTTTGATCAATGTGGCTTTAGCAATGAGAGAAGCTCCCACTTAATCTATGCACCCATGAATGGGAGTTGTTTTGCATATGTAAAGAAAACTTGCTGCAACTTTTTGAAAAACACACAACAACCATATACCATAACTTTCTCTCCCTTTGTTATTAGGAAAAAGGATGGAAAAAGTATGCAAGAAGGTAAAACATATAAAATTATAGGAATAAACGGTAAAACCTAATATAGTACCTTAACGAACATAACATAGCTTAACGGACGGAAACATAAAATAGTGCACGCTACACTTTTGGAAACTAAAAACATAGAACATAACATAAGTCATAGGAAACTAAAGAACATAGAACATACAAGAACATATAAGAACATAAATTAGTCATTTTCATTCATTTCTTCATTTCCTTCTCCCTCTCGGTCATCCTCTTCTTCACTCTCATTTTGATTTTGGTAGAGTTGTTTGAGAAAGACTATGTCTTGACATATGGCGGCATGTTCCGAGGCATTGCAGAGGTCCATTTGGTGAAGTTTGTTGTAGATAAGTTCCAAAGTATATCCACCTTCGGGAGCGGGTGGTGGTGCGACCACATCTTCGGCATTCGTATGTTTGAAAGTTCTATCAACATCCTTAAAAATTCCCATATTTTTCAAACATGTGTTGCTAGAGATAATGCTAGTCCTCCCCGTGGTTTTTGACGCTGCCCGACGTACGTCAACATCACTTGCATCCACCATTAGAGAGATAGCTCTAGCATAAGGGTATCCTCCGAACAACCCTTTTTAATACTCCATGTGTCTCAAAATCACATAAGCCCAGTTAACTATTAGATTATGCTTTATTGCAAACATTAACTGCATCTCAATAGTGTCGACCTTTGTGTAGTTACCACCTTTAGGAACCAACATATATGCTAAAAAATAGTGTAACATACGGTCGCTTACCAACAAATTTTTGCTTGACAAGAAGATTTTAGAGGAATTTAACCGAGCTTGGCGAGCATATAATTCCTCACGAGTAATACGACAGAGACTAAAGTAATAATCCAGCATGTTGAAATTTTCCCAATTAGGTCCGTCGGGAGTGAAACCACGAATGATTCTTTCACCTTCGGAAGGCACTCCTAACACGTTTCCAAACTCTTCCAAAGATAAAATAATTCTCTTGTTGTTAACCTTAGTCCTAAGAACACTACTAGGGGTAATGGTCAAATTAGCATAAAATTCTCTAATGAAGCCAGGAAAGTAGAACCAAAAACTTGACACAAATCCATATACTAGCCAGGAAAGTAGAACCAAAAACTTGACACAAATCCATCTACTTTCTGATATTGTAACATCTCAGGAAACAAAAAGCTAGGTGGGGAGAAGGTATCAAACTTACCATATTTTTGAAGAAGAATACTCCTTTGCTGAAGTTGATGTAAGAGCTTTCTGGATTTTGTAGGTTGCTCATAGTCAGAATCTGAGTGATGAGAGCTGTCACCAATGGGTGCCTTTCCTTTGGCATGTCTTGAAGAAGCCATGGAAGAAGTTTTTGAAGGGATTAGGGTTTGGTGGGTGATTTTCGGATTTTTTAGAAGTAGAGGAGAATAAGTGATTTTCAGAAGAGCTTATTTGTGTGTAGTGAGAAGATGGGTGTTTATAAGGGTTTTGTTAAAGTGGAATTTTATGATGATAATGTTGGTAAGAGAAGATTTATGAGTGGGCAATTAAGAGGTTTGAAGGAGTTGATTGACCAAGGGAAGATAGGTGGAAGAGTAGTTGGAGAGAAATGAATGTGTTGACCAACATAAAAGCACTTTTATCATAGAGAGAGAAAACTTGAATTCAAAAAACAAAGAAAAAAAAACAAAAACACGTACAGGAAATCGATTTCCCATATAGGGGTAATCGATTTCCATTACTAAAACAGCCTAACAACAGCAGCGCAGAAAAATAATTTTGGACCCAGAAAATCGATTTCCCATAAAGTGGTAATTGATTTCCACACGAACAAATTTTAAAAAAACAGCTAACAAAAGTAGCTTTAGCACTCAAAAATTTGAAAGGCAATGTTGAAGTTAGCATATAAACATGTTATTATACTATATAATGCAACTTTTGATTATAGTTATAGACCATAAAAAAAAATTAGAGAGAAGTGTACCGTTGATTCATTACGGTTGTTAATGAATAAAAATTTGAAGTACTTATACATCACCTTCATCTCAGATTCCAAGCTCTCGCCGAATTTTGTAAAACGGTTCCTTTGCGAAAGGTTTAGTGTAGATATTTGCTAACTGATTATGTGTATCCACAAAAGTGACTTCAACCTCTCCTTTAAGCACATGATCGTGAAGAAAATGATGTCGAATGTCAATGTGTTTGGTATGGGAGTGCATGACCGAATTCTTTGTAATAGTGATCGCGCTTGTATTGTCGCATCGAAGGTTCACAAGAATTAATCAATGCTATTGCATGATCATAGGTTAACTACTACCTTAAACTCAACACACAAGGGGTTTAGCTCTCCATAGATATGAAGTACACACAAAGTTTGATTGAAGTCTTCATCATGATCAAGAAAATCTCTTTAATTGATGTAGAATCCACCCTCAATGGTTGCTCTCTACTGTAGAATCAGACTTTTCTCTCATTTTTGTTCACCAAAAATTGCACACCCATAATGACGGCAAGGGTTTCTTTTTATAATAAAAAATCCTGATTCGCCGTGCTCGCGGCGCGACACGGATTCCTGCGGCGCGGCCCAAAACAGTGAGTTTGGCGCGGCGCAACCTCTTATTACCGCGGCACGCCTTGCTGTATCTTTCCTTTTTTGCTTTGCTTCTGATTCTTCCAGCTTTCTTTCCTCTTCATGCTCTTGTAAGGCTACTTTTCAGCTCCAAACCTGCATCAATAGTACCTAAAGTGATTCGATTTACTTCACAACTTGAAATAAACTTATAAAGTTCAATTCTTACCGAAAAACCTATGAAACTATCACAATTTGCTTAAGTTTAGAACCGAAACTAGTCATACTAACACATGAAAATACCATAAATTTACTCCTAACATAAAACCCGATGGTGAGGTCTATACCGAGTTATTGCAAGTAACACACATAGCCCGTGGTGGACCAGTGTGAATTTTAGTTGTTCGATCATTATTTAATGTTGCTGACATTATTTTAAATTTGTACTGAATTATTTGTACTTTGTTGACGCTTTTTCTTAACATTGCACTACATAAAAAATGGAATTTTTTTATTTTTTATTTTACAAACACACAATTTACCATTGTCATCACTCATATCAACCTTAGAAACTTTTTGTTCAATCTGTAAGATATTAAATTCAATTCAATACTAATTATAGTTCTAGGAACCTATGCTTGGTTGCTTTTACCATTTTTACTACTTGAAACGATTTGGTACTCTTGTAAAATCACCATCATCGAGGCTGATACTTTTTTTCTCTATCATATATGTTTCTTTTCGGTTGGGATTAGAATTTCCTTTAAATTTCTCTAAATCAAGTTGCAAGATTGTTGTCAAGTGCTCTAGAATCCCTTAGAAACCACACAAGCGACCCTTAATTGTCTCTTCTCTTTTCAAGGTTCTTCTCGCCCAAAAACATTCATGGGATGGGCTTCTAAGAAGTTTTAAATCTCATGGTTAATGTTCATGATGGTTGAGATCTTCTCAATGAATAAAAAATCCACCAGAAATAACGTACCTTATTGGAAACTCTTGCTCTTATTATCCTTTGAGTTATTTTTCCCCTAAATGACTTATGAGTTATCAAATATTTTCTTGATAGTTTTCCTCTTTGAACCAAGTCTTCAACCACATACTTTTGATGGCGATACTCCTTAATATTGTGCATGTTACTTCTATAGATCTTTAATATCTTAATTTGTCCAAACCCACACAATATGTAACACCCACGGCCGACGAAGGCGGGGAATGGTCGTTGCTGCACAAGGCATGACAATGAGCGAATCCTGACAACTTCTAGGCAAAAACCAAATTTAAATCAGAATGAGAATGATCTTAAGGCTGTGCAGGTATGTGACTGCATGGTTGAAGGAAGACTTATAAATATTGATTCATACTACCTATACCAACAAGATGCATCTTCTTTTTCGGTAGCATAATAAATAAGATCTCCATAGTTAAGCATGTTTGACTGTGAGTATTATTTGAATGGGTGACCTTCTAGGAAGTTTCTCAAAAAGCGTGCGAGTGAGGATAGAGCATGATGAAAAGACTAGTGTTGGTTTGTGGGGTCATTTGATAATCCTGAAAGCAGTCTGGGGTGTTACGAAGGGTAACAGAGTAGACCTCTCCTAGTACGATGTGGTTCGGGTACGAACAAAGTAGAAACTGGTGGGCATGTAACACCCGAGGCTGACGAGGGAAGGAAATGGTCGCCGGTGCACAAGGCATGATACGGAGTGGCTCCTGGCAGCTTTTAGGTAAAAATTGAATTCACATCGAAATGAGAGGGATCTTGTGGCATTGTAAGTATAAGACTGGATGGTTTGAGGAAATCTTATAAGGATTGATACTACCTATACCAACAAGATGCATTTTATTTTTAGTAGCATAACAAATAAGGACTCCATAGTTAAGCGTGCTTGACTTAGAATAGTATTTGGATGAGTTACCTTTTAGGAACTTTCCCAGAAAGCATGCGAGTGAGGACAAATCATGCTAAAAAAACCCGTGTTGGTTTGTGGGGTAAGTCGATAATCCTGAAAGCAGTGTAGGGCATTACACTATCCTAAACCTTCCTAAAAAATTACATTTTTTCTTCTTGAAACTCAACGTTGGCACATTTTTAAAGAACACGCTCTCTAGAGGTGTTCGTAGGCATATACTCTTTATATCTAGATGAAGGCTGGTCTTTAGTGTCTTTGGCGTGTTATCCTTCTTTCCACTTGTGTTTTTATTTTATTTTATATATGATAAGTAAAGTTTCTTTAATCATGTCCAACATCTTCTCATATTGAATATTTATTTAGCTTTCTCGAGATAGTCATTTAAGTTATTGGATTTTGTAAGTGCACTATCCCATTAGAGATGTTTTGTATGATGTCAAAACTAGGAAAAATTTAGCATTTTTGAATATTAGACGGTATCTTTGAGTCTTAATGTGTATCTTAGTATTAAGAAGCTTATAATGCATCTAGAAAAGGTTTTATACATTAAAAACATGTTTTTACATGAAAAACAAGTCTATGTGTCGACACATATGATCAATGAGCCGACACATGTGTATGAATTTTAAAGCTTGTAGGCTCTGAAATGTATGTGTCGACACAAAAGTTTTTCAGGTCGACATATAGAAGAAAATTTTCTTCTATGAGTCGACACATACGTCGTATGATTCGACATATGTACTTGTTTTTTAAAGCTCGTAGCTTCTGTTTGCATGAATTGACTCATAAGGTTCTTCAGGTCGACACATAGCAGAAAATTTCCATCTATAAGTCGACTCATGACTTGCATCATTCGACACATGTGTCAAAATGAGTTAGGACATGCTTCAAATTTTTTGAAATTTTGCATTCTTTTCTAAACCTCTAGTTTTCTTTATTCCTCCAACTTGCACACATATAAATACCTCATACATGCATCATTTCAAACAAGATGAAACATAAACATACAAATAATTCTCTTCATCTTCAATCTCTCATCTATGCATACACACAACAATTACACATAATAATTCTTGTTGGGTGCCATCTAGATTCAGATTGATAACGTCCAATTTAGGTTGTTGAATTGTAAATTGGGTTGAGAATCTATGGGAGTTTCATTGGGAAACCAGTTAGGGTTTGTCCTCCAAGATCAATGTGTTAATTTGGGGTGATTTGCACAAGATTTTGCAATTCGGATTCAACTGAGTGAAAGCTTCGGAGAAGGCGGTTATATTGAAGGAGTAACGGTAACAAGAGGATCATTTAGAAAACTTGGGTCACGATAATTCGTAATTGGATTCTGCCGAGTGAAAGGTAATAAAAAGGTGGTACTGTCATAGGAGTAACGGTAACCGGATAATCAATTGGTATTATCGGGTGACAATAATTCACAATTTGGAGTCACCTGAGTGAAAGCTTTAAAAAACGGTGCTTCAGTCAAAGGAGTAGAGGTAACCGGAGTATCAAACTAATATTGTTGGGTGACTTAATCGAGCTCAAGATCAAGGGAAGAGAAGAAGTAAGAATCAACATCAAACATTGGGTTTCTAGGGTTGTATTGCTACTATTCTCTTGTAAAAAATTTTTGCTAAGTAAGATTGATTATCTCAATTTTGTTTGGAATTAGGGGTAGACGTAGCCATAGCGAGGACGATTTGTGAACTGCCTAAACAAATCCTTGTGTCCTCTCTCTATCTCTCTCATTTACTTTCAATTGCAAATTGTTGAATTTTTTCATTGTGCAATCGACACAGTTTGATAAACTTGTTATCATTTCAAAACTGTTTTGTTAAATTGATTACAATCCATAAGACTGCAATTGAATTTCAAATCAACAAAACCATAAAAAATATGATCAACATTTATTGCACCTCAATTGTTTGACAATTTTTTCCTTAGTGTTTGTTGCTTTATATTTCATTAGAAACACATTACTAGTGTAATCATATTCAAACGTGTTGTTTTTGAAAATATATTGTCTCAATTTTTTATCTTTATCATTGCAATGCTTATTGGTTTTAATTCATATCAATTTTTTCCGATAACTGTTTGGATTAGACGAGAGTTGATCAGGGCGTTTTGCGCTTTCCATAGTTAACAAATTGTCAAAACATAATTTTCACTAAGTATTTTTTAATTGGGGATCTATTCACCCCCTCTAGATAAGTTGCCTTCGTCTAAAAGGTTCTTTAATTTCAATGTTCTTACTCCTTTATGAAATCCCAGACTACACAAATATATCTTTATTTAGCTGTCTGTTTGATTCACCAATATGACATCCTTATTGAATCATTCAATATAGATCCTCATTGTTCCATCCTTCATTTGTCTACTTTCTTCTAAAATATCTACAAACTTTGACTATCTTATGGGTGCAGTGAAGTGGGTTGTGAAATATATGCACAATACGCTTGAAGATTTGATTGATTTTGACCTTAGGCTCATGAACCACACAACTTACCCCTCATTCAGCGTGAGGACGATCAAATTGAATTAGGAGGCCCCTTTCACATTTTAAATGTTTTTAGGGGATAAGATAGCAATTGATTCAATGGGTAAACATTCTTTCTTAGGCCTTTTCTTTTTCCTAAGACTTATACGAGTAAGAGGAGTGGTGATCATATTGTGAAGGGGAAGGGGTAATAAGTCTCTAAGAAAGTTGCTGGTCTCATGGTTTCTCATAGGAACCTAGGGGACCTCCATGTTGTGGGGAGGAAACCTTTGTTGCAAGTGCTTCCAGAGGTGAAGTCAAATAGTAAATTTGTCTTGAAGTTCCAGTGTCAGATGACCATGTCAGCAAGAGAATGAAAAGGTTATAAGTTCGTTGCAATTGTGAATTTCGTTTGTTTATATTGAGAATCCACCATCAAATCTAAGTTAAGTGCAAGCATGGAAATGTGGAAACCGTTTCCCATAGACTACACCATATAATCTACGAAGATCTTTTTCTTCAAGTATTGTTAATGGAGATGGCATTGTTGATAAACTCTGGTATGACTATCCTTCGTAACATACCATGTGATGGATGTACCTACAAACACTATGACGACCAAGCTAGTGATACTTGTAATGTAAGATTTAGGGTTTTAGAGTAGTGTATAACTAAGTCTAGATTGAAGTATTTCCTTTTATAGTAGGATTCTAGGATTTAGAGGCCCTAAAATCTTATCTATATGAACTTTTGTCTAAGAGAAAAAATGTTAAAAAATATTGTAGGTGTCATCTGGTGATCCCTGAGGATTGATCATCTGGTGCTAAAGTGTAAATGTCTCATGGTTCAAAGATACTAGAGTCTTCTTCGAAGACAAATTCCTTAAATGACAAATGTTAGAGTATCTACATGTCCTTATTATATGAAGGTCTTTAGATGTTTATCCCACCTTATGTTAGTACATTTTAGAGTGTGACCACCTTATAATTATGAGGTTCTAAATCATTCTTTGGGGGATAGCTGTTAGAGGATCTAATCGTCCTCGTGAATTAATGACCATGATTAGATACATAACTAAGTGTCAATTACTTGCAAATTACCTTAACTCCCTAGACCTTAAGATATAACTCTAAGTGGGTTGGGCCTTGGTCTACACCATAACACTTATCGTGAAAACAAATGCATTCATTGATGTTTTAACCAACATATGATGCCAGAGGTTGTTCGAATTAGGTATTCATAAGAATGTACTTTTTGCTCAATTTAGTTTAGTTTTTGCAATTGATTACACGGGGGTTTATTTTCATCGAATTGTGGCTATGTGGTTGTTCTCTTTTTTGGACTTAGGCCCAGTTTACTTTATTTTAATTTTTTAAAAATGGTATTAGATGTATACAATATATTTTTAAAAAATATACTTAATGTATATAAAATTTACTTTCTTTTCATGATTTCCATTTATAATAATATTTAGTAGTATATAAACACAGGCGTTGCAGAGTCATAGTTAACCTTAGCCGCTGTAGAGTCTTTGTTAACCCTAAGCGTAATAGAGTCTTTGTTAACCCTAGTCGTCAGAAGGTAGTCTTTATTTCTCAAGCCGCTACAGAGTCTTTGTTAAGCCTAGTCGTCAGAAGGTCTCTGCTAACGTTACCTGCGAGTTTGCTGTTAGATTTTCACGAGGCCAGAAAGATCGTTCCAGTTCTAGTATGTCGTCAGATGAGTTAATGGCTTTGAATGAAGGTATTGCGTTAGATTTCCTGTAAAATCACATGTGTCATTATCAAATCAATGACTATAAATTTAATTTATTTGATTGATAATGGATACGATCTAGTACATGTTTTTTTATATAATCTAGTAATTCAAATTCGTGATCTTTTCTTTAATTTGTCTAGTACATTTGCGACTCGTTTTTTGAGAGACGAATCACGATGTTTAGTCTTTCGCCACATTTGAACGTAGTTTAAATAAAATTAAAAAAACATCAATTTTTGTTGTTGTATTTTAGACTTTATTTGTTTAAATTTCATGGTAGGTAGAAGTTTGACCTCTTTTTAAGATCCTTGCTTTGTTTTTATTATTTGAATTTTTGTTGTTTATTTATAAAATAAATACATATTTTTTAGAGACTAATCACATTGGTCACTCTTTCGACACATTTGAGTTTTAGTTTAAATAAAAACAATATTTTTTTTATTATTGTATTTTAGATTTTACTTCTTATAATTTCATGGTAGATAGAAGTTTATCAAGTCTCTTTATAGAGATCCTTCATTTGTTTTTATTATTTGAATTTATCTTGTTTATCTACAAAATAAATACATAGATTATTCACCACAAAAATACATAAAATGAAATTATATAATTTTTTTCATATATTAAAAACTGCAAAGATATTTGATATATTAAGATGAAATTGATTTTGAGATTACATTTTTTTTTTGTGAATTCTTATTTACTTTCTTAATACAAAATAAAATGATCATATTTCGAGCTTCCACTTTCCCTCTCACTCTTCCATACTCTGTTCCATTCATTTTCCCTCTTCAATTTTATTCATTCTCTATTCTCTTCTACCTTCACATAACAATGAATGAACGAATCCATTTATCTCATTTCAATTTTATTTCATATAGTTTCCGTTCATTTTTTTATATTCTAAGTTCTGACATATTTTCAAATTTTCAAATTATCATGTTATGAAAGGTTTCCCTGAAGTTATAGAGGAGTTTTTGGAACATGAACCAACTATGAAATGTGTCGCTTTCAATCGTCGCGGTACTCTGCTAGCCGGTAACTCTCTTCTGCTTTTGCAATTTATTTTCTACTAAACACAGACACCATACACGATACAGACATTGTTAACTAGTACGCCTATATTTTATTTTCTACTAAGCAGAGACACCAGACACCAGACACGATACTGATATCGTTAAATTTTTATTTATTTGATCATTTGAATCAGCTGGGTGCAACGACGGAAGCTGCGTTATCTGGGATTTTGAAACCAGGGGCATTGCCAAGGAGCTTAGAGATGAAGAATGTTCTTCTCCGATAACCAGTGTTTGTTGGTCGAGGAGTGGTAATCGAATTTTGGTATCTGCTGTAGACAAGTCGCTAACAATGTGGGATGTTATGAGTGGTACAAGAATAACTAGAATATTTTTGATACAAACTCCTCTACAAGTTAGTTTTTGTCCAGGTTCATCGAATTCGTCTCTCTGCTTGGTATGTCCGGTTTCATGTACTCCGATGATTGTTGACTTAAACAACGGAAATACAACTCTTCTGAAAATTTCCGTGTTAGAGAAGTCGAATGGACTAAACCCTGCGGCCTCGCGTAACAAGGGGCCTGGTGGAACCCCTGTCACGCCTGCGGCTGCATGTTTTAACAAGACTGGCAACTTAGTTTATGTGGGAAATTCGAAAGGGAAAATTCTTGTGATTGATGGGAAAGACGGTGAGGTGCGCGCCATGGTTCGTGTTTCTGATTCTATAGTGAAGAATGTTGTATTCAGCAGGAATGGACGATATCTTCTAACGAATTCATATGAACGAATAATCAGAATCTATGAAAACCTCCTCCCTTTGAAAAATGAAATTAGAGCACTTGATGAACTGGATGAGAACCAAAAGGATCTGGATGGCATTGAGAAGTTGAACGCGGTAGGATCAAAATGTTTAACTTTGGTCCGGGAATTTAAAGATTCGGTCAGGAAGGTGCACTTGAAAGCACCTTGTTTCAGTGCTAACGGTGAGTGGGTTGTTGGTGGTTCTGCTAACAAATCAGAACACAAGATTTATATATGGAATAGAGACGGACAACTTGCGAGAATCCTGAAAGGGCCCAAGGAGAGTCTTCTCGATTTGGCATGGCATCCTGTACGACCGGTCATTGTATCTGTTTCCGTGACCGGTGTAGTTTATATCTGGGCTAAACATTACACTGAGTATTGGAGTGCTTTATATCCTGATTTCACAGAAATTGATAAAAATGAGGTCCTTGTGGAGGAAGAAGATGAATTTGATTTGAATCCCAGACCAAAGGTACGTGAGTGTTAGAATGTCATGCAAGTTATGTTTTTCTGCACGACACTGACATTGATACGACAACACTTATAATAAAATTAAATGTGATCGCAAGTGTCTGAGTTGACACAGACACATGCTTTTAGAAGTGTCAGTGCTACATAGCTTTCTTTCCAGTGTTCATTTTTTGATCCGAAGTTCTTATAATTTCAGGTAAATGTATCCGATGTTGATGAAGATGAGGAAGTTGACATCTTGACGGTGGAGAAAGATACCACTTTCAGTGACTCTGATATGTCTCAAGAAGAGTTATGTTACCTGCCAGTAACTCCCATTCCCGATCCTCCTGAACTACTGTTGATTCAGGAACAAGTTCAGGAACCACAAGTTCCTGAACCTCAAATCATGCTTTTAGAATACTATTCAAATCCGGTGGACAACAATAACTCTGGATCTTTTATTCCCGAATCAGCTGAACCAAATGTAGAGTTGATGAATCAAGCCTTAACATTATATATAGATGATGGTGAGGGAACAAGGGGTAAAAGAATGCGAAAACCTTCTCAGAAGATGCTGGAGTTGCAGGAACAACAAGCCAAGAAAGCATCAAAATCCAAGAAAAAACTTTTAAATGAGGAAAATAATGGTAATGAAAATGGTTTTTGCCATTCTTTTATTTAAAAGCATATATTACTATTTCCTCTATGAAGGTTGCAAATTTTACATATTGGCTTCAACATTATTTACAGATGATGCTAATGCTAATGCAGATGCGGAGGGAACACATATTAAAAGAGGGCGAAAACCTTCTAAGAAGGATAAAGGTAATGTTTTTTATTATTAGGAAATTTAGGAAATTTCGGCCGAATAATGAAGGATTTCTTGAATTTACTTGTCAATTATGTTTAGATCTTTGAATTATTCATTCGAGAAATTAGATGCTTAGATGTGAATCAATGTTTTCCTATTAAGTTTAAGTATGTGATTCTATCGTTCTTAAAATAAAATAAATTCAAGTTTGATGTTAGGATCTCTTAGTTGAAACTCAATGAGAAAAGTAGTTCTCACTCCAGGTTTATTTATTCTTTTTTCAGGCAAGGAACCACAAGTTTAGCCGTATGAAGAGGTGGGAGCAATGGGGTTTTGGACTTTGGTTTTGTATTATCATTAAAGTGGGATTGCTTATGATGTAACATCACTTTGTATTTTATTTTTATTTTGAAATTTTACTCTGAGGTTGCTATGCCAATCATATTCCAGAGAACACCTATGTTGTATTATTATGTTTAACCCTTTCATATTAAGTTTCCTAGATAGTTAATATAAGGGTGTTACAATAATTTTATTTAGAGAAAAGTTATCTTTACACTTTATGCAACACCTACACCGTATAAAGTATGGATCAAATGTACAAATTTTATTTTTTTGAATAATTTAATCAACTTTGGTATATGTGTAGGACATTTTTACTTTGTTTTTATGTATGGTGTACAATGGGGTGTAAGAAAGTGGTGTACAAATAGCACCTCTCTTTTATTTATATCAAATATATGTCTTATTCTTTTGGTTATTCTTCCTTTGTTTTAATTTCTACAAAATTATTTTATATTTGAAATTGATCCATACAATATGTATGGCTTACATATAAAAATAAATTACATGCTAGTCTAAATAGACAAAATAAACAATTATAGATTTTTTCAGGCAAGGTCATGCTTGTATATGACCACAATTGAATATGAATTACCTGAATCTTTCTCAAGTCTAATGAGATTCGTCATGTTCGCGAAGATTTTGGACGGATAAAAATGTAGTGGAACTAGACAATTAGGATTTATGGTTGTGTTTGTGCTAATAATGCCACTAGCCGAAGTGGGTGAAGATTTCACAACCACGATACAAGGGAAGATGCACATTAGATTAGGTCAACAATATACATCCAAAAGCATAAGACATGAAGCCAAGCTCGGGCCATATATCTCAACGTTGAGGTAACACTAACACATTATTCACGTAAATAGACGAATGAGACTACATTTTTGTAGTTCACGATTCTAGGACAAATATGATAGTTTCATATATAAATACTATTGTAAATCATTCGGGACATGCGATCTGTCAAACTATTTTACATATTTTATCTCTTTACTTTATTTATTTATTTTTAGTGAAATAGCTCCATATCCTCACACATCGTACTTAATTCTCTCTAGAGTAGATAAAGAACCCACTATTGAGAAATATAGTTCATTCTTCAACGTAATTACTTTAAGACAAGGGAATCACAATCGAAAATTATTAGTCGATCCTTGACTATATTTCAATGTTGGACAATACATTTTGCACTCCCAATAGAGTATTACGACCAATACCACTAGAAAATTCTATTCACCAGATTAAATCTATATTTGGCGTATGCACCCACAAACCAGAAAGAGCATAAGTATAATGGATCAACCATCCACATCATTTACGATGAAGTCAAGCAAACAACAATCTAATGAAGCTTCACAAAGAGTGGAAATGCCCGCAACCATACCTCTCGCCATCACATCTAGAGCTATGACATTTGATCCACTTCAGGAACTAGTGGTAGTTACAAAGTCTTTTAATAGACAACATTTGAATATTAAGTCTTTACTTAGCTTGTTGGCATTATAAGTATGATTCATAACAAGGTCCAACAAGTTAGGGAGTTATAAACCAAATGAGTCTATTCATGTAACAATTCTATAGCGTCAACAATCTAAGAAGTTTAACCAAGGCTAGAAAGTTATTGTTACTCAAATCCAGCTGATCAACCCAACAACAAGACCTTCTCAATTCCAACGGATTCCTATGCAATATGTACCTTCTATTCTTTGCAACTCCTAGCCTAATACTTTTTCCATTACTAACCCTAGGGGACACCCAATGGCGAATGATAAATACAATCTGGTTAATCTTCAATTTAGATAGGTACATTTGGCAAGAATGACACTTGAAGTCCTATGCAACATGTACCTTCTATTCTTTGCAACTCCTTTTTCCATTACTACTCCTAAGGGACATCCAATGGCAAATGAAAATACAATTTGGTTAATCTTCAATTTAGATAGGTACATTTGGCAAGAATGACACTTGAAGCAGTTGAATAAGTTGGTATGTTATCACCTACACTATACAACTAAGAACATGTCATATGTTAGAGGCAAGTATGAAACACTATGCAAGCTAAGTAAGATCCCAACCTTATAGGCCATACACTCTAAGTGTACTTTGTGATACAACACAAGACCATTGATAAGCATTGTATAAGAAGCCCTATTTTGATTGAGTGTGGAGATTGATAAGCTTTTCTAGGGGCTATAAAACTCCAACTTTGCTACCTTTTTCGAAAAAGATGGCTAGTCAACTATGGAACATATCCAAAGATTCAATACATAATCCAATGAAGTAAACCTAAACAAGTTCCACAAACTACAATTATTACCTTTATCATGGAAAGCTATGATTTTTTGGTGTGCCCCACATTCTCTCTCTCTCACACATTTTTTCTCAACCTCTCCCCCACCAACTTTTCTCAAAATAAATAAACAAACTATCAAACACTAAACACAGTTGGATATATGCCGGCGGCCAATATATTTATGATCCCAACTACACTCACATATTGACCTAGCATCACAGCAAGCAAAGAAAAATTGACCTGGTTTATTTTTACCACTTCTCATTGCATAGAAAACTTTATTTTTCTACTGTTATTAATAACTTTTTGTAAAAAAAATTATGAATATTTGTATGACTTTGACCTTTTATAAAAAAATTAAATAAAAAAATAAATAAAGCAACTCATTCTCGTTGGCCAAGAATAAAATCTCCATGAAGAAATAGTCCTAGAGAAAATAAACTACTATAATGAAAGAAAATTCAAATAACACGTGGAAGCGGAATAATAGCAATTCTCTTAGATATTTGCTACAAGAAATGATCATTGAATCTTCAAAATCTTTAGCATCTACAAATGAAGAAATCAGCAAGCAACAATTTGCAATATCAATCTAGTCAAAGAAAAAAGAATCCAAATTTTCATGATATTACAGAAACTGATTCAACAAAGAGAAATTCAGGACTCAAAAGTTTCATATCTATTGTCAAAAAACTTGCTTTGATTTTCAGTGGCAAAAGCAAAAAAACATCCTCAAATGTTGTTGGAAGTGATGACAGAAAGAATACATCAAAAGGAAGATTCATGGTATCATGTAAGTATAATCAAAAAGAAAAAAAAGTTGTTTTTTGTTTTTAGATTATTTGAAATGCTTTTGTTATGTTAGTTTATGGTTATTTGATTGTGCGGTGAAAAAAATTGATTTTTATCAGATGAGTACTTTTGTAGCATTTTTCTAAGATGAGATTTTTCTGTCTTAATTTCAGCTTCAACTGATTTATCATCTGATAGTACTAACAAGAATTCATCAAAATGGAAATTTTCTTCTTCCTATGCATCATCTAGTAATACAAGTGGACAGCTTGGGATTGGGAATTTTAGTTTTGATGAAATTTTTAAGTCAACTGCAAAATTCTCGCCGGATAATCAGATTGGTGAAGGTGGATTTGGAACTGTTTATAGAGGGAAGCTTAATGATGGAACTATTGTCGCCGTGAAGCGGGCGAAGAAGGTATGAGATAGCATAATGTTCTTCTTTTCATGATTTTCAATCTTCTTAACTTGTTGCATTTGTTATTGTAGATGGTGAAAATATGCCTTTGATTAGATATTAAGACTATGTTTGGATAAACAAAATAATTAAGTGCTTATAGTGTAAATGCTTATGAATTAACTATTTCTAAAAAAAATAAAATAAAGACAAACTCTTTTCATGTATGATATATAAGCTGTTTTCATAAGCTATATTGTAAAGCTTATAGAAATAACATGAAAACAAGTTATGACATGTTATAAGGTGATGTTGGAAATTTCGCCTTCCAGGTCCGCCCTCCGCCTTTAGTTGTCCGATTGTAGCATTTGTCTTGGCTTGTAAGGTGATTGTCAGACTACCTATTGTCCGATGCGAGACTTTTAACACACTCCCCCCCACACCCAATATTCCGCCCAACATTATTGAACTTATGGGTGGTCTGATAGCGGAAACCAAATACACGTGGCCCAACAAATCTTAATCAGAGATATTATCTTAGAAATGTAGTTTGAGACTAACTCAACCCTAAAAAACCAGCATGTAAGGTAAAGATTGCCTCCACTTGTAAGCATATGGTCAGACCATATATTGTCTAAGAGACTCTTAACAAGTGACTTTATGAGTGCTTATGAGGATAAGTTCAAATAAGGCAATCCAAACAAACCTTAAAGAATATTTACTAGCATATATTATTGAACAGCCACTTTAGTGCAATTCTTTTTGGAATTTTTTCCAATGTAGTCAAGTTTTTCTTTTGCAGGAAGCTCTGCAGAGTCACTTGTATGAGTTCAAGAATGAAATATACACTTTATCAAAAATTGAGCACTTGAATCTTGTGAGGTTATATGGATATTTAGAGCATGGAGATGAGAAGCTTATTGTTGTTGAGTATGTTGCTAATGGAAATCTCAGAGAACATTTAGATGGTAAATCTTGCATTGTACTCTCTAATCTGTAATGCTAAGAATCGGGAAACCGAAAAACCACTGCATATTCTGAATTTATAAAACTAGTCAATTATTTATGCAGGCACTCGAGGCGATGGACTAGAAATCGGTGAGCGCCTAGACATAGCAATCGATGTAGCTCATGCAATAACATACCTTCATATGTACACAGGTATGTCATAATGTCACATCAGGGATTCATATCGTATTTAAAATCAAATTGAGATAAAACTCGATGTATAGTAAGATACTGATAACAACTGAATTTCGTGTTGTTTAACTTGACAGATAATCCAATTATACATCGAGACATCAAAGCATCAAACATCTTAATTAGTGAGAATCTAAGGGCTAAAGTTGCAGACTTTGGTTTCGCAAGGTTATCCGATGACCCTGGCGCAACTCATATTTCAACTCAAGTTAAAGGAACTGCTGGATATATGGATCCTGAGTATTTGAGAACATATCAACTCACCGAAAAGAGTGATGTTTATTCATTCGGCGTATTGCTCGTTGAAATGATGACAGGAAGACATCCGATTGAACCGAAGAAACAAATTGACGAGAGAGTCACAATCAGATGGGTATGCATGCTAAACCATCTTTTACTTGAACATATCCAATTACAAATCACTTTACATTCGACTCACTTCTAGTTAGAGTGTATGTTTGGGATGTCTTTAGGTTTTTGACAAAATCACAATGTAGCCAAAATCACAGTAACTTATCGTGATTATGACAATCTCACCATCAACCGATTCAACAGAATCAATTCATTCAAAATCAATTTTCATCTGATATAATTTGTGTGTATGCGTGCAGGCAATGAAGATGCTGAGAAAAGGAGAAGCTGTGTTTGCAATGGATCCAAGATTGAGAAGAAATCCAGCCTCCATCAAGGCAATGAAGAAGGTTTTCAAGCTAGCTTTTCAATGCCTTGCACCTTCTATACATGCAAGGCCACCTATGAAGAATTGTGCCGAAGTTTTGTGGGGAATCCGAAAAAGTTTTAAAGACGAAATCACACCTATTCCTACATTACCTTCTCATCAATCCGAAAACATTCCTCAAAGAGAAAAGAATAAGCATATGGTATTCGGTATTGAAGATGATGACAGCTACAAATTTACCTCCGCGCCTAATCACATTCGTTCATGAAATTTGTTTATTGTTTGAATTGTTCAATCATGATTTTTAAATTGCGGTCGTGAAAGATGTGTATGCAATTGCAGATACCTCTAAAACCTTTATATTGCGGCCGCAATTATAGTTGCATACTGCAATTTCAAACCACGGTTTAGATAGGCTATCGTGTAATGCCAATGCCAGTTTGGCTTCAATATGATTGTATTTTTTTCCGAACATTTGATTATACCGTATTGATTGATACGTTTATGCGCAACATTCTAACATATGAGAGGAAAAGGAGTTTAAGTTAAGAGAATGATAAACATTGGGAAAACTCTAAGACATACAATGTAGCAGCAACTTCGATATAAATCATCAGAATCGCGCATTCGGCTTCACAATAGTAGCAAATAATATTCATTCCAACATACTCATAAAAATTAAAATGAAGCTAACTAAGAAAAATCATGATACTAATTAGTGAATCTCACTATCATACATTTTTTTGTCTCTTAATTCTCTATTACTCAATCTTATAAGCATAGAGAATAAGGCAAAACTCAAAAGTAGAACCATTAAGAGATGAATAACAACCAACACTAGCATCATCATTATTTTCACTAGCTTCAACAACACTACCTTCTTTTTCACTTTCAGCTTCAACAGGCCCAGGCTTAAATATGAAAAGTCCCGGCCCCGAACCGGAACCGCTAAACAACCAATCATGAACATCCCAAAAAACTTGCACAGGTTGTTTATTCACCATAACAGTTTGGTTCCCTCTAAACTTCCACTGCAAATTCTTAACATGAATCAAAGCAACCCCGTCGACGGTAATCCACATTTCGGGATCGACATTAGGTCCGCCGTTCGTTAAACTATCAACAACAATCTCGTTCTCTTTTCTCTTCTCGTCGAACTTCGCCTTTGTAGCGAAACTTTTCTTCGCGAAAACATTTTCTTTCTTCACAAGTAACACCGCGTCGACCAGCGCAGGTCTAGATTTCGTTCTTTTGTATGCCTTTTTCTTGTAATCTCCCAACAACAAAACAACCTCCTCGTCTGAAATTAAGGCTACATAGTAATCGCTACTCGGTTCAGGACTACCTGAGAATTTCGCGTTCCGAAGATCCCAATAAACCTCCACTTGGTTCCCTTCGACTTCGAATGTTTTGTACCCTTTTTTGCTCCAAAAAGGCCACGATTTCACGTCAATCTTGCAGCTGAATTTTGTATCACCTCCCACGCTATCGATCGTGATGTGTAACGAATGGTTCATGAGATTTTTGCACCATAGAATTGATACATTTCTCCAAAATCCAGCTACATTGGCTTGGTACAAACATGTTACCGTGCTTTGCGCAACTTTGCTCGGAACATGATCATCTATTGTTTTCTCTGCTAAATTATATGATCCTTGTGTCGATACCGATTGTGATCTAAAGGCGCGAAAAGCCATTAAACTTTTTCTCTCTAAATCATAAAAAAATTCAAATTTTCAAATCCCTTATAGCATCATCAATATAAATATTCATCTTCTAATGCCATTGGTGTAAACAACAATTTCATCTTTACACATTTTCCATCCTTTATATGAAGAATGAAAAATTGCAGATGTAATGTAACTCTCAATATAGATTCTTTGATGACAAATGAATGAAACTATTGATAACCCTTTGAAGATGTTATGATTTATGAGTGATAGGATGAAATCTGCAATGGTGATGATGTTAGTTTTTTTGTTTGCATGAATTTTGAGGTGAGAAAGAGAAAGTTTGTATATTTTGGAGAAAAAATCTCGAACTAGAGGCTAGAAATAGAACATGCCCGAAAGACAAGGGAGCATAAGGAATGTCCTTTCAACTTTCAAGCAATGATTTTACTATGTTTCTTCCAATATTACTTTAGGAGTAAGACAAAATTCAAAGTTTGTCTTATAATTGACTAGTAGTACGATGTTTTTTTCTTTGTTGTCTTTAATTGTATATCTAATTTATCATTGATGTTTAAAATTAATAATCTTCTCCATTAGAATTTTGACATTTGGGAAATAGGTTAGACTTAGAGTTTTGTATCAAATTTTAATAGTTATAACTTCTACATATTTTTTCTTTCTATATATAGCTAAAATAAAGTATCATAAAACTATCTCTATTATGCATGATGACCATTTGTTGACTAATCTTGTGATTATTGCTAATCATTTGTTTTTTTTATTTATTTTGAAGAGATTTTGATTTTCAATACCAACATTAATTCATTAGATAATGGTTTGATTGAAGAAATCATTCCTAATCTTTTTAATGAATGAAACAATAATATGTTTACTAGCATGTTCATAGTAAAAAGGAGGTCAGAAATGTCAATTTTTGTGTCTAGGATTTATTGGGTTTATTGTTTTTTTTATCACATTTTTAGGAGGAAGTTTTTGTTGCACATTTGAAAACTCTAAAATATTTTTGAATTTATTTATAGATACATCTTCGAACACACTAAATATCATTCTTTTAACAAAATTTAGTTCAGAGATACATCTCCGAACAGACCCCTGAAGTCATTTCATAATGTTTCATTTAGATGATTTATCATTTAACCACTCAATGATATTTTTCGGAGATATATCTTCAAAAATTAGATATATGACCACCTTGCATGATCAACTCTCTCACACTTCAAACTTCCTCCATAACCAAAAATCCTTAAAAAATTTATTATTCATTTTCAACCAACTTTTCGATTCCAAACCAACATTCTTGGATTTTATCACATCAAAGGGAGCAAAAGAAGTTGCAATTTAAGGTAAAGTTCACTTATTTCACCCCTCATTGTTTGCATTAATCTTGTTTTTGAGCTACAAAAATGTGTGCTTTGTCCGAATATACATATTTGAATTCACTACCATAATTTTGAATGTGTATATCCGAATTTTTTTGTTACTAATTATAAGCATTTTTCGGTTTTTGGTTCTTATTAGATATGATGCACCCGAATATGTTTCCCAAAGCTGTTGTAAGTAATGATGTAAAACCGAATATAGTGAAGAGTGATGTTAAATCAGATGAAGTGAAACATGATGTAAAAATGAATGAAGTGAAGGATGATGATAAACTGGTTCTTTTCGAGATAGATGTTGGTCAACATTTCATAAATGAACAACTATTTATTGCTCGTGAACATATGCTTCAATGGGTCCGCATGGTAGCCAAGAATTCGAGGTTTGACATTGTAATTGGAAGACTCGACAATGGTTATAACTGAAGGCAAGCATTAGTAACCATGAGATGCGAGATAAGTGGCATGTACGTTCTCCTATTTCGAAGTTGAAATGTGATGACACCGGAACGAGAAAATATGGTTGTCCGTTTAAATTTGCGCGGATATTGTAACGTAGATGAAATATGGAAATTTAATGTGATTTTTAGAATACATAACCATGCCTTGCAAACAGAGCTAGCTGATCATCCGATCGTATGTCGCCTTAAACCGGAAGAGAAGGAAATTGTTTCGAACATGTCTATAATCAGAGTCTTGGAGAGTCCAGGAGAGTCGGAAGTACCAACAGAACTAATGCTCTAGGACCAGAAGAGAGGAAGACGACATATCTCAACACAAAATCTTAAGGTGTTAGGTAAATGGGTCATCTCTCATATAAATTCAACATTTCACCATTCATAGGCAATGTGAGACTTTAACAACTCATACTTGCACCCAACATTCCACCCATTCATAAGCAATGTGGGACTGTAACCACTCATAAATGTTGGATGCAAGTGTGAGTGATTAAAATTCCCACATTTCCTATGAATGGGTGTAATGTTGGATAAATAAGAGAGATGACACATTCACCTACCACCTTAAGGTTTTAGGTGGAGATGTGGTGTCTTCCTCTATTGTGGTTCTAGAGCATTTGTCCCATTAGTGCTCCTGACTCTCCCGGAATCCCTAACAATGGTATCAGAGTCGTGGTTAGGCTTAGTGGTGGAGCAGGAGTTGGATCCAGTGTTGGATCTTGTTATAGGATGTGGGGAATTCACACTTGTGGGCGAGAATGTTGGGTGCAAGTGTGAGTGATTAAAAGTCCTACGTTGCCTATGAATGAGTAGAATGTTGGATTTATAAAAGAGAAGACTCATTCACCTACCAACTTAAGGTTTTAGGTGGAGATATATTGTCTCCCTCTCTTGTAGTCCTGGAGCATTGGTCCTATTGGTGCTCCCGGACTCCACAACACAGAGTGGCACAGAAAAACATACTTGAGATTTGAAATGGAAACAACCAGAAAATGTTTCAAATATCAAGCAGGTATACAATGCACGTCATTGAAACAACATGGCGATAAGGGGTCCAAGATCCGAAACGAAAAAACTTTTGAAACTTTTGGATGAAAACCATTATGTTTCTAGGTACAGAGTTTGTGATGATTAAGTAATAGTTCGAGACATACTCTTGAATCATCCCGAAAGTATTAAGTTTTTCAACACATTTCCCACTGTCCTCTATAGAGAAGACGTTTTTAGTGGAATTTGCATTTTTGGAATCCGAAAAAGAGGTCAACATTACATGAGCCTTGGAAATAAGCAGGGTTTGTTGAAGGATCAAGAAAAATTGGTGAAGGTAATAGTCATCGATCGAGACATGGCAATAATAAATTCGGTTATAAAGGTGTTTCCTACATCGTACGCATTAATTTTTTGATATCACATTACAAAAAACGTGAGGAGTCGGCTTAAACTCGCGGTAGGCACCAAAAAATTAAGGGTGAAGATAGAAAATGGTCAAACCAGTTGTGGTGGTGGAAAAGATAATGGATGCACGGACGTGTATATTAAATTCATCCACTGAAGACTTGTATGTTGCATTTGTAATGAATTTTAGGAGTGTGTGTTCCACATATCCAGATTTTCTAAATACGTTAAGAATACTATTCTTGACCAAGTGGATGAGAAGATTGTTTGTGCTTGGACTGATCGGGTTAGACACCTCGACAACACAAAAACCAACAAAGTTGAGTTTGCACATTCGGCATTGAAGAAATGGTTGGATTATAGTAAGGGTGATTTTTGTAGAGAATGAAATGTTGTGAATCAAATGCTCCAAAATCAACATACCAAAATATAACTACTTTTGGTCGGAGCATAACCGTGCAAGAACATTGATTCAAAGACAACATTCTTTATTCATAATTGGTTGGTTGTGTTTCTCGGTCTGGATTGAATTTCATCTTTCATGAAGCGAAGCGAGCGTAACAGACAAGTACGAATAAGGCCAAGTGTGGATGTATAGTTAGGAAGACTTACAGTCTTCCATGTGCTTGTCTCATTGAAAAAAAAAATTAAGATTAATTCCCTGATACATATGGATGAAGTTTACAACCATTGGAAACGACTCTAGTTTGATGATGATGGTGTGTTGAATAATGGTAAAGCAAGTATAACTATCCATACCAAGTGGGAAATAATCCAAGATAGATTTTCTAAGGAAAATGACAACGTGGAATTGCACATCAAAGAGCAGTTGAGGAAGATTGTCTATCCGGAAACCATAAATTTGAAACTTCATTCGGAACCAGTTAAAACTAAAGGTGCCTCTAAAAAGTTATAACCGACTCAAGATGACAATTTAACAAAGTGGTCTTCATCATACTTTGAACATGTTGATTCACATTTCCCGGATTCTCCAACTCCAAAATCTCAAAAAAGTGTGCACAAGAGTGCTTGAATTAGCAAACCACCTTGTAATACGGTGGGAGAACTGACTTTTTTTAAAAATGTTGCGGATAGCAAGAGTCGCCACCGACTTTTATTTTATCCAATATATAGAAAGGCTAAAAGAACAAGAAAAGATCTTTTAAAAAGATTTTGAGTTCGGGGGGTAAGTGTTGAGTGTCTTTTGTTGTTTCTATTCGTATGTTTTTAAGGCACTTCTTAACCCTTTTTCTATGTTTTTAGAAGAATAGCTTATGTAAATAAGTGATTTTTGTAATATGTAAATATTTGGTATTTTGACCTATTTTCTAGTATTTCAGTTATTGGTGATAGCAAATGTTCAGAAAAATCGGGAAAAAAGTCGAAGAATCGAGGATTTTGGCAACTCTGAAGGTGTCAGTGTTCCTCTTGTTTTCGCCCGGCGAATTGCTTGGAAGCGATGCTCCGCCCGGCGAGTGGTAGGCGAGCCAGGGGCGAAGCAGCTCATTTTTTGGCCATCTTTCTGCTCTGGAGCGCCCGGCGGAGCATCTGTCTCGCCGGGCGGAAGAAGATATTTTTTTTGGGTTCTTTTGTGTACTTTTAAGGTCACGTGGCCTGTTTAGTGGGTTTCGCCCGGCGAAGCTGTTCTTCCGCCGGGCGAATCTGGGCTGATGTGCCATGCTATATAGTGCTTTTTAGATATTTTGAGACCCATATTCCATCTTTTATCTCTCTCTCTTGAATCAAACTACACCATTTTGGAGTGAGAAAACCCTAAAACTTTCATTGTTAGTAAAATTTAAGTTTTTACCCATCAATCTTGGAGACTTCCATCTTGATGTTCATAAAGCTTGATAGTTTGCTTGTTGCTCAAGTCACCATGGAAATGGGTGGCTAAACCTTCTTGGTGTCAAGATTAGAGGTAGATGATTTGCTTTTAGTTTGTATTTCTTTTGATCTTTTGTATGTGAACAAGTGATGATATATATATGGTGAAAAACCTTGTGTTTATTTATTTATGAGATTTGTATTCTATTTGAGAAAATGTTTTCAAGTCTTGACCTAGGTTTTTTATCTATCAACAAGTAAAGTTTAGAAATAGCTTTGTGAGTTGATATTTGCCTATATTAAGCCTTGAGTGTTGTCATTTTGATAGTTAGGTTGAGAGATCATTTAAGGATCAAAATGGAAAATTTCACAATATGGTTTAGACATGAAACATATTGAGAGGATTGTGATTATATGTATCATTCATGAGTTCACATACTTGATCAAGAAAATATCTTAGAAGCAAATTATCAAAAATCTAATCTTGACATTCTTTTACCATCTTTTAAAACCACATACCAAGTTTAGCACTTCTTGCATGAGATTAAAGAACTACGTTACCAGAATCAAAACCAAACCCCATGATAACTTTAACTCACGACAAAATAGACTATAGAACGTCGGTGATATCGCAATAATCCCTGTGGAAACGATAAACGAAAAGTACCACATTACTCTTTCAACAAAATGGCGCCGTTGCCGGGGATTGTTGTTTAGATATTGCAAGCATTGCAATAGTTTGTTTTGTATTGAGTCTTATAATTAAATTCTTGTTTCTAAGATTATATTCCTTGTGTTTGTTAATTTGTTTGGTTTGTTTTTCAGACTACAGTTTATGCGAGGACGTGTACCTGCAGATCAACTCCTTTTTGATCCTGAGATTGAAAGGACTGCGCGTAGAGAAAATAGCAAAACTCGTAGGAGGAGACAACTAGCTAGGGAAAGAAGACAACAACAAGAAGCATCTTCTTCTTCAACTCAGGTTGAAAACTTGGTTGAGGAAGAAATGGCTGCGGATCCTCCACCTCGAGGGCCATGTGTTAACAGCCCTCGTCTCAATGCACAATTTGCTCGTGATCAGGCCAATGGAAGAAACTCCGAAATGAAAACGGGGTTACTTCAATTAATTTATCAGAATCCTTTCACAGGGGCAGATCACGAGGATCCATTTACTCATCTAACAAAGTTCTACGAGATCGCCGGAACAATTGGTGCTCCAGAAGACCAAGAAGAACAGGTGTTCAGGAGACTCTTTCCTCATTCCTTAATTGGAAAAGCTAAGGAATGGTACCTTGATCAACCAAATAATGTCATGACAAATTGGAACGAGTTAGAAGAGAAGTTTTTGGATCGGTTCTTTCCTCACAATAGGTTCATGGAAGCGAAAACTTCTATTGCGGTATTCTCTCAAGGTTCGAATGAATCTCTCAATGAAGCATGGGAGAGGTTCAAGTCCATGGTTAGAAAATGCAAAGGTCATGGGTTTGATGAATTGTCTCAAATCCATATCTTTAGGAATGGACTCCAACCTCAACCAAAAACTCTTTTAGATGCTACCGCGGGTGGTTCGTTGATGTCAAAAACAGCTGCTGAAGCAATTGCTATCATTGATAGAATGGCTTTGAATGATCATCAAGGGCAACACAATCGTAGTGCATTGCAAAGAAAACCGGGAGTTCTTGAATTGAATACTAGTGATGTAATACTTGCTCAAAACAAGTTATTGACACAACAAGTAGAATTGCTCACTCAACAAATGTCAAAACTCCCTCAACAAATCAAAGAGATAAATGGGATCCCTTCTAAAAATCAACATGTGATGTGTTGTGAATTGTGTAGGGGTGACCATCAAACTGGTTTTTGTCCTCCACCGGGTGAAGAGGTGAATTATGTGTCTAATCCTAATCAAGTTTATGGTGGGAGACAACAACAACAACCTTACAACAATAACCAAGGTTACCAACAAAGAGGTAATCAAGGTTATCAACAAGGATGGAGGCCGGAAGCGGGTCCATCGAATCGTCAAAATCCTTATCAAGGTGGTTACAACCAACAACTTTAACAACCCCAACAACCAAAACTTTCAATAGAGGACACTCTTAGTCAATTTATGCAATTGCAAATTGCAAGCCAAAAGAGTACGGATGCCTCCATCAAGAACCTTGAAACTCAAGTCGGGCAATTGTCAAAGCAACTTGCCGATCAAAACAAAAGTCCTTTTCCGGCTACTACACAAGAAAATCCTCGTGAGCATTGTAAGTCAATTCTAACTCGTAGTGGTAGAAATATTGATATGGGTGTAGGAGAGATATTTGAGGAAGAAATTGTTGAAAAAGAAAAAGATAGGGTGATTGAAGTAGAAAAAAATGTTGAGGGTGATTTAGTTGAAAATGAGAAAGAGAAAGAATTAAAGGAAAAAGAAACTCTTGTGAAAGAAGGAGAAAAAGAGAGAAAAAAATTGAGTGTGAGTGAGAAGGGAAAGAAGAAGGTAGATGATTTTATACAAGTGAAGAAATTACCTTACCCTCCCGGTCCGTCAAAGAAAGAAGATGCAAAGCACTATGCTTGGTTCTTGGACATCTTTAGCAAGTTGCAAATCAATGTTCCTTTTTCCGAAGCATTAGAGCAAATGCCGATGTACT
Organism: Vicia villosa; assembly: GCF_029867415.1. Classification (NCBI taxonomy): domain Eukaryota; kingdom Viridiplantae; phylum Streptophyta; class Magnoliopsida; order Fabales; family Fabaceae; genus Vicia; species Vicia villosa. The sequence continues at coordinate 69,770,931 of NC_081186.1, read as the reverse complement.
CTAAATTTATCAAAGACATCATCACTAAGAAGAGAAGATTCTTGGATCCGGAGGTAGTCACGGTGAGCTCTTGTTGTAATGCGTTAATTCAATGCACTACACCGATTAAATCAAATGATCCTGGACGGGTAACCTTGCCGGTGTCTATTGGAAATGTTCGAATAGGCAAAGGATTGGTGGATACCGGTTCTAGCATTAATTTGATCCCATTGTCTATGGTGAGAAGGTTATGAATTAATGACTTGAAGCCGACTAGAATGACACTATCATTAGCAGATAAGTCCACAGCTCATCCTCATGGAGTTGCGGAAGACTTGCTTGTTAAGGTTGACAAATTTTGGTTTCCCGTTGATTTTGTCGTCATAGACATGGAAGAAGATCCTGATATACCATTGATCTTAGGAAGGCCTTTTATGAAGACGGCCCGAATGATGATAGACATTGATGATGGCTTAATGAAATTGCGATACCAAGACGAGGAATTATGTCTTAATCTCTTTGAAGCCATCAAGCATCCTAGTGATGACGATGATTGTTTTAGAATCGATGCCACAGAAAAAGCGATTATGAAAGTGGAGAATGAAATGCACTTGACTAATCCTCTTGAGAAAACTTTGATGGAAGCTCTTGAAGTGCTTACAAAAGATCAAGAGAAGGAAATTGAAGATTGCTTGAGAAATCTTGAGGCATGTGATGAGATGAATCCTTTTGAAGCTCAAATTGATGAGTTGAAAGATGAGCTTGAAGTTGAAGAACCAAAGGTGGAATTGAAAGTGTTACCTTCTCACTTGAAGTATGTGTTTCTTGAGAAGAATGCAAACAAGCCGGTTATCATTAGCAACGCCCTTTCTAAGGTTGAAGAAGAAAAATTACTTGTGGTCCTAGAAAGAAACCAAGAAGCAATGGGATGGACACTTTCCGATCTCAAAGGCATTAGTCCCTCCTTTTGTATGCATAAGATTTTGATGGAGGATGACTTTAAACCGGTAGCTCAACCACAAAGACGTTTGAATCCGGTGATGAAAGAGGTAGTGAGAAAGGAAGTAGTGAAAATGTTAGAAACCGGGATGATTTATCCGATCTCGGATAGTGCTTGGGTGAGTCCCGTCCATGTGGTGCCTAAGAAGGGGGGGATGACGGTGATTCGAAATGAGAAGAATGAGCTAATTCCTACTCGAACCGTGACTGGATGGAGGATGTGTATCGATTATCGTAAGCTAAACAAAGCTACAAGGAAAGATCATTTTCCCTTACCGTTTATGGATCAAATGCTCGAGAGATTATCCGGTCAACAATTTTATTGTTTCTTAGACGGGTATTCGGGATACAATCAAACTGTAGTCAATCCCGAGAATCATGAGAAGACCGCTTTCACATGCCCTTTCGGTATTTTTGCTTATCGGCGAATGCCTTTCGGGTTGTGTAATGCACCGGCAACATTTCAACGGTGTATGCAAGCTATCTTTTCCGACTTAATTGAGAAGTGCATCGAAGTGTTTATGGATGACTTCTCGGTTTTTGGGGCTTCATTTGATTTATGTTTGAAAAATCTTGATACCGTGCTAAGTCGTTGTGTGGAGTCAAATTTGGTCCTCAATTGGGAGAAGTGCAACTTCATGGTTACCGAAGGAATTGTGCTCGGCCACAAGGTTTCTTCAAGAGGCCTTGAGGTGGATAAAGCAAAAATTGAAGTTATAGAGAAGTTGCCTCCTCCATTGAATGTGAAGGGTATCCGAAGTTTTCTAGGACATGCCGGGTTTTATCGAAGATTTATCAAAGATTTTTCCAAAGTGGCAAAGCCATTGAGTAACCTACTCAACAAAGGTACGGAATTTCTTTTCGATGAATCTTGTTTAAATGCTTTCCTAGAGCTTAAAGAAAAGTTGGTAACCACACCCATAATCGTCGCTCCTAATTGGTCGCTTGATTTTGAACTCATGTGTGATGCGAGTGATTATGCGGTGGGTGCCGTGTTAGGACAAAGAAAGAACAAAATTTCTCATGCTATTCACTATGCAAGCAAAGTTTTAAATGAAGCGCAAGTCAATTACGCAACTACCGAAAAGAGTTGCTTGCTATTGTGTTTGCATTAGAGAAATTTCGTTCTTACTTGATTGGTTCCAAAATTGTGTGTTATACTGACCATGCAGCTATCAAATACTTGCTCACTAAGCCAGACTCAAAACAAAGGCTGATTAGGTGGATTCTCTTGCTTCAAGAGTTTGATCTTGAAGTAAGAGACAAAAAAGGGTCTGAAAATGTGGTAGCTGACCATTTATCTCGGTTGGTGAATACCGAGGTAACACAATTTGAAAGTGAGGTCAAAGAGGAATTTCCTGATGAGAAACTGTTTATGGTCCAAGAAGTTAGACCCTGGTTTGCTGACATGGCTAACCATAAAGCTACCGGGTGGATACCGGAAGATCTTACTTGGAACCAAAAACGGAAGTTCTTATCCGATGCTAACTTTTACGTTTGGGATGAGCCTTATCTTTTCAAATTAAGTAGTGACAATCTCTTAAGGAGGTGTGTTACTAGTGAGCAATCTCAAAGTATTTTGTGGCATTGTCACAATTCACCATATGGTGGTCACTTCAATGGATTACGTACGGCAACTAAAGCCCTTCAGGCGGGTTTTTGGTGGCCTACGTTGTTTAGAGATGCCTATCGTTATGTGTCGAGTTGTGACAGTTGTCAGCGGAGTGGTGGAATTGGTCGTCGAGATGAAATGCCCCTACAAAGCTTCCTAGAGGTGGAAGTGTTTGATTGTTGGGGAATTGATTTCGTCGGTCCATTTCCATCCTCATTTGCCAATGAATACATTTTGGTCGCTGTGGACTATGTGTCTAAGTGGGTGGAAGCGATTGCTTCACCAAAAGCTGACGGTAAGACCGTAATCAAATTTTTGAAAAAGAACATTTTTTCGCGTTTCGGTACGCCAAGGGTGTTGGTTAGTGATGGCGGATCGCATTTTTGCAATTCTCCACTTGAAAAAGTGTTGAAGCAATATGGAGTTAGGCACAAGGTTGCTACTCCATACCATCCGCAAACCAACGGCCAAGCAGAGGTTTCAAACCGTGAGATTAAAAGGATCCTTGAGAAAACTGTGTCAAGTTCGCGAAAGGATTGGTCTCAAAAGCTTGACGACGCGTTGTGGGCGTATCGTACCGCCTATAAGGCTCCAATTGGTTTAACTCCATTTCAAATGGTTTATGGTAAAACTTGCCATTTACCCGTTGAGATGGAGCACAAAGCTTTTTGGGCGTTAAAGCTTTTAAATTTTGATCCTAACTTGGCCGGGGAAAAAAGGAAAGTTCAAATTCATGAGTTGGATGAATTGAGACTTAATGCTTACAATTCCAACAAAATTTATAAGGAAAAGGTCAAATTTTATCATGATAGCAAAATTCGGCAAAAAGATTTCCAGGTTGGTCAAATGGTGCTCCTCTTCAATTCCCGTTTGAGACTTTTTCCGGGAAAATTGAAGTCAAAATGGTCTGGTCCGTTTTTTGGTCAAGGAGGTGAAGCATTTTGGAGCAATTGTGGTAGAAGACCCAAAATCCAAAGAAGCATGGACTGTTAACGGGCAAAGATTGAAAGTGTACCGTGGGTGCGAGTTCAATAGAGAAACAAGTGTGCTTGCTCTTAGTGATCCTTGATCACTTATAGCCGTCGAGCTAAACGACGTTAAACAAAGCGCTAGTCGGGAGGCACCCCGACATTGTAAGTATTTACTGTTTTTTTTAGTTGTTACTTGAGCTTTATAATCTTATTAGAATGTTGTGTAAGAAGGGAGGAAGACATGTAATCTTTTTTAAATTTTTTTTCTGAATCTGGTGTGGAGCGCCCGGCGGAGCATCTGGCTTGCCGGGCGAAGGCTGAATTTCTGTGACTGTTTGTCACGTGCTTGGGCTGCAGAGAAAGGGGCTTAATGTGTGAGGCCCACTCTTGCCCTCATTCTTGCATAATTTTAGTTTCCCCCTTTCCTTGTGCGCCCTAGCCGTTACCTCTCCTAGCCTTGCTTTCATTCCTCTTCTCTTGCTCTTCTATTCCTCAATTGTTAAGCTAAGGTAAATTCTTCTCTCTTTGTTCTCTTTTTCTCTTTTGTGTTCATGCCTATTAGACTAGAGTAATGAAATTAGTTAGGGTTTTGAAAACATTTAGTTGAAATAGGATGATATAGAGTTGTCTAGAGGTGATTAGAAGTTCCATAGAGTGTAGGAAGATTGGTGGATGATGCTGCTTGTTCTGCAGTTGTTGTTAAAACCCATCAGTTCTGCAGCATTCTGGCTCGCCGGGCGAGTCACACCAGACCTGCAAATTTTTCTTTGGTTCCAACAATCTGTGGTATGTTTTGTAGCTAATGATTTTGGTGGCTTGTTTTGTGTGGTTCCTTCTTTTTGTGCAGATGTTTAGCAAGCAAAGGAAGCGATCCAAGTCTCAAAAGGATGCAACCGCGGCTGGTAGTTCAAATCCTCCGCCAAGAGCTTTTGATGAATCGCGTTTTAGTAGTGCTATCCACCAGGACCGCATGCCAATGTTGGAAAAAAAAAGATTTTGGCGGAGAGGAAGTTTATGATTGACACTGAGGGAAGCTACAAGGAGATTGCAAACATTTTCAATGCAAAGAAGTGGGGAAGGTTGCTCACTCCGGTTGATTGCATAAACTATGAGATTGTCTGTGAGTTTATGATTGACACTGAGGGAAGCTACAAGGAGATTGCAAACATTTTCAATGCAAAGAAGTGGGGAAGGTTGCTCACTCCGGTTGATTGCATAAACTATGAGATTGTCCGTGAGTTTTATGCTAATGCACTTCAACCGGAGGGTGAGTTATGTTCTTACAAGTCTTTTGTTCGAGGTAAGGAGATCGATTTTTCGCGTAATGCGATCAGTGAGCTACTGGGCCATCCTTGGAATCCATTTGATCCAAATATCCAGACTGATGAGTTTTCTGTGGCACGAAGAACTCATCAAAACCAGGAAATAATTTCTCGTGTGATTCTTAAACCGGGAAAGCAGGTGGAATTGAACAATGTTCAGGAGCCGATTCGTTACAACAGGATTGGTATGACTCCTTTGGCTCAGGCGGTGCTTCTTCTGATTGTGTTTAACATAAGGCCTAGGTTTCATAAGTCTTCGGCACCTCTTGATGTGGCTTTGCTTGTTTATCACATATTGGAAAACAAGACGGTCGACGTTGCTAAAATCATTGCTAATGAGATGAAAATCTTCATCGAGAACACTCGTCGTCCTGGGGTACATTCTAGCGCACCTATCATTTTTCCTTGTTTGATTACTTCTTTGTGTCAAAAGCAGGGTGTTCGTTTTCCAAGTGTGGTGAACGAAAGGAAAAGAGATGTGGTTGATGATATCTACATCAACCGCTACTGTAATGCCAAGTTGGCTGCCAAGAAAAAGAAGAAGGAAGCTGGTGAGTCCTCTGCTGCAGGTGAGCATGGTGAGACTCTTGATTATGAAGATTGGGATCCGAGGTTGAGATCATCTTTAAATTATACTTGGGATGCGCTTGAGGCTGGAAGGAGGTCCAGTGAGTTCCTTATGGACTCTATGAGGAAGTTGTATCTGCATCATTCTGCACCTTCTGGTGAGACCCCCCTTTTCCTTCTCGCGAGGATTATTCCGCTTATGCAAATTGGCCTGAGGGCAGGCCTTTCTTTTCTGAGGGGGTGGATGATGCTGATGGTGATGCTGATGGAGATGGTGATGAGATTGGTGATGACATCCTTGATTAGGAGTTTATTAGTTATTTTGTCTTCGTTTCTGTCTTAGTTTTTTTATGTTTTAAGTATTTTATAACTTTTGGATGTTGGCGCTTGGCCATGTTTTGTTGTATTATGTTAAGTTTAGTTGGATTTTTTTTATATATTTTAGTTTGTAAATTTTTTTTTTTGTTTAATCTGTTGCTTCTTAGTTTGATTGTTTAAGATTTTGGTTCCGCAATTTGTCAACTTAAATGTTTGGATGGTGATGATAAAATTCTCAAAAGTGTGCAAATAAGGTATTACTTTAATCGCTTTGTAGAATGATAGCACGTTAATTAAATTAACGCTTTATGCAAATTCGTGATATGCATCATCTAGTAAATATATGTTCATGTGTGAATCATTAGGACTTAACCATAAATGTGAGTAGCTTCCATTGTTCACCGAAATATTGTGATGTCTAGTAATTATGTTTAGCTCGTTCGATTCATGCTTAATCTTGTATTCAATTGAAATTATGGAACTTAGAAAGGATCAAGGCATTGTTTGTATTATTGAGAAAAACCACCATTCCAAAAAGGCTTCATTTAACCGAATTAGTGTGTGCGCATTTGTAAACCTTTTTGAGCCGAAAGTTTGTGTGAATGAATCCATTGCATGCCAACAAATTATTAAGATTACCACTTAGTAGTTGTGTTGTTGATCAAGCAAATTTAGTCAATGATGATTCATTCTCATATTTTTCTTGTGTAAACACTTTCCCTTGAACCTTTATCTTACTTTGAAAAGCAATTCTCGTCTCTTGAGATAGAAAAGTGTGAAGTTGGGGAGAGTGGTTCCTATTTGTGAAGTTGCCACGGGAAAGAAAGTGTGGTGGGCAATGCATCTTTTAAATACATGATTATAAGAATATATGTATATATATATATATATAGAGAGAAAAAATAAAATAAAAAATCAAAAAAATAAAATAAATAAAGAGAAGATGCATTGTAAGAAAAGGAAGTGAATTGTGAGAAGTTGTGAATTGAGCAAGAATGAATTTATCAGATTGAGAATTGTTTTTCTTGTTTCTTACCAATTTTCGTTTCAATGACCTTATATATTATCCTTTCCTTTTTATCCTAAGCCAAGCTACAACCGAGAAAAGTCCTTTGTGATCTTTGTTCCATGGTTTTCTTTGCGAACTGTCGAGATGAACGTATGAATTGTTATGGATGTTAATATAGTTATTAACGAGAGTGTTTTGTCCATTGTTTATATTGTGTATAATCCTTGTTTTGTGAGAAATTTAGGTGATTCATACATGAGCATGTTATGGAAAAGATTTGCATTTTGAAGTTTGTGTTTAGGGTTTAATTCGTTATAGTGCTATGTATCTATCTAAGTTATGAAGTTGCCTTGGGTGTGCACTTGTCAAGTTTGAACCATTCAAGTTTTGTTTGGTTGATTTTGTGCTTTGAATCGTTTTGGTTTAATCTTGAAAACTTTCCTTTGATTGAGGACATTCAAAGATGCAAGTTGGGGAGATTTTGTTGAGTGTCTTTTGTTGTTTCTATTCGTATGTCTTTAAGGCACTTTTTAACCCTTTTTCTATGTTTTTAGAAGAATAGCTTATGTAAATAAGTGATTTTTGTCATATGTAAATATTTGGTATTTTGACCTATTTTCTAGTATTTCAGTTATTGGTGATAGCAAATGTTCAGAAAAATCGGGAAAAAAGTCGAAGAATCGAGGATTTTGGCAACTCTGAAGGTGTCAGTGTTCCTCTTGTTTTCGCTCTGGAGCGCCCGGCGGAGCATCTGTCTCGCCGGGCGGAAGAAGATATTTTTTTTGGGTTCTTTTGTGTACTTTTAAGGTCACGTGGCCTGTTTAGTGGGTTTCGCCCGGCGAAGCTGTTCTTCCGCCGGGCGAATCTGGGCTGATGTGCCATGCTATATAGTGCTTTTTAGATATTTTGAGACCCATATTCCATCTTTTATCTCTCTCTCTTGAATCAAACTACACCATTTTGGAGTGAGAAAACCCTAAAACTTTCATTGTTAGTAAAATTTAAGTTTTTACCCATCAATCTTGGAGACTTCCATCTTGATGTTCATAAAGCTTGATAGTTTGCTTGTTGCTCAAGTCACCATGGAAATGGGTGGCTAAACCTTCTTGGTGTCAAGATTAGAGGTAGATGATTTGCTTTTAGTTTGTATTTCTTTTGATCTTTTGTATGTGAACAAGTGATGATATATATATGGTGAAAAACCTTGTGTTTATTTATTTATGAGATTTGTATTCTATTTGAGAAAATGTTTTCAAGTCTTGACCTAGGTTTTTTATCTATCAACAAGTAAAGTTTAGAAATAGCTTTGTGAGTTGATATTTGCCTATATTAAGCCTTGAGTGTTGTCATTTTGATAGTTAGGTTGAGAGATCATTTAAGGATAAAAATGGAAAATTTCACAATATGGTTTAGACATGAAACATATTGAGAGGATTGTGATTATATGTATCATTCATGAGTTCACATACTTGATCAAGAAAATATCTTAGAAGCAAATTATCAAAAATCTAATCTTGACATTCTTTTACCATCTTTTAAAACCACATACCAAGTTTAGCACTTCTTGCATGAGATTAAAGAACTACGTTACCAGAATCAAAACCAAACCCCATGATAACTTTAACTCACGACAAAATAGACTATAGAACGGCGGTGATATCGCAATAATCCCTGTGGAAACGATAAACGAAAAGTACCACATTACTCTTTCAACAGTAAGTTATACAAAGGGAAGGTGTAAGCACCCTTTGTATCCATGGTTATCCATGGACTCTTAATTGCTTAGCTCACTTTGTTTTCAAAATGTTTGAAGTGTAGTGTGTGAATAGAAAAAGATTTTCGAATAAGGACTTTAGCTTGTAAATAAGCGTAGCCTTTTTGAATTTGATTTTTGAAAAGAAGTGGGAAAAGCATTTGAATTTTGAATTTGAAAAAGAGCAAGCAATTAAAAAGCAATTACCCTTAAGTTTAGAAATTTTTGTTCTTTTAGACTTTAATGGGAAAGGGTTATCCATACCATAAAGAGGGCAGGTAGTCCTTTCATAGGATTTAAAGAGGGTCATCGAAATTATCGTTCGCCACAAGACTGTCCCTACCATAAAGGGGGCAGGTAGTCTTAGGTAAGGATATAATAGTCATTTTAGGCAACATGCAAGGATACCTTAGTAATGGGGGACGATCATCATTTATGGAGGCAACATCGAGGGACAAAATTGATGATAATAATGAGCTGAGGACAACATTAGTTTTGCTTAGGTATCCTCGGAATTGAGGGACTTTGACTATTTCAAAATCACAATTAAAAAGGCAACATGCAACAAGGCAACAAAAAGAGGTTACCCTAAAGGTGTGTGTGTGCCACAATCAGGTGATTCAGTTCAGTTATATTTATCTTATAATTTAGGAAAACTAAATTTATTAGCCGGCTTGTCACTCCCTATTATTACTAACCACGCAATTAATAAAGATAAAGGCAGACATTAAAGTTCCTACGCTATTACAATAAATACTTGTAGCCGTAGGGCAGAAAAATAAAGGCGGAAAAATAAACCTAATTACTATTACAATAAAACCTTTGAAGGGTAACAGAAAATAAAAGGCAGAAAGAAAGGTAGAAAACTTTTTGTACATGGCTTTGGGGAAATATACAAGCACAAGGTAAACAGTAAAAAACAAGGCGAAAGGCAAACCCCGAACGGGGAAAAGTTAACCATGGTTAATAAAAAGAAACAGGTAAAAAACCTAAACCTTAAGGGTTTGTAAAAACTTATTTTGATCAAAGTCCTTAATTAATTATTGGTTGGGAACCTAATTAATTGAAAAACCTAATCCTAATTTAATTATTAAACCCTAAATTTATTACTAATTTAAAAAAGGTTAAAGAGAAGAAAAAGTTTTAAAAATAAAAAAGGTTTTATTTATGAAAACTAAGTTTATTTTAAAAAAAAGAATAATAGAAAAAAACAACAAAGCATTTTAAAGGAAAATAAATAAATAAATAAATAAATAATAAAAAAACCTGGGGCGAATGATCAAGTGTAGTTGATCTATGAGGTACCATGGTGGAGTGGCTTGTCTGGAGCGTTGGATCTGATCTTGGACTGAATTTGATGGCTAGACTCGGAAGGCACACTATAACCACATACGCATACTGCAAATAAGATCTGCGTAGCAAAGTTTAGAAAAAATAGCTTGTAGAACGCAAGGGTCGAACCCAGGATGTATTAGTTGCCAATATTCTCATTCTTCCACTTGTGCTAGATTGTTAACTTGATAATATAATGGAAATAAAATGTTAAATAGAAAACACAAATGAAATAATGGCCAAGTCAAAAACCAGTCAATGTGGGCCCAGGAATCCATGTGCTAGCCACTCAGAACGAGAGATAGAATCTCCAATGGTTGACTCGCCAATGAACGGAAGCCACGCGTGGAGAGAGGATCGAGTATGCTGACCGGTCAATCAAAACAAGGCGCGTGTGCCCCAATAATCTTAATCACTATTTATTGTCTTCTTCGATTTAGCTGCGGATTTTCTTTCAGAATTTACTGCGATTTTTCTTGCGAAATCTCATGGATATCCCTGTACAGATTCAAACTCAACAAAAACACGTTATACAAAATTAAAGGGGCACACAGATCTACTAAACAGCATGCCACAAATCCAATGGTGGCCTTGGTTTTGGCTGAAACGGCCCGTAGATAGGGTTTTTGGAGCTTCACAACCTTGAATCCCAACAATGGTGATTCGCGTTTTGTGCGTCCAATCCTTGGTTTAAGGGTTCATATCTTCTCCAATGCATGCCATAGACTCGAACACATGATCAAACAATATTAAAACGCAGAAAAACATGAGTTATGAATTTCAAGAATGTATGTAAAGTATGGAACCTTCATGCGTGCGTTTTGAGTGCTATAAGACTTGGTTAATGGTATGCTTTTACCGTGTGTTACCTTAGGAAGATGATGGGAGTGTTTGTTGTCCTTGAAATCTTCTGGAAAAAAATCTTCTCATGCCCTAGTTTCTTTGAACCTTTGAAACCTTAAACCCTAGTTTTTCTCTTCCAAAAATCGTCCTGCTTTCCATTAGGGTTAGTGTGTATATATATATTAGAAGCATTAGGTCAAGTTTGTGGGCTTGGATCTTTGGTGTTTAAAAGGAACGATTTTTTTTGGAATTAAACTTATGATTATTTCCAAAATTGGCCAAATCTACTCCATACCACATGTCCACGTTTTTGGATCTTCCTGAGGCATTATCTTAGGCCTTTGGATGGTAAAAGATGAATCCATGCAATTAATTTTCATTCATTTATATTTTATTTAATTTATTTAGTATTTAAGTGAATAAAAATTCAAATAAATATAAATAAAATGATAAAAATATGATGATGGAATTAAAGGTCATATTATGGGTCATGGATATGTTTGAAGTTAAAATGTTAGGCCCATTAGCCCAAAAACACCAAATTATGCAATTAGGGTTTTATGTTTTTCTTGAAAATCGACCAACTTCTGAGCCTCGTATCTCCTTCAATTTTTATCATATGACCATGTTCTAGAACGTTTTGGAAAGACCAAGATGTCCTCTACAAGCCACTTTGGAACCTTTTTTCCATTTGAGGATTTTATCTTGAAGATATGGCTTCTGACAAAAAACAGCTTTTTGCGAGCTTCTAGAAGGACATGTAATGTATTGGCTCATATCTCTTATGCGGAAGCATTTCTTGACCTTGAGCCCAAAATCAAAGTTGTAGAGAAAGAAATTTCCTTTGTAATAGGATTTGTTTGGGGAATTTCTGATAAAGTATGAAAGAGATATGGCTGGTCAAAGTTGGGTTGACTTTCTCATAAAAAACCTTAATTTAGAAACTTAGGGTTTTGATAATTTTGGAGCTTTTCTTGATGAATCATGATCAACCCTTGATCAAATGATGAATCTAAAATTAAAATGTTGATGTTGACCAAAAATCAGGAGTTTTGACTGTAATTTGACCATAGCTTACTTTTAGGTCAAATCAGTCGATTGTTGATCATTTGAGCCTTTGACTGAGCAAACTTGTACTGTGAGACTTGAAACTTGGTATAGGGATTCTTTGGGACATATGGGAAGCCATGAAATCCATTTGAGGCCAGAAGTTGATTTCTTCTTGAGTAGATCAAAACCCTAGCTCAGAGGCACTTGTTTAGGAGATAGGTAGCTTTGAGCAATTGGAGATCTTTGAGCATTTGAAAGTCATATGGACTGAAATATGATGGACAACTTTTGGAGTATGAAACACCTCATTCACCACTAATGTCAAATATTCAATTCATTAAAAAAATGTTGCTTTTTATGCACATTGAGCAGATTGTGAATGTTAAGGATGATAGTAATTGCGGTTTTTGGACCGTATCCGGCTTGCTTGGTAAAGGAGAGGAGAATCACCAATTTGTCCGCATATCCCTTTTGAAATAGTTGACGACGAGTAAATAATTCTACAAAAGTGATACATGACAAAAACATTTTGTTTAAATTCAAGATCCATTTATTCCTTGTGTTAGCGGTCCCGCACCATTTTCAAAATGGATGCGCTTCCCTGATATGGGCCACCTTATAGCAAGTACATATGACCGAGTGTGTATCGATCTGACAATATATGGGTTCTTGGAGACATTTTTTCAACTTCGGAGTGGTGCACCTAAAGATCCTTTCGGATGCATCATGTGCATAGGGTGGGTTTCAAAATCCCTACATTTTATTGAGATTTATTTGAAACCTGGGTGTCCAATACCAGCTACATCGTTGGAGTGGACGACACATTCAACAAATGAGGCGGATATTGGTCGGATCAATTTTTGGAGAGGATTAAAAGAGTTCACCAAATTGAGCGAGCTTGAAAGAGAATCAAATCAAGAAAAGTCGAAGGTGGAACCAATTGTAGATTTATGCGATATTGAATCTTTTGATGCATTTTAGATTGTAATCGATACACTTTTTTTAATATATTATCGTCAACACTGTAATCTTGATTAAATTTTCGAGTTTTCTTATGGTTTACATTGTATTTGCTAGTATACTAAGTTTTTGTTATACCAATCAGGGACATCTTTGGATATTCATCTCCAAAGTCACCCTTTTTGTAAAAATAAGTTTTGGTTTATTCGGAGATACATATCCGAAATGTAACCTGATGACATGATAAGGTTTCTAAGATCCAAAGTGACCCAATACTTGTATAAACAAGGTGTCTCTCAATCCATTTTTCTATACAACACTAAAAAACCAGAGAATGAGTTCATATCCGCACCTTGCATTTGTGTATATCAATGGCGAAGAGCCACCACTTCCATTTAGGGTCATCGAGGAAACATCCCTCACAAATCTAATATCCAAACTGAATACTTTCCTATGCTTTCTATAAATTTGCAGAGTTGTTAGGATCGAGTATTTGTCACCCTCCTTTGACAACAAGCATAAGATTTCACCAACTTTGAACTGAAGACGGATGAAGATTTAAAGGTTATTTGAAGTGTTTTTCTCCATTATGAATCAAAGGGTCCGAGTGAAGTGGATGTGAAGATTCAAAGAGCCGTCGAGGATATAATTATATAATCATTATGTTGCAACGTTCAGGTTATAACAAGATGTAATGTTGAATTTATTCTAATGACTATCTATGTAATTTTGAATGTTTTAATTTACTATCAAGTTGGTGTTGTTGTTTGTTTCGTTTTCAATTCAATGCTACTGTAATGTTTCTGGTTTTTGGTTAATTTGTAATATCGGGTAATTTCGGAAATACATCTCCGAAATATACCTTCGTAGATGAATCTCCAAATTAACCTTATGTTAAAATTACGAATGGTGTGTTCGGAGATGTATCTCTAAATTTAGGGGAATTTTTTACTTTTTTCCAAGGGCCTGAGAGAAGGTTAAAGGGTGTAAAGAGAAATACTTTTTTTGGGGCATTGTTTGCAAGTGCATGTTGAAAATTTTATCATATATCCCAACATTTGTCCCCATACCCTTACGTTTTACCAATCTTGTATAAATAGTTTATTTGTCCCATTTATTTATTTTTTTCGTCATTCTATTTTCAAGTTTTTCGGGTTGGAATAAAATTGGTGTGTATCATATTCCTTGGGTTTTAATGATAACAAAGTATTTAAAGAACAATTAGGTATACTAAGGTGCGTTCAAGTGTGCAGGTACAAAAATTAATATAATGATTGAAAGTTAGTTCTGATACTGTATTGAACATTCAAAGAGAAGCTTATATGCATATTCTAAATATCAGACTCTAAAGAGTCAGCCTCTGAAGAAGTCAACTTCTGAAGACTAAAGTCTGGAGAAGGTCATCTGTAACACCCCTTTTCTAACCCCAAATATATAATATAAATATACACAGAGTATTAACATGCATAAAATAAAAAGGGTGTCACATGTTGTTTTCACCGCAATGAAAACCCAAAACAAACATATAACATGCATCTGATCATTTCATAACACAATTTGAAAACTTCATGTTTCATTAATTATGCATATCGCACACGGAAGAATAAATCTCAAACATTTTCAATGAATATATCCCATATTGTATCCATCTACCAAATCATATAACATAGTCAACTTATACATGTCATATGAATCCAACAACTAGGCAACATAGCCATACAACAAACATATTCAAACTATCATACCAAATATGAACAAGATAACAATATCCAAACATTAAAAACATGAGTTCAAATAAACCCCCAAGTGTTACATGACCAGAGCATTTGACTCACTACCTAATCAAAACGATAAATCAAAAGATCCTCGGCTAAATCCTCGGACAAGCTCACTACTCGTCAGAACTTGCATGATGTCGCAATGAACATCATTCAAACAGAAGATTGAGAATTCAAATCATTATAAATAAAGATAATAATGGGAAATGTAAAACACAACAAGAATAAATTTCACGAATTCATCACTCTTCCCATAAACATGCATTCATATACAATATATCAGGATTCACATGTTTAGCTCATCCGACAAGGTTCCATAATTCAAGTAATCATATCCAATTACCAAAATCAACAATCATAATCCAATGATGAAATACAATCAAGTATACCATATCAAATCACAAAACCCATATATACACCTCTCAACCAAAATCATACCACACCATCATATCACATAATCACACACAACAATAATTCACACTAACACGTGCGACTCTATGCAATATGCATGTGGATCCCTCTGTTATCATTTCCGCCAAGCCGATTGTCCATCTCTCAAACTAGATAACCACCTCAAATCCCCATACTCGTTAAGCTTTCAAACCCCATAATCGTTAGGTTTGGAACAAGCAAATAATCTCCATGAAATTACCCGACATTGCCTCTTTCAAAGACTCGTGCTAATGTAAGTGTGCCACAAACAAGACTTATGCAAATAAGACGATTCTCAACCTCTTAAACTACATAATCACATCTTTTCCAACATTACACCACTTTACACCACATGACTTCAATACCAAATAATGCATCACTTAACACACATTAATCAATCACATGTATTCAAGCCTAGCATAACATGCTTTGTATTTTCATTATTCAATTCACATATCAATACATACATATTTCAAATAATCATTCCCATATCATGGATATATACATATTCAAATATCATATATTCATTCACACATATCATGGATATCATAGCGCATAACACATCCACTAATATTAGCCACATTACATTAATTCATAACGTACACATACATAATTACATGTTTTTTACACAACAACATCATAATTAAACCATAAAATTATAACCAACTCTATCCTATCATATAGATAATCACATTAGCTTCCTAAAGCTTCGAACGGTGCATGAAACAGAGTCACGGATCAAAAGTTATGAAGTTTGGCAAAACAGGGCACTTTCGCCCGGCGCTCTAAGTCAGTAGCTTGGTCACAAAAAACCTCGCTCGCCCCCTGACTCGCCCGGTGGAAGAATTCCTTCGCCCGGCGCTTGACACCATGATCGGAAAATAGCAAGTGTATTATTTTTACCGATGTAGTAATAATAGGATTAATCCCAAGTATTGATCTCGCAGACTGCGTAGGAAATATAAGTTATCGTAACAATTCAATTGAACAAAAGAACATGGGGGTTTTGTTGTTTGTTTGGAAATAACGATAAATGATAACAAATTAATAGAAAGCGTAAAAGTGACTTTAAAACAATATGAGAAAATATGATAGGGTCAAGTGTATGAATTGCCTTGCAACAACCTTTAATCCTTATTTACGAAATATCAGTGTACATGAACTATTACCGAATCTCAAGAGTTATCTTCCCTAATTCCTTAGCGGAAAACCTTTTGATACTGTCTTGTATCCTAATTCCTTAGCAATTCAAGAAGTGATCAAGCGCAATATAATTTATCAAGATTATTACGGTTACTACGGAGAATCCCCATTCCCAAGCAATAACAACAGTAATATTATTGTGCAAACAACGATAAGGTGGTTTTTCCGACCTAACCCTTAAGCATAAATCAAAAATCTATTTGTCTGATAGATAAACCAATAAGCACTTTGCACAATCAAATAAGTTCACACACATAACAATTTCATAACATAAAGGAAATTAGGTTCATTACAATAGCAATTCAGGGACACCCTCTAGCATTGGGGGGTTTAGTCGCTCATAATATTCAAAGAAAATACAATAGGAAGATTATACATTACAAGAAAATAGGATTTCTTTGATCTTCAATCACAATTGCTCTTGAAGATCTCCGTTCTCCAAAACCCTCGAGAGCTCTCTTCTTTCTTCTGCAATTTTTTTGTATGTCCAAAAAGTCCCTCCTCTCATCATGAAAACTCATCTAAATATTATAGACTCACTTAGGTTGGTTGGAAGTATCCAAAACGCCCCCACAACTTAACCCATGGTAAAAATATGAAAAAATCACAAAATTAGTGTCACGTGCTGACACGGGCCGTGTCAGACAACACGGGTACCCGTGTCAGATTTCTGTCATCTTAAAACTTGATTTTTTCCTCCCAGGCCTCCTGACACGGATGCCCGTGTCACGTAACACGGCCCGTGTCAGCCCATAACTTCAGAATTTGGCTTTGAGTTCTTCATCAAAGTTGTAGCCCTTTTTGTTAGCAAAATTTTGCCATCGGAACCGCGTCAATCGGAGTTATGATGCTCTAGTTATGATCAAAATACTACATGCCTATCACAATGAGAAACATGCTGAAAATTTCCAGATCTCACACTTGCTAATACGGGGCGTGTCCGGTGACACGGACACCCGTGTCAGGCTTCTGTGATGCTCAAAATTCACTTCTAGGAAACTCCGGACTCTAATTCTTCTCGCATAAATCCTTAGGGCTTTTGGATGGACCTGGAAACATGAAGACCTACCACGGAAACACATAAAATGCGACAAAAAGAGATAAACCACTAAAAACACTAACACGCGAAGGGAAATACGAAATGTAATAATAACTTAAAAAACAATAAAATACAAGACAAAGTGTTACCGATTTTAGGAGACTAATGCCAAACAAATGACGAAACACTACTAGAAATGGTGACCGATCACACCAGAACAACAAAAATGGTGATGTGAATTCAACATCCCAACACCAAACAAAATCCAATTTTTAACCAACCAAACTCATTTCAAACAGCAACTCATCACATGTTATGGGTTCCTATTCATGTTTCTAATTATGGGTCATCCATATAACACATTAAACATGAACAAATCATAAATCTCATTGATTTAACATAAATCCTAACATTTTCTAAATCTATGAAATTGAGGGAATAAGAGATCATACACATAGCATATCTTTACCCACAACATTATCCAATTATATCTACCTATAATCACTTGGATTCACACCCTTACCTCAAGTTACTCTCCTTCTATCTTCAAGAATCTCACAAATCCTCTTCTCTTATCTTTTTTCTCTATTCTTCTCTTACCAAAGTTATGTTATGAAAATGACCTAACCCTCTTACTACACTTTCTCTCTAATTTGAACTTAACTCAAATATTACCCACCTTCTATTTTCACTAACTAGGTCCATTAACATATTACCTCAAATTATTACTAATAGTCCAATTAATCTAATTAGCACAAAACTCCAATTAAATGAATATCACACCAATTAATTAAATAAACTAAATAATTAATAAAAACACCAAATAAGCTAATTAATAAAATAGCTAATAAAATCGGGTCATCACATCATCATCTGAATATTAGAACCTGAAGATCCTACACTCTGCTCAAGTTCACCTCTGAAGAGTTTGAGTCTGAAGGATCAGAAGTTAAGACTCAAACTCTGAATGATCATAACCTGAAGCTAGTCAAAGCTCAAGAACCAAGGAATTTTTGACAAGTCGCTATCAGACTCTGAGGTCAATTTGTCTTCTTCTTTTCACTTGAAAACTAAGTAGAAATTTGCAGAAGCGTGAAGATTTGCAACTGATAATTCCTCTTGTAGCAAATGAGTTTCAAATGGTATTGCAACAATATTAACGATATCAGGAAGCTTTGCAACATATCTGATATTGTTTCTCTCGAAGACTCACTTGTGCATGAAGTTATCTCTAATGTCTCTTTGCTGATTCTCTATAAATGCAGTTGAAGACTTAGAGAAAATACACAACACCACGCCTTGACAAGCAAAGAGAAGTTACTCTGTCAAAACAAAGAGCAGAAGCTTAAGTTACGATTTCTTAACTCTTGTATATTCTAGAAATCCCTAAGTCTTCGAGTTTGTCTGTGTTGTATTCTATGTACACCTCTGATTGTATATCAAGTGTAGTTTATCACATTCTATTAACTATTGTTATAGATCCATAAGTCTCTTGCTTGTGTGCTTGAGCATTTGAAAGTCTCTTGCTTGTGTGCGTAAGTATTGAAGCTTCTTGCTTATGTTTTTGGGCTATTGAAAGTCTCTTGCTTTTGTGCTTGAGCAATTTATAATCACATTTGGTTATAGTAAAAATCTTTTAAAAGTGCAATGGAACTCGATTACTCTAATTTTTCTTTAATTAAATGGTAATTTTCTTTAATTGTTTTGTCGAACCGTGTGTATGTTGCCCATGTCTTATTTAAACTATATTTATAATTTTTAATCAATAAAATTATTAATATTTTTGAAATCATCATATAAATTTAAAACAATATTATAAAGAATCAATTTTTTTAGAAATTATAAATTTAATTCTTAAAAGATAAAAAAAATTGTATTAAATATAAACGCTTAGTTTTAGTGTATAAATTAACATAACTTTATTACTTCTTCCATCCCATATTTATTGGAGGGTACAATTGGAAGATTAAATATAAAATTGTATCGGTAATTTAATGTGACAATTTTATTTTTCCAAATGTGACATTTATTTTGCGACGGAGAAGTATTATCTATAATTTAAGAAAATTTGTTGTTCTGAAAATCACAAAAATACGTTTGTGTTATCTTAGTCTAAATTAATAATTTGGGGACAAAAATGAATTTTGTTGGTTTTTTCAACTCACTTTTCACTTTTTACTTTCCAACTCACTTTTCACTTTTTCACTTTTCACTTTTCACTTTTTATTACTTTATTATTATTATTTCTAATAAATTATGAATCAAAATATTCCAATAAATTATTTTTTAATAAAATATTATTATGATCATTTTAAAAGATTGTTAATTTACATTTAAAATAGTATTTAATTTTTAAAAATTAACTTTAATAATTGAATATTAATAACTAAGAAATATAATTTGAAATAATTTTTATTTTAATATACAATATTTTTTTAAAAATAATAATAATTTTAGCTTAAAAAAAAGAAGTGTTATTGGATAAAATACAAAAATGTGTGTCACTTATCATTAACTTTAATTTATATGATTCAAAATATTATTATATTAATATATGTCATTAATGAAGTTTATACCATTAAAATAATATTTTCACAAATATATGTTATCGATGTAAATAGGATATATATATATATATATATATATATATATATATATATATATATATATATATATATATATATGGAAAAAAAGTGTATTGCTTATTCAATTGTAACATATTACTATTATGTATAGTCAAATTCTATTAGTATCAAATTCTATTGATTTAAATATTTTTGTAAATGATACCTAAACAAAAATAATATTTGTATAGGGGACAAAATTTATTATTGATCTAAATATTTTTATATACAAAAGATAATATTTATGATCCAAAAAAATTTTATTCAAAAAAATATATACGGAAAAAAACTATTATTGATCTAAATATTTTTATGTAAACGATACCTAAACATAAATAATATTTGTATATGGGAAAAACCTACTAATGATTTAAATATTTTTATATATGAAAAATATTATTTATGATCTTAAATATTTTTATTCAAAAAAGTTATACGGAAAAAAACTATTATTGATCTAAATATTTTTATATACTAAAATTCAAAATTGATTCAGATATTTTTGTAAACGATACCTAGACATAAATAATATTTGTATATGGAAAAATCTATTAATGATCTAAATATTTTTATATATTTTGTGATCCAAAATTTTGATTAAAAAATGATATACGGGAAAAAAATTCTATTATTAATTTAAATATTTTTATATACGAAAATTTACTATTTATCCATATATTTTTTTAAATGATACCTAAACATAAATAATATTTGTATACGAGAAAAAATCTATTAATGATCTAAATATTGTATTTATGATCCAAAAATTTTGATTAAAAAATGATATATGAAAAATGATTGAAAAGCTACACTTAGAGCTCGTTTGACCCAACTTTTTATTTACTTTTCTTCTCCTTATAAGGAGATGGAGTGTCTACTAGTATTGTCCAACTTTTTATTTGTTTTGTATATTATATCTTGTTTTATTGTATAATAATTTTCAATAATAATATTATTAATTTCTTATACTATATACTAAATCATATATGTTAATACAACACTTAATCAATACGCATTAAGACTTAAAAATAATATATATTAAATTATATATTTTATGAAATATTTTTAAATTAAAAATAATTTAAAAATTAATTATAATTAAATAACTTTAACTTTATTTTAAAAGTTTTTACTTTAACTTTAATTTTAAAACAATTTTTTTTTTTGACAGAATTTTAAAACAACTTTTAAGACTAAAAAAATTGATTTAAAAAAATTGTCAAACGTGTTCTAAACCAATAAATTCACTTTGGCATACATATCTTCAGCAACACTCTCACTCACCCTTTCATCATGTTTCTCCACCACCCTCCAAACGACACCGTTCCTACCTCCATTAGTCACCGAATTCCATCCCCTCTCTTGCCGGAAAAACTCGCCGGCGAGTTCTTGCCGGAAGATCTCGTCACCGAGATCCTCCTTAGGCTTCCGGTGAAATCCCTCCTTCAATTTAAACGTGTCTGCAAATCATGGAAAACCCTAATCTCCGATCCCCAATTCGCAAACACCCATCTGCAAATCAAAACCACAAATCACCAACAGTTAGTCTTCTCCGTCTTAGAAGAATCCAGAATCCTATCTTACCCTCTCAATTCATTATGCGAAAACCCATCAACTCCTCACAAACCCGCCACCTTCACCGGAATCGCAAATCACGACTATCTTATCATCGGTTCATGTAACGGCCTGCTTTGTCTCCTCGATAGCGATCAACGCGTCAGAATGTGTAACCCGTCTATCAGATTCAATTCCGAAAAATCTCCACAAGCCGTTTCGTTTAGTTCCAATATCAAGCATCACGGCTTTGGATATGATGAGGTTAATAACAAGTACAAGGTGCTATTAGTTCTGTTAAATCGGAACAATTCGAGTCAATCGTTGACAAAAATATATACCTTTGGTGACGATTCTTGGAAAACAATTCAGGATTTTCCTCCTACGCGCATTAGGCCCTTTAGGTTGTTAGGGAAA
Organism: Vicia villosa; assembly: GCF_029867415.1. Taxonomy (NCBI): domain Eukaryota; kingdom Viridiplantae; phylum Streptophyta; class Magnoliopsida; order Fabales; family Fabaceae; genus Vicia; species Vicia villosa. Next base: position 69,749,169 of record NC_081186.1, on the reverse strand, counting down.
TTTGTGAGCGGCACTCTGAATTGGATAGTTGAAAATGAAAATGACGGAGGAGTTAGTTCTAATCAAAGTGTGATTCTTTCGTTTGATCTGGAGAAGGAGACTTATTCGGAAGTGTTGCTTCCTCGAAATGCTGGTGGCTCGGTTGGTGCGTTGTATGTTTTGAATAATTGCCTTGGTGCGTGTTACAGTTATGTCGCTAAAGATATTCAGTGGGTTGCGTGGTTGATGAAAGATTATGGTGATGTTGAGTCATGGATAAAATTTGTGATTATCCCTAATTTGAAACCGGCTTCTTTTGTCGAACCTCAGTTTGTTTCAGGTAATGGTGTTGTTCTTCTGGTAAGCAGATTGTTTTCCCAAGTTGTACTATATAGTTTAAATAGTGGTGAGTTTTATTATCCGTCTTTAACTATTAATCTTGGGATGGATCTACATGTTCACCGGGAGAGTTTGGTGTTACCGCGATGTTAAATCTTGGGATGTATTTCTTCAACAAGAAGGAAGCATTTCAAAAAATGTATGTACTTGCTATGAGTATGAGGCAATTCATGTAGTTGTGTGGCTCATGTGGAATTTCAGATTTTTGGGTATGTACATTTTAGAGAATGGTATGTTTTTAGTTTATGTAAAATTTTTAGAGTTCTTTATGTATCAAAAGTTGGTAGATTATAATACTCTAATGCTTGCTCTTGTTAAATGTTTGTTTGAAACTCATCAATGTTTCGTAGTGATGATTGTGTTCATCTATAATAACTAGTAACAAACCCGTTCATCTATCAAGAATATATTTTTTCCTGTATTCAAATATTATTTATGTTTAGATATCACTTACAAAAATATTTGAATCAATAGTAAATTTTTGTATATTAAAATATTTAGATCAATAGTAGATTTTTTCCCCGTATACGAATAAAAAAATTTGGATCATAAATATCATTTTTCGTGTATAAAAATATTTAGATCAATGATAAATTTTTTTCGTATACAAATATTATTTTTGTTTAGGTATCATTTATAAAAATATTTGAATGAATAGTAAATTTTCGTATAAAAAAATATTTAGATCAATAATAGATTTTTCCCGTATACCATTTTTGAATCAAAAACTTTTGGATCATAAATATCATTTTTCATATATAAATTTTTTTAGATCAATAATAGAATTTTCACGTATTTAAATATTATTTATGTTTAGGTATCATTTACAAAAATATTTGGATCAATAGTAAATTTTCGTATATAAAAATATTTAAATCAATAATAGATTTTTTTCCCGTATACCATTTTTGGATCATAAATACCATTTTTCATTTAGAAAAATATTTAGATCAATAAAGGATTTTTTTTCCGTATACAAATATTATTAATGTTTAAGTATCGTTTACAAAAATATTTGGATCAATAGTAAATTTTCGTATATAAAAATATTTAGATCAATAATAGAATTTTTCCCGTATAACATTTTTGAATTAAAATTTTTTGGATCATAAATATCGTTTTTCATATAGAAAAATATTTAGATCAACTATAGATTTTTTCCCATATACAAATATTATTTATGTTTAGGTAACGTTTACAAAAACATCTAGAACAATAGTAAACTTTCGTATATAAAAATATTTAGATCAATAATAGATTTTTTTCCTGTATTCCATTTTTGAATAAAAAAATTTTGGATCATAAATACGAATTTTCGTATATAAAAATATTTGGATAAATAATAGATTTTTCCCGTATTTAAATATTATTTATGTTTAGGTATCATTTACAAAAATATCTGGATCAATAGTAAATTTTTGTATATAAAAATATTTAAATCAATAAGATATTTTTTCCCGTATACCATTTTTGAATTAAAATTTTTGGATCATAAATACCATTTTTCATATAGAAAAATATTTAGATCAATAAAAGTTTTTTTCCCGTATACAGATATTATTAATGTTTAAGTATCGTTTACAAAAATATTTGGATCAATAGTAAATTTTCGTATATAAAAATATTTAGATCAATAATAAATTTTTTCCCGTATAACATTTTTGAATTAAAATTTTTTGGATCATAAATATCGTTTTTCATATAGAAAAATATTTAGATCAATTATAGATTTTTTCCCGTATACAAATATTATTTATGTTTAGGTAACGTTTATAAGAATATCTAGATCATTAATAGTAAATTTTCGTATATAAAAATATTTAGATCAATAATATATTTTTTTTCATATACCATTTTTGAATAAAATTTTTTAGATCATAAATACCATTTTTCGTATATAGAAATATTTAGATCAATAATATATTTTTCCCGTATTTAATTATTATTTATGTTTAGGTATCATTTACAAAAATATTTGGATCAATTGTAAATTTTCGTATATAAAAATATTTAAATCAGTAATAGATTTTTTCCCGTATATTATTTTTGAATTTAAATATTTGGATTATAAATACTATTTTTCTTATAAAGAGTAAATGGAGTATAGAGAGATTAGGGTAAAAAACTAAAAAGGTGAAGAGAGAGAAAGAATGGTTAAAGTAAGTTAAAATATAGTTGAATAAAATATTAAGATTATAATGGACAATTGTGTAGATAGACAAAAAAACCAACAATTTTAATAGGTGTAAAAAAAATAAGGATGAGTAATTTTGTAAAAACCAAAATCACTAATTTTCTTATATTATAGATTTATGTACCAATGTTTGTTAGAGTTAACACAAAATTTTGTTTTTCATGATTTAATTTAACTTAATGTTAACTTTATTTTGTGCGAAAACTATAACAAACATGTGCATTATTACATGTTCAGTTTTTTCCTGCTTTCTTCTCAGCAGTACATTAACATTATCAAATATATTTTCAATAACTGTCACCTAATTCTCTGTTGCAAAAAGGAAATTTGGAATATAGAGAGAAAAAAACTGAAGCTATACAGTTACTGGAATTTAGAAAGGATTTAGATGCCATGAAAAAGACGAGGCTCTGGTAAAGTTATAAGTTGAAAAATATATTTGAAGGGTTTTTAATGGATAATTGGATAGTTATGAACCCACGATAACATATCCTAGTGTGATAATATATTTGAAGGGTTAAACTATCAACAACAATGTTTCTCTTTTCTCTTCTTGTCGAATCCCGCCTTTGTAGCAAAACTTTTCTTTGTGATAACGTTTTCTTTCTTAAGTTTTTGAACATCTAATATAGATTGCTTTAGAACTTCCATTTGTTTTTTGGTTTCTAAAACCTTAACTTCTAAGTGTGAAAAAATCATTTTGTTTGAAGCTAACTTTTTAAAAGCGTTTACGGCTTCTCTATGTAGATTTTCAAAAGATATTTACAATTCGGAATAAGAGAATTTATCAACAAGTTCATATTTAGAATTACTTACATTCTTTTTCTTCTCTTGACATTGATGGGCCGAGAGACATACATTTTCCCTGACTTCACTATCACTTGAGCTCTCATCACTTGAGGAGTTACTATCACTTTCCCAAGCAACATAAGCTATTATAGACTTTCTAGATTTCTTGTGTTGACATTTTTCCTTATCTTTGTCAAGCAATAGACAATCCGACTTATAATGACCTGCTTTGTCACAATTGTAACATGAATCTTTTGATTTATCTCTGTTATTATCATTTTCCTTTGAAGAGTTTGATTGTCTTCTAAATTTGATGAGGTTTTTTACACCATTTCTCTTGATGTACCTATTGTACCTTCTCACAAAAAGCCTAATTTCTTCATCATCTGAATTCTCGTCGTCACTAGTATCACTATCGCTCAATTATTGAGGACCTCGAACTAGAAGCCTTTAGAGTAGTAGACTTCTTTTCTACCTCCTTATCCTTGCCTTTCTCCTTCTTTAGCTTCTTCTTGTGTTTTTCTCATGTTTCTCTAGACAAGTGAGTTCTTGATCATGTTCTTCAAGCTTACCAAACAATGTAGTGAGGTCTGATGTCGTAAGATCATTAGCTTCCTTGATTGCAATGACCTTTGGTTGCCATTCTTTATTAAAACACCTAAAAAATTTATCAGTAGCAATTTCATTGAAGACTACCTTTCCAAGTGCATTCAAACGGTTTATAAGATAAGATGAGTGAACCTCTTTTGCATGATGCATGTCTAGAGGATGCCTCAACTATAATATCAAGATTCTTATGATCACTTTTTATAGAGAATTTTTTAGATTCATCTAGTCTAGAGAAGAATTATAGAAGCATATTTGCTCCTTATAAAAAATAGATTACGAAGAATCTCATTAAAAATGTTCTATAAAAATAATCAATGTTATCCAATAAAATTGTTCTATTACATTGTGTTAGTATGAAAAAATTAAATAGAAAGACTTTTTCTTCATATCAATCATGGTTGAACAATATTGTTTCGGTTGGAGGCCCTTCTCCTAAATTTAGTGACACTAGCCTCCTATTGCGCAAAGCCTATTATGACCTTCTTTGAATCCATCACCGGTCTCCTATGGTGTAAAGTCATCATCGGTTAAAGCTTAATAGAACCTCTAACAACTTAAAGCATACAAAAAGGCCTCTATTGCAACCTCCTTTAAAGATGACACGATCCTCTAACCAATTAAATTCCTAATAGTTAAGATAAATGTCAATTATTTGATTGTAATTTTAGTATATTATTTTATACCATTAGTTTTGCACTCTTTTCACTATTTGAACATGTAAACTTTTTTTTATGGCCTATTTGAACAAGTAACTTTGTTCATTAGTAGATAATGATATAAATGTTTGAGGGTTACTCTGCACTAGAAAATTATCCATGTGTTTTTGTTGTGTTTGTTGGAAAATCTACAAGAACTAAATGTGAAGAATTGTGCACTAGAATATAGATATCATGATCCACGTGAACAAAGAAATAGAGAGAAGTGAAAGACAACAATTTAAGGCTTGGAAACTCAGAGAGTATGATCATATTCTCACCTCCATACATAGATTTTTCTTGTATGGGAAATTTATTTTTAATGGTTATTAGTGATTTACCTCCTGTCATGTAGGCCAGATTCGGATTACCTCTATAATTTTATTTTTGGATTATTCCCTTGAAATATGAAAAGTTCTATGCTTTTGCCCTTTATGATCTCCCCTGTAAAATTGTTTTTTGATTTATTCTGATTTTTCACTGTTTTTTACACGCTTAGAGGGTATCTTAAAATTACAGAGGGTAATCCAAAAAAAATATATTATAGGGAATAACCCGAATCCCGCCTATATGACAGGAGATAACATATGATTATCCATATTTTCAATCAACATTTTAATGCCAATACATAAACAAAACACATTAAAGTTAATACGTCTATGTTGACAAGTCAATTTCGTCTCAGGACCAATCATAAATACAACATATTTAATCAATGCTCCCAACAAAAGATTCCTAATCACAAAATACCAAAATTCAAGCCATTACCTGACTATGCCAGCTAAAGTCTTAAGGGGCTATAATTTCGACTGATATTTTGGATGATCCAAGGCTAAAACCACAAATTCAAGGCTGTATAAGCTTTATATTACCACCTCTAAAAGTACACACTATCTAATCCTAAAAACCTAACGGCCAATATTAACTTTAGGGTTAGCGTGTTTTCAAATACTTTATAAATCCTCACCAGAACCTATGAAGGATATACTAGTCACCACTCTCATCGAGCTATATCACATGTAGGTTTATTTTGTCGATTGTGAATCAGAGTTCTAAATAAGAACAAAACGCGTGATAGTTTAACAATGATAGATTTTTAAAAAATTGATATACATACATTTTATATAATAAAATAAATTAAAATATATAAATATTTATTGTCCGGGTACAGGGAGGAGTTGGTACCAAAGTACTCGTTCTTATGCTCATACCCACTTATTGTAAGGGGTAATTACCTATAACCACACTCACAACCATTTTTTAGGATTTAAATCTATCCTTTGTGGGTATCCATTAGATATAATTCAAATTGTGATCCTTAGCAGTAATGGGTTTTTTTTGTGCTCGCTTGCCATGCATCAGTCGGTGTCAAATGATTCGAGAAGGACTTTTATGATTCATGTATGGGAAGTGAATAAGGAACTAACAATGAACTTTGGTTAAGTATTCTTAAGCATTTCAACGGTGAATGGTGTACATGTAAAAACTCTTACACTCTATACATTGTCGATCATATGTGTGAGATTTGTAGGTTATAATTGTGTACCTAAGACTAATTCTTTGCGTGTCTTTTAGAACGAAGTCCTAGAGTTTTTGAGGGACTAAAACCTTTTGTTTTATATCGTTGTCTTGGACAATAGGTATTTGAGTATCCATGGGAGTATGATTTGACGGTTTTTAGAGCTGGTAAGCTTAATGAGGTGCAATTCTAGAGAAAGTCCATTTTAGGACCCCAAAATATGTCTGAAAACTTATTTGTTGTTACTTGTAGCTCTAATGAGGTTGAAGTCTAATTCTTCTAAAATATTTTGTTTTGTTTTACAAATTTTTTAAATATTTTATTTTGAAGTGTTAATTTAGATGTTTGGTTAAGGGTAAGAGGGAAAATTTAGTTGAGATGCAAGTTTCCCATCTTTTGTCCAATATAATTTTATAAAATACAAAATCTTAACATAGCCTCATAGACTATTATAAAAATAAATAAAAATCTAAGATGAATATAAATTGAAGTGTGAAAAAAAAATCATATAAACAACATTATTTTGATATAAAGATAAAATTATACACTTGTTGGTTGATTCGAAGGAGAAGAGAAAGAAGCTGGATTTGTTGAATAATCTATTATTGGAGGTTGTTCCTATTGCAGAGGGTGTGGATGAAGTTATGTGGCTCTATGGAGATATTTTTTCGGTTTCTTAGTATTATAAAAATTTTCTGCAGGGGAATTAAGCAGAGATTATGCAGGCCCCCGATGCTTTTATCGTTGAAATACATTTGGAAATCTCTTGCTCCGTGTAAAATTGAAATGTTTGGGTGGAGGCAAGATTGGCTCCCGTCGAGAAATCAATTGCAAACTCGCGGAATTATTTTGACCTTAGAGGACTGTTGTTATTTGTTACGTGATTCATTCGGAGTTGGAAACCATAGGTCATGTCATGATCTCTTGTCCGGTTATGAGAGTTTTGTGGGAGAAAATTTTGTTGTAGCTGCATCTTGATAGAATGATGGATACAAACTGTGGTGATAATCTTGGAAAGGTTATAGAAAAATTGAAGCTGTTGGGGGTTAAGAGGAAAAGAGTTATGGAATTATGGCTATCATTGCGTTGGTGCATATAGAATTGCAGGAATAACACTATCTTTAAAGGAGGTGTGGAGGTGTTGTGGATGTGGGGGACACATTGTTTAACTTTAAAATGTTCTCTTAGAAATGATTAGCAATAGGGTCAAATAGAAAGGTTTACTGTAATTTTTATGAGTGGTGTCAAAATCCGATGGATTGTATCTTTAATGTGTAATCCGGGTAGGTATGGTTCTGTAGGCACTTTGTTTTTTTTTTGTATTATGGGTTAGAGTATCCCTAGTACTCTCCTATTAATCCTATTAATGCAAGTTGTTTATAAAAAAAATATTCTTGGAAGTAAAATTAAACTATTTTTAAATTTAACTATAAAAGATATTTTTAAATATACCATAAAAGAGAAGATAATCAGAATAATATGATCTTCTTCCTTATTTTATTCAATTACTATCATTATAGAGTGCAAAGTCATACTTACAAGATTCATAAAAATTAAAATAAAAAGATATTAGTAAAGTCATACTTACAAGATTCATAAAAATTAAAATAAAAAGATCAATATCTTAGATGTAAACACTTTAACTATATGACATTTTATATAAGACTCTAGTAGAATATTTGTCTACTCTTTAGGGTGCGAACTAAAAACCAAATACTTTGATTTCATATTCTAGGTCAACGCAAGACCAATGCAATCACACATGCCATAAACACATATTAGATAAAACGTAAACGTTCACATACTTCCTGGACAATCGATATGTTCCACACATGTACAACCTGATATAATGAAATAAGAAATAAAATAATATTACTGAAATCGGGATAAGATAATGTGGACGAAATAAAGAAGAGAATTTTAAATGACAATACTTACTCCCTTGAACATCCTTTCCAATAAGAAAAAAGAGAATCATAACATAAACAAAATTAACAGTTTCAGTCATATTTACCTCTTTCATATAACAAATTATTTTATCACTTTTTAATTTATATGTTAAAGTTGATAATATATCCTCATTACAATTAAATAGGTTTTAACATTTATAAAATTGTAAATATCTTTTATAAACTTAAGATTATTGTTGAATGTCTTTTAAATACATCGAAGTGTTGTGTATTGTGCTTTAGCGTACTTAATAAAGAGGTTATTTGAAGAAAAAAAATTATATAAAATTTCAATTATTCACAAGTGAGAAATAATGACGTTAGATAGTAACAAATTAAGTCATTTGTGGAAATAATGCATCAATAGGTTACATTATATTTATGCTTTAATTAAATTTACTGTTAGATCAAAGTTAACTATCAAATGAGATATTTCTCCAAAATTTATGTATGTTGGTTTGGTAGAAACATATGATCGTGATTTTCTCAAATACATTCAATTTAAGTCCTTCGAGTCCTTATGTTGGATAGATATGGTTCAATAATTACCGATAATTAGAGTAAGAAAGAGAAACAAATAAATAAATAAAAATTCATTATGAATATTCATATCATTAACAACCTTGGGTGCGTGTGTGTGGTCTAGCGGTGAAACGCTTGGGTCTTGAGAGTGTGCTCCTCTCAAGGTCTCAGGTTCGAAACCCGTCTGGCCTTTTCGAAGGCCTAGTTAGCCTGTTAGCCTACGTAAAACCCGTCTTGAGAGTATATTTTGAACCGTTATCCCATGTGATCAGACCGACGTTACTATACACACACTCTTTAAAGGTTCTTCGCCTACATATCTCGCCTAGCACTATTTATGGCCATGTGTGCTTTTCCTGTTTTCATGAATTTTTCATGAGAGAAACTCCAACTCTCAATTTAAGACGGCACCATCTTGAAATTCATATAGGTGAAGTTCAGTTTGTATCTATTTCTTGAGATACATATCCTCCTCGATATAGAACTTCATTAAGAGTTTTTTTTAAAAACTCAACCCTCAATTATGTAATAGTCAACATTGTCACAAAATGTTGCACTAACTTCCAAATCAACGACTTGTTGTTACCCATTGAATCTTAGGTTAAGATGTATTAACTTCAGATTGGGTTGCTATCATTGTCGGAACGCTTATCAACGAGTTTCAACCTCACACCTCTCAAGGTTGTCTTTACTAAATCCCTGGCAAGTAGTTTAGTAAATGAATTATTCAAATTATAGATCGATCATATATATGTGAATGAAATGATTACATCTTTAATCAATTTTCTCGCGGAAGAATGTCTAAGGCCTTAGTGCCCAGACTTTTCATTTTACACTTATCTGAATTCTATTGCTAAATTGGCTTGACTATCACATTGTGTTAACACCTTTGAAATATTGTCTTTAGCCAATGGAACTTCCAACAGAAAGTCCTTCAACCATTCAACTTCTTGAGTAGTGGAAGCGAGATCCACACACTATGGCTCCATAGTCAAGAGAGTGGTACATGTTTGTTTCTTGCTCTTCCAAGAAATCTTACCCCCAACTAGTGTAAATATCCACTTAGTTGTAAATTTATGATCTCCAATACTCGATATCCAACTCATATTGGTATATCCTTCTACTATGGCAGGAAACCTACCATAATGGAAGTCAAATTTTGGTTTTAAAAGATAGTCAAAATCCTTGTGATGTCCTTACAATGCTCACCATTTGGATTGCTAGTAAATCTACTCATTTACTATTTGCAACTGCTATATCGCATATAGTAAATTGCATTAGAAAACCATTTTCACTTGTGTATTTTAGTATAGCCATAACTCTTCCATCATCATTTTGACACTAAGATCAAATTGAATATTCACTTTTTGAAATGTGACAGTTTGAACTTATCAAGAACTTTCTCAACAAAGTGTATTTGACTAAGTTCATAACCTCCACTATTTTCGCATTAATTTGATCCCCAAAAGAGTGTCAACTAGTCCAAGATCTTTCATCTTGAATGTGGAAGTTTTCTCAATATAGTGTGTTTGACTATGTTTTAAACCCCCACTCATTCGCTTTACTTTGATCGAAAAGAGTGTCCACTATTTCAAGATTTTTAATCTTGGTTGTGGAAGCTAGAAACCTCTTTGTTTCTAAGATTCCATTCATCTCTTTGATAATGATCAACAAGTAATCAACATAGAGACAAAGGAATATCCCGATATTCTTACACAACTTTGTGTACAAACACTTATCACGAGAATTAGATGAAGAAGGCTTTTAGATAATCATGCATGATGATGCAAGAAGGTTTTTAGATGAAGTGAGATATAAAATTATGAGCCACTTAAAGTAAATAGTATGAATTGCAACAAGTACCTTAGTTATGTTCACTTCTCTCAAATCTTCTCTTGAACTTCTATGTTCAACCTTCTTGATCAACTACATCATTGATGTGCATGACTCTTTTGATCCTTTGCTTCTTTGATAACCTTTGTCTTCATCAAAACTAAATATAAGATATATTCTTCACAATCTCCCCCTTTTTGATGATGACAAACTCTTTGAATTCTTGTTTTGATAATATTGAAAATTCTCCCCATAACTTGTGTCTCTCCCCTTTAATTTGTGAACTTTGCAATGACAAAGTCAAATTTTTAATGTCATTGTTCTGGTGCTTGTTTTAATCCATACAAGGATTTAACAAGCTTTCATACCTTTTGTTCATTACCTGCAGGAAGCACTTAACCTTATGGTTTCTCCATATAAATCTCCTCATCGAGATCTCCATTTAGGAGTGTCATATTGGCGTACATTTGATGAACTATAGGGTCATACAAACGAAGCTCCAATTTTTGTTGTGCTTGCTACTAGTGCATATGTGTTGAAACAATCAACACATTTCTTTGGTCTAAAACCCTTGGCTATTAATTTAGACTTGTAGGAGTTTAGTGTACCATCTTTATGATACTTCCTTCTAAACACCCACTTGCATCCAACCAAGTATGGTTTGATATTGTTGAATCCATTTAAAATTGGATAACATCATTCCAAGAGGAGTCCTTTGAAATTATTCCTTATAAATATTAAGATCATCTTCCACTTGAAGAATAATATGAATCTTACCAACAAAACTCTCACTATTTCCTCCTACACAAGAGAAATAAGTCGAAAAGCAATTTTGTTCGGTCCTAGATCCTTAGCATTTCAGACTCTCTACCTTGTCCTTAGTTCGGAATATGTTTCAACAATTCGTGAAGAACTTTCGTCTCAACAAGCCGTGTGGAAAACCTTTCTCACGAGGTTCTTCATTTGTGAGAAACTCAGATTTCTTATCCTCCACGATAAGGTTCTCAAAATTCCACATATCAGGATTCGTTATATTAGACTTCAAATTTAGAGGTCTGTATTAGTCATGATCCATCTATGAATAATCTTTATATGCCTTATAATGATAAGTCTCGTTGAATACAAATAAGTATTATCATAGAATCCAAATTAAAATTCAATTTTATAATTTGACTTCATAATAAACTTTAATAGATTTGATCACATTGGTTGGTGATTAACATATTTTTCATATAATCATTTCAAAATAATTTGAATTATATTTATTTATTTTAAAATAAATAAATAATTAATTAATTATGCATTATTTGAAGCAATATATCTACCACTATAATACAAACTTTCACATATATGAACATATAGGTAACATAAATTATATATGTTTATTATATTAGTTTTTCAATTATATACATAATATGAAAAAATAAATAGATCAATGGTCACATTTTATGCTAGTATGTATGACTTTTTAAAAGTTGTAGTATGAAGATGACTTTGGTTTCAACTTATATGAACCGGTACTATAGAATCAATACGAGAGATAATTACAATATATCTCATACAGTGCAATTTATTTACGTAACAGTATACTTTTTCAATTATGGTCTTGTATTTTCCATACACAGTAACCTTATGATTTATTGGAGAAAAACGTACTATTTATTAATGTGTATATAATAATTTCAATGTGCGACATATATTTTCATGATTCATTATCAAAACAAACAAGAAGATTATGAGCATTGAACAATACAGAAAATCATGAACTCGAAAACATAAATTATGTATGTATTACTTTTACTATTTACTTTGTTTACTTATCATTACACACCCACAACACATGCATATGTAATTAATGAGTGAATTAATTCTGACAATAAAAAGAATTAATTTCATAAGAATGGCCATTGTTGTAACTGATATATTAGTTTTGGTTCATACTACCATTTTTCAGAAAGATATTTATTAATACAATTAACACTTCAATAACGGTATACGTTCAACGACTAAATTAATATATTCATATATTTACGGCATTATCGTGACAATACACTATGATAACAAAATATATTATTTTATTATCTTGATATTATAATTTTTACCTTGCTCTAATTTTTATAAAAAATAATAAGAACGTACCCGGATTCATGATGTAAATTCTTCCCGTGTTTAGAATGTGTCTACGATACATCAATTCATTCTTTAATGTTTGAAACGGAAGCCTCGATTGTCATTATGAAACTACTATAAGATTGTTAGAAAATTAATTTCAATCAAATGGTTCGAGGCTAAATCGTGTACGAAACACTTTCCTTATAGTATTTCAAGCACTCTCGAATGTCTTAGAGTTTTGATGCAGGAATACCCAGGATAATTCAGCCTTATCGAATTTGCACAAGACAGATGAAAACTCGAATGTAGTGAAAAGTGTCTAAAATTTATTCTAGAGGATTTGAATTTTTGTATTGTGTTTTTCTAAATTCATAATGAGTTATTTATAGGTCACATTGGTATTGTTTCACAAGGTAGCGACTCTTGATAAAACAATGTATTTTACCAAAAGTCACAATGATTGGCCTATAACAACACACTTCAAAAGTCGCATGGTTTTATTCTACAACACTTCATAAAGTGTTGTCATTTTTTAAATCCACTTCTCTTGTCATTTTGGTACAACTATTATAATAATTACAACATATAGCCCTTTCAATGTTGTTATTTTTCAAATGGGCATGATAAAAATAACAATAATAGACATATGAAAGTTGTTTAACTTGAAGTCATTATTTAGCTAATATTTTAGTTTTATGGCATCAATGTTTTATGTATTTTGCTTATGTTATAACTCATTGTACCTTATGTTTTGAATTGTTTTGGGTTCTACGTATTGTAAACCTTATGCTTGGTTACTCGAAGTACTTTTATGTGACATTGTATATTAAATTCTAGAAAATCAGTACATGGTGTTATATTTTTGGTATCAGAGTCGGGTCAATCTGGACCTAGCCATAGGTAATTATTGTCAAGTTATGAATCAAGTTTTTGGAGGTTGAAGTCTAATTCTTAAAAAATGTTTTGTTTTGTTTTACAAATTTTTTAAATATTTTATTTTGAAGTGTTAATTTAGATGTTTGGTAAGGGCTAAGAGGGAAAATCTAGTTGAGATGCAAGCTTCCCATCTTTTGTCCAATATAATTTTATAAAATACAAAATCTTAACATAGCCTCATAGACTATTATAAAAATAAGTAAAAATCTAAGATGAATATAAATTGAAGTGTGAAAAAAACCATATACACTGTTGTGAAAAACGATACCAATAACAAAGTATAATAGGGAATTAGAGAGGAGAAGAAGAACACAAAAATTGGTTATAACTGCTATTCTTTCACTTTCTCTTAGAAGACAAGATTACAAGTTTACAAGAATAACAAATAACCTCTCTCACCCTAAATTAGGATTTGCAGCTTAGCAATGATGAGAGACTAGTATGCTATTTATAATAAAACCTAACATACTAACTAATGGGCTTTTTCCACAAGGCCCGTTACACAAGCCAACTTAATAAACAAGCTAACTTAACAAATTAGGGTTTAAACACTAAAACCTAATTTAACATGCTAACAACCTTAGCATCTTCGACACCTGCATGCTCGACCCATCTTCGACTAGAACATGCACTCTTCGACACCAGCATGTGAGCAACCTTCGACTTCATGCTTAACCCTGTCGAACTGTCGAACCAAGAAGTTACCCTTCGACCATACTAGAGTTCGATCCAATATCTCACATACACAATATTATTTTGATATAAAGATAACATTATACACTTGTTGGTTGAATCGGAGGAGAAGAGAAAGAAGATGGATTTGTTGAATAATCTATTATTGGAGGTTGTTCCTATTGCAGAGGGTGTGGATGAAGTTGTGTGGCCCTATGGAGATATTTTTTCGGTTTCTTAGTATTATAAAAAGTTTCTGCAGGGGAATTAAGTAGAGATTATGCAGGCCCCGATGCTTTTATCATTGAAATACATTTGGAAATCTCTTGCTCCGTGTAAAATTGAAATGTTCGGATGGAGGCAAGATTGGCTCCCGTCGAGAAATCAATTGCAAACTCGCGGAATTATTTTGACCTTAGAGGATTGTTGTTATGTGTTACGTGATTCATTCGGAGTTGGAAACCATAGGTCATGTCATGATCTCTTGTCCGGTTATGAGAGTTTTGTGGGAGAAAAGTTTCTTGTGGTTGCATCTTGATAGAATGATGGATACAAACTGTGGTGATAATCTTGGAAAGGTTATAGAAAATTGAAGCTGTTGGGGGTTAAGAGGAAGAGAGCTATGGGATTATGGCTATCAGTGTGTTGGTGCATATAGAATTGCAGGAATAACACAATCTTTAAAGAGATGTGGAGGTGTTGTGGATGTGGGGGACACATTGTTTAACTATAAAATGTTCTCTTAGAAATGATTAGCAATAGGGTCAAATAGAAAGGTGTACTGTAATTTTTATGAGTGTTGTCAAAATCCGATGGATTGTATCTTTAATGTGTAATGCGGGCGGGTATGGTTCTGTAGGCACTTTGTTTTTTTTTGTATTATGGGTTAGAGTATCTCTAGTACTCTCCTATTAATCCTATTAATGCAAGTTGTTTATAAAAAAAATATTCTTTGAAGTAAAATTAAACTATTTTTAAATTTAACTATAAAAGATATTTTGAAAGGATGTAAGGTTGAAGAAAATGTGATATACCATAAAAGAGAAGATAATCATAATAATATGATCTTCTTCCTTATTTTATTCAATTACTATCATTATAGAGTGCAAAGTCATACTTACAAGATTCATAAAAATTAAAATAAAAAGATATTAACAAAGTCATACTTACAAAATTCATAAAAATTAAAATAAAAAGATATTAACAAAGTCATACTTACAAGATTCATAAAAATTAAAATAAAAAGATCAATATCTTAGATGTAAACACTTTAACTATATGACATTTCATATAAGACTCTAGTAGAATATTTGTCTACTCTTTAGGGTGTGAACTAAAAACCAAATACTTTGATTTCCTATTCTATGTCAACGCAAGACCAATGCAATCACATATGCCATAAACACATATTGGATAAAACGTAAACGCACACATACTTCCTGGACAATCGATATCCTCCACACATGTGCGACCTGATATAATGAAATAAGAAATAAAATAATATTACTGAAATTGGGATAAGATATTGTGGACGAAATAAAGAAGAGAATTTTAAATGACAATACTTACTTCCTTGAACATGCTTTCCAATAAGAAAAAAAAGAGAGAAGATAATCATAACATAAACAAAATTAACAGTTTGAGTCATATTTACCTCTTTCATATAACAAATTATTTTATCACTTTTTAATTTATAAAGTTGATTATCTCCTCATAACAATTAAATAGGTTTTAACATTTATAAAATTGTAAATATCTTTTTATAAACTTAAAAATTATTATTAAATGTCTTTTAAATATATCGAAGTGTTGTGTATTGTGTTTAGCATACTTAATAAAGAGGTCATTTGAAAAGAAAAACATTTACAAAAATTTCATTTATTGTATAACCTTTGAAGATATGAAAGGGAAAATCACAAGTGAGAAATAATGACGTTAGACAGTAACAAATTAAGTCATTTGTAGAAATAATGCATCAATAGGTTACATTATATTTACGCTTTAATTAATTTTATTGTTAGATCAATGTTAACTATCAAATGAGATATTTCTTCAAAATGTATGTATGTTGGTTTAGTAGAAACATATGATCGTGATTATTAATTTTTATATCCTTAACAACTTTGTCCTCAAGGGTGTGAGTATTTAAAAATTGATAATGCAGAAAGAGATTACAATACACATTATCAAGGTTACAATTACATGATAAGATGCTTATATCTTGCTTAGCTTATTCTACCTAGTCTAAGTTAAGTTGAAGTGAGTAAGTTAAGTTGAAGTGAGTAAGTTAAGTAGGTTGCAATTTATTTTATCGTAAATTTTTATGTACCGTGAGTTTTTGTTGGATAAGGAAAAATCTATATATTTTTAATATCATCTCATAAATATTGAGTCAGGTTAGCTTAAAATTTTTGCGTGATGAGAAAATTTATATGGTTAAAACCTATAAAGAAGTATTAAGTAGAGAAAAGCAATATAGTCAAATGAGAATATGATCGAGTATATGTGATTATGGTACATGCGTCCATAAACCAAGAACAATCCAAGTGGTGGATTGTGAGAAATACCTTTTAGTTATCCTTATGATTGAGATGAGATATAATTTAATAATTGAGATAAGATGACTTATCTATGATAACATTCACCACCATTTGATCAAATGGCTCAATGTTCATTACAAGTCGAATGTACTTGTGATGATTTGTTGAAGGTGAATTAGAACAAAAGAGAGATGAAGGGTTACACTCGTGCAAGAAATTAAGGTTAGATCTAAGTATAACCTGGATATTGATAAACCAAGAGAATTAGGTGTCGTGTTTCAAGGATAATCCTGAAATGATTCGATGGGCCTCAACAAGGATCAAAATTCATTCCCGTGATATCTACAAAATTTAAGTCAAGAAGAGACGAAAGGCGGACCTCATTAGTTTGATATCCAAAGGCATCCTTATGAGATGTGATATTAGTAGTAATTTGTAAGGGAAGAAGTAGAATGACTCAAATAAAGGATTCTTTCAGGAATAAAATCAAGGCATCACTAGTATCAAATTATCGGTATCTCATGAAAAATTCGGGTATGTTGCACGTCCTTCTATTAAGTAGTAGAATAGTATCAAATTATCGGTTGATATGATTTCTAAGTAAGGGTGTAGAAACCCTGATCCATGAAATGCAAGATAAGATGAATCAAAGTGAGTAGAGTAAGATTTCCCACCTAACAAAGTAGGACTGTAACGAGGGGGTGGGTAAGGGAGATAATAACCGTCAAATTACATGTTTGGATAATTACCAACTTTAGATGGTTTCTAGACAAGAAGAGGGACTGTGTAGACCAAACCCACATCGAAATCTTGGTTCGTGCAAGGTGGGATTGCATGGTTGAAGGAAGGAACATAAGGATTGATTCGTATTGAATACACCAATGAATCCAACTTATTTTCGGAAAATTACATTGGAATTCAACAATTATGCATGCTTGAATTAGAGCGCTCTTTGGATGGGCAACCTTCTAGAAATATTTCTTGAAAATGTGTGAGTGAGGAAAAAACCTACCAAAGGAATTGTATTGGTTGCCAGATTGTTTGACAATGCTTAGAAGTCCTGCGAGACTTTGCAAAACCCAAGACTTTTGAATAAGTACTAGAATTAGAGGACATGGTTTTATGAGATCAATTGGAATACATTTGAAAAGGAAAAAAGTTATCAGAACAAGCCCAATTGACCGATATTGGAAAAATAAGTCAGAACAAATGGGTTAGAATAAACTAAATAATTAAATCAACAAAATCTTAGAAAAAGGAAAAGTGAATTCTCATTAAAGCAAAGGACCTAAGAAAAGTTACAGCAATGATTTGAGATACACCCTCATCCACTTAAGGGTAAGAGAGTGATTGTTGCGAAGAATGAGATTAAATGTAGTGAGATCGTGAGCTAAGTGGACTACAAATGGATGAAGATTAATGGCTAGAAACCATACGAGATATTAGACTGTTGGAAATAGTAAAAAGTTACACAAATGGAACAAACCATATTTAATTTTAACAAACAAACACTCAACAGAAGCACAACTCAGCAAACCCACATACAAGTACGAGTCAACATGTTTGGGAATTACTCTTTATCTTCTTTTCCAACTTGCTTTCATACTTATAAGTGAGTTCACTAGGTTGTGCTCGTGAGTCTTTGTTTGTTAAAATTAATTAGAGTTTAGTCCATTTTTATAATATTTTTCTAGTTTAATTACACTTTTATTTGGACTAATTGGCCTATATTTTTGTATTTTTCGTTTTTATTTAACACAATTTCTGTTTGCTTACAAAAATGACAAATAATATTTTATTTTTTAATGACAAATATTTTGTGTCCTTGTGCTTGATTTTTCTAAAAAACTATAAATAATGAGTATATGTTAATTATTTTTAATTCTATTTAGAAAAAATAAAAATAAAATTTAATTAATTGATTAATTACTAATATTTGCCTCGTATATAGTATGTACAGTACAAAGACCCTAAGACCCTGTTTAAGGAATCATTTAAAAAAAATAGTGTGAACACAATAAAATACAAAATAATCATAATTACTGTATTCCTTTTTATATTTATTACACAAAAAACTTATTATTAAAAAAATATAAAATTTATTTATTTATTTATGATAAGCTATTTGTCGTATTCTTAAAGTTATTCTTTAATTATTTGTTTGTAAAAAATAATGTAAAAACCGTTAATGATATATTTAAGAGAGAGTAAAAAATTTACAAATGTTAAATACTGCTTTTTAATATAGGAATTTATTATTTAAAACAAATATTGACATATTATTAGAAAATTTGTTGAGACAGATGCTATAAAGTGTAAGGAGGTTATGGTTATAATTTCGGTAGTAGTTTATTTCTTAAGTCTGATAAAGGAGATTTAGAAGTAACATACAAATTACTTTTCCACAAAAGTATTAAACATATTTTAATACATGATATGATGGAAAAGAAAAATGTCATATGACTAAACTAAGGGTCACCTGAATATATCAGAAATTAATTAATAGAAAATAACATTGCTGCCTCATTTAATTCTATTACGAACATTTTATATTGCAAACTCCTAATTACAACACTTGTAAAATAAGAAAAGATATTTTTTAATTATTTAGTGCCTTCATGATAACTAAATATCTCATTAACTATTTTAGCATTGCATTTTTATGCTCTCTTGAGTTTGAAACTAAATACATAATCTTATGGGGCACATAATCTACTGAATCATATTTCTACCACATAAACAAATGTTGTAAAAGCATTTTGCTTCAAAAAGAGGGGGGCATTTATCTTGTGGGCAATCAGAAGCTTGATCACATTTATAACCTGTAGTAAAAAATTATGAGAATATGAATAAATTAATATTAATTTATATCATTTGCATAAGTGATAATTTTATAATTTTTGTATGTAAATTTTTAAGTTTAAAGTAAAGATGAAAATTTGAAAATATTAAAAATGGCTTACACTCGATGTTTTTTGCAACAAAAGTTAGAGAAATAAAGATAATCATAACATAAATAAACTTGATAATTTCTGCCATATTTTCTCCCAATTTGCATGTAATAAATGGTTTTATCGGTTTATAATTTATAGAGGCCGATCCTCTCAATACATCAACTCAATAGCTTTTTGTGCTTATTAATTGTTAAGAACCCTCTCAAAAATTAGAATAGTTATTGAATGTTTTTAAGTACATTAAACTTTTATGTTTGTCCCCTTTTACACACCAAGTAAAGAGGTGACATAAAAAACTTACCAATATAATGAGAAACCTATTTATTTTTTTTCTTATTAAATTCCATTATTTTATAACCTTTCATGATAGGAAGGAGAAAATCACAAAAGTGGAACAATGTTGTTGGACAATGGCAAAAAATTCTTTTGTAAAAATAATGCAACAAAATATGACTATAAGAAATATGTTTTCTCTCCGTTGTTATTATATGATTGAGTCATTATAAATAAGTATTGGCAAGCTAATAAATAGCTACCTAATAAAGATTAATGATATTTACATCAATTATATAAAGACTAATAATATTTACATCAATAATAAAGATATTATGTTGATATTCTATCACACCTCGCAATCTTAGCGGGGGGATATCCTACGCTGAGACTGTCCCGAAAATCTTGGAAGAGTACTAAAGGAAGACTTTTGGTAAAGATATCCGCAATTTGATAACTCGATGGGACATGAAGGACACGAACCTGACCACGGGCTACTTTTTCTCGGACAAAGTGAATGTTCATTTTAATGTGTTTGGTTTGTTGATGCTAAACAGGATTACCAGATATATATATATTACACTGACATTATCACAATAAACTATGGTAGCTTTTTGAATCGGGCAATATAGTTCAAGGAGCAAATTACGTTACCAACAAGATTCAGATACCACATTTGCAACGCCACGATATTCATCCTCAGCACTAGAGCGAGATAACATGGGTTGGCGTTTCGAGGACTATGAGAGTAAGTTGTCACCAAGAAACACACAGTAACTAGATGTGGAGTGTCTAGTGTCTGGGCAACCTCCCTAATCAGCATCAGTGTATGAAATTAATGATGTGGTAGGCGATGAATATAGGTGTAGTCCACATTGACTAGTGCCTTTGATGTAACGCAAGGTGCGCCGAAGAGCCTGCATGTGAACTTCCATCCGATTGTGAATAAATAAGCATATATGTTGAACCGCATATGAAATATATGGTCTTGTAAAAGTGAGATATTGAAGAGCACCTGCAAAACTGTGATATAAGGATGGATCCTCATATTGAGCACCAATGGTGGTGCTAAGTTTTGATTTTGTGTCAATCGGGGTAGGACGAGACTTACAAGACGACATACATGCACGTTCAAGGACCTATTCTGCATACTTTTTCTGAGATAAGAATATACCTTCTGAATGTCGAGTTACAGAAATGCCCAAAAAATAACTATGTAGACCCAAATCCTCCATTGCGAAGAGCTGAGAAGAGAGATAATAGATGTGCAAAAAGCATCAGTTGAAGTGGTTAGAATGATGTCATCGACATAGCAAAATATAAGCTATGGAAGTGTCTCTCCGGTAGATGAACAGAGAGTTGTCTGACTTGCTTTGGGAGAAACCAATAGATGAAATGTAATCAGCAAATTGTTTGTACCAGGCTCTAGGGGCTTGTTTGAGGCCATACAACGATTTACGCAAAAGGCATACATGATCGGGATGATCTAGATCCTTGAACCCCAACGGTTGATACATGTAGATTGTTTCTTTTATTTCACCATGTAGGAAAGCATTTTTGAAATCTAACTGATGTATAGGCCATCCTTTCGAGATAGCAAGACTGAGAAAGGTTCGTATAGTCACCGGTTTAACAACCTCGCTGAAATTTTCTCCACAATCCACACCAACCTGTTGACTTGCACCATCACCTACAAGTCGGGCTTTATGCCTCTCAAAAGAACCATCAGATTTTTCTTTATGCCTAAAAATCCACATAGATCTAATAACATTAACATCAGGTGGACGAGGCACTAAATCCCACGTCTTATTTTGAATAAGAGCATTATATTCATCATACATAGCCATTTTGAGATAATGTGTAAGGACACGATAGACGAAAAGAAATGTCATTTTTTTCACAAAGGTTTTGAAACTGACCATTGACATATTCTTTACCATTGTCACACTGTATGTTTTTAATTTCCCGTTGAAAATGAGTGTTAATATATGCTTTTAATTTTTGAAAGGAGGAATAAACTTGAGATTTTTGTGAGATTGGAAAGGTCCACAAGTAATTTTAATAGTTATCCAAAAAAAGCACATAATATTTGTGTCCTAACGAACTCAATACGGGAGATGTCCATACGTCACTATGTAAAATATCAAAGGACATATAAGTAGAATTATGAGATTCAACAAAAGGTAATTTAACATGTTTACTGAGAGGACACGAATAACAAAGGTTTGAATTGAATCTAATTCTATTACATTCAATCAATTTATTTTTCACCAAGGAGTCTAAAATTGGAGCTCCTGGGTGTCCTAGACGGTCATGCCAAAGGGAAGAAGATAATGCTGCAAGAGAAATTGATGACTTGACTGGATTATTTGAGGTGGTGATTGGATAGAGTTCTCCTCAGCTCTCACATCTAATTAGTGCCATCCCCGTCTGAAAATCCTTCACAGAAAAACCAAAGGGATCAAATTCAACAGTGACTTGGTTATCGGGAGTAAATTTACGAACATACACTAAGTTTTGATTAATTTTGGGGGCATGAAGTACATTTTCTAACACTAATGGAAGGTGAGGTGGTGATAGTTTTGTACTTCCAAAACCACGAATTGGAATAGAATGATCATTTCCTACAATGATACCATTAGGTTTGCTAACATTAAAATAAGACAAGAAATTACTAGATGCTGATTTTATATGAGATGTTGCTCTGATGTCCATGTACCACGATGGATCAGGCTGAGCAAGGCTGAGAGTATGAAGAGCTTCTTCTATTTCTGTTGGAATAGGTCCATTTGCATTGAAACTGCAGGTTGCGGCTTTGGTCTCAAAATTCCCGGTTGTTGTGGCCTAGCAGCACCATTCGGTCTAGCCCAATTGTATGAGGGATATGAGCAAGGTGGAGCTAACCATGAAGCCCACTGTTGCCAAGGATGTTATTGTTTCCATGGGTTTCCACGACCGATGTTGTTGTTCCGGCCGCCCCTGCCGCGATTTTTCTTGCCGCGATTTCCACGGTAATTATTGTTGTTGTTGTTCCGAGCTTGTGAGTCTCCCAGAGAGGAATTTGGGGTGATTGAAGCAACATTATAGGTTGGGGATTTGGTGAGTAGTGCTGCCGAGGATGAGAGGGAATTGGATTCACGGGCAGCGCGTTGAATCATAGTGGATTCCTCGAGTTTGATTCTTGATTTTTCAGTTGCAAAAGTTGGCAGTGGATCATGTTGTTGAATGTATATCACAAAATCGGAGTATGCATCAGTGAGGTCAGAAATCATTTTTAATACTACCCGTGTATTAGTGACTGGAGAGTCGACATTCTCCAATTAATCCGCCAAAAGTTTTAGGTGGTTGAAATAAGCCTTTGTTGAAGGAAAATCCTCCAAGTTGGTATTGTTGAACCGGCTCTTGAGTTGGACAGCTCTCGAGTGTTTGTTGTCATGAAATAACACTGCAATACATTTCCAACATTGTTTAGATGTGTCATTAATCACAAGAATAGAATTGAGAATATCTTGTGTAACAGTAGCATACATCCATTGCAACACGACCGCATCAAGGCGATTCCAGAGATCGATGTCATTGTTTTTTACAGTTGCGGCAGCGGCGACATCTTTCTCATATGTCGGTGGAATTATGTGATCAAGCACATTATGAAAACGTGGTTGAATCATGAAAAGGTCTGCCAAGAGATATAGAGATTGGAGTCATTGTCTAATGTCACTGGGATGATTTATTTGACATTATTAATGGAGAAAGCGGTGTAAAATTTGTTTGATGTCGCAGATTGGTTTTGAGATTGATGAGAGGTTGTTTCTGAATTGGTGGAGGCGGAAGAATTTGTGGGTCTGGAAGATTGAGTAGCCATTAAGAAGGAAGGTGGGGACGGCTAAGAAGGAAGAAGGATAGGTATTTTGCAGCGGCTAATAGGGATTTTGGAACGAACCCTAGATGATACCATATAAGAAATATGTTTTCTCCCTGTTATTATTGATATGATTGCGTTATTATATACAAGTATTGGCAAGCTAATAAATAGCTACCTAATAAAGACTAATGATATTTACATCAATAATAATAAAGACTAATAATATTTACATTAATAATAAAGATATTTTGTTGATATTCTATTAATGACATGTTCATGCATAAATTGAGTGTATTGTTGGATAAAAGTGAACTACCAAATCATTAAAATCCAGCTATGTTTTCTATGTAAGATGAGTTCAACCAATTTAAAATTAGTGATGTATAGAACTTGGTTCCTCGTCCTTAAACCATAGGATTATAAGAGCTAAGTGGGTCTTTAAGAACACCCGAGATGAAAACAAAATAATTACAATAAGTACGGAACATTTAATTTCTAAGGGATATGTTTCGATATAGAAATCATGTTCACAATCAACGGAAGAAGACTATCGAGTGACGATGGTGTTTTATCGTCGTTGACTTTGGGGTAGGATCGACAAAGTACCAACAAACACTTTGACGCCCAAATTAATGTTATCCAAGAAGTTTTTTAGGGTTAGAATGGTGTTATGTTAATATTATATAGCCTTGATGAAGTGGTGTTAGGCTTGATTTTTCCAAAAGCCCAGTCAGGAACATTATTCCTCAAGCCTTTCATTGATGGAGTCAGGTAATGGTTTAAATCCATAATTTTTTCTACTGCCAAGGCTAAGAAGGTGGCGGCAACAATTGTTGTGTTCAAATAATTTGGTGAAAACAACAACTCTGTAACTTTGATTTGAAATTAGACATGATTTCAAGTAAGTGCAATAAAAATAGTGCAATTAATGTGACTAAGAATTCTATTTTAGATTCACACACTAAATATATTAAGATTCAACATCGTTTTCTTAAGGATCATACTGAAAAAGTGGATGTGACTTTTGAATATATAGATTTGAAAAGTCATCTCACTAACATCATTAGAAACTCTCTTGCAAAAAAAATTCAAAATATTCATAGGAAACTAATTACTCCATGTTATATGTGTGTGTGTGTGTGGCCTAGTGGTGAAGGATTGGGTCTTGAGAGTGTGCTCCTCTCAATGTCTCAAGATCTAGCCTAGAATGTCAAATGAAAAAATTGGAAGTAGTAGAACCTACTTTACTAGAATAATGTGATGCAGTAGTATTATTTACAATAGGACACAAGGACTGGTACTTATTTCTTAAGACATTGCTTGAGGATTGTAAAACTATATTTTTGAAGCAATAAAGCCCACTTTTGACATAGAAATTAGTTTTTTAGGGATACTAGGAACATGAAGTCATTTAATTGCAACACAGAATTTGGCAGACGTTGAGATTTAAATTTTGAGTTACCAACTGACTTGACTGTCATTATATGATCATTACAAACTAGAATTCTACTTATATCTGCACAAGATTGTATACTTTGCAAGTTTGAATCGCTATAAGTAATATGATGAGAAGCACATGAGTATGCAAACCAGGCTTGGGACTCTAGATATTGAAGGACTTGCAGATTTTCTTGATGAAATAAGAAAGTAGTTGCCTATGCAGAAGTAAAGGCTTGATGCTTTAGGCTTTCTTGAGCATCAGTTAAATTATTTGATGTAGATGAAGAAGCTTAAGATTTTGGTGGTGGAAGTTCAAAATACTGATCGTACATATGTCACCACTCCACAGCTGAGTGACCATACTTGTTATAGAGTTGACAAGTTTCACTGTTCCACGTGCTATATAATAATCTTTCACGAATTCTACCGTGAGTTGAGCCTTCTTTACAATGAGAGTAGTAATAGGAACTAGGTGAACCACCATTTCTTTGGAAACAACATAAGAGACCAAGCCAAGAACTTTCACAACAAAACTAGGCTCGCTAGGCTAAGAATACATACGTGCTTAGTGAGCAAAGGTGCATCTTTGCTAAGCCAGGAAACACATGCGTGCTTAGCGAGCAAAGATGGTTCAAATACTTTAATATTAAGTTACTTCAAGGTGAAGCAATGATTTTGTGGCTACGCGAGCTTGGGTGGGTCGCTTAGTGAGCATATGCGACAGAGTTAGGCCTAGGGTAGCAAGAAATATTTAACCTAGAAGAAAGTAGGAACACTAAGCGAGCATGGGTGGTGCGCTTATTGAGCATACCATTCCAAAGCCTATAAATAAGGGTGTCAGACATTCATTTGAAAACATTAGTTAATTAGATTCGATTAGATTCAATCACATTCAGTGGAATTTAAGGTGGTTCGTTAGTGAAACCAGGTTCTCACCATAAATCACAATAGGAGATAACAGGAAAGGAAGATTGAGGGCAGAAGCTTTGTCGGGGGAATCGTCAACAGATGCTTTCCAACTTCCCTCTTCTATGGCTTGATTTTAAAGTCACCATGAGTAAGTGTAGCTAGTTTTATCTTTTATTGGGATTTGATGTATTTTTCTTGTCACTTATGTTTTGATCTAAACCATGGCGTTATTTCTATTTCTTCTTAAGTTTTAATATTCATGGATTCTTCATTCTTGTTTTGGATTAGCAACCTAAAACATGTTTTTATAGTATGACTTGATACTCAAAAGGTATTGGTCCTTACTTGATCCATGTCTGTCATCTATTGATGCTAAAGTCTAAACATAGATTTAGGTTTAATATCCATACAAATAACAATATTAATGAAAGTGGACATTGATGTCTGCATGCATTATTGAAACTTAATGTTGACGTATTGGTTAATAGGCTGAGAGATTGTCAATTAGATAATAAGAATGATCTCACGTTGTTGACTCAAACATGAGATGCGATGAGAGATTCAAGTGGTAATATTAATAATTAATTTGAATTCACTATGCCAAAATTGATATTTTGTATCGCTTAATTTAATAGCACTTTTAAATAAAGTGCTATTAAAAACGGAAAAACACATCTATAATAGCATTTTATTATCGGGAGCTATTATAGGATACAAACAATGTGATTTTGATAGCACTTTATGAAAAAAAAACGCTATTATTAAACTTCCGTAAGATAGCCTATTAATACTATACACTAAGATAACACTTTCGTCAAATCACTATTAATATTATTCATTAAGATAACACTTTTAGGAAACGGTATTATTGTACTATCCTATATTAGCGCTTATTCAAAAGCGCTATTGTTTTCATAATAAATAATTAATAAAATAAATAAATAAATAAAATATATAATAATTATTGTTATATTATTATATATTTTATTTTATTATTATACTACACAGTAATGTTTTACACTCAGATCTCGTGCTTTTTCCCAACATAAGCGAAGAACTTTTCACATAAATGCTTTTTCAAACACACTTTTTTTCCAAATGCTATTCTCATAGAAGGCTTCACGTGAGTGCTTTTTCAAACGCGATTTTGCAATCCAACAACTTCTTCTTAAACCCAAATGTGATTTTTAATCTCAATGCGTCAATTTAGTTGTGTTTAGGTTTTGGTTCAGAACTTCTTCGGTTCAGAATGCTTATGGTTTGGTGCATTTTTACGATAAGCTTTCATGGTTTCATGTTGATTACGATTTCAATTGGTTTCTCTGGTTTTTTGTTTCGGTATTGATTCTAATTGAGTTAACACTAGCATACAACATTATAAAGCTAAATGGAGGAATGTTTACCTGTTAAAAATATAGAAAAACACAACTTTGGTCTTGCCCGCAAGGTTTTCGATAAAACGCCTCAATCGTAACTCTTGATTCTTTTTGCTAAATTCTTTCACTTCATGATGCTAAGTTGTTGTATTGTTGCTATTTTTTATTGATGATCATTTGCGGTGTGTGAATTGGCAGAGAATTGCCGCGGTTACTACTGTTTTACAACTCGCACGTCACATGTTTGACAAAATGTTTCAATTGTTTTCTTTCCTCTTTTTGCTTCTGTTTTAATGCGCATTTTGATGCTTAATTTTTTGTAATTGTTGTTGAACTCTTGAATTTCTATTTGATGCTTGAAATATTAACACTTTAGTTTTAGCAATTTGTTATATGATAACTCTCCAAGACCAAATCATGTTTATGATGGTGGTAGTCTTAGTACTTCGCCCTCTCATGTTTAACTTCAAATACTAGTTAGTGTTCTTGTAATTTGTATAAACTCTATTCATTACAAAACTTAGGTGCATGTATTGTTTAAAAATAATTATACAAAGATTTATCTCTCTTTATCAATGATTATTGTTGGTGATCTTTTTCTGTTGCAGCGGAGTAATTATTCTTCAATGGAAGGTGTTCTTTAGTGTAAGCCACATTTTGACAAACTCTTCAAGGATCATCGGCAATAACGTGTAATCACATATGTCTTCTCTTTATTCATGAATAGTAAAAGGTAATTTTGTTATTCTTTTCCCAATCAACTGCCTCTTTAATTGACAATTACTTCATTTGGAGTCGCTACAAAGCTAGCTGACAACTTTGCTGAATTGCAAGCATGAAAACAAGTTGTTCTTTAGAGGCTCATTTAATGGAATCATATTAGGAAGATCCTAAAGTCCCATATTGGTTGGAGATAGAGCATTGAAAGAGTTTAAATAGAGTGACACTCCTCACCTTACCAACTGGTTTTGTAAGGTGAGTTAGGTCAAACTCTAATATGGTATCAGAGCCTATCGATCGGACCATGGGCTGCCCACCATTAATATCCACGCACCAAGCCCAAAGAGAATGCTGGGCCCAAAGAGAATGATGGGCGTGAGGGGGTGTATTAGGAAGATCCTAAAGTCTCACATTGGTTGGGGATAGAGCATTGAAAGAGTTTAAATAGAGTGACACTCCTCACCTTACCAACCGGTTTTGTAAGGATGAGTTAGGTCAAACTCTAATAAATCACAACACACAACGAACTCAGCCACAAAAATGGTGATAAACACAATTATCATCCACCAATAATTTATTAATGTATTCAATCACAAGAAAATAATAAGTCACTTATGTACCATTAATTATCCTATACTAGCTTATAGTAAAAATAATGTATGCTTGTGAGAATCCAAGCTTCCCTATTCAGCTTTCACTTCTAAACCATTTTTGTTTATTTTCTCACTCATGAAAAAGGCTTTCTGTATTCCTTTGTGAAGAATGGTGCAGGTGGTGCATGCTGAATTCAGGTCCACGCTCCTTTAAACTCATATTTTGATCTTTCATGGAAAGTTATTAAAGGTTCGTAATTTCACATGCATCGGGAATTTCTCGTCTATTCCATTGTTGTTCATGTTTTTGTCTTTCTTTGCATTTATACTTAATTATGTGTCTTGAAATGGTTTTATTATTTATTCTTTGCATTGTTAGCAAAGATGATATATATATATATATATATATATATATATATATATATATATATATATATATATATATATATATATAATATGAAAGTGTTACTCTTTTATGTGATAAGTAAACTAACACTATTCTTTTTTACTTAAAAATTATAAATTTTATAAGAATCAATTATGACTTTAAAAATATAAATATACTAAATGAATTATGGCTCAGTGGACAAGAACAATATACATGATTATTCTTCTATCTCTACTTAATTTTGAAATGTGTACCTCAAAACTCAACTCATGCTTTTGTTTTTATTTTATACTAATCATTTTTAGTATGTGTAGAGACCTCTTTTATATTAACCATTTAGAGTTGAACATCTATGTAGGGAATTCTTTTATATTAACCATTTTGAGTTGAACATCTATGTTGGAACCTCTCTTATAACAATATTATAGTTTAAGTCTTTGAGAGACCTTTACTAATTTCAACTTATGTCATATTATATTGGTATATGAGTTTGTAGGACTAATAGAACTCAATTTTGCTAGTAACCATGGAGTGAACATGTCATGGTTGTAAGGTACTTTTTAGACCTTGTTGTGATATTTGTGAACAAGTGGATTTGATTTAAAATATTTGATGTTGATGGATCATAATATGTATTCAATGAGTAACTTAAAGCGTTATTTGGTATTGAATTGAATGTAGCTTTTTAATATTTGCAAACCAAAAGAATAATTTTGTGTACAAAAAAAAATATATAAAATGTACTACAATAGCATTTTGTAAAGAGTGCTATTAATGAAACATCCTATAATAGCAATTTTAAGAGAAAGTGCTATCAAACATGTGCCATATATTAGCGCTTTCTTTGAAAGTGCTATTAAACATGTGACATATATTAGCGCTTTGTTTGAAAGTGCTATCAAACATGTGCCTTATAATTGCGCTTAGTTTGAAAGTGCTATCAAAAGCAAATAAAAAAACATGTAAAATGTCCACTTCAGTAGCGCTTAAGAAAAATGCTATTAAAATTTAGTATTTTAATAGCGCTTTTAAAGTGCTATTAAACAAAAAATGTTTACAATAGCGATGCGGTTAATAGCATTTTTAAGCGCTATAAAAAAAACGCTATTAAATAGCTTATTTGGCGTAGTGATTTCATATTACTGGTCAAGGATGCTACATAAGAATATGTCAACAAAGTCTAACCCCAACAAAATTTTACCATTATTGAAACACATAAAGCTTACTTTCTGTTCCGGACCGGCCCAATTATCCGAAATTGGGCCAATCCACTCTATTGGCCCAACGCGCCCTGGCTTAAACACGCGGCAGCAAGCTTCCAATACGTTCCGAGCAAATAGCAAGTGGGGCCGAGCACGCTGAAGCCAAGTGCTCGGCGACGGCTAGCTTCCCGTGTCTTCTGGCCGCTATTCACGCGTGATTCCCCAAAAAGTGGACTTGACCGTTACTAAACTCTCCCATAAAAAGCCCTCTGACTCCAGAGGACAAGGTAATCACTTTCTTACCCAAAACCTCTCTCTTTTTTGTTGTACCTTATTGTCCAAACACTTACTTTGGCATCGGAGTGCCTTGCAGGTAGAACCACCTTTTTTCTCTCAACCGTTCCGAAGTTCAAGCCTCACCGTTGTCGGCCACCTGTTCTGCTCGTAAAGATCACTTTCTGTTATTCTAATTTTCAAGTATACACCAAACAATCAATATTATGATGAACTAAACTTAATGTAATAGAAACTATTGAATAGTTTTTGAAGCACAACCAGACCTTATGGAGATGATAAAACTACACTTGTTATCCACGCTACAACAAAATGGCAGAGTTATCGGGGATTAGCATTAGTGTTTAAAGATATTTGATAGTTTTTATCATTTTAAGTATTATGTTTATATTTGTGCATATTTTGTTTTAGTTTGACTAACCTATTAATAGTGTTGGATAGCTCTGTACAAAGTTATTTATGCATGGTAATAAAACATCTGTCAAAGCTCTCACAAAATTTAGAAGGTTCCTACACACTAGAAAATTTATTATTGTTAGATTTGCACTAGAAATCATCCCACAGGATATTTCCCTCCACCGTATATCTTTTAAAAGCAAACAAATCATTGAAACTACAGCAAAATTAAGATAAACTGAAATTGAAGTTAGAAAAATCATAAGTGTGACATTATAATTTAGATATAAATAAATAAATAAATATATATATATATATATATATATATATATATATATATATATATATATATATATATATATATATATATATATATATACTTATAGTTAACATTAAACTATTTTTGAAATTAACAATAAAATATGTGATATATGCTTAAATTGATGGTCGTGTCAATATCTCTAAAGTTAGGAAGACAATATAAATAATATTATTATGTGTTTTATTTCATTTGATAACCATCATTTTAGAATGTGAATTCATAACTACAAGATTCGTGAAATTAGAAAAAGAAAACAAACAAATTACATGGTGCAATCACATTAAGTAAATAACAATTGTTTACACTCTTGGGTGCAAAGCTAAATATAGGATCTTTATAGCCAATAATTTGTTACAATGGAGCTCCAATACATAAACATTCACCGTAAAAACAAACTGCCCAATAAAGAAGGGGGCACAAATTTGGTGGACAATCAGAATCTATTTCACAAAAATAACCTGATGTAACAAAAAAAATAAAAAAATGTTACTAAAATTGGGATGAATAATGTCCAAAGAAAAGAAGGAAACTTTAAAATGAAAAAAAAAAAAATCTTACCATGGGCACTCTTTGTAAAAAGAAAAAAGGCTAAAAAGATAATCATAACACAAACAAATAGTCCGGTCTTAGCCATATTTTCTTGTTAGGATGTAAGAAGTTATTTTATCACTTTGTAATTTATATAGTGGATATTCTCCTTACTTTAACTAAACATTTTTTTAGCGCTTAAGGAATTGTAAATGCACTTTCCAAAATTAAAATCATTATTAAATGTCTTTTTAAACATATTAATATGTTGTTTGTCCCTTTTAGCAAACTTTTTAAAGAGGTAAAATGAAAATTTTAGCAACCATAAGAATTCATTCTTATTTTATTAAATTTTAATTATTGGATAACCTTTCATTATATGAAAGGGAAAATCATCAAAGATAAATAATGAGTTTGAATATTTTCAATTAATTTGTAGGCTGCAATCAATTGTGGGTTTTGGTTTTTATACGAATAGGTTGAGGATGAGAACCACTTGTGTAGAACAAAATATAGGTCTAATCATTAAAGTCCATAATGGGTAGTATCTAAGGTTATATAGTTATAAGTAGAGAGTCTAAGTCTTTTTTTTTCACTCTCACAATTAATGTTGTGAGTAAAACATGTACAAGTAGACACAACCAAATCAGTAACATTTGACTTGGAAAAATACATTAACTAAACATAACATAATCCATGTTCATTCACATCTAAAACACTATTTGTTTATAGAACTTAACATTATCCAACAAAATATAACTAGTTCATATCTAATGATCCTAGCAACAATCAAATACTAAAAAACTAGATTACATATTCCTAAACAAAAGAATACTATTGATCTATTATGCGTGTGCAAGTATACACAGTTAAACTAGTAGCATTTGATAAGAAAAGTAACGATCCTACGAGGATACTATTAATCACTTTGAAACTTTATACAAGAATTTCTGAAATAAACATGACATAATAACAAAATAACAATGTTTATCACGTGATGAAAGTTAAGGAAACTATTTCTATATAGTAACAAAATAAACATGACATATATCAAATAGTTTAAATAATGTGAGAGATTATTTTGAACAATGATCCATTTCATGAATTCATTTAATATACATAGAAATTATGTCTAATCCTTAAAATATTAGTTCAAGAAACTTGTTTTTGTTAATCCTTATGGTCCAAATCCTTTATACCTGAAGTGATTAAGTAAGGAATGCATGTATGCTCGCTACTTTACCATATTATTTCATAAAACCTATTTTTTTTAAATGCTACCGCAACCTAACAAACTAATATATACTTCATAGGTGATCAAATTCATAAATAAACCTATGGCAATAAATCACAAGAGCTAAACATATAACAAAAATACAATAATCAATATTCAAAAGCTTATTATTTCATGAAAATTCACATTATCCAACAAATTAAGTTTAGCTCATATTGAGCAAATTAAATACAACAAATAGAGATTCTAAGTTATATATTCTTAAAAAGTGAGAATAAAAATGATAAACCTATGAAGTAAACTTTAACCACTTAAAATATTTCAATAACAAGTGACCTTTGGTGTCACACCTCTCAACATTTTCTTCCTTCAGAATTAATGTGGTACAATGAATGAATATTGGAAATATATGTTGTCTTTCTTCTCTGCAGTATTTCTAGCTTTCAAAATTTTCTTTCATTCCATTGCATGTTCCATTTATAGTAGGTTATCTAAATTGTAATAAGCTATCATTTTTTGTCTTTGGTATTTAAAATTTATCCATAAATCATGGCCCAAAAATAAATCATATTCTCTTTGATTGTATATGTACTAGGATGGTACAATGCACATGGAAGACATCATGATCTTTTAGTAGCACTTGGTTTCTTTTTTCCATCTTTATCCATTAATGTGGCATCCCATCCCTACTTCACTCTTCATAATAGTCTCAATTTAAAGGGACATCTCATACTATGTTGAGAGTCAAGCATATCAAAGAAGTGTGGTGACAGGGATTGTCAGAAATGGCTATTCATGCACACTAAAAATAAGTGAAATCCAGAGATGGAGCACCTAGTTCGCTTAACTATTAAACAACATAAATTTCTTTAAAACACATAAAATTAACACTAATCACCTAAGTTACAAGTGATGAATCCAAATAATTAAGACTTAGATAACTCACATAGATTGAGTTATCAAGTATTAAAATTATACACCTAAAGGAGCAACAACAAAACCTTGGAATCTTCCAATCGTAGGTTACCTTCGAAGTCGTACCTCTCAGTGTCAACTTCATAATAAAATTGGATATGGAGATGAGGAATGATCATTGCATCTATGATATGTCCCTTTCTTAGGTTCTCTAAAATTCTCCAAGTCATCCCTGATGTAGGATTTTCTTTCCTTTTATCGCTCAATATTTTAGTTATTGGGTAAACCTCCTTTTTATCCAACTAGTAAAAAGGAGTAAAAATGGAGTTATATTACCACCAAATTTGGACCATAACCTATCCTCAGGTGACAAAGGTTTCAAAAAAATTTGTTAACCTATAGAATATATTCTAAAGATAGTAGCATATTTTATAAACATTGTATTTAATTTTAATTTGTATTAAAAAAAATTGGGACAACTTGCATAAAATTTATTACATTCAGTATGTTTTTGTGTGTGCATGTAACTTATGACGCCCAATATCACTTCACTAAATTTCTTGGAAGATACATAATAGTTTTTCTAGTTTGTTTTAATCTTGCACTAGAAAATGGTTTGATTCTAAGTTTTATGACGAAGGGAAACTATTCCTTTTGAACATTAGGGGTTTTCTCCATCAAACCCAAAATTGTTTTGTTGGACATTTATAATAACTTGGTCTACATTCTGATATAGGTCGCTATGGTCCAGAGGTAGTGCTAGTTAATAGAAATTAGAATGCACACCATTTTATTAGAAATGTCCAACAAAACAATTTCGTGGGGCAAAACAACATAGGTAACATGGCCAGACAAATTCTAGCCCATAATGGCCTTGAAGTTGGCTTACATATGCCAAATTTTGTCTCTGCATTATCTGATTATGTATTGTAGAATGAACTACCAAGGGGTTGAAAAATCTCAAGTTCGCTAAGTTTGCATGGGATACGAATGAATCCACTGTCGAACATGTGGCTCGGTATCAATCGGAGGCAAGAGGTTTAGCCAATAACGAGAATTTTAAGATGAAATTATTCCCAAATTCCTTGAGTAAAAATCCTTTCACATGGTTTACCACTTTACCCCCATAATCCATATGTACTTGGATTAACTAGAAAGGATATTCCATTAACAATTTTACATGGGTCAGTCCAAAATTATCCTAAAGGAGTTAGCTAGTGTGAGGCGAAAGTTGGGTGAATCAATAAATGACTACCTCAATAGGTTTAAGATAATAAAATCAAGATGCTTCACTCAAGTTCCTAAAAATGAGTTAGTTAAATTGGTTGTAAGAGGTCCAGACTATTCCATCCGGAAGAAGTTAGACATTCAGTATTTGAGGGACATGACCCAACTAGCCGACAGAGTTCGACAAGTCGAATGTTTAAAAGCTGAGAAGTCTAGGTTATAAATAAATACCACAAAAAATAAAAAGTAGCCTACGTTGAAGTAGATAAATTGATCAAATATATGACGTTGATTGTGATTATGTTGAAGAATTTGAGATCAATTTGGCATAATTAAAGTTAGGACCTCCCTATGTTTGTAAGGTTTTAAAACATTCAAACAGGAAAAACCCCATCAAACCTAGTAGAAAGGAAAATTTCATCACAAAAACATAAAAATTTGATGTAACTAAGTGTGATGAAATATTTGACCTGTTATAGTTTCTAATGGCCAAATCATAATCCCAAAAGGGCTTAAGACACCGCCATCAGAACAAAGAAAGAAAAAGGGTTTTTGAAAATTTCACAATTTCCTTATCCCTTAAGATCAATGTATTATTTTTAGGGATCAAGTGCGGAACACTCTCAAAGATTGAAGGCTGAAATTTGCTTATAAACAAAAACCTACACCGGAAGGTGACTCAAACCCCAAAGGTGGAGAGGCGCTCTTTTTCGTACATGTCAACCGGATGATGGTCAACATTATGGGAGACAATGACACAGATGTAACTGAAGACATTCCGCTCGAATGTACAAATAAAATGAAGGTGTTGTATCCCAAATAAGAGGAGGAGCTGATTGACTTCCTCAACGTGAAAGCTCAAGGATTTTGAAGTGATGTTTTGCCCATGATGCAGCGCGGTCTTTGAGAAAGAGGTTTCCAAAGAAATGGAGAACGTGAGGCTTCCACAACCACAAAAGTTTGGAAGGGACGAGAGAAAAATAACTTCATTTTCGACAAAATATATGTCCCTTGTAAAACACCTCAGAGCATGACTTATGTCCTACCTACAAATACCCACGTAGGTGAGTGGGTGAGACATGCAGGAAGAATAAACGTTGATCAACGCAAATGGAAATTGATCGACATTGGTGTGGGATCTTCCTACCATGACAATTCACAGAAATTAAAGAATAATACTTATACTTCAAAGAACTACCTGGGAAAGAATCCAATGACCAGGACATAATATAGAATGCATCGGTGTAAGAAGAAAGATGCCTTCGAAGCAGAAAGTTCAAGAAAAAGTGACAGTGTTTAAGCCATGAACAAAGGCCAGTCGACAAAAAGGCCTGTCAAATAAAGATTATTCCCTCCTTTGACACCTATGGCATAGTTCAATGAGCAAAAGTTCACACCAAGAAAAGATGAGGATATGGCCATAGACACTTCCAATTTTGGTTTTGAACCCGAACTGAATATAATTTGTAACATGATATCCATATTACCTGTAGAATATGATACAATCACTGAAGTGAATAAAGAGAAAAGTGGATTGGCAGAAGAAATGGCAACCTGCAAACCTTTATATTATCATGTAATGAACTGTGGATGTACCGATAAAGACAAGGTTGTATTTAAAAGGTCAGTGGTCGAGAATGGGTGGGATAAATGGGGCAGGAGTTGTGCCTTCAACCACGCACTAGAGAGTCACAATTTGGAAGCCCAGTGGGATTGCGGAAAATATAGAGGCAAATCAAAGTTACTTCTTAGCAGATGTATACCACATAGATAAGAGGAACTTTGACATACAACTGGAAAACATTTTGCCATATACATCTGCTGGATCAGAGTTTTCCTTGTAGAGTAATGTATATTATTCTATTAAATTACTTCCCACACATGGATTCATATGGGAATATGAGACAATCAAAGGTTATAATAGACTGTCAGAGTCAGAAGACAACAATGACTGAGTTGATCGCCCTTACTCAAATTTTGGCCTATGTGGAAGAAAATAGAATAAAAGCGGCTTTAGAGGTTTAATATCAACAAAAAAAATGGTCGTCGAAACCACCATGGTGGAAACCAATGAAGAAATTGGTGGGATGCAGTTTCAGAAGATCAAAGGCTCGACAACATATATGATGATAAGCCTTTATGATTTGAGAAAGATCCTTTGTAAGTATAAGAGTGCGCCTAAGAGGGGGGGTGAATTAGGTTTTCAAAAATTTAATCGGTTTTATGAGAATACTTCTAATAATTTTTGGTTAAGTGTTTGAAGGTTTTTGTAAGGTTCTTTTCTTTTCTTTGGTAATGGTGATGAAAGCGATAAAGTGCGGAAAAGTAAAGAACGCAACGATATATACTGGTTCCCCTCACAATCCGAGAGTACTCCAGTCCCCTTTCAAACACGAAAGAGATTTCACTATAGTTAGAATTATTGTACAAGCCTATGCCTACTATCTAACCTATAGGGTGATCAAAGGTTCTTAACACCTTTAAGATCAATCAACACTAATGTGAATGAAGAACAATCCTCTTCAAACACACCACTTACTTCCAACAATCCTGGATAGTAAGGAGATAATTTTCTTTGAATTTTTACAAGAGATTTAGATGAAGTTTGTATAGCACTATCAATCTTGGATTGATCTTCTTCTTCAAATAAACAATTCTCAAAATGAATATAAGTGTTCACAATGTATGCATGAAACTTCAAATGAATTCTCAATGAAAATGTGTGTAGAAAGTTTCATATAAAAATTCTGGTTTGTGGACACTTTGAAAATAATGAAATTTATGAGTATGAATTGTTAATGAAGAAGGTGAATAATGATTTTGAAATATGTAGTATTTATAATGTGTCAAACACCTCTTTGAATGGTTATTTTTCCATGAAACAATGCAATGATCAAGTGGTAAGAAAATGGATTCGTTTGAATAAGATCATGCAATGAAAAAAACACACTGGTTCAGTAGGAACCGGTTCCTACCTGGGACAACCCGGTTCCTGCTGAACGTTACAGCAGAAATTTCAAATTTTGAACTGAGGAACCGGTTCCCACCTAGGGACAACCCGGTTCCCCATAGTAAAACACAGAGAACTGAAAACTTAGAATGCTGGGAACCGGTTCCCCCATAGGGACAACCCGGTTCCTAAAACCTTTATTTTGAATTTTAACTTTGAAAAAGGTTTTAAATGAACTTTTGAAGGATGACACTTTGTAGTATGTTTATGATATGCATGGAAATATATTTGTGAAAAATTATATGTCAAAGTGAGTATTGTTTATACCTTTGACATTTTAGCTTGATTCTTGAATCTTCACAATTTCTTCAAGACTTTGAAATGATGTATTTTTGCTTGATACTTGAAATTCTTTTTGCACATCCTTTATAAAAGCTTGATGTCCATATTGTCTTCATCAAAACACACTATGCTTGAGAAGCTTGCATTTACATTCTCCCCCTTTTTGATGATGACAACCAAGTCTTGAAAATGTTTTGAAAAAGTTGTTTTGTGCTTTTGAAATTATGTTGAACAATGCAAGGCTCCCCCTATGTTAGAGACTCCCCCTAAATCCATTATTCCTTGATTTATGGTGATGAGTTTTATTTGATAATTTTAACAATGGCCTGCATTTTTCTTTGAAACAAAACAACAAAAAAAAACACATGCATATTCTTCTCCCCCTTTGTTATTATCAAAAAGGATGGGGAAAAAGAGAAAGAGTATATGAAATATAACACAATGTGAAATACCACAAAGAAAACACAAAATGAAATACTACAAACATAACATGATTTAAACGATACGAAACGTAGTTTTTTTTTTTACGATTACAACACAAACACAAATAGTCCTAAACATCACGAACATAAATGGAACATTGTCTAGAAAACATAAGTAAAAACTAATAATAGAAAGAAAAACATAACATAGAATTTTAAAACACATAATTTAGTCACTTTCATCCATTTGTTCTTCATCATCATCCTCTTGTTCATCTTCTTCTTCACTTCCTTCCTCTCCCTCATAATGAGCCAAGATACGCCTTTGAGTCCGTTGAATTTCCCGCATTTGTCTTCTCATAAGGTTATGCTCATAGTTATTCTCCCGCTTGTTGTTATCAATCGATGTTTGAATAGAACAAAGCTTGGCAAACATCATATCCATTGTGTATCCACCTTCGGGAGGTTGAGGATCTTGTGGCACGGTTGGCTCAAAATCAACTTTGTAAACGAATCTACCTTCACGATCCATAACTATTCCTGTATTTTTAAGAGCGGTAGCGGTGGTGATAGCACACTCTTGTTCATCCATATTTTTCTTTGGTTCCCTTTGGAGGAGAACACCAGCATTCCGAACAATATGAGAGATGGCCCTTGCATAAGGTAAGCCTCCTTTAAGGGAAGCCATGAGCTGCATGTGGCGCATAATTGAAAGCGCCCAATTGACTTCAATGCCACGTCTTAGAGCAAGCAAAACCATCAACTCGAATTCATTGATCCTGGAATGGTTAGAATTCTTTGGAAATAAAACATAAGCTATGATAAGATGGAGCATCCTATCACTCACCGATAAGCTTGAACCGAACATGTTAAACTTGATAGCAAGTTGTTGGCGAACTGTGTCGCGTTGAGTTGGTCGGCACATATCCACAAAAACATCAATCTTACTATACGGTTGCCAATCCTCCGGTATGTTACCTTGAAGGAGCACTAAGCCTTGAGATGGAATTCCTAACACTCTTCCAAATTCCTCAACATCTAAGCATATATCTTTATTTGAAACTTTTGACAATAATGTGAAATCATCAAATTCATCGGTCACTATCCTAAGATTATGATAAAACTCTCTAACCAAATCCGGATAATAATCACCATGGTCAAGCACAAAATTAGCGACCCCTGCATTAGCTAGTCTACCCGGAAAATTGAAGCTGTGATTAGGGAAATCGGGGAGTTTACCGTATTTTGCCGCAAGGAGTTTTCGACTCCGAATATTGAATGTGAGTCTCCGACTTTTGACAGTTGGTTGGATCTCTTGAGGATCTTCACTTGTCTCTCCAATCTTATTCTTTCCCTTTGCACTTCTTGAAACTTTGGGTGCCATTGTTGAAAGTTAGGGTTTAGGTTGAGATTTTCGGATTTGGTGAATGGAGAAGGATTTGAGTGAAATGTGTGAAAGAGTGGAGGATTATATAGTGTTTAGAGGTAGTGGGTAATTTAATTTGGAGAGTTATGGTGAGATAATGGAGCTTTTAATTTTGTTGACAATGGAGGTGGAAGGTTTGAAGAAGATGAAGATGAATGTTGAATGAGAGTGAATGTGAGTAAGTGAGTGGTTGTGAGTGAATGAATGTGTATATTAAAAGATAGAAAGCATTTAAGAGATGTAACAAATAAAATAAAAAAAAATACATAAAATAGACAAGTTTACGTTACAGCAAAAGAGAGGAAAAGAAAATCTGGAAAAAAGTTCGTGGGAACCGGTTCGTCCCTACATGGGAACCGGTTCCTGAAGCACACAAAAACCACGCCTCTGGAAATTACTATGGGGAACCGGTTCGTCCCACATGGGAACCGGTTCCTAGGCTGAAAATTTCCAAAAACTTTAATTTTATGAAATATAAAGCATACATATCATACATAATTACCAAGTCATAATGAATGAACATTTATAAAGCACTTTTTAACTTAAAATATTTTAGAAACGTGTACCTTTGATGTATGAGAATGACGAATAAATTTTAAACATCACCTTCGTCTAAAATTCCAAGCTCTCGTCGAATTTTGTAAAACGATTCTTTTGGGAGAGGCTTGGTGAAGATATCCGCAAGTTGATTATGAGTATCTACAAAAGTGACTTCAACATCTCCTTTAAGCACATGATCGCGAAGAAAATGATGTCGAATGTCTATGTGTTTGGTTCTTGAATGCATAACCGGATTCTTTGTAATATTTATAGCACTTGTATTGTCGCATCGAAGAGGGATACATCCGAGATCAAGTTCGTAGTCACGAAGTTGTTGCTTAAGTCAAAGAATTTGTGCACAACAACTACCCGCTGCTATGTATTCTGCTTCAGCCGTACTAAGAGCAACACATGCTTGCTTTTTACAAGCCCATGATACTAATGCATTTCCAAGAATGTGACAAGTACCACTTGTGCTTTTACGATCAGTTTTACATCCTGCATAATCCGCGTCAGAATAACCAATTAAATTGCAAACACTACCTTTAGGATACCATAAGCCAACGTTGGTTGTTCCTTTGAGATACTTCATGATCCTTTTAACTGCCATAAGATGTGATTCCTTTGGATTTGCTTGAAAGCGAGCACAAAGACAAACACTAAACATTATGTCAGGACGGCTGGCCGTCAAATATAATAAAGAACCAATCATACCTCGATACTTAGTAATATCAATTGGAGTACCGGATTCATCTTGATCAACATATGTACCGGAGCCCATTGGAGTATTCATTGCTTTACAATTTTCCATATCAAACTTCTTCAATAATTCTTTACAATATTTGGATTGATTGATAAAGATTTCATCTTTGAGTTGCTTAATTTGTAGTCCAAGAAAGTAGTTCATCTTTCCCATCATAGACATCTCGAATTCTCCTTGCATCATCAATGAGAATTCCTCACACATTTCTTTGTTAGTCGATCCAAAAATGATATCATCAACATAGACTTGAACCAATAAAGTGTTACTTTTGATTTTCTTAATGAACAAAGTTTTATCAACCTTACCCTTTTCAAAACCTTTTTCACACAAAAAATTGCTAAGTCTATCATACCATGCTCTAGGTGCTTGCTTTAATCCATAAAGAGCCTTTCTCAACTTAAAGACATGTGAAGGATTTTTGAAGTCTTCAAATCCCGGGGGTTGTTTGACATAGACTTCTTCATTGATGTAGCCATTCAAGAATGCGCTCTTGACGTCCATTTGATAAAGCTGAAAATTTAATGAACATGCATAAGCAAGTAAAAGACGAATAGCTTCTAACCTTGCAACCGGAGCAAATGTTTCTTCAAAGTCGATTCCTTCTTCTTGATTATAACCTTGGGCCACCAATCTTGCTTTGTTTCGAACAATTATACCATTCTCATCAAGTTTGTTCTTAAACACCCATCGAGTACCTATGATGTGTTTATTACTTGGTCTAGGAACAAGTTCCCAAACTTGATTTCTCTCGAATTGATTTAATTCTTCTTGCATTGCATTTATCCATTGATCGTCTCCTAAGGCTTCATCAACTTTGGAAGGTTCAATTTGAGAAACAAAAGCCATGTGTAAGCAAGCATCTTTGAGATTTAATCTTGTTGCAACTCCTTGACTAATATCACCAATAACTTTATCAATAGGATGATCTCTATGAGTTCTCCATTCTTTTGGTAGATCATTGGTGTTTGATTCTTGTTGTACACTTTCTTGTTGAACACTTTCTTGTTGAACTTCTGGTGCCTTCACAATTATATCATTTGAAAGTTCTTCCGGTGCCTTCACAATTGTATCATTTGAAAGTTCTTCTGGGGGTAAATCTAAAGGATCATCATCATCACAAACAACTATTTCTTCTTTGGAAGTGTTAGTCTCATCAAAAGATACATGCATGGATTCTTCAATAGTTAAAGTTCTTTTATTATAAATTCTATATGCTTTACTAGAAAGAGAATAACCAAGAAATATACCTTCGTCGGATTTCTCATCAAACTTACCAAGATTGTCTTTGTCATTGTTGAGAACAAAGCACTTGCATCCAAAAATGTGAAAGTGAGCAATGTTTGGCTTTCTTCCTTTGAAGAGTTCATATGGAGTCTTCTTTAAGATAGGTCTAATAATTACTCGATTTCCAACATAACATGCCGTACTAACCGCATCCGCCCAAAAATATTTAGGAAGATTTGCATCACTAAGCATTGTTCTTGCAAGTTCCACTAGAAACCTATTTTTCCTTTCAACTACTCCATTTTGTTGTGGAGTTCTTGGTGCTGAAAAATTATGAGAGATACCATGTTCTTCACAAAATTCTTCAAATGATGCATTTTGAAACTCTCCACCATGATCACTTCTTATGGATACAATCTTTAATGATTTTTCATTTTGGATTTGTTTTGCATACTTCTTAAAGGCTCTAAAAGCATCACTTTTCTGCACAAGAAACAAAGTCCAAGAATATCTAGAATAATCATCAACAATAACTAAAGCGTATACATTACCTCCGAAGCTTCTTGTCCTTGATGGACCAAATAGATCCATATGCAACAATTGAAGTGGTCTTGTTGTAGTCACCACATTCTTTGGTTTGAAAGATGATTTGGTTTGCTTTCCCTTTTGACAAGCATCACATAGTTTATCTTTGACAAACTTTATCTTAGGTAAGCCAATAACAAGATCATGTTTGGTTAACTTATTTAAATGATCCATATGAATATGGGCTGCTCTTTTATGCCATAACCATGATTCATTATTGTTTACCAAAAGACATTTTACTTTCAAAGATAAATCATTTAACGAAATCATAAAAATGTTACTAATTCTTGTACCTTTGAGTTTTACCTCATTGGTGACTTCATCGATGATCAAGCATTCTTCCTTAGTGAATTTGATCTTGAAGCCTTTGTCACAAAGTTGGCTAATGCTTAGAAGATTATGCTTTAGTCCTTCAACATAAAGAACATCTTCAATGGATGTGAAAGGTGGTGCACCAACTTTGCCTTTGCCAAGAATTCTTCCCTTATTGTTGTCTCCATAAGTGACAAAACCCTTGGCCTTTAACCTTAGATCTGAAAATTGGTTTAAGTCACCCGTCATATGCTTTGAACAACCACTATCTAGATACCATAGGTTTGAAGTGGTCTTCAAGCATACCTACAAAACAAATTAAGTTTTGTTAGGTACCCAAATGGCTTTGGGTCCATCATAGTTAGTTCCTTTCTTCACCCATACATAATGTCCACTAGGAACACTAAAGTTCCTTACATAATAAGCATTGGGTGTGTGACCAATAATACCACAATAAAAACAAGTAGGTTCAAAGTTACTTCTATATCTAGGAGGATAAGATTTCTTCTTAACAAAGTTCTTCCTTTTAGGATAATGTTGCATTACTTTAGGCTTGATCACTTTCTCTTGAATTGGTTGGTTACTAGC
Organism: Vicia villosa; assembly: GCF_029867415.1. Taxonomy (NCBI): domain Eukaryota; kingdom Viridiplantae; phylum Streptophyta; class Magnoliopsida; order Fabales; family Fabaceae; genus Vicia; species Vicia villosa. Next base: position 69,704,636 of record NC_081186.1, on the reverse strand, counting down.
CTTGACAAAGATAGTCTTGTTGGACGTTGGTTTATCAAATTTAGAGAAACCAAGCCCGCTCTTATCATTGGAGTATCTTTGTGTGCTAAGAACATTTTCCAATCCAATTTGCCCTTTTTCATATCTTTCTAAAACACGTTTTAATTGGACAATTTGGAAGGAAAGTGATTCACAATTCTTGCATGCAACATTATCTTCTTGAACACTAATCATTTTTTCTTTGTCATCTTTATGTTCTACTTCAATTATCTTAACCTTCTCTTCTAACGATGATATTATTTTCTTTTGAGATGAGATAGTTTTATAGAGAATTTTGCATTCTTTTAATAATTCTTCTATTGCACCTTGCGCACCATTATTAAAAAGAGAATCATCATAACTAACCTCGCCTTCTTCATCGTCGGAGTGGTGTGATGCCATTAGTGCTAGGTTTGCACTTTCGTCACTATCGGAGTCCGATGAGGAACTTACTTCATTATCTTCCCATGCTATGTAGGCCTTTTTATTTTTGAACTCCCTTTTGCCTTTGAATCCATTCTTCTTCGAAAGCTTTGGACATTCCGGCTTTATGTGTCCTTGTTTCCCACATTCATAGCATGTAACCTCTTGTGATGAAGTGGATGCTTCTTTATCTTTATGCTTTGAGAATTTCTTTCTTTTGACATAGTTAGTATTATCAATATTATTTTTATTACCAAAAAATTTGCCTAACCTTTTTACAAGAAGCAAGAAGTTTTCATCTTCATCCGATGCATCTTTCATTTTGCTTTCTATTGAATCTACTTTTAATGCAATGCCTTTGGATTTCTTCTCTAAGTTCTCATGCTTTTCCAATCTTCCAAGTTCTGTCTCATATTCTTGAAGTTTTCCAAATAGTGTTGCGGAAGTAAGTTTTGATAAATTCTTCTTTTCGGATATCGCCGTCACTTTTGGTTGCCATTCCCTTGTCAAAGATCTGAGCACTTTAAGATTAAGTTCTTCGGTAGTAAGAGTCTTACCAAGTGCCTTCAAGTGATTTGTCAAATGTACGAATCGTTTTTGCAAATCGAGAATAGTTTCTCCGGGCTTCATTCTAAACAGTTCGTACTCTTGGCTTAAAGTATTCAATCTTGATCTTTTAACTTCAGCGGTACCTTCATGAGTTTCTACAAGAGTATCCCAAATTTCTTTTGATGTTGTACATGTTGATACTCGGAAGAATTCATCCATACTAAGAGCACCATGAAGAAGACTGATCGCCTTTTTGTCAGCAAGAACCCTTTTTCTATCATTATCATCCCATGATGCTTTAGGTTTCTCCGATCCAACACCATTAACGACCGTTGTAGGAACATGAGGACCTTGTAGGACAGCCTCCCAAACTTCTTCTCCTTGTGCTTCTAGATGAGCCTTCATTTGGATTTTCCAAAAGTCAAAATATTCACCACAAAACAATGGAGGCTTGTTGTTAGAACCACCATCTTTGAAAACCGGTCTTTGATTTGCGGAAGCCATTCTGGATCTTTAGGAACAAGTTACCTATAACTTGCTCTGATGCCAAATGTAAGTATAAGAGTGCGCCTAAGAGGGGGGGTGAATTAGGTTTTCAAAAATTTAATCGGTTTTATGAGAATACTTCTAATAATTTTTGGTTAAGTGTTTGAAGGTTTTTGTAAGGTTCTTTTCTTTTCTTTGGTAATGGTGATGAAAGCGATAAAGTGCGGAAAAGTAAAGAACGCAACGATATATACTGGTTCCCCTCACAATCCGAGAGTACTCCAGTCCCCTTTCAAACACGAAAGAGATTTCACTATAGTTAGAATTATTGTACAAGCCTATGCCTACTATCTAACCTATAGGGTGATCAAAGGTTCTTAACACCTTTAAGATCAATCAACACTAATGTGAATGAAGAACAATCCTCTTCAAACACACCACTTACTTCCAACAATCCTGGATAGTAAGGAGATAATTTTCTTTGAATTTTTACAAGAGATTTAGATGAAGTTTGTATAGCACTATCAATCTTGGATTGATCTTCTTCTTCAAATAAACAATTCTCAAAATGAATATAAGTGTTCACAATGTATGCATGAAACTTCAAATGAATTCTCAATGAAAATGTGTGTAGAAAGTTTCATATAAAAATTCTGGTTTGTGGACACTTTGAAAATAATGAAATTTATGAGTATGAATTGTTAATGAAGAAGGTGAATAATGATTTTGAAATATGTAGTATTTATAATGTGTCAAACACCTCTTTGAATGGTTATTTTTCCATGAAACAATGCAATGATCAAGTGGTAAGAAAATGGATTCGTTTGAATAAGATCATGCAATGAAAAAAACACACTGGTTCAGTAGGAACCGGTTCCTACCTGGGACAACCCGGTTCCTGCTGAACGTTACAGCAGAAATTTCAAATTTTGAACTGAGGAACCGGTTCCCACCTAGGGACAACCCGGTTCCCCATAGTAAAACACAGAGAACTGAAAACTTAGAATGCTGGGAACCGGTTCCCCCATAGGGACAACCCGGTTCCTAAAACCTTTATTTTGAATTTTAACTTTGAAAAAGGTTTTAAATGAACTTTTGAAGGATGACACTTTGTAGTATGTTTATGATATGCATGGAAATATATTTGTGAACAATTATATGTCAAAGTGAGTATTGTTTATACCTTTGACATTTTAGCTTGATTCTTGAATCTTCACAATTTCTTCAAGACTTTGAAATGATGTATTTTTGCTTGATACTTGAAATTCTTTTTGCACATCCTTTATAAAAGCTTGATGTCCATATTGTCTTCATCAAAACACACTATGCTTGAGAAGCTTGCATTTACATCCTTTAGCTTTGACTAAGAGGATTCAAGCCCAATATTAATTAGTGGTCGATCTAGGGAATGGAGCAATAAAAAAGGCAACTTTAATAAGTCCTAAGATTAAGCCAAGCCTAAAAGCATAGATAATGGAGTTACTAAAGGAATTTAAGGACTGCTTGGCCTGGGACTATGATGAGATGTCAAGACTTATGTAGAATTTGGTGGAGTTAATACTGCCAATTCGACCTGACAAGAAACCAATAAAGCAGACTCCAATAAGGTTTGCACCATAAGTCATGTCCAAAATCAAAGCAGAGTTCGAAACGCTTCTCAAGAATAAGTTCATAAGAATTGTCAGGTTTGTTGAATGGTTAGCAAACTTTATCCTTGTGATTAAAAATAATGGGACTCTTATATTGTGTATTGACTTTAAAGACCTAAATGTTGCCACTCCAGAAGATGAATACCTAATGTCGGTTGTAGAAATGTTAATCAATTCAGAGGTTGGTTTTGAGTACTTAATTCTTTTAGATTGTTATTCTGGATATAACCAAATTTTATTGCAGAGGAAAATGTGCTGAAAATGGAATTTCGATGGCCTGTGGCCTTATGAACTTATGAGTGGGTGCTTATTCCTTTTGGACTGAAGAATGCTGGTGCAATATACCAAAGGGTAAAGAATTCTATATTTCATGATTTCATATAAACCTTTATGCGGATGTATATAGATGACATATTCAGCAAATCCTCTTCGAAAAAATGGTCACTTAGACCACCTTCGATAGTCTTTTGAAAGGATGAGGAAATATGAACTTAAAATGAATCCATTAAAATGTGTCTTTGGTGTCTATGCAGGTTACTTTCTAGGCTTCGTAGTTTATAAAAAGGGCATTGAAATAAAGCAGAATAAAACAAAGGTTATATTCAACACAGAGCCTCCGTCAAACAAGAAACAACTTCAGTCTCTACTCGGAAAGATAAACTTCTGGAGGATGTTTATTTCGAATCTAAGTGGTAAGACAAAAGTTTCTTCAACCTTTCTACGATTGAAGAAAGAGGAAGAATTCATATGGGAACCATAACATCAAAAGGCTTTTGATGAGATCCAGACTTACATGTTGAAGCCTCATGTATTATTACTTCCCGTGAGAAATAAAGCTATAAAGTTGTACACTTCTGCATTATATTCGACAATAGGAAGCATCTTAGTACAAGAGGATAATGATGGTCTCGAAAGATCCATGTATTACCTTAGTTAAGTATTAAATGACACAAAGACTAACTATGTTTGCAATTCATGGTTATGTATTCCATATAGAACATTAAATTTTTACATCCCATCAATGCTACAATATCCGCATAATTTAAACGGACAACCGGTGTTATCACGTTTCAACTTTCGAATCGGGGGAACATAAGCTCCACTTCTCTCTCATGTCATGGTTACAAATGCTTGTCTTCTATTTGAATCATTTTCGTACCTTCCAATTACAATGCCAAACCCCAAATTCATGGCTACCATACAGACCCATTGAAGCATATGTTCGCCAGCAGTATACAATTGTTCATTTATGAAACGTTTACCAATGTCTCTTTGTATCACTTTAACATCATGTTTCACTTTTTTCGGTTTAATATACTCCTGAACTTCAAATGGTTTAACATTTTCTTTCGCTACATCATGTTTTACATTGTCACGTACAGCTAGGGGTGTTCGCGGTGCGGTTTGGGCGGTTTTGACGAAAAAAATCATTCGAACCGCAAGAGAAAAAATCGTGCGGTTTGGTTTGATACGGTTGGCTTTTAAAAAAAATTCGAACAAAACCAAACCAAACTAATGCGGTTTGGTTCGGTTCGGTTTTTTACAAATATTTTATTGAACCATACATATACATATAGATGACAATATACCTTTGTATTTAGACATTCATACACTATCAAATAACAACAAAACTCGTCATATTTTGACAACAACTTTCTATTTAATATGTAAAAATTAAACTAGACAAAAGTGGAATAATAAACATAAAATAATAACATAAAACAATATAAATTATTATAATGAAACAAAAAAATAGAAGAGATGGGAGATTAGTGAAGGTGAAAAAGAAAAAACAAAAGAGTTGAGAGATTAGAGAAGATGTGCGATAAAAACGAAACTGAAATAGGAAACATTTGCATAAAAATGAGAAGGTGGAAAAGAAAGAATATAAGAGAGTAGAGATTATAGAAAAAGAGGGAAGATGTATGTGGCAAAGAATGCGCGATAATTCTATTAGAGATTTGAGAAGATCGGGACTGCAATCATATGTGTAAGGATGAGAAAATTGTTCGTACTCATAAGGCTAATGTATTATAGGTTTAAGTTTGGGATGGATGTGAGTTAAGTAAAAGTTAGGTTGTAACGTAATGCGGTTTGATTTGGTTTGGTTCGATTTACAAAATACAAACCGCAAACCGAACCGAATCGTGCGGTTTTGTTAAAAGATGACCCAAACTAATCCGAACCAAATGCGATTTTTTGCGGTTTCGGTTTTGTTTGGTTTGGTTTGCGGTTTTCTATTGGGTTGGTTTGGTTTTGAACACCCCTACGTACAGCTACTTTGGAAAACATATCCAGGTGAACCATGTCTAATAAGAAGCAAAACATTATAATTTTTTAAAACCAGTAACAGACGAGTTCGGAAATACATTTCTGAACAATGTAGGTGAGTTCAGTTCAGAAATACATTTTCGAAGCAACACATTCTTTCTTTCAGCTTAAACTAAAGATCAATGCAAGCAATGAGGATGAAATGAGGGAATTTTAACTTAAATTGCAGCTTATGATGCTCCTTTTGACGTGTTAGAATGCACAAAATTTCATTATGTATCGATAAGTTGGTTGATAATGAAATATTTTTTCAATGGTTGATAATGATATTTTTTTCAAGAGTTTTTTGGTTATGGAGGTGTTAGGTAGTGTTTGAAAAGGAGAAAGATGATCATGCAAGGTGATCATATACTTAAACTCCCGCTGAAAATTTTCGAAAACACATCTCCGAAATGTTTACTGAGTGATCAAAAAATTTAAGTTTAATAAATGTGACTACGTACATGCATTTTTGAATTTACCTTTAAGTTTATTGGGAGATGCATATCCGAAATAAATTTTATCAAATATTAATGTTTTGTGCGTTTGGAGATTCATCTCTGAATTCACTCAGGAACATTTTCAAATTTTTCAGAGGTGCGCCCCCATTTAACAAAGTGGGATGAGATATTGCCTTCCTACAATCCTCTAGCATCAAGCCATACAATTGCTCAGGACAATCAGCAAAGTAAATGCTACCCCTATTAATACAATAAATATTGAATGAAGAAAAAAAACACAATACAAGTTCCAGTTCTTTTATGAAAGGGCTGACAGTTGAAGTACACAATACAAACATTGACCCAAAAAATACCAACAAAACTTCTACCAATACATGTTCAACCTATCATCATGAAAACATGACATCCTATTTTATACATAACCTTCAAATTTACAATTTTTATATCTAAGTTAGCAATTACAACTCCATCTATATGTATGCAGGACACAACATTACATTTTACAGCAGAACAAAACATTACATTCTACAACATTGACACTTGTCAATTTATCATTCCCTGGCAGATCAACAAACATTGGCTTAAATTAGTATGAAATTAACAGAAATAGTGACAAACCATGTATAACATCGTGGCCGAAAGACGACAAGCGCAATTTGCCTCAGAAAGTGAATCAAATTCAAGATACGTCCTTGAAGGGGCGCATTGTGACATGTTAGCTGATATCACAGCTTGGATATCCTCTGCGGCGAAGAATAGACCGTACCTCCCATTCCACAGCCTATACTGTCAATTCAACGGAATGTGGCTTGGTTAGAATCTTCTTTCTCTTGAAGAAAATGTCGGCTCCTGTGATAAAATCAGAGTTTGTTGTCACTGCATCAAATGATATTTTTAGCTGAGTATTTCTTTCGTTTCATAGAACATGGTTAAAGGGTGTGTGTACACTCAGAAGCTTCTGGTTTTGCTTAAAGGGTCATAGTCGAATGTTTCACCAGCTTTAACGAATCGGCCCTTCACACGTTTTCTGACATCAGCTCTAGCCTTCCGAGAAGCATACCTTACTTTCTTATCAAACCTAAAATATTAATCGCAACTGTGTTACAATGAAAGTCGGAAAGAGAATGTTGCTAACATTCCTCTTTTATATCAACACCGTTGGTTATATAAATAAATAGTATCAATAGAATCCTTACTTTCGATTCTTTTTCTTCTCCTTGTAGCGCAAGACAGCGTTGCTGCGGTTAGCAGATTGAATAGAACTTTCGGGGCAAGGAGGACACCAGGGAGGCTCCCCCGTGAGAGGCTTTGAAGAAGCACCGCCGCACTCTTGATTGTCACCAGCACTAGCACTGTTGATAACGCCGGAAAATGAAACGTTTGAATGGGATTGTGTTTCCGAATAGTAAAGAATCGGTTCAGTTTTAGTACTTAACATTGAATCTGAAGATGCTGGAATAGCAGACACATCTTTTCTCTCAAATAAGCTATCAATACCTCCCTTTTCGAAAAACTCTTCAGAGTTATTGAGAGTGAAAGAGAAAACTTCCTTATAGTTCTCAAGTTCAAGATCCATATCATCTATGTTGAAATCGTCGAACAAATTATCATCTTCACAAAGTGCAGATGCCATACTACCGGGATGTTGTAACTGCAGATTCATTCATCATCACAAGAGGTTAAACAAGAAAGCTAAAAATCGTATAATTCATTTTGCTATAGAAGATAAAGGTTAGAAATATTATATATAGTGTCATCTTTGCTAACATGCGACCATGGACCTGGATCCTCTCCAGCCATTTCTCTCCTTTTCATTGTTCTGCCAAAATCTCCACCATTCATTTATTTGAAGATAAAATATTAATTTTTATTATTTCATTTCAAAATTATTTAGCCCATTGGATTAGGGGCAGCATGGATGACTGAATGGGTTCCGCAGGAGAGGATCCATTTACATGCGACCATCAATCAATGCATGTAAGCTTCACGGCTATTGTATCTTTGCAAACATATCATTATGCCATTTACTTTCATCAACTTCAAGCTGCATAGGGAAAGAAAGAAAATATAGATGCCAAACATTCTAGATAAACTGCACTTATCCATGTAAATAAGCGACGCGAAAAAATGCATATCTTTTGTGAACCACAAACATTCATCCCTACAAAACCGGACTTGTAGGGTGAGGATTTCCTCCAGTGATAAGCACGTGTTCAGGCCATATATTGTCTGATGTGGGACTCTTAGAATATTGAAATGACCACGGTTTGAAATGAATAACCCACAAAAGAGAGAACCTCTTGGAACATTGAAATACAGAACTGAACAAGACCATCATTACAATAACTACCGCATCCTAACGGACTCATGTAAATAACATTTTGGAACATAAAAATTATTTTTAGCACCATCCCGTTCTCCCGAAAATAAAATACTTTTGGAAACAAATCAGCTACTCTCACAGTCACAAGCACTGAAGGCACTAACTTACTAGGATGCAGGCTCACCTGTTCCTGCTTGGACGCTCAAGCAACTGATAAATCAGGAATGCTGACAATTCTGTGAAAACAAAATACACACGGGAGACAATAAATGTGCAAAACTACGACAAACCGCAAAAGAATCATTTGACAAGAAACTACTTAGATGTATATATATTGAAACCATTAAAAAAATTGAAACAGACGATATAACTCATTCAACACAAGCTTGCAATTTCATTTATTGTTCACTTACTAGAAAAAAATTATTTATGAGGCTATCTATACCTTGGGCATACATTCATTGGACGGTCCGGGCGGCTGGTCAATGATACAAGGTTCTGCACTTGATTCGGCTATTGAAGATGTGCCGGCCCTAGACTTATCCTTGTTGGGAAGATCGGCAACAACTTGAGCTGAGCCAGATACATTCTTGCTTTCTGGAGGAACCGAAGCTTTATTATTGCTGTTCTCATTAATGCTCATCAAACCGAGTTCCTGCTCACACACTTCCCCCACAGAAGGTATATCCGAGAAAAAGGGCCATATAGAAGAAAGCTCGGAAGCGGAAGGACAGCCAGAGTAGCAATTGATTGATTGTCTTTTGTGAGTTGAAGAAGACGGATCGGTACCGTGAGCCGACCAATCACAGTTCTGACAAAAGGAAGCTTTCTCTTCAACGCACCTCACATATGCAGGTTGTGAATTACACTTCTCGCATACGAGTGTTCTTGAATGACGCTTAGAAAGTGCGTTAGCGGAATGAACATTCCGATCGCATGACAAACATAAGGAAGCAGCGTCAGAGCGGCAGTACACCAAGGACCTCTGGTCTCCACAAAAATCACATAAAGAACCCATCTTTAAACCACTCTTTGTTTGCTCCTTAATTCAAATAAACAATTCCACAATTAGTATTGACCAACACCGAAAAAAGTTAAGCTTCAAAACTTCAAGTAGAATCAATTCTAGAAAGCGGAATCGATTCTACTCAACAACCAAACATGTCAAAATCAATTCTACCCATTCAGAATCAATTCTAAGTGATCCAACAGTGAAACCAAACATTTCAAAGCACCAACAAAACTACAATGACAATTCGCTGTTAATCCAAACATGCACTATCTAACACAGCATCAGCTTATAGTATTCATGTAAAAACATCCAAAGTAAAACAAGAATTAAGATTTGGAAAGTAAAATTAATTTTACACAGATTAATCTTTTTCAGTCAAATGAAAAAAACATCAAATAAAAGTATAACAATTATTTAACTACAACCTTAAAAAAAAACATCTATCATTAAACAAATCAAAGTATCTAATCAGTTCTTAACAAACAAAAGGAAACCTCACAAGATTAGAACAGTTACCCCTTTAAGAAATTCTCATCTTTTCCTTCCCAGATTCCCAGAAGAATCTTCATATCAGAAAAAAAAAAACATCAACTTCAAAACGAAGCAAAGAAAACTACCATACCAAAAAAAGACAAAGATTGAGAAGATCCTTAAGGAAAAGGGTCTTGTTTTTTTTTTAAGAAATTTTAAAAATTATTAAAAAAAATATTTTTATGAAGAAATTTAAAGCAAAAGAACTCTCCAAGTAAAAGACACTGACCTTTTTTTTCTCAGTTGATTACTTTTTCTGTGTTCTATGTTCTGTGTTCTGTTCAGATGGATAGAAGTATAGTTAGATTGTAGATTAGATATGGAGGGTTGGTGTGTATATGAGAAAGTTGTTTGATGTGTGTATATGTTTGTAAAGTGAATTGTGACATGTCACATATGAGGAAAAGTACATAGAAAAGAGTAAATAAATGGGACATGTCTTTTTCTGAATGAACTTTTTGCCTTTTCTTGGTCTATCCATAACATTAAAATCACAGCAATGTTACAACAACTATCTTTATTTACCAGGCGAATTTTGAGATCACATCTATAACAAACTCCTTTTTTAAGTAAAAAAATTGAAAAAAAATATTTTTTTTAAAAAGCCTTAGACAAACTTCTTTAAACACACTACACTACTTGAATAGATATGTCATTCTTTATTTCTTAGGCTTATATTAAGTATATATTGCATATTTTACTCTTAATATTCAAAATAATTTTTGTATTAAACAAAAATTATATAATTAAAAAAATTAAAAACAAAAAATAATGGAGGCATAAACATAACTCATCAAACGGCTAGTAAAAATAATAGTTAGACATGTTCAACTTATTATTCGAAAAAAATTGAAATTATAATAGGCAGTGAATATTATCAAGTCATATAATGGAAAAAAATATGTATTGACTAATTAATTTGCACGTGTATTTCTCTCTCTGAAAAATGTGAGATATGTTGAATATAAAGGTACGTTTGATGTGTAAAGTATTTTTCAATTTAAAGTTGTCAAGAGATAATATTCACATTAGAAAATATACGAATGTCCAGCATTAAGTCAGTTTTAAGTCTAAGATTTCTCCAATTTCTCTTAGCTTATTTGATAGCAAACATGATTTCATGTAATTCAGCTTGAAAGGAGGGGAACATTCCAATCTAAGCTGAGAAAACTCCAAAGAATGTTCCTAATTATTCCTAAATATGCCACCACAAGTTGATATTCTTGGATTTCCTCTTGAATCCCCATATGTGTTGCAATTAATCAAGTTATGACTAGAAAAATACCAATTAACTAGTATGATTCTAGGTGGAAGAGGTCGTCATTTGATGTCAATGTATTTAATAATTGTAAGCTTGTGAATTAAAGAGTACATAAGCCCTTTAAAAAAAAGTAGATGGCATATAAACCAATTGTTTTACATGAAGAATGTTTTTATCAAAGTTAATTTTACCATTTTAAAATTTGGTGAATTTTTTGTATGCCAAATTTTCCAAAGAATTATTATGATGAGAGTCATGATAAGATTCTAAATTTGAGAGCTCCTACTTCTACCAACAGATTTGAATAAGCTTCATAACTACTTCTTATAACGCTCATGCCAAACAATCGCTCCATAAAATGCCAAAAAAGTAAGGTGAACATGCATTTAAGAGACGGGTGGTATGAAGTTTCCACATCATGATTGTAGGGAGAGAAACTTGAAACCTCGTCCATTCTTATTTGAATCAGGTTGTTTTTTGTTGCGATAATAGTATGCATTAACTTTCAAGTTATTAATGACTTAGAAATAAGTATGTAGGGGTACCTAATGAATTTTGTCCAAAAATGTTAAATGTAATCCCTTTTGATCCATTTGTTGGCATTTTTAAAAGATAGATCATAATTTGTAGATCATGTCCAAATGAGTTCACAACTAGTAGTATTATCAAATGAGAAGTTAATCTTCAAAATGTCTTCAACAATTTGAAGAACAAAAATGGATAAGCCATGAAGAAGCTCCAATTAATCTCTTGGATAATTGAATTGACCTTAGCATTTTGCATAAATTGAATATCCATTGACAGAACTATGTGTAAATTTTTAATGGCTTAAATGTACTTTTGGTCCCTGTAAGTTAGCGAGTTTTTTATTTTCGTCCTTGTAAGTTATTTTTTTTTGTTTGAATCCCTATATTTCACTTTCGCATTCGTTTTAGTCCCTAAAATCAAAATCCGCAGGAAAGTCTGCAGATTTTCCTGCGGATTTTGATTTTAGGGACTAAAACGAATGCGAAAGTGAAATATAGGGAGTCAAACCAAAAAAAAAATAACTTACAGGGACGAAAATCAAAAACTCGCTAACTTACAGGGACCAAAAGTACATTTAAGTCATTTTTAATTTTGTATCTCAAATAATTACCAATCCATAAATCAATTTTCTTCCAATTATCAACCTGTCATCTACTATGTTCCTCAAAATGAAAAAGAAATGTCTAATGTCATATATATTAAAAAAGAAATATGATGCATGATTGGTTATTAATAGTCAACAACTTTCAACATAGAAGACCATATTGAAGTATCTACTAATTGTAACAACCGTTTTATTTTAAGTATTTTGTGTTATTGTATGTTATGTGAATTAATTGATGATTGTGCTATTTATGTGTTAATTATGTGATTAATTGGTTTTGTGTTATTTTATGAGGAATTATTAGTAAATAACATGAGTTAGTAAGTCTATTAGTTATTGGGGCTAAGATAGAATTAGTAATTGAGAGGTGCTAATTAGAGTCCATTAGCAATATGACAAGTTAGTAAGGGTTTAGCAAAATAAGGAAATTTAGAGAATAGAAAGTTAGAACCTCATTTGGATAAAGAAGAGAGAAGAGAATAGGAGAAGCTAGGTCAAGGTTCCCATTTGAAGATAGAGTTGTCTTCAATATAAACCCAAGGTAAGGGTGGGATTCTTTCATGATAAGGGAGTGTATGATGATATTTATGGTGGGTTTTGATTGTATGAGTAGTAGCCTTGGTTGTATGTTGTATAATCTTAGGGTGTATGTTGGATTTTCATGAAATTGTGCTTGAAATCATGTTTTTGATGAAGATTGCTAATGAATGATATTAGATATTGATTGTATGTGCCTTTAATTGCTGATTGAGAAGAGTTTTGTGGGGTGGAAGTGGGATTACGCAGGTCTAATAGTTCTGCTATTTTTCTTCATAATCGCGCGTCCGCTAAGTGGCCCTGATCCGCTAAGCGGAACCTGGGAACAAATTTGAAAATTCGTAAGCTCGCTAAGCGGAGTTGGTCTGCTAAGCGGAGACGCGAAAATGGTTCACTTCTGGATTTAGTTCTGCGAAGCGCGCTTGAGTCCGTTACGCGAACCTTGCTGTTGAAAACTTTTTGAAACTTCTATTAGATGTATCTTTTGATTCGTAATTCCTTTTTAAGTGCCATTTGAACCTCCGTGAAGCCTTAATCAATGTCTATCTAATGAAAATGTTTTGAAAACCCTTTGGAAACCTTTTTAAATTTTTTCTTGAAATGTATCGCTTGATATTGTGATTGATGTTGTGAAGCGAGATATTGTTGTATGGTGATACAACATAGCAACATGATTGCGAAGTGATGCATTACTATGAATAGGGATGATTGTGTTGTTGTCGTTGAATTTCAATATTGAATTAATGATGTTTAGTTGTTGTGAATGTTGTGTTTGTGTGGATGTTTCATCATTGGGTTACATCCATTGCATAAAGAGACGATGGCATGAAAATGGCAAAAAGCAACGATGGCCTTATAATGGCAAAATCGACGATGTGCTCAATGGCAACTTTTGAGACGATGGGAGTTTTACTCCAAATGGTACCACATGCATTTTGCATAAGTTGAGTCACATATGAATTGCATATGAACTGCGTATGAATTGCATTTGAATTGTTGAGATAATGAGATGTTTGTTGTGACGTGTTGATAACATACTTGTAAATTCGATTATGTTGTCATTATTGGTTAATAACATTGTTGCCGTTTAAAAGTTGTTTTGTGATGAGAAGTGGTGAACGATGTATGTTCTTTTCCTTGCTATGAATATTATCATACGTTCCTTTATACTGTTTGATATCTCACCCCTTCTGTTTGAATGTTACCCTTTGTTGGTAACATGCAGGTAATGACGTGGAGTAGTCGTTTACCTTTTGTAGCTCGAGTCGATGTTTATGCTCTGATACGTAGCACTCAGGGGATGTTTGCTTGTATTTGCTTATGTTGATATGTCATGATTGGATTTGATGTTGTTTTATGGAGACTTGTTGTTGGCATGTCGGCCATGATGTTATGACTTGAATTTTAAGAGTTTTTGTGAATTCCGCTGCGAGGATTGAAGTTAATGAGATTTATATGACTAATGATTTATGACTCCTCCGTTGAATGTGTTATGTATCTATATTTGTGAGCTTGCATGAGATTTTATTTAAGTTGCAAATGTGACGCCTCGAATTTGTTGTTGTCTTTGAGATTTTGCACTCTGATTTCTTATTAAATAGCGGGGTAGATTTGGAGTGTAACACTAATAAACATATTGAAGTATCTACTTATAAACATAGAAGAACGTACTAAAGTATCTACTGATAAAGCAGATGTCAGACCATATAGAAGTAACTACTAATAAACATTGAAGACTGTTGATTGTTGATAGTAAATAACTTTCAATAAAGATATTAATAACCACTTTGCTTATTATCTTAATATCTTTCATACTAAGACATCTTCAAACAAAGATAAGCAAATAACCTTCCAAGATGTAGTAATCAACTTTCTACTATTATGTTATTTGTCTACACAAAGTTTATGATGGAAGAATTCAGTTTGTTAAGAAGATTAATTAGTCGTTCGTAAATCCTAAGACTATACAAAAGCATTCCTTGTATGACTGACATGACCATTTGAACCTTACCTATCGTAGAAAAAAGTGGCATTTCCAAGTAGCTACCTTGGCTAATACTCTATCTGTTATGATCATAAGATGACGAGTTCTAGGTTTGCCTTTGAATACATGAACTCCAAGATGATTAAATGGTGTTTGCCTTATAGTGAATCCAAGCATATGTTCAATGTGCCTCAACCTATATCTAGAACTACCTCCATAATATAACTTACACTTAGTTGGAGTGATGTGTTAACTATAATTTTGACTGTATTCTTGATGGAGATGGTTAATGACTTGAGCATTTTCCTGATAGCTTTGCAGAATATCATATGGTCTTTCCAACTGATATGCATGTTAAATTACTATGATCCGCCAACATAGATAATTTCTTATTAAGTGTCTCTTTAGTAATGCAAAAGAGTAAGGGATACATAGGATCCCCTTGCCTCACTCCTCTAGAGGAAGAAAAAAATTTGCACCTTTCCCATTTATCATGAATGATAGTTTGGGTGAGTGGAGAATGGTAAGAATCCAATTAAAAAACTTATAATCGTAATTGATAGTGTAGTTAATTTAATTATATTTAGATTGGCCTTTCCTTTTTAGTTTCTTCTATCATGTCAAGCTTGTAGAGGTGACCTGTAATAGTGTTTTCACACCCATTGTTGTCTCTTATCTCTATATCATGTTTCTGCAATAATAGGATCCCCCTGAGAAGTCTTGGCTTAGATTCATGATTAGAAATCAAATACCTTAAAGTAGCATAGTCATGTATGCAATACTTTGGACCATAATTGATAAGATCTAAATTTGTCAAAATAATAAACAACAGCCATAAGTTTATTTTCAATTATGAAAATATTTAGTTATTAGATATTCAAAACATGATTGGCATAAGAAATAGTATGTAATATTATCATTTTTTGATTGAGACCTGCCCCTATATCTATTTCACTAGCATCACACATGTGTAGGGTCTTTCATTTCACCATATGATGGAATAAGATATTCCCAAAAAATCTGCAGCCGTCACCCATTACATTTTCAAAGTTAAACATTTAAATCTACAAAAATCAAATTTAAAGTCATTCCGGCTTTGTCTTTGCGTAAGCTCTATTTCAAATTCCATTAAGCTCTATTGGTCTTTGATATCTTTGCCAATTCTCCTTTATTTCTAAGTTAAATGCACAAAATTCCTTCTTACTTATTTCAAATCACAAGATAAAACTATAAAATTGAGACTTATAAACTAATAACTAAACACCGACGCTAGTGCATACTAAAAGTATAAGGATGAAAGAGGGTTAATGAATATTTATAGCAAAGGCAGCAACAACATCATGGAACGTATAACCGGTATCACAAATACAACATTTGATGGTGAAGCTCTGCGGCGACCCGAATCGATCAATTCACCAAACTTACGCAATTGGCATTAATGATAATCCGCTATACAGAAAAATGATATCTTGTAGCTATTAAGATGAACAAATCAAACAAAATGTAGCAATAGCTATAAAGTTTCAAGTCAAATTCAATGCATGAGAACTCAACATTATCATTCCAATGGTATAATTTATGTGTTAATTCATAGATTTATATGCCAAAACAAAATACAATGCTATAAAAATGGTAAAAATAAAATATATAAGTCATAGAAAACAAAAACAATCATAATATGCAAGACACTAAATACAACAATTCATGAGTACATTATTTTCACTATTTTCTCACTGTTAGCATCAATAATAACATACATGTTTCCTCACTGTTTTTATCAATAATAAAGTCATAATTTGGCCAAAAAACCTGCAAGTTTCAAACAAAATAATTAACATGCAAAATTTCATAGTTTAAACTTGAAATTAAAAGCAATCAATACCGATTTAACTTACCATATCCCATAGTTATGGATCTGTCTTTTGTGTACCTTTAAAGTGAAAGAGAAAGGAACCCTAAAATATGCACAAATAAAATACCAATTAATATAAACAGAAAATGAAAAACGCAAACCCATAAATCTAGGCGTGTAGAAAAATATCGCAAACCCATAAATCCAACCTGTTTTTCCTTCAACCAAATCTATAAATCTCGCTCATAACCCTAACCAACCTTCCATATTCGTCATAGTTCCAAACCCTAACTCCAAACCCATAAAGATGAAGATATTATTGATGAAGATGAAAAGAAAGAGAAGCAGGAGTTTGTTTTTTGATTTGGAAAAGATGAAGAATGAAGAAGAAACCTTTCTCCAGCGGTCGTGCCATGTAGATAGAGATGTTAAAGATGGAAGATGGTTGGGTTTTGAAAATGGAAGATGATTTAGGGTTGAAAATGGAAGAAGCTTGTCTTATGAAGTTGAAGAGAGAGAACGAAATGAGAAGATGGTTGAAGACGGAAAAGACTATTGATGTTAGATGAGTTGTTAGATATGTAAAAAAAGACGGTGCAGAATAAATTTGTGTTCCCAAGAGAGTTTTGTGCAGGACTGCATATCTGTGTAATGTGGAAACATTTTGAAGAAGCAACCAAATAAAAAATAGGAATAGAGAAATGAACAAAAATGGGAGATAGAAGCAGAGCCCATCCACGTGGCAAAATTTGGGACCATAGGGGTAAATTGGTAATTGGCATAACATGTTATTTTCTTATATTGTAGATGAATTATTCTTGAAACTAACTTTGTCATTGTTCAAAACTATGTTCTTATTTAAATATTTTTTCCTCAATTATGAAAAGCTAGAAAATGAATAAAATATAATAAAAAAAATTTGTAATAACTTATTATTTTATCCTTGTAATAGTTGAGTGAGCTAAAGAGACAGGAACAACACACCAACAGCTAAGAGATATTTTATGTCTACTCAAATCTTAGGCAGAAAAATATGACTAAAACATTAAAGTTTGTGTATGTTATAATCATTGTTATTTCCATATTTTATGTAGTAATGGTCCAAAGCGCTAGTATGTCCCTTCTTTCATCCTTTTCAACGACTCTATTATTTATAATATACATATTTTTAACCTCCTTTCATTAACACTCTTAGCTTGTTTTTTATCTCAGGATTTAACATGTACATCCCTTGTTTTTCCGACTTCATGTGCTATGATTTGTGTCCCTATCCTTTGAGAGGGAGTTGTGTTAGTGAGCAATGTACTTGCGTAAAACAAATTTGGTTAAGTTGAAAATTAATATGCTGCTTCTAATTCTAATGCTATAATTTCACTAACACATGATCATAATCTTATTCGTCTTATGATTACTTTCACATTTCAATTTATATTAATTTGATATTTCGATTTTTATAGGCAATGAAGCTTATTAAAGTATATTATGCAAGGGTTGCCACTTATGCTTGTATTTATAAGATATGGAGAACAACAATGTCACTTGAGGATTATAATTATCTACTTTGATAAATAAAGGCAATATGATGGAGACATGCTACAAGCAAAGAGTAAGTCTTGTTTTAGTTTGAACAAGAAGGATTGGGAAGAAAATTTCCCCAAACCATCTTAGTTCCTCTCTCATTGAGATATTTTGTATTTGTTCACCTTTTTATGATCAAGCAACTTGTCTAGATACTCATTAACTACCACAAGAAGTCAATTCTAGTATTTTTTTTTAAAAGAGTTTGTTAGGTGGATTCAAATTATATTATCAGATGTAAGATTGACAATTCAAGTTGTAACAAATTATATTCAAGTGTTTTTAATTCTTAGAAATATAATTTACTTATGAATTTTTTATTATTTATTCTCATGTCAAAGAGTGGGAATCTTACATTCTCATATAAATAAAAAATTAATTATTATTATTTTAACACTTTTTTAAAATAAAAAATTTAAAAGTATTCATAGGAATTTTAATAATGGGGTAAACAAATTGATATAAATAAAATTTCAGATAATAACATTTTTAGGAATGATATTCTTAAGATTGTAATTTTAATATTTCAAAAAAACACATCATAATCAAATGTCAATAAGTCTCAAAGGAAACATAATTACCCGCTATTGGTTTTTTTTTTCACGATTGTGCATTTTACAAAATTATGAGTGTGTTTATTTAAAACAAATTGATACAAAAATGAGTTAATATCTCAAATAGGTTTAATAAATTTTATTCTCTAATTATGTTTAATTTTTTAATTAAAATTACTTTTTTTGAAATTATAAAATTAATTTTTAAATTATAATAATATACATTAAATGTATACATTTCTACAATTATATATTATCATTTTATTTAATTCGTATACATAACATAAAATTTTATCACCACATCATAAGTTTTGCCACTTTATAAAAACGTAAAAAATAATAGGGTTAATAGAAATTTACCCCTTGCAATATAGGCGTGTTTTGATTTACCCTCATTAATAAAAAGTTTTTAAAAACTTCCTTGAAATATTAAAATTCTAAGTCTTTTGCCCCCCAAATAGCAAAATTACCCCCTGTAATTTTTTTTTTATTTACCACCATTGTTTTTACACGCTTAGGGGTACCCCAAATTATAGAGGGGTATTTAAAAAAATTAAAGGGGGTAAATTAAAACACGCCTATATTGCAGGGGGTAAATCACTATTAACCCAAAATAATATATATTAATTGTAATAATTTTATTTATTATAATAATATATATTAAACGAAGAAACTTTTAAGCATTTGACAGGAGCTGTCATACATTTTGGTTTGGAAGAAATGATCTAATATCTCAAATAGGTTTAATAAAATTTGTCTCTAACTATGTTTAATTTCTTAATTAAAATTACTTTTTTAAAAAATTTATAAAATTATATTTTTTATATTATAATAATATACATTAAATGTAAAAACTTTTAAGCATTTGACGGCAGCTGTCATACATTTTAGGTTTGGGAAATGGGCTGATATCTCAAATAGGTTTAATAAATTTTTAGAATTAACTCATTTGGATTCAACTAAGATTTGTCAACTCATCTGAATTGACGGGTGTGAATGTATCTATGAGATCTCAACTATTGACTGGTCATTTTAATGTCTATCTTTTAATTATTTCTTTTGTTGATGTTTTATAAAATTGAAGTTATAAAAATAATTGTACGATTTATTATAAATATGAATCAATGTTTAAAAGTTAGTACATATTATTAGTATATAATTGAAATTACGTGAATATTTATGAACGGCAAAATAAGTTATATTATGTTTGATATTCCAACCACATGAATTAAAATTTGATAAATTACTATAAATTATAACTATATTAATGTTATCCAATTGAAAACATGGTGTCATACTAAACAATTTTGCCTTAATATTATCCAATTGAAAACATGGTGTCATACTTAACAATTTTGCCTTCTCCTGTTTTTAGTCATGGACAATTGTATATTGCAATTTCAGTTACTACCAAAAGTGGTCTAAAAATGTTAATACTTGACAAGGATAATATATCGTGCTCGACCACTACAAATGTTGTATACAATGAGGTTTTCGAAGCACTTTGTTAGATGGTAATTTTTTTCACCCTATATTTGTATCTATAGATGTCACACCCTTTATTTATTTTTTCAAAGTTTTGCAAAATTGATATCTTATTTTATACATTTCACAATGCAGGTATAGGATGCAGGTTGTCGTTACTGGCTGGTTCCGATCATTTAAGAAGATAGCATTTGGAATTTGTATCATCTATATGTTTATTTTTTTTTACTTAAAGAGTTAAAAATTTAGATGTATTATTAGTTCTTTCATTGTTAACTATTATGTTTTTGGGATTAACATAAACTAAAATTTGGTTGCATTTGGATAAATATATATGTTTGATATATATAAAGGAACTTTGCAAGTCATAATTAGATACATGTAATGTGAAATCTTGACCAGACTCGTGCGACAGCACGAGTTTCCTACTAGTTTATTCTTAGAAATATAATTTATTGATGAATTTTTTATTATCTATTCTCATGTCAAAGAGTGGGAATCTTACATTCTCATATAAATAAAAAATTAATTAATTACAACTACCACTTATATATTATTTTAACACTTTTTTAAAATAAAAAATTTAAAAGTATTCATAGGAATTCTAATAATGGGATAAACAAATTGATATAAATAAAATTTCATATAATAACATTCTTAGGAATGATATTCTTAAGATTGTAATTTTAATCTTTCAAACAAACACATCATAATCAAATTCAAATGTCAATAAGTCTCAAAGGAAACATAATCACCCGCTATTGGTTTTTTTCTTTCACGATTGTGCATTTTACAAAATTACGAGTGTGTTTATTTAACACAATTTTTTCTCAAGTGATTAGTCTAAAAAATAGATGATATACACAATTAAGTTTAAAATATAAAAAAAGATAATAACTACCAGATATTTTAGAAAATGCATTTTTTTTATTTTTTAATAATAAATTATTAATAGTTAATATTTTTTCCTTTTTGTCACGAATTGAACTCAGGGGTGGCCCTAAGCACGGGCTCGCGGTGCGGGAGCCCCGGGCCCCATAAATTTAGGGGCACCAAATTTTTTTTTATCCCTATATATAATAAAAGAGAATTTTCTATTATAAAAGTATTTGTTAAAATTTATTTTTTTGAGAAATCCTGACTAACAAATATATAAGGGCACTACAAAGTCAAAATTAATAAAAGAATGTAGAGAATTTGGATTCAATGAGAATGAGATGGAAACTGAATGTGTGTTTATTCAAAAACGTTAAATTCGTAGAAAACAACACTATCATGAAAATCCATCTCAACCCACACAACTAAATCTTGAGTTTGTTGAAAAGTCTTTTTTAAATCACTATTTCTTATATATTGCAGATCAAACAATTGGCTCACTTGATAGAAGATTAGAGCAGTATAGCACATATGAAAATATTTTTGGATTTTTGTTTAGTATTGAAAGGCTTAGATCATTATTTGATAGGGACTTGAAAGCATGTTGTAGACATCTTGAAACTTGTTTAAAACATGACGATTCTCTTGATCTTGACGGTGAAATTTTATTTGAAGAATTGAAAGTTATTAGAGAAGTTTTAATAGTTGAATCAAAATCAAGTTATATAGTATTGAGTTCTTTAAAGACTTTTAATTGTTTTCCTAATGCATGCATAGCTTATAGAATAATATTAATTATTCCTATCAGTGTTGCATCATCTGCTGAGAGAAGTTTTTCTAACTTAAAATTGTTAAAATCTTATTTGAGATCTACTATGTCACAAGATAGATTAAATAATCTTGCGTTAATTTCAATTAAAAATAATTTTTGAAGAACCTTGATAACGAACAAATTATTAATGATTTTGCAACAAAAAAATACTAAGAGGATGACATTTAAATAATAATAATAATAATAATAATAATAATAATAATAATAATAATAATAATAATAATAATAATAATAATAATAATAATAATAATAATAATAATAATAATAATAATAAGTCTCTTTATAGTGGTTTATGTTTTGATGTAGTATAAATATTGATTTAAAGATTCATACTTTTTTTTGCACAATGTCAAATAAAAATGCGTTTTTTATCCAATTATTTCTTTTATTCTTATGTATTTATTGTTTATAAAAAGGGGCACCACTCTTTTCATTCGCCCAAGGCACCCAAATTCAAAGGACCGGCCCTGATTGAACTTATGACCTCCACCTCCATTAACTCTTAGCTCAACTAATTTAAATAAATTGAACTCATGCACTCATCATAATTGACATCGAATTTTTATTCTTTTAACGTGTTTGTGAGTTTGTCAATTCGTCAAGTTATTTTATGATATAAGAGTGTGAGATATAAGCTTTGTTAATGTAGACATCATATGGTTAAAACCCTAAGTTGATATGAAAAGTACATACATCATTTACATATATTATACAATTTTGTATGATTAAAAAATGTTCCCCTTCCGACAATTGATTAATTTCACGCTCAAACTTCTAACCCCTTTAAAGAGGAATTGAAAAATCGTTCACAATAATAAAAAATACGATATGTGTCTTGGATGAATTAAACAGAGTAAAAATGAATTGAGTAATAGATGGATTTATCCATTAAATGTAAGAAACATTGCACTATATGATAAGCTCGTATATGGGTGACAAACGAGAATATCTTCTCTATTTAGGTCCACTCCGCCAAAACTCGCCCAAAAAAATAAGACAGAATGGTCAAAGCAGAGGGTGGGCAATCAAAATTTTCATTTGGCCTGCAAAAAATAGTAGATTAAATGACCAATCACAAAGGCCCACCCCGTTTTACCAACCCTTGCTACTTGTATCATAAGCTTTTGTGATTCACAAATTTCAATATACTACAAAAAAAATAGGGAATTGTGTGGGCTTAAAAGGCACTATTATGAAGGTTTTAAAAGTGAGAATTGACGGGAATGGTACTTTTGTTATAGTCATAATTTCAATTATCGTCAAGTATAAAATAGTGACTTCTAGTTAACCGACACACACACACCCCATCATAGTATACATGGTTTTGTTTTATAATTATTGGCGTTTAAACTGCCACAAACAAATTTATCGCAAATATTGGAGGTTATGACCTCATAGTTTACACATTTTTAACAAAAAAAAATATGGGGAGAGAAAATGACTTTTTAGAGAGAATATATGATTGAACAAAAAACACAAGCACGAGATCAATACATTAGGCAAGATACAAATAACTCAATATTGTTTTACATTAAAATACAACTTAAAACACAAAAAGCATAAGAAAATCTTTTCTTGGTGGAGCATTGCAATTGTAAAAAAGGGCCATTATGCATGGCATAATCTTGCACTCTACGTTAATCTATATATTAATTGGGATTTTTAAACCCTTAATTTTGCTATTTAAGACTTTTGTTATTATAGAGTCGGTAGGTGAGAAAAACATAAGAAGTTGTGTTTGAATTGTGTTAACGAATAAGACTTTTTTTCATTTGCTTAAAATAAAACCCAAGCCAACACAAATGTTGAACGTAAAGAGTAGGCTAAAGAGAGACTGAAATGAGAAATTTATTTTGGTTCACCCCCACATCTTGGAGGTACGTCTAGTTACCTAACACTTAAGATATTTTTACTATAATCCAACAAATTCAAAATTCAATGGGTCTCTCCTAGTCCTACTGACCTATACCTTAGATTTTTCAAACATAGAGAACTGGCTCCAATTGACTCTATATATCTTCTCAAAGAATTTGGCTACAACTTAGTCCTTCGAAGAAATACAATCAATTAGACAAATAATTTACATGTTAGTAAATATCAGTCAATAGAGGTTGTAAACAAATTTAGCATGAATATAAATGTTTAATATTTCAACATAAAGTGTATGCAATGAAATCACTTGATGTTTTCTCTTTTTCTTTAAGTAGAACTTTTTCTCTATATAGTTGTTCTAGAGTATGCAAGGGACATAGTAATACGATGGAGATCCCACCCTAAAACAGCAAGGGAGAACTATCTCAGTTAGAAGGTCAAGCAGTAGTTTAAGAAGCAATCTCGGCCCAACCAATCTTCTGCTCAAAGGACATTAGCTAAATACACCTCATTCTCGATGGAGTGTGTACCATAAAACCCTAGGAATAAATTAAGCTCTAGGGAGCTTTTGACAATATTAGAAGAGCCAGCCCTAAAATAATAATGTGTAAATTTCATGGTCTTCTACTCAAAGCACTTCCATCTACACGTCTTGCGCTTGGGGATTGTGTACTAGTATATCTTCAAAAACATAAGCTCACCCAACTTCAAATTATTAAGTAGGAGTCTCGACAAGACCTTAGAGAATACCTCATAAAGAATGTGAGCTCGGAGCAACCTAATTGTAAATGTTTGATCGCTTAACCAATATCAAGAAGTATTTTACCTCAATGTAATTAATGCTTGAAGGATTGTGGTAAATACATCTCATAGTAGGTCTCAAGAAAGAATTTTGCCCCTATGCAATTCATTCATGGGGTTTTTGTACATGTCTGATCAACTTTTGGTTTGGGTACTTGATGAAACAGGGAGAAACACTCACCTCAATAGTGGTTTATGTTGTAGGACAAAGGCAAAAGATCATGCCCAAAACTATAGCTCGCCTAATAGTGACTACTGCTTGAGTTGAGCATTGGTAAAAAGAATCATTTTAATTCTTGCACTATTTCTTAGTTGCCTTTACAATTTAAAATTTTTACGTTGAGAGGGAAATCATTAAGTTATTCTCTAAATAATAAACTTATGGAACCTTCATTGAAGCTCATGAGATGATAAAAATCAGTAGAGGATGACAACTTGGTCTTCTTCTAGAGGATTAAATCATTAACTTGTAGTGTCGAGTTGAGTAGAGGAAAATAATGATTACTTGAGTAGCTTGTAACACCCAATTTTCAAAATAGTCACTCTATCGAATTGTTTGTAAATTATGTGTGATTTTTTGTGTTTTAAATTATTGATGGGTTGTGGTAGTAAATAATTATATAGTGTAGAAATTAAGTTGGAATGATTTAGGGTTATTTTGGTAATTAAAATAATAAGAGTATTTATCTAAATAAGTGAAATATTGGAATAACAAAATAATGAGGAAATAAGGATGTGTGGAGAAATTAAGGGCAAGTTGGTAATTACGAGAATAATGTGGGGGTAGAAAGGGAAAAACATATTTAGGAGGAATAGATTTATTAGGGAAAAAAGAGAGAAGACAATCAGCTTTGCTTTGTACGTGAAAAACTTGGAATAGAGAAGAAGGGCTATAACAAGAGGAAGGAGAAAAGGGACTTAAGAGAGGAGATTCAAGAATCACTCGTCTTTTCTAGAATCATCAGGTAAGGGGGAGATTATCCATCTATGGATGTTATATCATGAAAGGGTAGGGAGGTGTCCCTTGACCTCCATTAGGGATTATGTGTTCTTTGATTTGTGACGAATTGATGAATATGAATGATGATGGAATTGTTGTTATAAGTGTTGAATTTCGTGTGTCCATGTATGAATGATGATGGAATTGATGAATATGAGTGATGATGGTTGCAAGCTTAAGGAGTTGTGAGAATACATAAAAATGAATATGCTTGATAAATTGTTTGATTTGATGTTAATCGATGAGAATGTGATGAGATTATAGTGGCAAATTGGCTTACCATGTTAGGAACTCGAAAATAAGCTATTTTGGTGTTAAGGAGTGTTTGGGTGAGGGTTTAAATTAAGTGATTTTTTACTATTTTGAAATTGTATTGTTTACCATCACAATTGAAAGCTAATGCTCGGGGGTTAATAGATTTTCGAGAAAATTAAGGATTATATGGGTTCAACTCTTGTTAAAATAATTAAATAATTGTAGTACGTCGAATTTTAAGATCGGGGGGTTTTTACGGAATCAAAATCGAAGGTTTGGAATGCCTCTAATAATGAAAAGTGCAAAAAATTATGTAGTCTGGTCATAGCAGCCGCACTCAGCCCAAGGGGCGCGCCCAGCGTGAACGCTGTTGTTCCTGTTTTTGGGGTCGAAATCATTTTGGCCATAGCTTTTGATTAGTAAGTTCAAATAACGCTTCATTTGAAGTGTTGGAAAGCTAACGCAATTTACCATCAAACCGGGTTAGTTTAAGGGGCTGAATATATCGTGATAACATGAATAATTGATGAGAATTATGTGTATATTATTGATGTTCTTCGGTGATGATGTTATGGTGTTAAGAATGTTAATTATAGTTAGTTAACAATTTAAATGATGAATATTGATGATATTGTTATAGATGAGTATATGTTAATGTGATTATGAGATGAGTTGTTATACATATAATATAATGATAACATGTTTGAGTTGAAATATGTAGTTTTGGCGTGGAAACTACTATGTGGTTGTTATACACGAATCATACGGTTCGATGTGATACCGTTAATTGTTGATGAATTGTTGTGATGATGCATTCATTAATTCAGGCATCTTATATTGTCATTGTTGGTGAAAGAGGCGGGCTATGAGTCTCGGTGAGGGGACTTGTGATTGTCACAAGCTCAACGTGGGGTTGGAGCTCGGTGTGGGGCTCATAGGTTTCGTAAATATGTTATGTCATTAGTGATCAATGTTAACAAACTTAATATCTAAAATTCCTTTCTAAACACAAGCTCTTATGAAATGATATTTAATTTAAAAATATTTGACTCGTAAATAAAAATAGGATTGTTAGATAAACATATGACTAATGTATTATCAAATAAGATATGTTATTCCCTTTAATATGGCAATCCTAAAGTTGATCTTTCATCTTGACCAATTAAATGTTGTAGTTTTTTTCATATATTAAGTTTGTGAAGTTTTGAGATTAATCGCAAGTTTCATGCCCTAATCATCTACGCCATATTCATTGCTCTTCATTCACTAACATGAGATATTTTGCCTCTCATTTGTTAAGGTCGAATATATCCTAAGTCTTTCTTTATGTTCTTGCTTACACCATAAATTAATGAAACCATCTAGCTGCATACTTTTCCAAGTTATACTTATTTTCTAGAAGATTGATATGTTGGAGTTTTTATAAAATCATTTTCATTTTTCAAAACAACAATCTCTTTCTCCCGAGTTTTAGAGAAACATATGCATGTTCCTCATTTTCATTAGAGGATTTGTCAAATTCAAACTATGTAGCTAAGAGACATTTCATATTTCCACTAGATCCATTTTTCTTGGATCTATCTTTCTATAACTTAGAAAATCCATTTATGAAATGTCCAAGTTCTTTGCATTCATAGAAAATAACCTTCTTTTCAACTTCCTTCTTGTCTCATGTATCTTTTGATTACTTGAATTCTTTGTTGGGGAATTTCGTATTCCTTCTAGTCCAAGATGAGTGAAATTTTATCAACATCTGACACTTATTTATAATCTTCATAATCAACAATAACTATTAACAAATAGTAAACTACAATTTTCGCGACAATGATGTAAAGATTATGTCCATGCTAAAAAAAAGATATTTATCCAAAGTTGAAACTTTATTAACCATCAAAGCTAACTAACCCAAAAGAATGTACCATGGAGAATAAATAAGAAGAAAATTAACAAAAATAAAAGGAAAGGGAGAAAATATGATAGGGGAGAAATTAAAGAAGAGCAGGATCGATTGTAACAATAGTAACTAAAGCAACTCGCAACAGAGCGACAAAAGTCTCCGTTGCGGCAATGGGGGGGTGGAGTGATGGGGAGTGGAAGTGGGGGGATTTGGGTATTTCGGCCCGAGATGTGGAGGAGTCGGATTTGGTTGATAAGATGGCGGTTTTGAGGACCCGTTTGGAGAATTTCAAAGGGTGGCAAGATGTAAACGACTCGGTTTGGTGGGTTCTTAGTCCGGAAAAGTTGTTTTCGGTAGCTTCGTGCTATGAAAATTTTGTTACTTTACGGATGCCATTCGGTCCCATTAATAGGTATGATGAGGCATTAGAAATCATTTGGAAGATGGAAATCCCTTTCAAGATCAAAGCTTTTGCTTGGAGGCTTTTTGTGAATAGGCTCCCTACAAAAGACCTTTTATTGTATAGAGGTATTAACTTTACTCCTTCTAATTTAAATTGTTTTTCTTGCAACACGCATGTGGAAGACAAGGATCACTTGTTCTTTAAGTGTGATGTTATTAAGGTTGTTTGGAAAGAAATTGGTGCGTGGGTGGATTACTCGAATTGGAAGGATGATGTTAGCATTCCGTTTTTTATGGAATGGAATTCCAAGGGTAGGGATAAAGGAATCAAAGTTGGAAAATTGGGGGTGTTTTGGTTAGCCACTTGTTGGATTATTTGGTTGACAAGGAACGGCGTTTGTTTTAGGAATGGAGGATGGAATATTAACAATATAGTGTGGAACATCAAGATTCTTTGTTGGAGGTGGTCTTCCTTTGGCGACATTACCCAATCCAATTATAATTTTTACGATTTTTGCAAAGACCCTTTGTCTTTTATGTCGTGATTGTAATTGGTTTGTAATTTCGCTTTTTTTTTGTCAGACTAATTCCGTCCCCGTGTATCAAGGTTTGAGAACCCTTAGTTCTCTTATTAATATATCTCTTGCTTACACAAAAAAAAAATTAATTCATGCAAAACCGCAACCGTTAAAACTGCACAATGAACTCAACGAAAACCTCAAAGAAATGGTGTAATATTTGGTGACCTTAACTTAAGGTTCAAGAGACTATTACAGTTTCACTCTAGCATATAATTGTTCCTCTAACATCTAAGAATTGTACGCAAAAACCAATGGTTGTATAAGGGAAGAATTGTCAATATTTTGTATTACTACTGCCACCCTAGGAAGAATAAATCAATGAAAAATTATTGTTTTTAAAGTTATTTAAAGGGGGTTTTAAACCCCTGAATTCTGTCTCTTTTTCTTTATTATTGACTTTTACTGACGTGGCGTCACACGTGGCGTGTCATGTAAACCTCTGTTAGTGCAATCTAACGGGAGAGACCAAAAATAGAGACGAAAAATATCGCAAGGACCATTGTATGAAAAAAAATTGTAGGGACTAAAATTATATAAAAAATGTCATATTTATAGGGACTAAAAACATATTTCACTCTTTAATTAATATCATTCATAAAGTAATTAAACATTATTACCCTAAATACATGTTATGAAATGAAAAAAGTATATATATAATCATAACTAACATCATTACAATTCAAATGAAGTTTAAATAAAACTAACTTTATATAGCACTATGATTTATATTATTCATAGTTTCCTTCCTCTTTTCTCTTTGTACATGTCCTTCATTCATCGAAATAATAACTTTAACCATGTGGTGAAATTTTTGTTCTCTGTATCTTCTAAAACCAAACATATGTGAGAACACTTGCTTAGTAAAATGAACATGTTTCAGTGCCTGTATAGAAAATTTAAAACATTAAAATAATATAAATTAAAATTAAAATTTATTATAAGAAAATGTATGAAATTATAGGTTTAGAAGTAACACATAATTTTTCACTTAACAGTATTCGTTTCGCGCAGAGACATGCATTATCTACACACGTCGGTATCAATGGAAACATGCACAAATTAAAATGGCAATTATCGTCTCTATTACAAACAAAAGGTTCTCCTATGATGTGAAACAAGAAGAAAGAGTGTTAATGAAGGGTATATGGATAATTTTTACAATGCATAAAATTATTTTTGAAAAGAATGAGAAAAAAAATACTTACCGGCACTTACATCACTTATAACAAAAATTAAGGGAATAAATATGACCATAACATAAATAAATTTGAGAGTTTCAATCATATTTTTTCTCCTTTTCATATAGCAAATATTAATTTTTACATCAATTTATAACGAATTGTTTAGCAATTATGAAGTTGTAAAAAAATGCTTCACAAAATTGATTATATCATGATGAAATGTCTTTTCATGCATCCATATGTGTATTTGTCCCTTTAAATCACATATTTAAGGATCTAACCTAACTAGTTTTTATGAGTCTTTTATTACATTCTATTTCTTTTATAACCTTTCACAATAGGAATAATGAAAATATGAGGTGAGAATATTTTTATGCATAAATTTAAATCATCATACGTAGGGTCAAAGTGAATGCATACCAATCATGAGAATGTGATTATTTATTCAAATTCTCATTAGTATTTGGTAAAGAGCAAACAACTATTTTAGTTTATGAATAAGTGAAATGCGTTCACTATAATTAAGTGTATCAATTGTAAACACATCTCTAGTTTTTTTTAGTAATTTTATTGACTGAATAGACCAACGAAAAAAATATATTAAACAACTTAAAAATAATTTTGAGAACTAAAATGACTAATCAAAGCAATATTAAGAATGTATTTGTATTTTTTGATACATTTAATGACTATAATGAAAAGGCTCTATACGTTTAAGAATTAAAATTGTTGCCAAACCAAAGACTGCAAACTTGTGGGTGGCATCTACAACTTTACGTTTTATTGTATTTTAGATTTTATAATTAAATTTACTTTTGCTGACAAACCATAATAATAATAATAATAATAATAATAATAATAATAATAATAATAATAATAATAATAATAATAATAATAATAATAATAATAATAATAATAATAATAATAATAATAATAATAATAATAATAATAATAATAATAATATTAATAAGTGTTTATTATTATTGTCTTGTGGTGAGTGCACCTTAATTTTTCTTTTTTTTTTTTTTTTTAAGAATGTTTAAATACGAATTTAGTGTCGTGTCTTTCTCTCTATATTTTATATGTAACTTCTTTTCTCATCTCATTTCCTTGTATGTAAAACAAGTATTCTCTTTTTGTAATATAATGAAGAAAGATAAGAAGTCAAGATCAAAGAAGGACATCCATTCAGGTCTAACTTGGAGAAGCATGTATTGTTCTTAGGTTTAGATTAGGTTCTCTCATTGGCTTGAGGGAACAATTGAGCTCGGGGACCAAAATCGCATCATTTTATTTTATATGTATGTTGATGCATGTGTGTTTTGATGCCTGTGAAAGATGATTTATATGATAAATAAGCTAGTGATATCGAATTAATCACAAATTCAATCAAAATAAATATCAAGCTTAATTTTTCCAATATTTAACACTCATCAAGACTAATATTGAATAATGTAGGTTTCGCCCATCGCGAGATGCATGTTTTATATTAGTAAGGTGGAATAGGATAAATGTAATATCCAATTTCTAAACATTAGAACTTAACTAAACTAATTATAATAAGATTATATATCTTAATAAGTAAGAGTTGGGAATAATCCATATGATGGATTAGAATAACCCAACTGATAAAACTTAATTATATTAGATTCAATTGGAAGAAATTCCTACCTAAATAACTGAGTTTTATGTAACAAGCCTAATGCCGACTTAAAACAAATTGAAATATGGATCTCGATCCACTAGAAAATCTTTCAATGAGATTTTTGAATGATATGTTAAAGGTTATTTGGTTTGAGTAAAATAATGGGACCGTATTGAATTAAGGACCTAAATGAATATGTTTTTTTAATGATACTTATATCTTCACAAAATTTGAAATATGGATTACCATATCAACAAACACTTCAAACAATATTTTACGATCAATCCTTGACAAAGAAAAATTGTTTGGGAAAATTATTTTTGATTGGCACCAAAACTTGAGGATTATCCTCAAACATGAGAAAAAGTTGTATGTATTAGAGACATGTTTTCGAATAATAGCCTCCTAGAGTTTTACTCCTAAGACTGAATGAGATGCTTATAAGAAATATGTTGATGATTCCCTAGAAGCTGACTACCTAATATTGGCTACTATGAAGTCTGAATTGTAAAAGGAACATGAGAGCATGGTAATGTTAAATATGACCGAACACCTAAAGATGCTATATCAAAATCAAGTTAGGCATAAGAAGTTTGAAGTTTCAAATGGACTTTAACAATCTCTACGAGCCTGGTTTAGGAACTTCAGCCCATTCATTCAGACTTTTGGAATGAAACATAGTGAAGCATTTCATCCAATCTTCTATTGTCATACCTCTCAAAATAAATGTTTATTTGGTGGTTTATATAGATGATATAGTCATTAGTGGAAAAGATCAAGAAAATTTTTCTCAACTGAAGGAACATTTATTCAAACATTTTTGGGCTAAGGATCTAGGAAGATTGAAATATTTTCTTGGACTTAAAGTTGTTGAGTCAATGAATGGGATAATCATTTCACAAGGGAATTATGCATTAGGTATACTCAAAGAAATTAGCATGTATAAAGCGATGAACCGTTCCCTAATCACTCTGATCCCCAAATCTGGTGAGGCAAGAACAATTAAAGACTGAAGGCCTATCTCTTGTTGTAGTACCTTCTACAAAATCCTCTCGAAGATCATGACCAAAAGGCTGGGCAAAGTCATCAATACCATTATCAATGAGAACCAGTCTGCTTTCATCCCTAGAAGGTTAATCCATGATAACATAATGTTAGCTCAGGATTTGGTTAGAGAGTATGGTAGGAAATATATTTCTCCTAGATGTATGCTCCAAATGGACATACAAAAAGCTTATGACACTGTTGAATGACCAGCTTTGAAACAAATAATGTACTATCTTGGCTTTCCTCAAAAGTTTGTTAATTGGACTATGGCATGTGTCACTTCTGTTTCTTAATGATTCTCCCTAAATGGTGATCCTAGTGGGATTCTCAAGGCTAAGAGAGAGAGACCTTATCTCCCCTTTGCTGTTTGTTCTGATTATGGAGTATTTGTACAAAGTTCTGCAGAACTTGAAAGATGTTCCTGACTTCAATTTTCATCCAAAATGTGAAAAATTGAAGATAGTGAATATTTGTTTTGCTGATGATATTTTGTTGTTTTCCCGGGCAGATATTATTTTTATCAGTCTTATCATGAACAATATTAAGGAATTCTCCTAAGCTACATGCCTTCATATGAGCGAACCAAAGAGCCAAATCTACTTTGGAGGTGTGGATACTACTAGTCAGAACCTGATGATGCAGGAAACTGGTTTCCAAATTGGCAGTATGCCCTTTAAATACCTGGGGGTTCCTTTAGATAGCAAGAATATCACCATTGCTAATTATCAACCACTTATTGATAAGATGCTTTGCAGATTTAATCATTAGAGCACCAGAATGTTGTCCTATGTTGGAAGACTCCAGTTGGTGAAAAGTGTCATCTTTGAAATTGCTAACTACTGGCTCCAAATTTTCCCTCTGCCCAAGAAAATCGTTGTTCATGTGGAGAGCCTCTGTAGGATATTTCTATGGACAGGTCAGGAGGTAGCTAGCCGAAAATCTCCTATATCCCCGGAGCATATATGTGACGTTGTGGCTGTAGGAGGGTTGAATGTCATTGCCCTTGGTGTTTGGAATCGTGCAACCCTTGGAAAAATGTTGTGGAACCTTAGCACTAAGAAAGATCGCTTATGGATTAAGTGGATTAATCAGTATTATATGAAGAGAGAAGGCATAAATAATTACATGTCCAAGAAGACAACATCTTGGACTATCAAAGCAATGTTTAAACACAAGCTAACCCTCCTCAATTCTGCAGCTTGGAAGAACTTTATAGGAACATGTATTTACAAGACCAACATTATGTACCAGGAGCTAAGAGGCGACAAGCCTAGTGTGCCTTGGAAGAACTTGATTAGAGGGAACTTGGCTAGACATCGTACCATATTCTTGCTCTGGATGGCCAGCCAAAGCTGCTTACATACTAAAGATAAACTCTCTAGATTCGACACAATGACTGATGGCAAATGCCTATACAGTGGCGAACCTGAAACATGTGCTCATTTGTTTTTTACTTGTAGAGAAACTAGCAGAATTAGGAAGCAAATGTTGGAATGGGTGTCTTTTGTTCATACCCCGTAAGAGTGGGATACAAAATTGAAGTGGATCATTGACATTACGAGGGGAAAAGGCTATCATGCTAAAGTGTTAAAGATGTGTGTTGCTGAAACAGTTTATCATGTTTGGATTTTGAGGAATAGGAAAGTCTTCCAAAATAACAATGTGGAGGATTTAAACATACATGAGATCAAGGACATGATACGAAGGCGGGTTCAAAATGTTAGGAAATTATGGGCATACTGTAATGAACTATAGTCTTACTTAGGTTGTTTGTCTTCTTTGTCACCTTGAGGCTCGGATCCTAGGATCAGCTTGTTTTCTTCAGTTATTTGGAATATGTATATATATATATATATATATATATATATATATATATATATATATATATTCTTTATTTACTCTAAAAAAGAAAAAGAAATTAGTATGTTGAATTATAGACTAGTTGACATTCTTATGGATCCAAATCAAAAACTGCTACCCAAAAAAGGGGGAGCCTTATTATGATATTGAAAGATGGCAAAGATTTGTTGGAAAACTTAACTACCTTACTATTACAAGGAAAAATATTTCTTTTGCTATTAGAGTGGTAAGCTAATTTACGCAATCTACTTATAAGGTTCATTGGGATGCAATTATTTAAATTCAAATGTATACTAAAAGAAGCGTGAAAGAGGGATTGCTTTATAAATACAATGTAAGCACTCAAATAGTAAGATTTTGTGATACAGATTAGGAAAGTTCACCAATTGATAGGCCTTTTACTTCAGAGTATTGTGTGGCTATTGGAGAAAATCTCATATCATTGAAGAAAACTAAAAAATCTGGTTGCAAGGTCTCTAGTGTAGAGGTTGAATATAGAACTGCAGTTGTAGTCGTGTGTGAGCTCATTTGGATTAAACAACATCTTCATGAATTAAAATTTGGAGATACTTAATAAATGAAGGAAATTTGTTGTGATAACCAAGAAACATTGCATATAAAGTGTTTCATGAAAGACCTAAACATATTGAGATTAGTTGTCATTTCTTTTGGGAGATCCTTTTTAAAGAAGTTGTCACAAAATCTATAGTTCCAACGTTCAACCAGCAGATATCTTCACAAAATCTTTAAGCGGGCAATGAATTGAAAATATATGCTCCAATCTTGAAACATTTTGTTTATATTGAGGGGAGGTGCTAAAATTACAAAATAAATTGTAATATATTTTGGGGATTAATAACTAATTAAATGCCTAGTAAATCACACTCACATACTTATGAATTAGAAACTAACACTAGGTACTGGTGGTATGGGGCTGTTAGTATCATTCTATTTTACTGTAATAATGGATATGGTGTAATAGGCATCCCTATGTCTTTATTGTTAGTGTTAAATTATTATTTTTGTCTTTTCAAAAAAAAAACATTAGGAATTATAAACTACATTGATTGTCCTTGTAACTCTTACATTGCATTTTATTTCTAGTGTGTATACAAGCAAGTTAGCTTAGTGGAATTTCACTTAATTATTCCATAACATTTTAGTATTTTTACAATAAAAATAAGCAAAATAATAACATTTGTTCTAAATTTTTCAAAAAGTTTGACGCAAGTTTGAGGCAAATTGAACTTAGAAATATAAGAATTAACAAAGTAATGACATCTTTCTCAAATCTGTATGAAATGTTCACACATATTTGATATAAATTTAACTTAAATATATAATGACAAGAAAAATAACAACACATGTCCCAAATATGATATTTGAAATTCCACACATATTTGAGACAAAATTAACAATATAATAATAATAATAATAATAATAATAAGGGTTAAATATATAAAACCCCCTGTAATATTAGCGAAATTCGATTTAGGCCTCTATAATTTTTTTGTTAAATGCCCCCTCGTAATTTTCAGATTCCGTCAAATAAGCCCTCAATTGCCAGATTCCATCAAAGATTCTTTCATTTTGCCTACGTGGGAGTCCACCGTGGCATTTTTAAGTTTTTAATTAATTTTTTACATCTACGTGGAAATTTTAATTAATTTTTACATCTACGTGGAATTTTTTAAATTTTTTTAATTACATATTATTTTTTCTTACAATTAATATTTTTTAAGAATTACTATTATTATTTTAAAGTATCAAAATCTTATGTTGGATCCAAAGCCCAATTAGACCTACACAGCAGCCCAAGACCTAAATATTCAAAATGTGTTATGAAGATGAAGAATATATACACTTTCATTTTATCTTAAACTTTCGATGTGAGACTGTTTCATTTGAAATCCATCATGTTCTATTGCTTTGGACATAGATTTTCTGCAATGTGCACGTCAAAAAGCAGATTTCATATGTTTAGACAAACATCCACTACGTATAGGCTACAACTATTTATATGTATCTACAATCAAAAGGGACTATAGAAACTAAGATGGGAACTTGTATTGCCATGGAACCATTTCTCACAGATGTTGTAGCAAATATAGAACTCATCAATGCCATCGTTATCACCCAAGCCCCACACATGGCTTCTCCATGATCTAATTATGGACAGGCTAGTTCATGGTTCAGCCGCTTCAATCCAAAGAAATGATATG
Source organism: Vicia villosa (assembly GCF_029867415.1). Taxonomy (NCBI): domain Eukaryota; kingdom Viridiplantae; phylum Streptophyta; class Magnoliopsida; order Fabales; family Fabaceae; genus Vicia; species Vicia villosa. Next base: position 69,668,020 of record NC_081186.1, on the reverse strand, counting down.
TGGGATATCAACATATAGGATTCAACGCTCTTGTGCTAAAATGATCCTTGCAACCAATTAATGGGCAAATAATCATTTTGTAGTGAATATGGTTTGCCTTGTTCTTTCATTTAGCTGATTTTACTTGTGCTCATGTTAGTAAAAGAAGTCTTCCTCTGTTATGAAATTTTTTCCATTTTCCTTCTCAATTTTTTTTTTAGGTTGTGCAATTTATTTTATTTTTCTTTTTTCATTTCAACATAACTTGTAAGCTTGATATTACTGTGTTGGGGTTTCATTTCATCCATGCCAACTTCTGTGTGCTATTGTTCCCTTAAAGTTTAAAGCACTCTATAATTAACCGAAGCATCTCTACCATAAAAGAAATAAAATTCATTTCAGTTTGTTGTTGCAAGTTTACAAAGATAAAGGAGGAATGGTGAACATGAAGCATGGCGGTGGTGGTGTTGTGTAGTCCCACATGGAGGTGGTGGTGTTTCAAATTACACGTGGATATTCATACTAGCAACAATATTTTGTAGAAGTGAGACTACAAACTACATTTATTCTACTTAATTTTTCGAGAATATGGACTAGTATTTCATCCAGGTTTTGGGTAGATAATCATTATCTCTCTTTTTCTCTAGAGGTACCATGCAAATCATGAATATAAAAGTGAGCCATAATATTTTTAATTAAAGAAACAAGACATGATGTGTTGCATGAGATATAGAAATAGTTAAACATGATGTGTTGTATGAGATATAGAAAATAGTTAAACAATAAACTGAGTGTTGGCAGGTTGCTGCGAGTATTGGAGAGTGGGTTTGCAGTGAATGTTTGGATGGTGGTGTTTTTATTTTCTTGCAGTAAGATTTGACATGGAAGAATGTATGTGAATGTGTTAATGTGTTGTTGTTGTGTTCAGAATCTTGTCTTTCTTATGTTCATTAGTCAGAGTCCCACATCGATTTATTGCAAAACAATTTTCAGTGTATATAATGCAAAAACACACATACATTAATGACTTGAAAATAGATGAGAATAATGGGCTACATTGTAACTATCATTGGGTCATATGTGTTAATAAAGGCCCAAATAATATTTTAATAAATAATTTACAAATAATTTTTCTGAAAAAATATTAATAACAATAATTTAAGAAAACGTAAAAAAAAATTAAAATAAATTTTCTGAAAAAATATTAATAACAATAATTTAAGAAAACGTAAAAAAAATCAATATAAAAAAGAAAAAATTAAATAAATTCCATGTGGCTCTTACAAATTAAATAAAAAATAAAATATAAATCCAACTATACTGCCACGTTATTGAAAAATGGAATCTAGGCTGCACAGGGATTATAACGAGGGAATCTGAATATTACGAGATTTGTTTTACAAAAAAAACTTTACCAGGGGATAAAATCAAATCTCGCTAACATTACAGGGGGGTTTTGTATATTTAACCATAATAATAATAATAATAATAATAATAATAATAATAATAATAATAATAATAATAATAATAATAATAATAATAATAATAATAATAATAATAATAATAATAATAACAACAATAACAATAATAACAACAACAACAACAACAACAATAACAACAATGACTCTATTCTCAAATTTGTTTCAATGTTTCACACAATTTAAGAAAAAAAATTAGCTAAAACAAAAAATAATAAATAATATTATATAATTAGTCTCCAATCTATTTCAAATAGTGACAAATTTTAAACAAAATATTATCAATATTAACTTTGTTTGCAAGCCATGCAAAACTTAATTCAAAATTAAATATAATTTCAAACAAAAATGACTTTGTCCCAAATTGACAATTCTAGTAGAGTTTTTTTTGTCAAACATCATACAAGTTTGTCAATGATCATTATATTATCACGAGAGTCATAAAGCGGGAGCGATGATAACAATATGATAGACACGTGAAAGGTTGAAAATACATAATAAAAGACCAATCATATATAGAGCCTAAAACGTGCTAACTAAGTAGCTAGGCTAATTAAACTAAATGGGCTTAAGAAAACTAAAAAAGATAATTACATTTTAATACCCCCTTTATTTGGAATGAATATTAAGCATTCCAAGTTTGGAAATCAAAGAACTAAAAGGACCAAAGTGAATAGGCTTTATAAACAAATATGAAACTTGATTTTTCTGAATTGATTAGCATAAAATGAATCGCTTTTGCTTAAAGTTTATCGTGTATTAAGTGGCAATCCATTTCGTTATATTTTGTCCATTCATGGAACACCGAATTAGTAGTGATATGTATAACACTTATGTTGTCACAATAAATTGTGACATACTGAGGATAATAGATACATGGGTCTTAAAGTAAGTAGAGCAACCATTGGGCCTTGCAAGAGGTATTTTCCAGTGCTTGATACTCGGCCTCTAAGGAAGAATAGGAGACAACAAGTTGTTTCTTTGTTTTCCAATTGATGAGATTGTTCCCAAGAAAGAAATTAAATCAATTTGTATAACTTCTGGTGATAAGGCCTACTCCCTAATTTGAGTTATCGATACTTGTGAGGTTGAGAGTGGAGTCTGCTCTAAAATAAAGTCCTGTGGAAGGAGCACTTTTGAGGTACTGAATGATTATAAAGGTATCATATAAATGAGACTAGATTGGTGCTGGCAGATGATGGCTTAATCTTCAAACATGGTAATCAATGTCAAGACGAACATGTGTAAGGTATAATAGTTTACATATTATGCTTCTGAGTAGTGCTGGATCTGTGATCACAAGTTCATTCGTGGAATCTAGTTTGTGGCTTGGGCACATGGGAGTGGACGCATGCTTGGCTCCAAGAAGGCCAATAGTTTCCAGCAGGTCAAGGAAGTATTTGCGTTGGCACAAGGTGATGCCTTTTGAAGATCTAGCTATTTCAAAGCCCGTGAAATGTCTTAAATATCCAAGGTCTTTAATGTTAAACCTTTTTTCTAAAATACTCTTGATTTTAATGATATCATTGATGTTTGTACCTGCAAGAATCAAGTCATCCACATACCAAAATAATAGTTAGATAAACATTAGACCTTTTTATGAAAAGAGAATAATCAGACTTTCATTGAGAAAATCCTATGTCAAATCAGGTATTTGTCAATTTTTTATTCTATTGACGACTTTCCTGCTTAAGCCATAAATAGATTTATTAAGCTTACATACCGTATTTTTAGGGATATTAAGGCCATGGGGGAACTTCTTGTAAACTTCTTCTTCGAGGTCCCCACGAAGAATTGTAGTGTTAATGTCAAGTTGATGAAAGTTCCAATTGAGGGAAGAAGCAATAGATAATAATATTCGAATAGTGGTCATTTTAATGATATGTCTAAAGGTTTCTAAATAGTTTAACCTTTCTGTTTGATTGAAACCTTTAGCAACAAGCCTAGACTTATATCTCTCAATGGTGCCATTGGGTAAAAAATTAAGTTTGAAATTTCATTTACGACCAATTGCTTTTTTTTTTGGGGTAAGGGGAGTGATATACCAATTATGGGTGTCATTGAGTGATTTAAGTTCATTTGTAATGACTTGTTGCCAATTGGGGTTGGTGATAGCAAAAGAGTAATGTGGAGGCTCTTTAATGGTAGAAATATTTAAGTTAAACAACATATGTTGATTAGATAAGTTATCATATGAAATATAGTTAGATAGAGGATAGGGATTAGTACCTGAATTAGTAGGTACAAGAGGTGTGGAAGTACCTAGAATAAGGGAACAATGGTAGTCTTTCAAATATGAAAGAGGCTTGGAGATTCAGGTTGATTTTTTGATGTTGATAGCTATGTTTGGTTGGTTAATGGGATTGAGCAGAGGTTCAGATGGATTGTGAGGGGTGGGGTTAGGTTCGTTGGTATTTATAAGTGGGTTATAAGTGGGAATGTTAGTTGTGTGGGAGGTGGGGTGACATGGTTAGGGTAATATAAACTATCATCAATGTGAAGGTGGTATAATGGTTGAGGTGTAGAGGAAGATGGATGTTAATTTTGTTTAAAGAAGGATGTGTTCAAATTAAATAGTGTCTCTAGAGAGAAAATCATTTCTACTGGCAATATCATACAAAATGGACCCTTTAACACCAAATTTAAGGCCTAGATAGATATATTTTCTAAACCTAAAGTCTAGTTTGGTCCTATGAAGAGGATGACTACAAGCATAAACCAAACTATTAAAATTTTTAATGCTAGAATAATCAAGAATATCGTAATAAAGCAAAGTAAAAAGGCATTTGTAATTAATTAACTATGAAGGCAGATTGTTAATGAGACAAACATCATAAGATCAGAATATTTTAAGGGTGTTAGATTGAAAAAGAAGAACATGTCTCACTCCAAGGAGGTGTTGATGCTTCTTTTCAACTAACTCATTTTACTTGGGGGAGGGGATAATGACACATGAGGTCTGATGATGGATACCTCAAGTTGAGTAGTAAGTTTTAAAAATGAGCTCTGGTCCATTATTAGATTTTATGTTCTTCATGGTGAGGTTAAACTAATTTTGAATAAAAGTGACAAAAGATTTAACCAATCTAAAAGTTTTAAACTTAGTTTTCATCAAAAAATCCAATAATAATGACTAAAATATCAATAAGAGTGAGAAAATATTTGTATCCTAGAATAAAGGGGTGGAAATGGGTCTCCAAACATCCATATGAATAAGATCAAAACAATTAGATGATTTAGTAACACTATCAGAAAAAAACAATTTTTTTGTCTTGCTTGAAAGCAAGTATCACAAGGATCGTATGATTCAAACAAAGGCTCTAAGGGAAAAACATTATTTATATGAAGTAAAGTATCACAAGGATGGTGACCTAGTAATGCTGTAACATTTTGTGTCATTTTGGGATATTTAGTATCATTTGTGTAACATCCAAATACTCTTGATTTTCTAAAATACTCTTAATTTTAGTGATATCATTAATGTTTGTACCTGCAAGAATCAAGTCATCCACATACCAAAATAATAGTTAGATAAACATTAGACCTTTTTATGAAAAGAGAATAATCAGACTTTCATTGAGAAAATTCTATGTCAAATCAGGTATTTGTCAATTTTTTATTCTATTGACGACTTTCCTGCTTAAGCCATAAATAGATTTATTAAGCTTACATACCGTATTTTTAGGGATATTAAGGCCATGGGGGAACTTCTTGTAAACTTCTTCCTCGAGGTCCCCACGAAGAATTGTAGTGTTAATGTCAAGTTGATGAAAGTTCCAATTGAGGGAAGAAGCAATAGATAATAATATTCGAATAGTGGTCATTTTAATGATATGTCTAAAGGTTTCTAAATAGTTTAACCTTTCTGTTTGATTGAAACCTTTAGTAACAAGCCTAGACTTATATCTCTCAATGGTGCCATTGGGTAAAAAATTAAGTTTGAAATTTCATTTACGACCAATTGCTTTTTTTTTTGGGTAAGGGGAGTGATATACCAATTATGGGTGTCATTGAGTGATTTAAGTTCATTTGTAATGACTTGTTGCCAATTGGGGTTGGTGATAGCAAAAGAGTAATGTGGAGGCTCTTTAATGGTAGAAATATTTAAGTTAAACAACATATGTTGATTAGATAAGTTATCATATGAAATATAGTTAGATAGAGGATAGGGATTAGTACCTGAATTAGTAGGTACAAGAGGTGTGGAAGTACCTAGAATAAGGGAACAATGGTAGTCTTTCAAATATGAAAGAGGCTTGGAGATTCAGGTTGATTTTTTTATGTTGATAGCTATGTTTGGTTGGTTAATGGGATTGAGCAGAGGTTCAGATGGATTGTGAGGGGTGGGGTTAGGTTCGTTGGTATTTATAAGTGGGTTATAAGTGGGAATGTTAGTTGTGTGGGAGGTGGGGTGACATGGTTAGGGTAATATAAACTATCATCAATGTGAGGGTGGTATAATGGTTGAGGTGTAGAGGAAGATGGATGTTAATTTTGTTTAAAGAAGGATGTGTTCAAATTAAATAGTGTCTCTAGAGAGAAAAACATTTCTACTGGCAATATCATACAAAATGGACCCTTTAACACCAAATTTAAGGCCTAGATAGATATATTTTCTAAACCTAAAGTCTAGTTTGGTCCTATGAAGAGGATGACTACAAGCATAAACCAAACTATTAAAATTTTTAATGCTAGAATAATCAGGAATATCGTAATAAAGCAAAGTAAAAAGGCATTTGTAATTAATTAACTATGAAGGCGGATTGTTAATGAGACAAACATCATAAGATCAGAATATTTTAAGGGTGTTAGATTGAAAAAGAAGAACATGTCTCACTCCAAGGAGGTGTTGATGCTTCTTTTCAACTAACCCATTTTACTTGGGGGAGGGGGTAATGACACATGAGGTCTGATGATGGATACCTCAAGTTGAGTAGTAAGTTTTAAAAATGAGCTCTGGTCCATTATTAGATTTTATGTTCTTCATGGTGAGGTTAAACTTATTTTGAATAAAAGTGACAAAAGATTTAACCAATCTGAATGTTGTTGTCACCGATTATGATGCCATCCATCTAGCTGTTGAGTTGTTTGGTGTTTCACTGAGTGATGCAACTACAGAGGCTTCTACTGTAAGGGGTCCTTACTATAAATTGGATTGGTTGAAGCAAGTTTTTATGCAACAAAGAGCTGCGAATAACTTTACAGGCGCTATGAGAGCATACATGATGTTGTTATTAGGTTGTACCATTCTTGCCGACAAGACTTTTACTCTTGTCGAGGCAAAATATCTTCCACTTTTGAGAGATTTGGATACTTGTGGAAGTTATTGCTGGGGGGCAGCTGCACTGGTTACTCTGTACAGATACTTAGGGGATGCCTCATTTTATTCATGCAAGCAGCTTGGCGGTTATGCCTCTCTTCTTCAGGTTCAAAATTTTACTTATTATTTAATTATACTTAATATCTAATATTTTAGTTTAATTTAGTTTATTATAATTTAGTTTAATTTATAATAGTAACTTTTACTTTTGTTTCAGTGTTGGATTCATGAGTACTTTCCAACTGTTGGAAAGAGAGGTACTTCTGGGTTATGTGGCATTGATAGTCCGATGGCTAAGGCGATGAAATGGGAATATAGGCAGGGGACGCAAAAAGTGACGGACATCCGAGCTGTGTTAGATCAGTTGACTCCTCACGATATTGTCTGGCGCCCTTTTGAGGATCATCGGGTGCACCGTCCTTTTGATGATATTTGTTTGTGTCGGGGTGGTTTGAAGTGGTTTGGTACTGTAGTTCTATATTTACCTGATAGATGCCTGTGTCAGTTTGGATACAGACAGTACATACCGACTGCTCCTCCTAATGTAGACACACTTGATGTGGATGTTGAGTGGGCTACATATATGCAGAGTGTGTTGCAGGTGACCCGATCCCACGATGATCCCCCAGCTGCTTTTGCCACCATTCCATACGAGACAGACGATGATTATTTGCCGTGGTATTATACGGTGTCACATCCTCGTTTGAGAGCACCACGGGTTGATGAGCCGATGGAGGTACCAGTGCCTGTCTATGACAAAGGACCGTCAGACCCGAGATTATCATATATATCTCATGAGCTTCATCATTACTTACAGCGTCATCAGGTTGTTCCTGAAGACGAACAGTTTCTGGAGATATTTAGAGCACTCAGACTTGCACAGGGCGGACCATTACCTAGGGAAGGTCCAATTACTTATGACAATGAGTCTGATTGATGTCACATTTTATGTTTATATTTATGTTTTAGTTTGAGACTTATGTATTGTTATGAGACTTGTCGACGCATGTATTATTATAAGACTTATAGTTTGAGATTAACTATTTATAATCCATTTGTCAACATATTAAAATCCAATAGCATAAAATCATACTAAATAGTACCAATGTTTTAATATCATAATATCAAACTAAATAATGCCAATGTTGTAATATCATAAAATTAATCTAAGCTGACATATTTTGGCAGTATAGGCATAAGCCGTTGCCAATGTTGTAACCGCCCGGCAAATCCAACCATCCAAGAAGTTGCATCTTTTGTGCGATATTTCCTCTAATCAGTTGTGACAGGTGGCAACGGGAATCCTTCATTCATGTTTACCTGCACACAAAATAAATATCAGAAATACTCAAATAGTGATTGAATGTACCAAACTGACGTTACTAATTCCTGAACCCAATGATTTCCATTGACAAATCCGATGCATTAAATGGATGCATTAGGTGAATGTTCACTCGTCATAGGAAAGTAACTCAAACTAAGGTGACCTAAAGCGACGAGAACAACGTTATACCGATTAGCTATTACATAGCCCAACTCAGGTAACGTCATCCATTTATTTGGTGGACACATCTTTGTTGTAGTTGGATAAGCAATCTCACACACTCTGCTTTTTAATGCTCTTTTTCCGACAACATCTAATGACCTCCACATTTTCCAAATTTCATCAATTGCATTTGTCATGTCTATTTCTGATCCATCATCTGCATCTATATCTTGATTTCCTTCCATACTTAGTTTCCTCCAATGAATATGAATAGCCTCAATTGGTATCGCATCACCACTCAATGCATATCTCCCTAACTCACAAGCACATGGTAACCCATATACCTCTCTATGAGTACATCCACACTTTTGCATATCGGTACCTACCATGTCAATCCTCAACCACTCTTCAGCAATTTGCCTCAATGCAGCTCTTGATACCGAACCACGCAAATTTGAATAAAAAGGACTAGTATGTGCATGCTCAACTTCATAAAAACTCTTCTGAAATGAAGATCTAATGTTACCCACTTGTATCTTGATATTGTCATTCATAGCCTCCCAACATTTGCATAAATCACCTAAGCTATTCTCTAACATTTGCTTAGTCGACTTACGAAAGCATGACCTTCAAATCTATCAGGTAAGCCGTGGTTGTGTACTCCGCATTTTACATCGATCTTCCATCCAGAACCATCTTTCGACGGTGTTTACCTAATTTTGAAAGGACAACCACATCTCTTACTAGCACTTTGGGTTTTGCTATCTGTTTTTTTGTACTTTCCACCTCTATCACAACCAAATACTAATTTATCACTTCTTCCTCGCTTGCCTGTTTTGATATCAGAACGAGCTATTATAACTGTCACTTTATTCATGATTCCAACGTCCTTAATCCAACTTATCGCCTCTTCTCTTGTAGCAAATTTTTGACCAGTTACAAAAACATCTGTTGTATCCACACATGTTTGAGTTACATCGCATTTCTTCAAAGGAGGATCCACACCTAAATATATATAATTAATTTAGTTTAATATATAATTAAAAAAATTAAAAAATTAAAATTAAAATAATTAAAAAAAAAAACAAAAAAAAATTTGAAAAACAAGAACCGGAATACCCACAAAGGGGATATCCGGTTGGGACACACAACAAACCGGAATACCCATCTCTGGGATATCCGGTTGATGAAAGTTGAAAAAACCAAACCGGATCACCCACCCTTGGGTTGTCCGGTTTTTAATTACACTAACCGGAATACTGCATGTTGGGATATCCGGTTCAGTCAACGTCACAGTCTCCAAGAGTCTCCCACCGTCCGTACAAACAGTAACAATGAAAAAATAAAAAATAAAAATAAAAAGTTAAAAGTAAAAAAGGATAAAATTGGAATTTTTAAAAAATTGTAGGGGTATTGGGATAAACGTAGGGGTACGGGGTATAATTTTCCCTAGAATAAAGGGGTGGAAATAGGTCCCCAAACATCCATATGAATAAGATCAAAACAATTAGATGATTTTGTAACACTATCAGAAAAAAACAATTTTTTTGTCTTGCTTGAAAGCAAGTATCACAAGGATCGTATGATTCAAACAAAGACTCTAAGGGAAAAACATTATTTATATGAAGTAAAGTATCACAAGGATGGTGACCTAGTAATGCTGTAACATTTTGTGTCATTTTGGGATATTCCGTGTCTGTCATACCCCAATTTTTGACCTGCTTTTTAAATGTCAATTTTCATTTCATATGAAGGAAAAAAAATCAAAAAAATTTATAGTACATGTTCATTATACTTTATTTTGTTCAATTTTTTCGATTAATAGTATTTTGTGTTTACTAACCTTTTTTGGATTTATTATTTTAATTTTGAATTCAATTTAGTTTAAATTGGATTTTAAAATTAAGATCAATAAACCATTTTATTTTTCATCATGTTATTTTGCTTTTGTTTTTTTTTAATTTCTTATATAGGTGCAAAAAATACAAAAATTATTTGGTCCAAGATTAATTCAATTGGAAGGCCCATCATTTATTGATCCACTAATCAAGCCTTTTTGAAGTCTTCACAGGCCATGAGATTTAGTAGGTGCAAAATTGAAGAGGATTTTATTTGGTCCATGTCAAGCAAGAGAAACAAAGGCCCAATGATATATTGAGTCCAAGTTTTGAGTCCAAGCCAAGATGAGCCCATTTTGTGTGGTCCAGGAGATGAAATCGAGAAGCCTTGAGTCCAAGTTTAAAATCCATGAAGCCATGAAGCCATGAAGAAAATGGGGATCCACCATACAAATTCATTGTACGGTTTATAGAAGAAGAAAAAACAAGGAAGAAAAATATTTTGCAGAGTTTTTGAGTCACGTTTTTGCTCACTATCTCCAGCTCATCATGCTTCACACAAATTTCATTCTCTTCACACGCTTGAGCAACCAATTTCACACGTATTCCCCAAATTCTCAGGCCTATAAAACCATATGATCAGAGTCAGAAAGGGGGAGGAGAAATAATGTAGTGTTATGCTGCAGAAATTCAATCCCAACTCTCCTCAAAATACTTTCAAATCTGCAATTCATACCTTCAACCAAACCTTCACTGATTTACCCGATTCCACAATCTTCAGTTTATCCATCAATCAACAACGCACCGATTCAACGTCATAACTCACCTTCATCAAACTTTTAAGCCTTCATTCACCGAAACAAACCATCTGATCATTACCGATTCACCAACATAAACCGAACCTACACCCTCACAAACCTCCACCAAATCGTAAACTCAACCAACAAATCCATCACCGAGTCATTTTCATTTTCAACTAGCCATCGATTCCGAATCATCTTCATCATGAATCCGCATCTTCAAACGCCATGGAAAGAGATCAATTGAGAGGGCGTATTTGACTTATTTTCGAAGCTTTTATCATGGCGAGAGTGATGAGCTTTGCTCTGTTGTTCTTTTTTTTAGCGTGAGATTTTGAAGAAAGTGAAACAGAGAATTGCAAGAGAGAGAGGCTGACGATAGGAGCCTCCTTTTTGAGGTTCTAGGTTTTTGTGTGTGTTTATTCAGATTTGGGCTTAAGTGTTACAAAGCCTAGATCCGTGTTCTACTTTGCACCATTCGCAGCGGATCACACCCCCCTCCTGACAACTTCAATTGGACTTTTGGGCCTCCTCTTGACAAAGCCCAGCTAATTTTCTCTTGGACACTCCTTTTCCATTTATTCTTACTAGTTTTATCTTAATTGTTAGTTTTATTTTTCTAATTGATAAAAATATAGTATAGTATTTTATTTTCTTATCAAACTTATAAAAAAATCCAAAAATATTTTGTATTTAGAATATAGATTTTTTTACTTTGAATATTTTTATGAAAGTATTAAATTGTCTTAAATTTTTTTTTTGATTTAATACTTGATGATCCATTTTGGTGAGAGTTTGTGATGACTTTTTCAATATATCTCTTTTCTTCTACTCCATTCTTTTATTTTCTTTGAATCACAAAATTAGAGGCCTAATTCCTCTCTAATGTCAATGGACTTAGGGCGTCGATAGGATGAAAATCCGAATCCGCAATATTAAGTGATTGAACTTAGAGATGGAATGAGCTTTTGAATGTGGTTCCATCTTTTACTTCTTTTTATTTTGATCGATGAAAGTCTTTGATACCTTGAGAATTCTTATGGATTCTTGGTAAAGACTAGATCGCTCACTATTTTTCTTTTCGTGTGGCATTGCTTTCGGAGAGTGATCTATATATCACTTCTCTCGCATGCATTAGCACATAAAGTTTTGATCGGCCTCGTTGTAGGGTGATTTCTACATAAATCACTTGGCGATCTGCTTAACATAGCGCAATATTTCGTGTCCTGAATAAAAAAGATCAAATATGGAAGAGAATTGTATGCGGTTGATTTAAGACTTATGGAGGTTTATCGTGTAGTCGCTATGATTCTATCAAGCTTCTGATAAATGTCCATTGAATTTAAATCCGAGAACATCCTTCACTCACCATCGATCTTTATTACTAACTTTGATAACATACTTGACAAGTTTCAAGATGGTTATCTTTAACATCTAACAATTGACTTTAATTTCCGCACTTTATTATATTGTTCTTTATTATTTCTCGCTTTATGCTTTATTTTATTATTCATATGTTTATGTTTCCGCTATTTTCTCTTTGTCCATTTGGACGTATGTTTATGTTTCCGCTATATTCTCTTTGTCCATTTGGACGTTTATATTTCGCTATTTTCTCTTTGTCCATTTGAACGCCTTGTTTATGTTTCCGCTATTTTCTTTTTGTCCACTTGGACCATACTCTACTTTTGTGCTAAAACATTAATAAACAACTTAAAATCTAAAAAATACATAAGGCTCTCTATGGACTATTGGTTACTATCCTGAGCATTTTGGAGACCTGGACTTGTTGGACTTAGTACCTCTGGACCCTGTTATGCTGTTGTTGTTCTGCTGTTATTCCATCTGTCTGGCATTGGATTGTTGTCTGTTTGTGTGTGCAGGTATTTCCTCGAAAGCCCTTGATGGTTAATTCCAAGGCATCGTGATAAGGATTTCGCCCATATACAACCGTTACTCTGCCCGATTTTCATTAGAATTTTATGATGCGAAGTGGTGCTAAAGACAATAAGTTCATCTGGATCCCCAAGTGGTAATGTGTTGGCTTAGTGTTGGTAGTCCAAAGGATGGGAAATCTACCTTGTCTCCTAATGTCAAGCGTTGGCTTCTTATTTTGGTTAGATCGTCCTTTTCCCTAAACTTTTATTTTCCCGCACTAGGATAGCCTCTTCATCTCCTCCCACTTCTTAAATTTTCAAAGTCTCCTCTCTCTCTCTTTTCTAAAAAACTTCTTATGTTTGAAATCCCTTTTAAAATCTTCTTTAAAACTATATTTAGCCCTTGTTGGCATTTTCTTTCAAAAGTAAGCACGATTGATCATTGTCATTAGTCGCGATACCCCATGATTTTAATATTGATTGACACGACGAAATCCTTTCCACGTGAGAGAGCTAGTGGCATACTTGTCGATTTTATCCGAGTTGGCGCCCTTCTCTCATTAGTGACGCAAATAATTCGTTCGTTCTCATGTTTAAAATCAATGGCTGAGTATTCGTCCCGGCGATGGTAAACGTGTTTATTCCTTTTAAATGTTTTTTCCCTTTAAAGCGGAACTACATTAGCTCTGACTTCTCCATTGCACCGAGGAGGTATGTAGGCACAAGGCTTAACGTCTTGCCGAGCTTATTTTAAAAAATAAACCAAACCCTTTTTTAGCACACACGACACAAATTTTCAAAAAGGTTCCTATGGAGTACCACAAATATGAGGGGTGCTTAAAACCTTCCCCTCATATAATCAACACCCGTACCTAAGATCTCTTTCTGTTTTAAAAATAAACTTTGGGTTTTTTCGTTCTTTTCCCATTTCCTTTGGAAACAATAAAGCGCGGTGGCGACTTTCACTGAAATATTGTAACAGACATATGCACCAAGTGTGCTCTTAACATACATATGCACCAACTGTGCTTGTAACAAACCTGTGTACCAATGTTATATTTTGTTAATCTAATATGAACCAAGTTATGATATATTATACACCATATGTCTAACAGCTTAATTGAAATGTAAAACATAACATTGCTTTCATTGATAAACAACTTCTTACAAACCAATTCAATTAAAATACACCTTAACAACGACTAGATATAACCTTAATAATTCCATTACATTACCTACAACTATTGAAACAAATTACATGGCAATTACATTAACTTAAACACTATTGCGAAAACCATCAATGACAAACAAAGTGCAACAACCAGACAAAGGTTTTTTCTCTTCTCCATTACAAGTTTTTTCTTTAATTTTTATGACTTATTTGGGCTTCCTTCTACTCCCCGGTTCTTCCCAACCGCACAATCAATCTCCTTCGAAAATTCACCCACATAAGTATTGATGATTTTACATTGACAACATTTTGACGAAATTATGTCGTTCCCTTGAAGCTCACTAGCCAAATCGTCACACACGAATAATCCACAATCATTCTAGAAATACAATTAACATTAACACACGTTGCACCCATAATTTCTACAAATACAATCAACAAACACTTACCATTGGATTTCTACATTTCCATAATTTCCTATTTGGGTTATCAATTGTGTTTGATACCCACACCTGCATCATTTCGTTGCACCCACATGTTGGCAAACCCCTACGAAAATTACCAGTTGATGATGACGATGTGCTTCCACCTATGTTATAAGAAGGACGATTGCGGACGAAGAAGGATGGAGAACAGTCGAACGCAGATGTAGAGAGAAAGGGGAAAGCAACCCTAAAGATGAACAAATGAAGAGAGAAAGGGGAAGCAGCCTTAGAGATGAGATGAAAAAGTTTAAGGGAACGATTATGCCATGCTGTAATTAACAGATGGAACCAGATTCGAAAAAATAATAAACATAAAAGCCACATATGAAAAAATGAGAGAATCTTCCATGCCATTTGTCATTTGGAGGGTTCTGTTAGAAAATCTAAATAAGATAAGAGAGGATTAAAAAAAAAAAACTTTATCAAAAACTAAAACTTAAATTCGTTAACATTACATTGTTATATATTTCACTCTTAAAAAAAACTTATTCAAGATCCTATCATAAAATCCAAAAAGTATTTGAGTTAAAAGGTAGTGCACTGATAGTGTAAAATAATTTTATAATGTCCGTGCATCATCCCTTTTCTCAAAATATTTTTAATGTGTAAAATAGTTATACACTGTCAACCCAATGACTATAATGAATTAGGACAACTAAAAATTTTAAAAAAATTGTATAACATGGTAGAATATTATATTCTAATTGGATGACAATGACTGCATAACCATTAAATTTTTTTTTTAAAAGGAATTTTAAGAAGATTGAGAGAAAAGAAGTTTACATAATCTTATACAAAACTCCCTCTAGTACAAAACGGAAGAAAAAAGGGGCCAAACCATTATCCTGTGGCTGTCCCATGACTCACAAGTCACAACTAGCACCCGCTATCTAAATTTTATCCAAACCACACTTCATTTCCCACTCTTTCTCGCTCTTCTTTTTCTCAACTCATGAACTCGTTCCTCCATTGCTCATAGCCACTATACATTTTTCATCAATTTGTGGTTAATATTCATGGAGTTCATTACTGAAGTGGGTTTTTTGCACCACCCCCTTCACCTTTTCACCCCCTTCTCTAACCCTTACTCACTTCAACCGAAAAGGTTTGTTTGGTTTTTGGTTTCTCTCACTGTCAAATTCTTGTTTCCTTTTTGTTTTCTTCAAGATGATTGTGCACAGAACAAATTGTAATTGAATAATGTATACCTTATTCATTGGCTATGGTGTTTTGATTTTTGAATTCGTAGGGAAAAATTCTGATTTTTTTTACCATGTTGGTTTAGTCTAGGTTACTAGGTTATGTTTTTTGTGTAGTTGAAAAGGGGTTTTTGAATTTTGCTCCTATTGTTTTGTTTAGTATAGAGTGTGTGAAATCATTTTGTACTGTGTTTCATGATATAGTGGTAGTATGGATTGTAAATGATAGCCGCTTCTCTTTCAATCTTCCATAAATTTTGTGGTATGATGTAGATTTGAAGTGATTTTGTTACCTGATTTTCAAGTTAAACCCTACCACGACGGGTACTATTTAGTCATTTAATATTGATATTATGCTGGCTTTAAAATAAATAAATGTGTAATTTTGGTAGATTTTAAAAGAGGTTTGCTGGTGTCGTTGACAAAAATCGACGGAAATTATTCTTCAAATATCTAGGATAGGAAATGTATTTTTAATCCCGATTTAATATTTGAAAGATGAAATGATCATGGATAGATCAAGAATGATGACCAATACTTCTAGGAATGATGATATATTGTAATTGTCATGTTGATGGATAAACGCTCTTTTTAGTGCTAATTGTTTTTCTTGTTTTCTTTGTCTTGGTTGCACTTATGGATTAAAATATTGGGACAGACATATATGTCATCGTGTGGCACTGCACGGAGAATATAAATTCATGTGCTGTATGAAGAACGATAAATCAGTCAGAAGATTAGCTTCATTTGCAACACGTAAAGGTAATTCAGACGTCTTTTTTTGTAAGCTCTTGTTGGTTTATTTGTTTATGACTTCATTTCTAGTTATACGTGTATCTACTTTTTATATCATAAGATTGGCACCCACACAGAAGTTCAGTGCGGGTGCCAATCTTCCTTTTTGGCATTAATACTCATTATCATGCTCTCTTAGTGTGTTTTCGATTAGTTTAGAATGAATGATGAATCTGGATAGCCTTATTGATCAGACAATTCAACCACTAGTGTTGAGGTTCCATGCAAGATAGTTTGGACTGTAGAAGCTGATTTAGAAGATGGTCACCTTCTGTACATAACTGGGGATCCTTCCGTGTTAGGGTGCTGGAAACCAAACATGGCTGTACTAATGTCTCCTACAGAGCATGCTAATATATGGAAAGCTGAATCTCAGGTAATATCACTGGCCTTTCCATTTATTTATTTAGTTGTATAGAAAGATAAGTTTACATATGTTTCAATGTAAGTGATTCTCAGTTGTTATTTCACATTGCAGATTGCTTTTGGCTTGAACTTTAAATATAATTATTTCATTAAGGAGAAATCACGGTCCTCAAGTGACATTATTTGGAAGCCTGGACCAGCATTTTCTCTTTCAGTACCTCTTACAGTCATAGAAAATAATGAAATTGTGGTGAGGGATTTATGGATAACGTCTGATTTCCATATGTCTTCAGCTCATGCATGGAGCCCCTGCTCTGAGGAAACATATCTTCTAAAGCAACCCTCAATTTTTTTTCCAGTGAAAGGTATTACTTCATAACTTTACACCACTCCAGAAATATGTTTTCCCAATATAACACTCAAACAGTGGTTTGACAGATGAACGAAGGAATACGAGTCTCCTTGAAAATGATTTCTTAAAGTCCGAGACACTCATTTTGGAAGATCCGTTATTTTTTGACAATGAGGACATGGTGATTATGAGTAATGAGGATTCACATTCTATTGACGTTCTTTCTGAGAATTACCAGCTTGTTGAGGAACCATGGCTACTCCATTCACTGCAGTCAATTGACTTTGAGGATAAAACGGAATCCGATGAATCTCAAACAAATGACCCTGTGAAAGAGCAGGTGAAGCTGGTAGGCACAGAAGAGTTGCTACCTGAAGAAAGTAGTAACACATTTCTGAAAGACCCTGTTTCCACCATTATACTTATTAACTCATCAATATGTACCATGCAAAGAATTGCAGTACTGGAGGATGAAAAACTGGTTGAATTATTGCTGGAACCAGTGAAGACTAATGTGCAATGTGATAGTGTGTATGTTGGGGTAATCACTAAGCTTGTTCCTTGTATGGGAGGAGCTTTTGTTGATATTGGGGATACTAGACCCTCTCTTATGGACATTAAGCCATACAAGGAGCCATTTATATTCCCTCCATTTAATCAAAGGACAAAGAAACAAAAAAGTGATCCTACGGGAAAGAATGATCACATGCCCCGTTCTACCAATTTCCCTAATGGAATATCTGACATACAATCTGAGGGGGATTATGATGAGCATGAACCAGGTGATGTTTTATGTATTTCAGAAGTTCTGAAGGAATTTATGAATGGTCGTATGGTTGATGATGAAGTAGAAGCTGACTTTGAGGATGATGTAGAGGGAACTGATGTTCATATAGAAAGAGAAATGAATAACAGTTCTCTTCCTTTTGGCATAAATGGGTCTATCAACTCTCATATTTTGCAAACCAAAGATACAAAGAGAGAAACAGGAGAAAACAAATGGATCCAAGTTCGCAAGGGAACCAAAATAGTTGTCCAAGTTGCTAAAGAGGGCCTTGGTACTAAGGGTCCCACTCTGACTGCTTTTCCTAAACTAAAAAGTCGATTCTGGGTATGTGCTATTTATGCCTACAACTTGCATAAAGTTCGATTGAGTATATCGTGATTCATCTAAATTAGTCTTGCTAACCTGTAGGTTTTGAGTACACGTTGTGATAAAGTTGGAGTCTCCAAAAAGATTTTTGGGGTTGAGCGCACAAGGTTGAAAGTTATAGCAAAGACTTTGCAGCCTGAGGGTTTTGGCCTCACTGTTAGAACTGTTGCTGCTGGTCATTCTCTTGAGGAATTGCAGAAAGACTTAGAAAGATTGCTTTCAACTTGGAAAAACATAATGGAAGATGCAAAGACTGCTGCTCTTGCTGCTGATGAAGGGGTGGAAGGAGCTGTTCCTGTTCTTTTGCACAGGGCAATGGGTCAAACTCTCTCAGTGGTCCAAGATTATTTCAATGAAAATGTTGGTTCTGTTACTAATCTTAAGTCACTCTAATGATCTCTAGGATGTTCAACTTAACTATATCTCTTTAAATTCCAAAGATAACCTATGTTATATTCTATCTTCTGATGAAAATTTATGATGATATACTTCAGGTTAAGAAAATGGTGGTCGACTCCCCGAGGACATTTCATGAGGTATGTATAACCTAATTGTAGGGTAGCCTGCCACACATCAGTTTACCATTTTCTGTTAGCAAATGGCTTTCAAAGCCTGTATCTAGTTTTACATGTGTACAAGACTTCAACTTTATTTTAAATTATGCTCCTATGTTAGCCTACTGACCCAGTTGTTTGTAGGGGAAAAATGCTATATGAACAATATGATAATTGCTTTTGTAACTGTAAATATTTTTTCAGTGATTAATTCAAAATTCAATGTACAAACTGGCATATTACTTTTGTTCAATGATTTTAATCTTTTTATTTAATCTCCAGGTGACCAATTACCTTCAGGATATTGCCCCTGATCTTTGTGATCGAGTTGAACTATATGATAAAAGGGCTCCCCTTTTCGATAAATACAACATTGAAGGAGAGCTTGACAATATCCTCAGCAAAAGGTAGAATTTGTTGCTTCTTTTCATCCTAATCTTCAATATCTTGCTTATAATGTGTATTGTCCATATCCTTGTATTAGTCTGTGTGCTGATATTCTATGGAAAAAAATGTAGTGATATCTTACATTACAGGAAAATTGATAGTAAAACTCTTAGCATACAAGCTTTATTTTATTTTATTTTATTTGGATCACTTTATAGGGTTCCACTTGCTAATGGAGGTTCTCTAATCATCGAACAAACTGAGGCATTAGTTTCTATTGATGTAAATGGAGGACATGGAATGCTTGGTCATGAAACCTCCCAGCAGAAAGCTATTATAGATGTCAATCTTGCAGCTGCAAGACAGGTAAGTTAGATGTTGCACTTTTTATTATAATATATTTGTCACTTAGGCTTTAGTAAGATAAACTGGATGTTTTTTGTCTTATGCAGACAAGAACTATTATATTTATTTTCATGAATATAATAAATATAATAGTTGTTGTATGCACAAGTCATTTTTGAGATTTTTCACCCAACACCTTAGCTTTTAGGAGAGTTGATCATTGGCATGCTATTATAGCCTTTTGACCAAGTGGTCAAGAGTTCATGTCTGAATACCTCCATTCTTCTTAAATGAGGTTGAATTTCAGCATTGAGAAGAATATAAATATACCTATCAACTGAGTAATTTTATTACCATATTTTTATAATATAATCTACATTTTAATATTTTTGATAGGATCCTAATTTCGTTATTATGATTTCAGAATTATGACCGTGAAATCCCTTCTGAATTCTAGGTAGGATCTTGATTTGAACTACCTTATCACACATCAACTATAGATATGGCCAAAGTAGGGATTGGACAATCATCATCCCTTGAGCTAGCCTTTAGAGTTGAAGTAGGTCTAGCACAAATTCTAAGATTATTGGTATTTTGGCAATCTAGTATGAAGTGACATTTCACTGTTGATGATTGATTCTTCTATTTCAGCTTTTGTTATACAACCGTAACCAAGCCTTATCCCTCTAAGTAGGGTTGGCTACATGGATCAAATTCTACCAGAATGTTCCATCCAAGACTATGTTTCGATCCAATTTGTTAATCATGAGATCTTTTTTAACAGTCTCATAGTTTTTCTAGTTTGTCTCCTCTCCATTTGATCTACTCTTACCATATAATCTACGGGTCTTCTCTCTACCTGTCCAAACAAACAAGTCCATTTTCCACCATCTTTTCTACTATAGGTGCTACCCCAAACACTCTATCTAGGTCTTACCACACATCCAAATGTTTTAAATAAAATTATAAGACATTTATGGTTTGTTTTGTTTTGAAACACTATTTCATCAAAATCATGCAGTTCAACTTCTTTAATAAAAACAGTGTGTTACAGATTGCAAGGGAGTTACGACTAAGAGATATTGGTGGCATCATTGTGGTAGATTTCATTGATATGACAGACGAAGGTAAATAGAGATGTACCACTTGTTTATGCAAATGATATGTATGTTAAGTAATGTGAGTTATGGAATTGGGGAACAAGGCCTGTTTCGGATGTATTTTTGAAATATTATTAGATCATGGGTTGGAGTTCTAATGTCACGGACTAAAACTTTATATATTTCCATGTTGCATTTTTCAAGGCAATGTTTTCTTTTTCTCCAAAAAATATAATAGTGATACTTAATGCACAATTTGTGTCCCTATGCAATTTGTCAGCCTAACCTGTACGCCATGAATACTAGTATTATTCGAGTTCTTAGTTGCAAACTATTTCCACCTGATCGAAACATTTTTAGTATCTGATAGAAATCTGCAAGGGCTTAATATATTTATTTATTGAATTTTTGTTCTTGATCAGCGGATAAAAGATTGGTCTATGAAGAAGTCAAGAAAGCCATTGAGAGAGACAGATCCATAGTGAATGTCTCTGAATTGTCAAGACATGGACTCATGGAAATTACGCGAATGAGGGTATGTTTTTTAATTTGTAATGGATTTATTAGCTATGTGTTAGTTCATGAAACAGTATGTTGCATTAATGTAACAACTATGCCTGCACTTGGATTCGTTCGAATGGAAAACAATAATGCTACATCCTACAATTGGTATAGATTGTAAAGAATAATAATGCACGAACTGCGGTTTTTTAAGTTGTATTCTTTGGTTGATTGATTTTTGGTATAGCACACAACCAAGTTTAGTAGAATTTGTTAAAACAAATTACAAATGCTTTACCAATGTTTGACAGGTTCGACCAAGTGTGACGTTCATGATTAGTGAGCCATGTACCTGTTGCCACGCCACAGGCAGGGTTGAAGCTTTAGAGACTTCCTTCTCAAAAATTGAACAGCAAATTTGTCGTATTCTCGTAAGTAGACACACTTTCAATCTCAGAACTTTGTTTTGGTAATAAGATAATGAAGCAAAAAAGAAAAACTCATCAAGAAAGTTGTATTATGTAAGATGAAGTTTTAGTGAGTTTGATCTCTTGTTTGTTTTGTTCATTCATATTCCAGGCAACAATGCACCGAAAGGGAGAACCTCAAAAGCCCAAATCGTGGCCAAAATTTCTTCTGAGGGTTGACAAAAGCATGTGTGAGTACTTGACTTCAGGGAAGAAGACAAAATTTGGAATATTAAGCAGTTCTCTCAAAGTCTGGATTCTCTTAAAGGTATAACTGATAACTGGATATTTCATTGTGTTATAAGATTTTTTGTAGTAAAGCTTATATAAAATTGATTTTTGATTGGTAAAAAAATTACTGATTAAAAGTTAATACATCAGTTAATTATTTCTTGAAGGCACATAATCTTTAAGTCATGCATTTCTGGGCAATGACTAGCTGTTTCTGATTCTTCAGGTTGCTAGGGGGTTTACTAGAGGATCATTTGAGATCACACCACATACCGAGGACAAAGTTGATGAAAAACAGCATGAAGTTGCCATTTCAAAGGCTAGTGTCAAAAAACGGACCAAAATCAACGTTCAAGTGAAAAAATCAAAGGCTACGTGAAGCAGAGGAGTTTGTTCCATTTTTCTTACCCGAATGTTGTACATGCCATACATGGCTTAAGAGAGAGAAATACCAGAGACCAGGGTGGAAGTTGCAAGAGCAAAAATAATCTGGTTTCACTTTTGAAAGTCAAAAACTTGAAATCGGCTGTCACAGGCGGATAAATTTTGAATGGCAGGAACATTTTGTTGTAAAGAACTACACTTTCTAAAAAGTGATTAGCATTCACAGGTTCATTTTGAATTCATATCAGAGGTAATAATACCAACAAAAAAATGGCAAGAAAGGATGGAAAAGAGAGAGGATTTTTATTACAACAACGATAGAATGATTGTTTTTCTGTCTGAGATGGGAAAAGGGTACTTTTTAGAGTAATGCTAAAATCACAATAACAATAGCATGAGGAGAACCATTCATTGGCTTTGAGTTTTTGTATCATTTATGCATTTGTTTAAGCAATGCTACTATATGAATGTTATTTGCATGTTACTTTCTTAATATTGTTTATAACTTTAAATATTTTGTTGGTCACTTTTACTTTTTCCACTTTATAAATTTATTGGTTTAACTAATTACACTTATGATATCTCAATTCAGATCAGAAGTATTATTACTTGTTGATTTTAAACTTTACAATGAAAATAATTAAGCAAATAGGATTCACTGCAGAGTTTTCCTGCATTTGCATTCAAGATGAATGTGTTCGTTGGATCCAGATCAGACAATTTAAACTTAATACATATTTTGTTTTATAATAAAGATAATAAATTTAAAATTTGAACCATTTAATTTTGATCGGAAGATCACAAATGTCTTGATTGTGTGAATGTGTAAGAAATGACTACAAGAAATCATCATCCGGAATTGGTGCACGCGAAGGAAGGAATCATCGTCCAAAAATTAGTGTGCATGCATAGCATGTACATTTTTGTAAAAGATTTCTCCTGTCCTTTTCTACAGAAAACATCTTTCTCAACATGAGAAACACAATCAAGTATCAAAAATAACATAGTCAACTACACCCCAAACTTGTACCAACTGAAATAGCTATTATGGTGTCACAGAAATTATAGTGAATTGGAGTGAAGAGACAGAAGAGGAAACAAGATATGAAAATTAAAGTAAACAAAACAGTTCTGTTTCAGCCAATAATTAGATGCATGAGTTTTAAGCATAACACAAATTTCAATTAAGAACTTCAAAATTTCCAAGGTGAGACTACTATTACAGTACAAAACACTAAATGATTTTACTCCTCACTGCCACAACTAAAGGTTACAAAAGTCTCAAATGCAACACATATAACAAAACTAAGAGTACAAGTATGTTTTTTCAATGTTTAACATTGGAATTTCAAATCTTACAGAAATTTAGTTTGCTGCAACATTACATGTATTGATACCATCCTTGCAATCACTGGTCAAATCATTGAAAGTTTCAATTTGCTTCTTACCTCTCAAGAACACTTCTGTATCAATGGATACTCTCATGTAACCATCAAATTCTACCGGAACACCGTTGTTTAGTTTTGATGTCTCGGAGTACCATTCACTAGTTTCATCCCAAAGTTCCTTATACTCGTCGAGAAAATGAGTCGTATACTTATCCTTCAGAGGATCAAAGAAAGATGTGTCGGGTTCGTTTGTTGCTATGTAGAGGTTTCTTCCTTCGTCAACCTTGTCCCGCAACGTTGAGAGAAGTGCGTCTGGGGAGGTGTGTGCATCGAGATTTGGCCAAAGATCCCTGTTCCTTGCTTTTTCGCCTCTAACAACATGAACTGAGTCATAATCCCAGTTTAACCTTGAAGCTATTGCGGACACTATTTCCATCAACCGTCTCGATTTCCATATCAAATGCCATGGCCTTTGAACAATAGATTCTGTCTCTCCTTCGCAGACTCTATACCAATAGTTATCCGGCTCGACAGATCCAAACTTTCTCACTATTAAAGCATCTTTCACTTCCATAAGTTTCATTGGTGTGACCCTGAAATCCTCCACGAGATGAAGATTCATCCCGTCTTTTTGTTGCCACTTACTCCAATCTGTCCAAAACTGATCCTTGTCCAACACAGACGCTGCCTCTTTCAAATGCTCAAAATCAAAGTAAAACCTAAAATCTTTCCCTTCCTCATCTTGCTTCGACGAAGTGTAAATCGAAGACAGACATATGCTCAAATCCATAACCAATGTTCGGTTAAGATACTGAGCTTCCCCTAGAGCACACAAGAAACTCCACAAGAAATGATTCATGCTCTTACACCTATCTCCACCACCCATATAAACCAAGTATTTACCTCGACTAAACGAGCTTTCTGACTCAACTACAGGAAGGCTATCATTAACAAACTCTCCAACAACCGGCAAAGCATTCACCTGATCCGGCTGCGACGACGTCTTCTCTAATCCACCTTTTTGATTCTTTTTCCTCTTCCTCGCATTCACACCGGTATGATATTCCCCAATGCTAACAATGCTACGCGTACAATTCTCATACCTCTCAATCACAAACCTCCTATAATCCTTATAAAACGCCGCAGCCTTCCCATCTTTCGGCCTAAACCGCCACGCCATATCACAAGTACTATCATTAGACCCCGCAACCGGTTTCCCAAATTTATAAAAATGAATATCCTTAAACTTCTCAATAGTAGCTCTCATCATCAAATGAAAAACCTCCGGATCCCTACAATCAATAGGACCCGAGTTCCCCTCACACTGCGTCGCTTCCGCCTCGTTCGACTCACCGCTAACCGAGTTATCAACATCAGTCATGTTAATAATAGACCCAAACACAGACTCATTAGCAGCCATAAAATCCTCACCAGTTCTAACAACACTATTATCAGACTTAAAAGTAGCATTGGATTTGGAAGTGAGGAATGTTGTAATCTTTGTTGAAGGATGAAACAAAGGATCCTCAGGCTCATAAGTAGCAGCCATGATAGTGAACACTAAAACACCAATAACAAACACTGAGAAACAAACATTCCCAATCATGGCCATGGTGTTCTGACCTAAATTCTCAGGTCTGAAACCTCCAGGTCTAGAAAATCCAGACCGACCCAACATTTTTATTCAATATCAAATCAACCCCAAGATTTATAACCTGCATAAAAATGAGAAATCAATGATACCCTTTAAGCTAAAACGGATTAAAATAGTAAGTATAGCATTAAAGTTTCGATTTTTATCATTATAGAGATGTGGGCAAGTAATGAAATTTGAAGATCTGAAGAACACCGATTAAGGCAAATTGCAAGATCTGAGAGCAGAAATGGAAACTAACCTGATAATCTTGGGATCTTACAAAATGAGGAATCAGGGAAAAGGGAAATAACTGACACGTTCCTTCTGTGTCTGTGTGTCTCAGTCTCACACTCAGAGAAAGTGTATGTATGAGTTGTGTGTCATTTGTCAACTCAAAAGAGAATTTTGTTAAAGAAGAGAAGAAAGTATGAGATTGTGATAGAAGAAGCTGTGAGTGCGATACGCACCTAGGGGGTAGGATGAGGTAAGAAGGATCGAAGGAGATGAAAATATGAGGTGGGGGGAA
Organism: Vicia villosa; assembly: GCF_029867415.1. Lineage (NCBI taxonomy): Eukaryota > Viridiplantae > Streptophyta > Magnoliopsida > Fabales > Fabaceae > Vicia > Vicia villosa. The sequence continues at coordinate 69,642,202 of NC_081186.1, read as the reverse complement.
GAGTGAAATTTGGGGTAATGATCATCCAAGGTCAAGGATGATAATATTAAAATTACTATGATAAAATTTGGGGTTATATTGAATTATAAAATTCATAATACTATATATGAAATTTTTTTTTTCTGGATTTTTCAAAAATACCCTTTTGCTTATCTTAATCTAAATTAATATATTTGAGGATAAAAAAGGTCTTTTAGTTATTTATTAAAATAATTGGATTGCAACCAACCAAAAGAATGTTGGTTTATCACTGGCCCGTGAGAAAGCAATTTGGAACAAAAAGTCTGTTACTTTATCACTGGCCCACAATCCCATAAATTAAAACCTTAAAAATTTAATTTTTCTCTGACCTTTGCCAGACCACTTTATACCTCTTCACGCCTAATATAGTCAAAATTGTCTCACTAACTGCTCCCCATTTATCTTCTTTCTCCCAACATTTCTTAAAACCGTAAAAAGTTATGATAAAACACTGTTCTTCTTCTGCATACATGAGCCTCACACGCTACCCTACCCTGCTCTTCTTCCTTCACACACGTTTTCTACTATCTCTCTCAAAAGGTTTCATACTTCTCAATTTCTCTTTCCAAACAACAACAAATTGATTCTTCCAATAATCTTCTGCTTTCAAGTTCGCAAGTTCGCAATGGCAAGACCTTTCGAGAAGCTGAAGGACATCAATGAGAGTAAGGAATTATGGAAAATTGCCGTCAGAATCCATCACAAGTGGACAGTTTTCTCAAAGACCAAGGAGCACTTTGAATTGATTCTGGTTGATAAAGAGGTTTGCCTTTTGGTTTTGATTTTTTCTTATGTTCAAGCCTTCCCAGCACAAATATATGTTAACTTTCACTGGTGGCACTTCTGTGTCTGACAAGAACAAGCATGACATACCACAAAAAACACTTATCTTCACTCCTTTTGGTGATATCCTAGTCGGCAAGGGGAAAAGCGATGTCTTGATAGGTATGCATGTAAATTACTCTTTTACATTATATCCTAACTGCCTTAAAATAACACAAATTAATCTTTTCCAAACTTTTTCAGATATCATAGGAATTATTGTGGAAATTAGAGACAGTCAGATTCACAATTCGAGCAAAAAACAGCAGATCAATTTGGTCCCCAAGGATTTAGGGTACACACACTTTCGACTTCCAAATTTCTTTGCACATCTGATTTTAACCACCGTATTTAATTACTATCCTATTTTTTTTAAAGAAACAACATCCTGAAATGTACGTTATGGGAAAGTTATGCCGTCCAGTTTCATGATTTCAATAGTGCAAGAAAGGATTTCACAATACCAACTGTTATCATCTTACAGTTAGCCAGAGTCAAAGAGGAAGGTATCTCTTTTGTACTATTTTCTTTGTTTAAATTCATTTTTTCCCCAAACCCCATTATTAATTAATCTTTCTTGGTTTTACCTAGGAAAATATCATTTATGTGTCTCAAACACATTCAACGTTACTAAATTACACATTAATGATGATCTGCCTGAAATTAAGAACTTCTTAAAGAGGTTACACTCTTAAATCATTTTTCTTAATCTATTTATGTATATACAACCTTTTATACTTAAATCAATTTGTGTTTTTATTTCCCAGCATCCAAAAACTCTCATTGGGCGAAATAGGATCCCAAAGTATGACTGCGCTTTCACAAAAATCACAAACAAGCGGTACTACTCAGCTTATCCCGTTAGACAAGTTCATGTATAGGGCTATGGTACTCCCTCTGTCTGATGTTGTCAAACTAAAAGACGTAAGCAATTATTTCCTTATCCTAAATTAGCTTCTAATTAGTTGAAAGGCCAATAGTGATATCAATTTTTATCAATTTTGCTGTTTTAGATTACTTAGTGTGTTACTATAGCTGAAACATTCAGAGTCAAAGCTGCACCTGGGGGATGGTATTACCGAGCTTGCCATGCTTGTCCAAGAGCTGCTAAGGGGAATCAACCACCATATGTTTGTAGCTCTGGTCACAGTACAGAGACTGAAATTTATAGGTATTTGGTCGTGTAACATTTTTTAAATTATAGGTTTGACTACTGAGTTTGATATTGCATTTTCATTTGTCATCATAAGGTATAAAATTCTAATTGATGTCGTGCACGATGGGTGTGAGACACCTTTTGTTTTATGGGACCGCAAATGTTTGCAGCTGTTGAAAGTTACTTCGGCACAAATGCGCACAACCATGCTGTAACCTATTCGCTATTATTCCAAAACAGTTGTAATCGGTTACCGTAACCGATTACAAGCTCAAAAATTCAATATTTTGAAAACAACATTCAGCGTAATTGGTTACCGTAACCGATTACATCCCTTCTGCATCAGAAAAACGAGTTTGACTGCAACTCAGCCCATTTTAAATGCCTCCAAATCGTACGAATATGAAACCACACCAAAACATAGTCAATTTCAGTAATTCAACACAATTATATCACACTCCAATTATATCTAATAATCAATCATCATTCACCACAATCAATTGCATCAGTTCATGAAATTGAACCTAAAAGCTTCAACCCCAAAACCTAGAACACATACAATTGAACGAACTAACCCACCTAATCAATCCTATCCTTCATTAATACATAATAGATGATAATCGAAAGAGTCCCCCATTACCTTAGCAAAAGTCTTGGTTCTTCCTCTTCCAAAGCTCTTTCACGTTCTTCTCTTCTCCTTCTCTTTTCTCCCTTTTTGCTTCTATTTTCCAATTTCCTTATTTCCTTGTTTTATGAAAAATAGAATATAACTTTAGTGAAGGTCTAACACTTAGCACCTCCCTTTTACTAAACACAACACTGGCCCAATAATATTATTTCTCAATTTCTCCAATTAAAATACCGAATAATCCAAATAATTAATTTAAATTATAATTTAATTAATAAATGGAAAATATGGGGTGTTACAGGCCTCAACGCCCTTTAACACATTGCTTACAAAATAAACATGTTGTTCAACTTTATCTTTCTCTTGTACGAGAACCAAACTCACCACCTGGTCAGTAATAAAAAGATACATGTAGAGGGAAAACCCGCCATTTGGCATGTCAATACAGGAAGCTACGCTAGGAAGGCCTTTAAGGTGGAGAATGCTTCTCCGCACTTATAACACCATAAATCGTGCCTCATAATTTAAAATAATAATCAACACTTTAGGATGTTATTCAAAACAAAATATGCCTACTATCTCAATTAATTCGCATACTCGCAACGCAATTTAAAATGATAACTTAACTTCAATTATTTCTTCAATAATGAAATACTTAACTCAAGTAACATAATCCAAAGGTTAACTCAAAACAATTAAAATACTCCATTCCCGATGTTACATAATGAGAGCATTGAACCAACTAAGTAGCGAAAAACGATAAAATAAACAAAGAAAGCTCAAAGGTCATCTTCCAACTCACAACAACACTTTCTCCTCCTAAGTATCTGTACAACAATGTACCGAGCAACATAAAACAAACTAGAAAGGGGTGAAAATACTCTTTAATATATTCACAGTGTAAAGAATGCAAGGAAAGAATTCAAAAACAAATCATCAACATACATTCAGTTACACAACACCATAACAATCAATCGTTCAAGTCACACTTCTTTATGTATGCAATGTGACTTACAACTTGACTATATGCATGTGGTACCAATTGGACATCAGAGGTTTTTTAGTGATCTCGTCCACTCAACAATGGTTCCTCATTCGAACCGGGTCCCCACTTATGAACCCCGAGTCCCCACTTATGGATCCAAGACAAGTCACTCGTTCCCACTTCAGAACTCGTGATTCACCTCTTTTACAACACTAACGCGTATGATTAATGACATACAATAATAATGCAACAAAAACAATTATTGTTCCACTTCTAACCATAAACATCATGCAAATGAGCTTACACAGTAGTCCCCACTTCTGAACTACACACCACTAGTCAAATCACATTTATAATTACATGCACATCATAAAATTATAATCACAACAACACAACACATAACCCTACCATTGATTCAATTATTATTTCATAGTTATAATAATTCACCTTAATCAATTATTTTCACCAACATACATCAAATTATAATTATAAAAATTCAACACAAACAATTATAATCACATTCACGACACATAATTACATTCGCAACCCATAACTCATAAACATAATCATAATTCACCATTCAAAATTATGTAAATTAATTCAAATGTTATTTCATCACCAAATTAGTGCACCATAATTAAGTAATTTCATCAAATGCACAAAAACAGTAGTCAAACATCGACCGCATGCGAAAATGAAACATAAAACTGAATCAACAACGCATAAACAACCTCTGCAGGTCGTGAAGGTAAACTTGTCACTGGGAAGACGACCGTCATTCCGCCCGACTCACACACTCGTCACTCACATGACGATTGCCAGGCACGACCCTGTCTGGGAACCATGACGGGAGGCCCGTCGTATCGTTAACGACCATTAACTTTCCCAGATGCGTGACAATCAGCCCGTCACGCTGGTGACGACCGTTACCCTGAACTAGAAAGCAAAACAAAATTTGGCCATGATAGCTCATCCAAAGCTCCGATTTTGGCCCCTAGACATCAAAATACATAGAAAATCAAAACATATAATCATATCATGTTTGTAACGTTGAAACACCACTGAGTAAATAATTAATTCCTCAAATCACCATAACTTCATGAATTCCTCCATAACCTCAAAGTCCTAATAAATAACAACTCCATCACTTGATGCATACAAAGACATACAAATTTTTTCATTAAGATCTGTACACGAATATCATAAAATATTGATTAAATTTAACATATAATTTTCTCAAATACTTCAAGCATCAATAATGGTAAGAATAAGAGAAAAACTAGAGAATAGTGTGATGATCCCTCTCCACCCTTCATGCAATAATACCTATATTAAAGTAGTCCCTCTTACATGAATTTCCCGCAATTCTTCAAGCTTTAGCTATGGTGATCTCCTTCTCCCTTAAGCCCTATTTGCCTCTTGCCTCTTTTCTCCCAAATTCCAAACCTCCACGTATCAGAATATTTTGGCTCCCCTCACTTAACTATTAATATTACCCTAATTCTCATATTCTTAATTATTCTATATTGGCCCAAACTTACTTCTATTTCTAACCTTATTATCCCCTAATTTTCAATAATTCTAATTTCCACCAAAAACACACTATTCCACTATTTTCCATTTATTTTAATTATTATTCTACTATTCTAATTATTTAAAATAGATTAAATTTTAAATAATTATCACCACTCTCAACACCCCCCCCCCCCCAAAATGTCACCTAATCATATAGCAGATATTATAACAAACATAATTAATTAAAAGCATATAAAATAATTAAATAAAGGAAACAAAAATTCAATTAAATAAGTTAATCGAATTCAGGGTGTAACAACACACGCTTGTACATTCACAATTTTCCTTCTTCTTCAACATGGGAATGAAAAGGAGTGTCTTGTCACCTGCACAATAAAGAAAATGGGCTAGGGAGGCTAGGAACTTTGTTACTTGTTCAACCTCTTTAACAATAGACAAACTCCTCATGTTGATGATGGCTTAAGGATCAGTTGTAAGAGGTTCGTGTCGAGAGAGAGATAGAGGGGGGGGGGGGGGATGAACTGTGTTGCAGTGGAAAACAATGTCCAATTAATTTTTTTTTAATAAAAACATTTGTTTAAACTAATTTTGAAAAAGTATGTAGCGAAATAAATAAAACAGATAAAATCAGAGCTAAAAATGTATTTTAACATAATGGAAATAAATAAGCAAAGGAAATAAAGATAAATAAGGGATAAGAATAATGCATTAGAGATTTATAGAGGTTCAAACTAACCACTTGCCCGACGTCCTCTCCAAAAGAATTATTTCCTGAAAGTTCCACTATATATGAGAGTTTTTTTATGGGTTATGCCAACAAACCTTCTTAAACAGAACTTGGAGTTTTACACTAGCTATCCACCAAACCAAACACAATATTTTGTACTAGGTCAATCTATAACCAACTGAGAGCTTTTACACGTGGTGCAACTCACAAACCAAAATGAGATTTTGATTGATAATCTTACAAACCCAAAGAAAGCTTTTACAACAGGCGAAACTCACAAACCAAACACGAGATTTTCACGAACAATCTCACATATGAAACACGAAATTTTACCTTGGTTTAGCTCCGAACCAAACCATAAAATCACGCAAGAGACATTACAAAATCACTAATAGTGGCACGCATTTTCGCTATGGCCTCATGATCGCTATCGAAGCAACCGTCGACTGAAGTCGCTACTCGCCTGTTCACCATATTTGAAGGAATTGAAGAGACATGCAACAAGTTGATCTTCATATACAAATATGTCCCATGTCAATTTTACCTAGGCCCCGTGGTGGATTCTAATTGTACTTGCTGAAAAAGTAAATGAGGTTAACCATGTGTTTGTAAGGTATTTTGACAGTGATTAGGCCTAACTCTCGCAAAGTGTTGAGAAGCTATGTATATAGCTTTCTGGAAAGAAATTGGAGATCCCTCGCTCATTCTAGGAATGAAGTGTATATAAAGGCTCTTTGGGCTTAGGCCAGAGAGCTAAAGAGTGACTTACCCTAGATCCACGACCGGGGGGGGGGGGGGACCAAGAGGATACTTACTCTCCCTAGAATCGCGGAGGAAGATGTTTCCCTCTTGGACTCTCCTTAATTAGTTCCGTATGATCACACGTCATTACCCGCACATTTAATAGACATGTGGGGACAATTTTAGATGGTCTAAACCTAATAGGGTGATCTATCACCGAATATAGACGACCTTATTCCCTGTCTAGGGCGATCAGTGGCTCCGTTAAAAAGCTCGCCTCTTGCTAGTGTGCTTGACTTTCCTTTCTTTTTACTAGATTGTGCATTCTTATAGCTTAATAAAATCATCCCATATAAAATTCCGCAAATATGAGAGTTTACAAAGGACAAATTGATTTAATTTTACATTCCAAATTGATGACATACCACCTTTTTATGATGTTTCTCTTATAATTATTGGAGATCAAATTAGTTATATTTTTAGATAACTTACGTAAATGAAACTTTCTAGGAATATTGGGACATAAAATACGTACATGTTTAGTCAATTTTATATCAAGGGGGCTCTCATGCTCCAACTTTTTTTTTTAATAATTGAAAAACTAGCATTTTGGTTCAATAAAAGTTTAGATATTTTAACAATTTTTTTAAAAAAATAATAATTATACATTTTGTAATTTCTACGTATTTAGCTTCAGTAAAACACCAAATCCCAAACAAAAATAATTAAAAATGATGTCTTTCTCATCTATTCTGAAAATTACCCGCGACAATATTTTTAAAATATTTAATTTAATTGAGTTTTAAGGAAAGAACGAAACACCCAATAAAAAATCGTTGAATTTGTAAAAAAATTGTAAAATAAAAAAAATGTGTTGACAGTGTAAAATATTTTCATACAGTCAATTGATAATAAACGTTTATCCCATCAAATTACAATTTAACTTTAAAATACTGATATAATATATAGCTGAATTTTATAACTCGATTATATAAAATTATTTTATACACGTGCAATAACCTTAATCTATTTTTTAATATATTAGTGACTATAATGTATTATTAATTTATGAAATGCTTCTGATATATTATTGATATTGTAAGATTACTTAAAATAGAAGATTGCTATTTGCATGGTTTATTGGGATAATGACACTTACATATGATCCACCGACAATGCAAATAACTATTTCTAAAGTCAAGTATCATGGCACCGACAGTTTCAGAATTCATGTAAATCTCCCATAAACCTTGAAGATATGCATTGTCATATTTTTATAAGTTCACCTTAAAATTAAAATAGATTTTATTTTATTAAAATGATTTATTCATTCATTTAGTGTTTGACTACAAAATCAATTTTAGAGGATATGTGAAAATATATGTGAAAAAGTACGTTCGGGTGGTTATAGAGAAACACTTTATGTCTTTCCTAACACATTCAAAAGGCGTTTATCAGCCATTTTCTTGGTACAAAAGGCACATGAGGAAAAAGTGGAAAAATTATAATGCAAAAACTTTGAGAGACAAATGAAGGTAATTTAAAGACATTTTTGAAGGTATTTAAAGGGATTGTGTGATTATATATTGAGAGTTAGAGAGAAGTGTAAACACTTGGGATAGTACATAAGAGATATTTTTGAAAATTTATTAGATTATTATATTTTAACTTATTTGTAATCTTCTTTAAAAACTCTTGAAGTATAGTGAATTAGATAGCTACTATTTTTTAATTTTTAATCTTGAAGTATAGAGAATTGAAGAGCTACTATTTTTATTATTTTTCACAGAGTAGATTCATTTGATTGAATTGGGTAATCAAATTTTTCGTGTATTCGTCACTTTATCTTCTTATTACTCATGTGGATTTATTAACACTCTTCTATGCACATATTAATTTTGCTTAAAGCCAATTATTTTAGTTGTCATTTTTTTTTCTTTGTCCCACATATCAAAAAAGTCTTGGTGCGGTCGAACCTTTCACTTTTACAACAAAAGTGACAATCACTGTGGGAGAGAGTTGTTAAGTTTACAAGTGAATACAATGAGTTATAAATGAGGTATCAATAATTTTTCTAGAGACAACGATTTTGGGTTGTGGAAAGTGAAGATGAAAGCAATGTTAACTCAACTAAGGTGTATAGAAGCATTGACGGGTGAGACATTGATGCTTGCCTTACTAATATAATCAGAAAATATTTAGATGGTGGATAAGGCCAGAAATGTCATTATCAACTTAGTGAGTTTTGCAAGAAATAAGAAATAAAGACACCTATAAATTGATTGCCAAAGAGTTTACGGGATAAGGCGATTGCCAAAGAAGCTTAATTGATTGCCAGATGTCCATAAACTTCAAGATACCTATGAATTTTTAGGGTTAGAAACTAACTAACTACTCTAATTTAAAGTCTTCAAAAAATATACGGTTTGCGTAAATCAAGCAAGTCTAACGTGATGTGAATAATGTGAAGGGTGTCTTCATTAATTTTCTGTGACACCCATAAGGGAATGAAGAGCAAAGATCTCATGATGAAAGAATTAGAAACTATGAGTGAAGACTTGATTTCAAGTGGAGGTTCTTGCTAGGAGACTAGGGATGACGAAGAAGTTAGGGCTCCTAATTATAGTTCTAGTGAGAGAAAATTTATAGTGGCTCATGATTATCATCTTACTCGTGAAAGAGTAAAGAAAGAAATTGTATCATCTCCGAGATATAGCTATGCTCACCATTATTGTTATGCTTTGAATATGCCTGAAGGGTTGTAATACTTATAACCAAATACCTTTTAAGAGGAATTTGAAAGCAGCGGGAGTCAATGATCGTTGAAAACAATGATTGGTAAAAAGAATTCACCGATGAAAACCATTCTTATGGGCTTGCTAAACTACCTAAGTAGAAAATGGTGGTTGGGTGCAAGGGGGTGCTAATGCCTAAAACAAGGTTCAATAATTGCATGAACTTGATCAAGCTCGTTGAAGAGTGATTCAAGGTTTGAAAAGACCAGCAAGGTGGTTGATGATTAAATTCACATGATCATCGATTTTAAAGTCAAAATGGAGAATTTTAGTGCTCGACTTCAATACCAACTATGAGGGACTCCTGAAAATGCATTGTGTTAGGCATAAACGTAATGTCCCATGGTGGAATGCAACATGTTGTGAGGAAACATACTTCGCCCCTCCCGACACTTGCATCTTCTTTTTTTTTTTGTACAAGAGACACATGAGGGAAGAAGTTAGAAAATCCTTATGAGAGAAACTTAAGGAGACAAATGAAGGGATTTTTAGGGTTGAAAACTAAAAATTGGAAGACCTTTAAGGGGATTGAGAGACACTTCTAAGAACCTTGAATTTGTGTGATTCATATATTAAGAGTTTAAGAGACGAGTAAACACTTAAGTAGAATACAGAAGATATTCTTGAGAACTTAGAAGACTATTTTCTTAAAGTATATTGAATATGAGAGTTTCTTTCCTTCTGAGTGGGCCAGTTTGAATGAGCTCGATAAAATAATTCTTTATGTACTCGTCATTTTATTTTCTTCATCATAAGTTTGCTAACACTCTTTTATGTGTATATTAATTTTGCTTGAATTCGTTTATTTTAGTTGTTATTATTCTTTGTCTTACATAAAATTTTTTTGTGGTTAAACCATTTAACTTCACATAATACATTTTTATATTAATTTCTATTTTATATGTAAGCTAAACTTTAAATGATTTATATTTAAAGATTAAATCATGCATTACTGTTTAACAATTAAAAAAAGATTGTTGCTCAAAGCTGGGCTGAACCCATAAATGGGAGTCCTCCTTATGTTCTTTGGGAAAAAATCAAGAGACTTAGAACTGTTATAAGGAAGATTAGTAAGCCTTCTACTGATGTTCAGAGGAATATTATTGCCAGTAGAGAGGAACTGAAGCAGTTGCAACTTGACTTAGAAGCTGATCATTTCAATCCTGACATCATCCATAAAATCAAGGTGAAAACTGATGATATCATTAGATGGCTAGAGGTTGAAGAGAAAGTGCTGCAACAAAAGGCTAAGGTTGACTGGATCAAACTAGGTGATGGGAACAACAAATTCTTTCATGCTGCTCTAAAAGCCAAAAATAACTCAAAGATACTGATGAAAGTAAGAAAGATTGATGGCACTGATTTGGTTTCTAATGAAGACATTGAAGAGGAAGTTCTTCAGTACTATGGTGACCTCATGGGAAAGGAAGATAGAAATTTACATCAGGTTAACATCAGTGTAATGAGACAGGGCATGCAACTCACTCTGGAGTAGAGATAAATTATGATCCAAGACATCCAAGAGAAAGAAATCTATGAAGCCTTGATGGACATTGGTGACTCAAAGGCACATGGGCTTGATGGTTATAATGCTAAGTTTTTCAAGAGTTGTTGGGATATTGTGAAGCATGATGTTGTTAGGACTGTGAGCTATTGGTTTAAGTCTAATATTATGTTCAAAGGCTTCAACAGCACCCTTGTCACTCTCCTCCCCAAACCACTTGAAGCTAAATATATTAAGGAATATAGACATATAGCCTGCTGCTCTATAGTCTATAAACTGTATTCCAAGGTGCTAACTGCTAGACTGGCCAGTGTCATAGGATCAATCATTGGGCACAATCAAGCAACATTCATCTCAGGGAAACAAATACATAAGCACATTCTGTTAGCTTATGAACTCATCAAAGAATATACTAGGAAACATGGGACTCCAATATGCATGATTCAACTGGATTTTAAAAAAGCATATGATATGTTTAATTGGAAAGCCTTAGACACCATTCTACATGAGATAGGCATTCCAACTCAGTTTGTGAAATGGACCATGAATGGTATGAGCTTAGTCACCTACAAGTACAATATCAATGGTGAACACTACAAATTGATGAAAGCTGAAAGAGGTATAAGACAGGGTGACCCCATATCACCCTATCTCTTTGTGATTGTAATGGAGTATATGAGCAGACTGTTGTACCATATGCAACTGAATACTAACTACAACCATCATGCCAAGTGTGAAAAACTCGAGCTCACTCATCTAACCTTTGTTGATGACATATTTCTGTCTACAAGAGGTGATATAGGGTCAGTTAGTCTTATGTACCAAACCCTGCAGGAATTTTCTGATTCAACAGGGCTGGTAGTGAATCCACTAAAATGTCATGTCTACATGGGAGCTATAGAAGAGACAACTAAGCAGCAGATTCTTTAGGTGACTGGTTTCAAGGAAGGAAAGCTACCATTCAGATATCTTGGTGTGCCTCTAACTTGCAAGAAACTATCAGTGGCTCACTACCTCCCCCTTATTGATAGAATTCTGAACAGGCTGCAACACTGGAGTACTAGAATGTTGAGTCATGGTGGTAGGGTTCAATTAGTGAAAGATGTGGGATTTAATATAGCTAACTATTGGCTGCAGTGCTTTCCCATACCAAAAAGTGTTTTTGCAGAAAATCCAAGTAGCTTGTAGAACCTTTATATGGACTGGTGGCACCTCTCCCAGCAGGAAATCTCCAGTCTCATGGAAGACTATGTGCAAGCCCATAGTCAAAGGAGGTTTGAACATTCTGAATTTGGAGATATGGAACACTATTACTATGCTGAAGTTGTTATGGGATCTGAACATGAAAACCGATTGCTTATGGGTGAAATGGATGTATGCTTACTTCTTAAAGGGTAAAGAGCTCATGAGTATGATGGCAACTACCAACAACTCTTGGATAAGCAGAGGTATCCTCAATGCTAGGCAAGGGATACATGATGTACAACAGAACTGGGATAAGGCAAAGGCTGGAAGCAAATTCAGAATGGGAGAATTTTATAAGGAGCTGCTGTAACATCCCAAAAATTCTTATTTAATTAATTTAATTAAGTTTTAAATTAATTATTGGAAATTAGCATTTTATCGAATTATGTGGAAAAATTATAAGATGTTAGTTGTTGGGCCATTGGTGAAGTTAGTAATGTGGGGGGGGGGGTGTTAATGTGAAGGAGCCCATTACTAATTTATTTTATGTTTCATAAAATAAGGGAAATAAGAGAAAGGGAATTAGAACGTGAAAAGAGAAGATGTGAGAGGGAGAACTGAAGAACGTGAAGGAGAACCAAAGAGGAAGAAGACCCATTCAAGAATTTGGCTAAGGTAAGGGGGACTTATATGATTAGCATCTATTATCGGGTTAGGGGTTGATAATACTGAATAGATATAGAATTTGGGTCGATTGAGTCATATGATAGATTTAGGGATTGAGTCAAATTGTATGATGTTTGATCCCTATGTTTGAATCCATGATGTTTGTGTTGTTATGGTCTCAATTGATGCGTAATTGGTGTATTATGATGTGTATTTCGTGTTGTATGTGCATTCCATTTCCTTAAGTTCGTACTGGTATGAATTGAGTGAGTTTGGAATGTGTAGAATGCTGTTTTTTGCGATTGGGGGTTTCTGAAAATCGCCAGTTCGCGCCGCGTTCCAGGGTTGGCGCCGCGAACTGCTTGGCAGAAAGCCAGGGAGTTTTGGTTCACTCAGTTCGCTCCGCAAACACATGTTTGCGCCGCGAAGTGCTTGGCAGAGAGCCAAGGAGTTTTGAGACGCTCAGTTCGCGCCGCAAACCTATGTTGGCGCCGCGTGCTGTTAGTGACAGACCATTTTTGAAAAGTTTAAAGATGCATAACTTTCAAACCGTTGGTCCATTTGGTGTGCCGTTTCGAGCTAAACGAACCTTATAAAATAATCTATTTGATGATTAATGATGTGATTGTGATTGAATGATGCATATATATATATATATAAACATGCTTGATGATGATGATTATGATGAAATGAGTATTTGATGATGTTACTCATTAGACTTGACGATGGTATAAGTATGTTCATGTATATTTGCATTCATTCATGTTCATTGATGATGTTGTATCCATGATGATGTGTTGGATCAGTAATGGGCATGATTCCCATTGTGTGGAATCTGTGCTGGCAGGGCCGTATCTTGATGATGTTGGATCGGTCATGGGTTATTCCCATTTGATGATGTTGGTACCACATGCATAATGCCAGTTCATACATATGCATACTTTTATAACATGATTGGATGTATTCCAGTGTTATAATTATTAATGATGTGTTGGTTGATTGTTTTGTGATGATAAAACTTTTCTGAATGTCTGCTTATGAAACAATTGGGTGAACGATGCAGCTATGATGTGTTATTGCTTTATAGCCTTATAACATTTGTTAATTATGATGAGACTCACCCTTACATGTTGTCATTTTCAGATTGAGGATAGCGATTATTCGACTCGGTGAGGATTAGCTCATGAGTCAGTTATTTAGTTAGCGTCATGTGTCATGCTCTGATATTTGTAACACTGGGGACGCGATGTTTATAGTTTATGGTTTATAACTCTGGTTATGTTTTGATGTTTTGAAGGATAAACTTTATAGATGTTAAACTTAATCCGTATGATTTGATTTCCGTTGTGTTAACATGAAATGGTTTTAATTGATGATGAATGCCTCAGTGAATGCATGACATAACTTAACGATGTTTAATTAATCTTTGAATTGTGGCACCCTTATTTTAATGTACTCTGAATAAACTTATTAATTGCCACGAGGTTTAGAAGGGGGTGTTACAGCTGCTGAGCCATGGCACTAATGTAGAGTTGCATGCCATGATCAAAGGTAATATAGCCAGGCCTCTTGCCATAAAAGGCTAGCTACAAAGATGAGACTTCACAAGTTTGGTGTGATGCTAGACCCTACTTGCTTCTTCTGTCAGAAGGAGGAAACTATAGAGCATATTCTCTTTGAATGTGAGCCTATGAACTTCATTTGGAGGAAGGTACTACATTGGCTTCACGTGAATAGGTACCCTCGACAATGGTCTAGATAGATGAATTGGATCACAAGTTATTACAATGGTAAAGGAAAGAAGAGTGGTATGATGAAGATGGCAATTGCTGAAACTACTTACATTTGTTGGAAATATAGGAATGATACATGTTTTGGGAATACTTATGATAGAAATATTATTGTAAATAATATCAAAGAAAACATTATTCATAGGGGTTGGTACAATAGAAAGTATAGAGAATGCATAGCTAAACTCATGTTGTAGAGCTTTGCTAGGTTGGATCCTTTGTGATCACCTTTGTATTAATTATTTTTGAATTAATCCAATTTTTTATTGATTAAAAAAAAAATTAAAAAAAAAGTTAAAATAGCCTTTTTCGTCTCATATCTTTATGGAGGAGTTCATTTTGGTCCCTCAATTTTAAAAATGACCATTTTGGTCCCTTGAATATATTAAATGTTTTAGATTTATCCTTTTTAATCATTTTCATTAAACGATGTTAATTATTTTAATGTTTGTGTCCATGTCAGCTCCAAGTGAGATCTTCTTTGCTACCAGCTTCATTTTATTATCCAGAAAAACCAAGAAGAAGAAAAAAGGCAGAAAATCTACACAATACAAACAATCTACACAATCCAAATTAATGATTCAATTACAATTGCAAAATTATCAATTTTCATACTTATCAATTATCAATAATCACTCTCACACTGCACTCTCCACCTTCTAGTATTGTTCTCATTGCCACCCACATCGCCATCACCGATGGTGACCTAACAAGAAAAGAAACCTGATCCCTAAATTTCAATTTGAATCGAATTAAAACCCCTTAATCCTCATATGTCATCATTATCATTTTCATCCTCTTTTATAGAACAACAACACACAAACATAAAAAAGTAAATGTTGCAAGCCCAAGAAAAATCAAGCAAAGAACCAGACAAATGATTTAAGTGAAGATAAATATATTTTTTAAATTAGAAAAATCAGAAGGAAAAAAACCAGATATGAAATTGGTTCTAGGATTCAAAATATGACGCTCTGAAAGATTGCTACATTACATTTTCAAAAACCCAGTTAGCAGAGTTTCAAGATCCCATATGTTACATTTTTAAGATTGAAAAAGAAACATCAAAATACGGAATCTGTAAGATCATTCCACCGATTTCACCTTCTTCTAAGTAAACTGTAGTTTCTAACCTGAACTGGTCTCAACCCCAGACCACAACACGTCAACAACAGATCGAGTTTTGTCCTCGTCGACCTCAACTGGTTCGACGACTAGTCTGGCATAGCAATCACTACTTATTCTGCAAATTCGTAGTTAAGGCGAAGTCGCTCGAACAACATGCTTGGTTCTGCATTTGGGTAAGTAAACGATGGTGGTTTTGGGGGAGATGGTTTTTGAACGGTTGATGAAATTGCTTGGAATATGAGAGGGGTTTCGAGGGTAAATGAGTATTTGTTGAAGTTTGTGAATGAAGAGATTCCTGATATTATTACTCATATGGTTTGCTTGTAAAGTTAAGGCAAAACCGGTTTGTTGATGTTGATGTTGATGGTTGAGTTGAAAAAAATGGGTTTTTGAAATAGGATGAATTTCTGGAAAATGGAATGAATATTGCAATAATGAGATGAATTTCAGGGCAATGGTATGAATGTTTCAAAAAAACATGGGTTTTGGATGTATACTAGGGGTGTTCGTGGTTCATAAACTGCACTGAACTGAACCAAATTAATGGTTCAGTGTGAGATATTGGATCGAACTCTAGTATGGTTAAATGGTAGCTTCTTGGTTCGATAGGATTAAGCATGAAGTCGAAGGTTGCCCACATGCTTGTGTCGAAGATGCTAGGGTTATTAGCATGTTAAATTAGGATTTAGTATTTAAACCCTAATTTGTTAAGTTAGCTTGTTTATTAAGTTGGATTGTGTAATGGGCCTTGTGGAAAAAGCCAATTAGTTAGTATGTTAGGTTTTATTATAAATAGCATACTAGTCTCTCATCATTGCTAAGCTGCAAATCCTAATTTAGGGTGAGAGAGGTTATTTGTTATTCTTGTAAACTTGTAATCTTGTTTTCTAAGAGAAAGTAAAAGAATAGCAGTTATAATCAATTCTTGTGTTCTTCTCATCTTCCCTAATTCCTATTATATTTTTTTCCTGACATCGTTTTTCACAACAAATTGGTGCGATGAGCGTGGAGAAGATGCCTTCAACAAAGTATGAGATTGAAAAGTTCACCGGAGTGAATGATTTCGGTCTGTGGCGCTTGAAGATGAAATCCCTACTGTTTTAGCAGGGTTGTTTGGAAGCGTTGAAGGGAGAGGCAGCCATGAATGCTGAATTAACGGCAGCGGAGAAGACGACTATGATCGAGAAAGCACACAACGCAATTATTTTTAGCCTTGGTGATAAGGTTCTCCGGCAGGTATCAAAGGAGACGACGGCATCAGGGTTATGGGTGAAACTTGAAAGTTTGTAAATGACCAAATCGCTGGTAAATCGACTCTACCTGAAGCAAGCTTTGTATTCATTCAAGATGATTGAAGACAAAGTGTTGGCTGAGCAGGTTGATATGTTCAACAAGCTGATTCTTGATCTTGAAAATATTAATGTGAAGATCGATGATGAAGATCAAGCGCTGTTACTATTGTGCGCTTTGCCTCGATCACATGCTCACTTCAAAGAAACTCTCCTGTATGGAAGGGAGTCCCTGACGTTTGAAGAAGTTCAATCAGCCTTGTATTCTAAGGAGTTGAACGAACGAAAGGAGCATAAACCTTCGACTGTTGGTGAAGGTTTGGCCGTTAAAGGCAAATTCTTGCGAAAGGATGGTAAGTTTGACAAGAAGAAAGGCAAAGGGCAGTAGAAGTCTTATAGTAGCGAAGCATCGGGCATTCGATGTTATCATTGTAAGAAGGAGGGTCACACGAGAAAGGTGTGCCCTGAACGCCTGAAAGATCATGGAGGCAAGGATAATGTCAATGCAGCCATTGTTCAAGATGATAGCTAATTTAATTAAAGGGATAATAGCTTTTTTTAATTATTTTTAATTTAGTTTTAATTTAAATTAGTTTAATTTGGTTTTAATTTAATTTTTATTTAGTTTGTTTTTAATTACATAAACTAATTTAAATAATATTGAACCAAATTAATTTAGTCAAGTTTTATAGGCTATGTTTTATAAACTAATTTAAAAAATATTGAACCAAATTAATTTAGTCTTGTTTTATAGGCTATGTTTTAAAAAAATAATATTGCTTTTAAACTATTGAAATAAACTAATTTAAACTAATTTATTAACGTTATTTTTAATTAATAATTTAAATATTTAAATATTAACATTTTTAAATATTGATGGTGTTTAATATTTTTTTAATATTTATGTTACAATCGTTTAAATATTAACGTTAAATATGTAATTCATGTAATAAATATTTAGTAAACATGTTTTCAGAAATTATTATAATACATATACTTAATGCAAGAATTAAGACAACAAAACCATATAGCATAGTAGTTGGTGGTGCCCCTTGCAATTATAAGGTCATGTGTTCAATACTTATGGCAGACAAAAATTTAAAAAAAATAAAAAATTCCAACTAAGCCTGTCACGTTATTAAAAATAATTAAAAAAAGCTATCACGTCACCATGATTACAATATATACACTTAATGCAAGAATTAAGACAACAAAAATAAATAGCCTAGTGGTTGATGATGTTCCCTTACAATTAGTAATTTATGTGTTCAATACTCATGAGAGACAAAAAATTTAACTTTAATATTTGACATTTTAACAACCAAACAATACAATAATAATAAAACATGCCACATGAAATTAAAATAAAATAATTAAAAAAAAATTCTATCCAAATTTTTTTTACATGATTTTTTTCAAACCTCGCCCATATGCCAGGAGGCAAAATAGCTATTATCCCGAAATTAAATTATTATTTTTTAAACAAACACCACAATATTAATGCATTCAATAAACAACGTTTTATTTTGTTTTCATCTTTCACCTTATCTCTAACATCTTTTTTTACCAGGTAATTTCATGTCTCATGCTTTTATTAATAGACTAATTTTTGGAATTCTCTTAATATCAGTTATTAACTAAACATTTTTGTATAAGTAAAATATATTATTATGATAGAGTACAAGAGATACTCAACCCTTACAAGAAATAATAAACAAGTTCAATAAAATACACCAACATTCACCAATTAGGATACCAAAATCAATCATAGTAAGAAACAAAAGATGAATGGTTTATGTTCAAATTCTTCCAAAGCCAAAATAACAATTTGCATATGTTGATTACCTCTTCTACATTATGTATCAAACCATTAAAAAGAATGTCGTTCCGCATAAATATGATGTTAGTTTAAAAATATTTGAAGTGTTTAATTTGTTAATTTCTTTCAACTTTTTGATTTTTTCCCCACCTAAAATGACATTGTTTTCACAAGTTAAGAAAATAAACAGAAAAAAATCAACCCACCGATTCATGAAATCCATCTATTCACTGGTTTGAAAGGTAAATTGGTCGAAGCACACCGCTTTTAATCAAGTCAATTGCAACTACGATCCTATAATTTTACTAAGCTGTCCTACCCCCCGATTTACGTTCTAACCGATTCGACCGACCAAATTTTGTAACACTGATTGAGTTTCATCGTTGCCTTAAAATTTAAAGCACTAGCCTGCAAAGATTAGACCGAACATTTTTTCATTAATGATAATCAATGAATTTAAATATGTAATTGTTTTTCGAGTGGGCTTTTCAAATAATATACTCTTAGTATCCTTATCATCGACTTAGGTGGTCCATTCAATATCATGAACAAATGCATTCCTTTGAGTTCTTTATGTTAGAACTCAATTCCCCACATCTCAAGAGGGATCAACCCCATGACTTGTACTTTATCTATAATGCTTCTAGTATCCTTATATAGCCTGATGTGTAGTAGGAAATCTTCCGTGTCTTTAGGATAATCGCCTCACTTGATATCTCTTAATTCTGATAATCCAGTCAATGCAATAAAATTTGTATACTTGGCCTCATCTGCATGGATCAACAAGAGTTGACTGTCAGCTACCAACTCTTAGACTATTAGAGTTCGGTAAGTGCTTCCTCGACTATTTAGGAAACAACTTAATGTATTGTTTTTACATATGACTTTCCTTGCCAGAAGACTGGGAACTTTATCTTTCCCGGGTCATCAGGTTGTACATTTAGCTTTACTGAAGGGAACATTTTGTTTATCTCCTCTAGAATTTTAGGTGATGAAATTCCCCCTCTCCCTAATTCTTAACTTTAACAATGAGCTGTAGAGCTTGATTCATCTTATGTACATATCAGTTATTCATTGTATGGTTATATGCTTTATGTCACTTGCAATATCTCTTGTCAGTTATTCATTGTATGGTTATAAGCTTTATATCACTTGCAATATCTCTTGTCTTAGATCTTCTAGAATGGACGGATTTTGTCTTTGATCTTTAAGCTAACAATAAAATATATGGTCAACTTTTGTAATATCAAAGGTGCATTTTATTCTGTCCTTTGATAAGTTAGTGTCATTCCTTTTATCAAAACTCAAGGTAAAACATAAATACATTTTCTATTTTAGTATTTAGCTAATTTATCATCGTCAAATTCCTTCTTATCAATGATGGAGACTAGGTCCAAACTTATTATTTAGCTAGCATGTATCGTCTCCCTTTATTGGATGAATAGTTTGATGTGAAGATCTTCCATTGCAAGATTATATTGTTTGCTTACATAGTATTTACATAAGGTGATTCTTGGGGCATACAAATTTGTATTGCTTCCTTAGGTGACCTCATTGTCTTATGTACATGTTAAGTTAAAGATTAGTCTGATTATACAAATCATTTTCCACAAACTACATTCAGGGTTATACATGAAAAAAATTCTAGGTAGATAATTACAAGGAATAAAAGGTACATATGTTGTATAAGAATTGTTTGGACTTGGGAAGGAACTACCATTGTATTAATCAACTGACTTTGAATAAAAATTTAATCCTGACCATGCCTCCCTTTAACCCATTAAGTAGTAGACATGACAAACAAATTGACATGAATTGGCTTGTTTGGTCTCCAACTATTTGGCTTGTTGGACCTATTTATAAAGAACGGTCCTTGCAATATCATTAAGTTGTTGAAAGACATGATACATAATGCCATGTACTCTTAAATCTAACTATTTTCTAATGAAAGGCGTCATCATTACCACTGGTTCCTCAGGTGAATCAAGCGTAGCCGCTCCATAAGTAGGGGAAGAGGCACCTTTGTTGGCATTCCCACTAGTTGTGAAGGTTCATTCGGTCATTGTTGGCATAACCTCCTTGTAGATGATATTGATGGTCGATCCATGCTGCTTAAACTCTTTCTATATCAATGTCTATACACTAAGTATATTCGTGATCTTCTGACTAGAAATTTAAAGTGGTATTGGTTGTAGCATCCCATTGGACATCCCAACTTTATCGTCGAGCTCTATAAATTAATCGAGAATTGGATGATAGCTTTTAACAATGATTTTTTTAAAGCAATTACACTGAGAAAGTAACTTGTCTTTCTATTGTCGATTCCTTGACTACTCCAAAGAGTGTTATATATGTGCGGAAAGTTAAGTTATTAGCGTAAAAAAATGCATTAAAAAAATTAAGTGCGCTAAATCACATGATTGATTAGATGTTTCAAATAATTTACACAATATAATATTTATAAATAAAATTATCCTACTAGTCCTAGAAAGCGGCCTACAGAAAATGAGGCATCATTTGACTATTTATGCAAACAATGGGTGATTGTTCCCTTTATTTTTGGATATGTGGTGTCTTGCATTCGAATTGTTATTTCTATTTCTTGGTGTGTTCTATTAATTCTGTCCTTTTATGTGCATCTTTCACAACTCGATTGTATAATCTTGGTCTTCTTTAGTTAGTTACACTAAAGTACAAAATTTTAGAGGAGACCCCAATAGATTTTAATAGACTTAAAAAAGATTTAATTAACTATATTCAACTATGTTTATATCCATGTGACCTTAATATAACTTGTTTATCAATTTTGACTAACACTTTAATTATTTTTAAATATAAATAGATACCTATTCAAAATAAAAAATGTACTAAAAATAAATCAATAATAATAAAATAAACACACAATAAGTCAACAACGCAAAAACACATACCTATAACTAACCACAATATTTCTCAATAAGTAAAACCTAAACAATCAAGTAGATTAACACTCTATTGATCTAGGTCATGACTAAAACTAATATCTTCATCTATAATCCAAGACCAAGACAAGCACTTAATACTTTCAACTAACATTGCACTCAATGTTGCATATTCACGTGAACCAACTAGAACCAATCTTGACATGAAAATTATTCCCATTAACATTTAACCCCCTAAATTTGTTGGGCATGAGCTAACTCTTTATTTACTCACACATTTATAATGTCCAACCAACCGATTGCTCATCTAAAATCTCCCAAACTTAGGACATTCCAAAAAGTAAATTTCCAAGCAACAAAGTAGCACATGGATTAAATATGATAAGTTTATTGTAATCTTTTTTTTGTATAAATTTAAAATTAATTAAGTGAGTTATGTCTCTTCTTTTTGGTTTTTAAATTGAAACTATAATGGAATCTTATCAATGTGTTTTTTATAATTGTAATGATTCTTTATTGATTTTTCTACCGTTTTCTTCCTCAAATCCATCTTTTTATCATTTTTCTCTTTTAATTGTTACTTTATTTTAAGAACCAACTTAAATAAATCTTTATCTAGAAACATTTTCTTCTCTCAACATCAATCTCCTTCAATCAAATGCCCTCTTCCTAACATATATGTCACATAGACTTGTTTATTAGTCACTAGACTAGGAGTCTTTTAAATCTCTCACAAAACAATCTATCCATGAAAAAAATGTTAAATATTCCCAATTACTTTAAATAATGTACTTAAAAAGCCAAATACTCTACTCTGCATATAACCTATTAGAGAAAATATTTTTTTAATTAATTGATTTGATAACATTAATTTTAGTTAAAAGTGAATTTAGAAAATATATTTTTTAGATATATTAGTTTGAGAAAGAGTTTTTCCATAAACTTAAACTTAAACTATTACTTCTACCCGGGCGATGCACGGGAGGGACAAATTATGGATATATATTGTATTTTTATGTAAAAATATAAATGTATGAAAATAACAAAAATATATATATCTTCATATTACAAAACAAAAAACTCCATTCCACTGATACAATAAGAACATGAAACATAAATTATCCTTCTCTGATTTTTCCTGCAATTGAATAAAAATAGAGTAAATTAATCTTTGGGACTTGAAAGACAAATGAAAAAATATAAAAGAGAATGTAAAACTTTTTATAACACTGATAATGATATATAACCTAATTCATTATGCATATATTGAAAGTAAATTAAAATAGTAATTTGAACAAACTTAAACATTAAAATTCCAGATGATATGATAATAAAAAATTTAACAGATCCCTTACTTAGAAGCACTGAGGTCTTCTGAATTTTTTATTATCCTACTTTAAAATTGCAACTTATGTTCTGCATTAAGCTGCAAATAGAATAAACTATTTTGATTACAATTTAGCAGTTTGCAAAAGTATATCATCTTATTATCTTATTATATTTTTAGTTACTCTAACTAAAGAATAAAAGAATATATTTTACATAGACAAAAAAAATAACATCTCAAACCCAAAATAAAATAAAAACATAAAAAAAAAAACTTACATGTGAGTGATAAATTAAACTTGATGAAGAAAGTGTCTTTCTAACAATAGCACAAAATGAAAAATTAGAGAAGAGAAACACACTTTTAAAAGTATAATTTGTTGAGAAGCTCAAAAGGTAACAATTCCAAAAAAAATCCATTGAAAAAAGAAAAGTCATTTAATATCATATCATATACATATTGATACGTGAGTATAAGATACCAATATATAATATGTATTAGAATTAAAAATCTTAAAAAAAAATTTCAAGCAACTGCTATTTTTCAAAGAATACACGTATCGAATATCAGCAACTATTTGCATCGGTTCAGTTGCCTCAATAAAAATGCTATGCTGCACGTAGAAAAGAAATACAATCTATTATAATAATTCCAAATTAAATTGTATTTATTGAAAAGAAAAATAAATAAAGGATTGATTGATTAGTAAATAAATTATTAAGTTGATATGTCAATAAATAAATAATTTAAGAATATATAATTAAATTGTATTTATTGAGAAGAAAAATAAATAAATGATTGATTGATTAGTAAATAAATTGATTAATAAAATATATTATTGATAAAATAATAAATAATAAATGGGTTTTTCTAACCTATACAACCTTGCATAGGATAAGGGCAATTAGTACATTATTTCCTTCCATATAAAGTACTCCCTCCGTCCCAAAATATAAGAGAAAAAAATTCATTTTTCTTGTCCCAAAATATAAGAGAAGAAATCATCTTTCATTTCTTTCGAGGTAAAATTAAATGCAAATTGCATTTAATTTACATTCTCTCTCATCATTTTTATAACCAACAACCAATTAGAATTTTTTTTTACATTTTCCAAAACACTTTATTTCAAGAAAACTATAAATTAAATGATTGTGTTTTTACTTTTCTTAATAAATGTGATTTTGTTTTTTTCTCTTATAATTTGAAAAGTAATCTTTTATATTTTCTCTCTCCCGCCCAATTAATGGATCAACATAAATAATAATTAATATAGTAATTTATATTTAAAAAAGTGGTGTATTAATTGTCCCTTATCCTATGCAATGTTGCATAGGTTAGAAAAACCCATAATAAATTAATAATATATAATGTTTTTTGATATTGACAAAATTTTGTCAATATTTATTTTACACTATATTTAATTATAAACTAAAATAAATATTAAATAAGAAATTAATTTACATAGTTTTTGATAAAATAAATTTTAAAATTTTCTTATTTTTAATACAACATTTTTAAGAATATCAAAATTTTAAATTGTTACTTACATTAAATATATAATATTTTTTGATATCAAAGTTTTTTAAATATATTGTTAAAAATAATTAAGTGATTTTAAATATTGAGCAAATTTATAAAATATAATTTGAAAAATATTAGTCTTTGGAAATTTTTTGAAAAGTCTTCAGAAAGGATATAAGATAAGGAACTCCTATAAAAAAATACACAGTCAGAGTAAAAGAAAATAAATATTGATTGAGTTGAAAAAATAATAAATTGATATGTCAATATTTTTAGGAAGTGAACTTGGGTTAAAGAAAACAAATATTAATTGAGGTTAAAAATACATTAAATCACATTTATTAAAAAAAATATTTAAAGTGGTTGAGATAAAAAAGGAAATATAGAAGGACATAGGTGGTTGAGATAAAAAATAATATAGAATGACTCCAAGAAAATGATTCACAATTTATTATGATTTATAATTATAATTAATAATGAAATCACAATTTATTGGAAAGAGAATAAGTGATTGCCATTAAAAAAAAAAGGAATACACATATAGTAAATGTGTTCTTTGTTCTTTCCAATAAATATGGTTCAGATTAAAAAAATTGTAAATATTAATTAAAAAGATTTAGGCGAAATCAAGCGCTTGGGCTCGAGTGGCAAACGAGTCTCTGCAAAGGACGACATTTGGGGAATACCGAGTTCGATTCTTGGCAGAAACAACGCTTGGCCAGTGCACGTGCCTCCGCAGCACGAGCCGGATTAGTCGATCTACTATGTAGGTCAGAACCGGTGCGAAAGCAAAAAAAAAAAGTTTAGGCGAGATTTGATTGCATTTAGGTCCTTAAAGCTTGACCTGGCAACTTCGAACTTCTTCTCAAACAAAGTTATTAAATCTTCTAAAACTTTTCTTAAAATCACTTTTAAATAGAATTTTTAACCAATTTATGATAGGTAATTTTCCTACCAAAACTATAAAATTAGGGTCTCAACTATAAAAGAGAAAGATATTAAAAAACATACTAAGAAAATAGAGATAAAAAGATAACTCTCATTTTATCTACTTAATATAAATATAAGGTTGTCATGATGACAACCCTAGACAAAAACCCTAGCTTATGCTTATGTGTCATCCTCACAAAATTTTACCAATTCATAAAACCTAATCTATCCATTAATAAAACCTAATTTTTAATTTAATACATGAAGAAAATATGTCATGCTCACAAAATTCTACCAATTAAATTTAATAATAATTTAGCTAAATTGAAATAAAATATTGTAAAATTATTTATCTAATGATAATAATATTTTATTATTTAATATTTTGTAACTCTCAAATATATTCCAATCATAAAGTATAAAAATATTAGATAAAAAACTTATATATATATATATATATATATATATATATATATATATATATATATATATATATATATATATATATATATATATATATATATATATATATATATATATATATATATATATATATATATATATATATATATATATATATATAGACACACACACACTCACAAAATCTCTTACAAAATTTACTTAATATAAATCTAAGGTTGTCATGATGGTAACCCTAGACAAAAACCCTAACTAAAAATTTATAAGTCAATCTCCCATTTTTTAAAATTAAAATTATTAATAAAATTGATATAATTAAAATATCTTAACATTGATATAATTTATGAGTTATGTATAATAATGATAATAATAATAATAATATTTATATTTTTATTCTAATTCCAATTGTATTTTTAAAATATAAACTATTCATAACTTTTTATTGTAATTCAAAAATTAAAAAACATTTAATAAATTTTATTTTAATAATTATTAAAAGTGTTAATAGTAATTCACCCCTCTAATGTTAGCGAATTTTGCTTTCCTGCTCCCTACCTTTTGACAACGGTTTTTTCAAAAAAAACTGTTGCCAAAACCTATCTTTGACAACGGTGGAGGATAAATTGAAACACGCTCATATTACAGGGGGTAAACTACTATTAACCCCTATTAAAATTATAACTAATAACACTACAATTATGATAATATAAAAAGTAAAAAAAAAAGAAATACATTAATAATTACTATTCAGCAAAAAATTAAAATTCAATAAATCAAGTATGAATAAAACTATTTACTACTTTTTAAATATTTTTATATAAATTTTGAATTAGTTAATTTTTCAAAAAAATTATACAAATCACAAATATAAAAATTATTTTAATAACTTAATATATTAAAATAAATTTTCACTAGGTTTATAAAAATTATAAGAAGATTTTATCTTTATTTTATTTAGTGACTAAATCATATATTTAATTTTATATACTTTTAATTTTAATTATGAAACTTAATAAATTATTTTTTATTTATTTAAGTTAGTACAATAATTTTTAAAATTCAAATTAAAAATTTTATTTTTTAATTTAAAACTTTTTTTGAAAATTGATTTTTCAAATAATTTTTTTTTGTATCATAATAGATAATAGATAAATAGTAATAAATATATTTATTATTATTATTTTTATGTATCATAACTTAGTTATGAATAATATTAATAATACTCATATTTTTATTCTAATTTCATTCCAATTCCAGCTATAAATTAAATAAATAAATCTTATAAATATATTTGCATTCCATTCCAATTATTAAGGGTATCTAATAAAATAAAAATAAAACTTATAAAAAATTAAAATTAATATATATTTTTTCTTATTTATAAATTTATAGTGAATTAATTAATTTTGAATTTTTCACAATAAAAATAATGGACATTTAACATCATAGTTACAGAATTAATTTCTCATCATTATATAATTATTAACTTTGCATTTTATCATTATGAAATTATTTTTCTTAATAAATATTCAACATTTTTTCTATCCATTTCATTTTCATAAATAAATTAAGTAACGTTACTCTTTGAATAGTCAATAAATTAATTAACTTACTCTTTGCATAGTCAAAAATAAAATCATAAAATTAATTTTCTTAATAATAATTATAGAAAGTTAATGGATAGAATTATTATAAGTTGATAGAGACAAATAAAAATTAATAATAGACTATCTCTTTCTCTCTTTAAACGGACGTTATAGACATTTTCATGTATATACCAATAAAACTCAACAACAATCTCTCTCTCTTTTTAACCAATGTTAGATGCATTATGCATTATCACACAAAATACTACATGATGTGTCTAGGAATTACAATTTAGAAGATAAGATAATTTAATTTGATTTATTGCTTTCTATCTTATTGCACTCTTGAAATCCAAATTCTCCTCAACTTATTTTTCTATGATTTGTATTATTTTTAGTGTCTCAAAGAAACACAAATTTTCACTATGATTTTAATTCTAAATAGGATTAACCATGTATGAAGGATGAAAATATTGAAATATAGATGAATTCAACAATCAAATAATTGTCATTGGATTAGATGTATATGTTGTAAATGACTAAAAAAACTTCATTGTTTTGTGAATAATAAAGTTAATATCATGTTCTATTTTTAATTTGTAAGTCTTATTACTTGAGTATGTAATTGTGATTATCTATTGATATGTATTAGTTGTTTTAATTGCAGGTGTAAAAACAAAATGTTGGTGGGACTAAATAACACTACTTAAGGACAATGAACCACATTTATAAATTAGGCAGTATCATGAGACTAATGGTTTTATTTTATGGATATAGTGGTATTGATTTATCATTTACTTCCACTATGAAAGGTATTTGAGTTAGAGCTGTCAAAATGGGCTAGCCCATATGGGTCGGCCCGCCAGACCCGAAAAATCATAGGGCTTGGGCCTTAAAACTAGAGCCCGTATTTTTCAGGGTCTTTTTAGCCCAGCCCTGAAAAGCCCGCTACCCATTAGGGCTAGCCCATATGGGACGTGGGTAGCCCATCAGGCCCGCATAATTATAAATTATAAAAAAATATATTAATATTTATATTATCTTACTCCAAAATAGCATATTGATTTTTCTCACTTCACTAAATTTTATCTTTATTCTATTCAATCTTTCTCTTTTAAATATTATACATCAACATAATCAACATTTTTTCATCGTATCATATTAGTTTTTCTCTTATAATAAATATTCAAGTATTATTTTATACAATTTAGACATATATTGTATTTAGAAACACATTATAGTATTTATAAGAGATAATATAATACTTAAAAATGTATTATGTTTAAAATAACATGATTTTTAATTTTATTTATAATAAATATTATGGAGTTTTTTTTAGTTTTTTTAAATAAAAAAGCCCATCTAGGGCCGGACTCGGGTAGTAAATCTCGAACCCATATTACACAGGGCCTTTTTGGCCCAGCCCTGAAAAGCCCAGGGCCCACTAAGACCGGCCCGTTTAGGGCCGGGTAGCCCATATTGACACTCTAATTTGAGCTATTAAAAAAATAATCTCATTTTGAAAACTCGAATTATATTCGAAAATTCATTAATAATAGAGTAGACTATAAATTTTAATTTTAATGTTCAAAGAATAATAATACTTTTTACTATTATTGAAAAAATTAATTAAAATGATTATGAAATAAATTTCATTTTTGGATAAAATAATAAATTCCATGCATTGAACTTCAATTATTAGACACAACTTTATCTAATAAAAATTTCAATTATTATTAGTGGAAGACATTTCAAATCATTTTTAATTATTATCACTTTAAGAAATTTTAACGTAATAAAATATATTTTAACTTATAAAAATTTTATGTTGAAAATTACATAAGCATATAAATAACTCACTTATTCATAAAGTTTCTAGAATATTTGTGAACTTATATTCTAAAATTTAGAATTTTATTAATAATTTAATTTTATTAAAAATTTATCAAATATATTTTATAAGTAAAGTCGCGCATCGCGCGGGCTTACATCTAGTTGATTCCAAATGTCTTTATGAGACTACATTATATAATACTCTTAATAGATAATAAACCTAAAAGATGCAAATATTAATAAGAGTCCACTAAATAACAATACATAAAAACATCAATATAAATTCTAAATTAACTTAAATAATATAATTCTACTCTATCAAAATCAAACTAGTAAAGAAGATTGGTCTTTATCATCGAAGAAATGATCGTTCAGTTGAGGGGGAGATGGATTTATCTTAAAAAGAATATTATATTCTTTTTTTATTCACTAGATTTTTTTCTCACTGAATTTTTCTAATAAAATTTTAACGAGACATATCCTAAACGAACATCTAAGGGGAGTGTTATAAATAATGGATATATCTAAGGGGAGTGTTATAAATAATGGATGTTAAATATGATTGTCTCCCAAATAATTTTCTTTCTTATTACAAGTTTTAATGACGCATATTTTTAATGGACATCCAAGAAAGAGTTAAAAATAGAATAATTATGGATGTCCATTAATGACCGAATTTCTTATTGATTCTTCATTCATTATATATGTCCTATAAATAGGACTTGAATTTTATGTGAAATATTTTATCCTTTATACTTGAATTTTAGGGTAAATTATATCTTGAGTAATTTCATTTATTTATATTTTATGTTACTTTAGTTAATTAAGGATAGAGCACACTAGGTGTTCTCTTTTGTTAATTTTATGTGTTTTGTGCTTGTGAATAGAGGTGTTCGTGGTTCGGTTTGGTTCGGTTTTGAGAAAATCCGATATCCAAATTGATTAAAATTATATGGATTGATTTGGATTTGATTTGTAAATTTTTGCAATAAAGCCCAAACCGAATCGAGAAACAACGGGTTGGTTTGGGTTGGATTGATTGGATAGATAAACAATGCAATATTTGAAAAAAAATAATTTATTTATGGAAATTAATTTTTCATAATAATATAAATAAATAATATTAGTAGTGTTCAATTGTAAATATTAAACTAGCACTTTTTCCCAGATTAAAAATATCTAACAAGAACAATATCTAACATAAAGACTTTTGAATCTATAATTAGTTACTTGAGTTAGTATGATAATGAATGTGTTTCATAACTCTATGCTAAATTACTACAACACTAATAATTTTCTAATAACTAATTAAGATAACATAACTTATTCACATACAACATTTCACTTTTTTCTAGTTGAAGTTGAGTGTTTGGTAGTTTCATGGTAATTAATTATGATTGGTTTGGGTTGGGTTTGCAGGTAGAAAATTGAAAATCCGATGCCCGAACCAATTGTCATTGAATTTCATTAGTTTGGTTCTTGCCCGAACTAAAAAAATATACAACCCTAACACTATGGTTTGGTTTGGATTGCGGTTTGGTTCGAATTTACCCGAACCAATGAACACCCCTACTTGTGCAGAATTAGCTCGAGCACACCATCCAGCAGGCCTTGAGGCAGAAGATGTTTATTTGAGTTCCCAACTTCAGTGCTAATGCAGACGTGACAGAGATTTGAGAAGAAAATAAAGTTGATTTGGAGAAAATGAAAGGATGAGGATGAAACACTGCGAGACAAACTAGATAAAATGAATGGATGAGAATGAAACACTACAAGACAAAACTCTAAAAATTTGTTTCTGGTCTGCTGCTACTGCTGCATTTCTGCCACATCATCATGTTGTCTCCCATGTGCAGTGTACTATTATAGTACAACACAAATGAATATGCTTTATTATTTGGGCTTAAGTTAAAGGCCCAAAAACCAAAGAGAGACATTATGCAGCTGAAAATCCTTTATAAATTGAGTTGTAATGAAGAAGGTGGTTCTGAAACTTGGCAAATTCCGTAGAAGTGAAATTATGGAGGAACTAACAATCAATTTGTGGGGAGGCGTGACAAAAGATGTCACTTGCTGATTAACAAGTTGCAAGTGATTAAAGTTTCATCTTTAGGTTTATCATTTCTATCTTCTTCTTCGAAATGTGTGACTTAAGATCTCTCTGTGTTGTGCTTATTTTACTCATTATGAACTAAACTTGTTTTGTTGGATAATGTGAGATTTAATGAATTAATAATCTTTTGTATGTTTGAATGAGTTGTCTTGATATATTTTGTTCATGTGAAGTTATCCATATGTTTATTTCTTTGTCTGGTCAGCTTAGAAGTAGATAACAGCATGTTAATGTTGAGAGATATTTAAAAAGTGGATTTAATGATAAATATGGTTGAAAATAGTATGATAGAGATATTCACTAGATTAGCTACTTTAGAGATAAAGAACTACACTTATAGGGGAAATTCATAATGAACTCAGACATACACCAAGGTTACAAGTGAGGCTTAGAGATTTGTCTCATTGCTTTGATGCATATGTTTATGATGTTGTAAAGATACAACTCTAGATCTAGATCACGTGGACCTCGTCTGTCGACAGTACTTATCAGATTCATACATTAGATGAATTCATTAAATGGAACATTGTCCATCATATTCTTTTTCTCTTGTTAACCATTAATTATCTTCTCTATTTTGTCCACTTAACCACGTGACACATACCATTATTTTATCACCTTTGTTCATGTTTATTTTACAACTTGTATGAAAATCATTATTCTTAATACGATCTCTGTGGGATCGATATTTTTTCTTATGAGTTGCTATTAATTCAACCGTGTATAGTTGCAAGCACAAAAATTAGCACATCACCTACCAAAATTAATTTTAAATCACTTTTAAATATCTCAAATGTGTCTCCAAACATGCATTTTTCCTTTTTCCTAGGAGATTTTTCAATTTTTTTGCAAATTGATTTAATAATTATAAAATTAATTAACATTGGTTCTTTTTATAAGGAAATTAATTAATTCACCGACAGTTAATAATCAAGTATTTGGATTTTCCCCCTGTATTTGGAATTATTTATTTATTTGATCATTTCATATACAAGCTCAAAAATTTGGTAAAAGAAAATATTGGCATAATTGCTTGTGTTTTTTCTAATTAGTTATAAACTCAATTTGGAAGGGGATGGAGTTAGCAAATGCAACTACAATACCTCATATTCTTTTCATATGTGCACTATCCTGGCTGAGATATACAGTGTAATTATGAGGTCAATAAATCAACAGATCAACTTCAAGTTAGATTGGTAAAACATCATTAGACACACTTTCAATGGTTGTTATCTTGCTATAACACTAACTGACCCAAAGAAAAAACAGAGACAAAAACCACATATATATACAAGTTGAATCTCAATTGTACCATATCTTGCAACAATCATTTGGATGTTTCACCAGCTTTATCTACTCTATCTAGCCGTTCAGCAATGTCGTAAACAATTTTCTCCAAAACCGACGTGTCTAGTCTTTTTTCTTCAGGAGAATCTCGAAGCAAATCTAGAAGTGTGCGTGCTTTATCTTGAGCTTTGACTGTGCCCTCTACTGTTAGCCGTAACAGGCCTGGAATTGCTCCTTCTCTAAGAATTAGTTCCCGATATTTATCCCGGTTGCTTAGACATAATGATAGCAATGCTCCAACGGCGTGCTCTGTGCTGACAAGTGATCCGTCTTCGACTGTCTCTACAATGGTTAAAATTCCACCGTGTGCAAGTGAGATTGCGGTTCGTCCTTCTTCAGAATTGGAAAGGATTTCAAGTAGTGATGATGCTTTTTCTGCAAACTTTGAATACTTTTTACAGTCTTTAAGGAGGTTGATAAGAGGGGAAACGGCACTAGCGTCGAGAAGTTCGATGGAATTTTCGATACTGATGGAGAGATTATGGAGGGTTGTAACAGAATCAACTTTGCTTTGAACACTTCCGGATTTGAGAATCTGAACAAGGAGAGGAGCAGCTCCGGAAGCAGCAATAATCGACTTGTTGGATGCAGCAGACGAGAGTGTCAAGATTGCGGCTGTAGCCAATTCTCGTATACCGTTATTTTGCATCTTGAGAAGCTCCACCAGAGGAGGCACTGCACCAGCTGTCACTATTTGAACCTTGTTTCTAACAAATGTGAATTCCAACATGTCATGCAAAGAAAACTTTCTTATATAACTCAGAAAAGTAAAGAATAACCATAAGGACCAACAGCATAAAATCACAAAGTAATAACAATAAAGAAAAGAGTTGTCAAACAACACATTAAAAATAGTGCAGAAGGCTTCACCTATGAAGCACAGACACCGGAAACACGACACTGACACATCAACACCAATAATAATTTGAAAACATGAATAAATTAAAAGTAATCACAAGTGTCGGTGTCGGTGCTACAAAGGGCTTCACCTACTTTAAACACAATATAATCCAACCCAACCACAAAGACCTTAGATACAAACATTGTACACATAGGTTTCTTATTCTAAAACATCAAATTGCAAAACACAGAAAAGATCTGACAAATTTTAGTTTCAACCTACGGAACCCGTTTGAATGTGGAAGCCACCAAATAGGTACACTAGATTCAGTTGAAGAAAAGCAACTGAAAGTGCCACCATTTTACAGGGTAGCAGCTGTGACTCCCCCTACTACATCAAAAACCCTTGACAGAAGAAAATGGATAGCAGCTTGAGTCTGCTCTGCAATAGCTTTGGCACGTTATTGATAACTGTGGAACCTAGGACCTTTAAATGGAATGGAAAATCTTGGACTTGGTATGAATTTTAAACATTAATGAACCTTAATGAATGATCTATAACTTTTATAATCAACGACCCTTGCTTAAAACTTGAAGGGAGAAAGGAACATGAAGGACATTGACTTCGGGGAGCTGTGGCGTGAAGGCAATTCATAGAAACAGCCCTAGATAGAAATTTTACTAACCTAGGTTAAAAAGGTAACTATGGAAACCTATTAATTCTAATTGTATATTTGTATTAGAAGATGTAAATTGATTGAGTAAACAACAACCGGTATGGTCAAATATCATTAATAGTGAGTTTGGCCATGGAAGACTTTTTGACAAGGCAATTTGTGAAGGGACACTCGCCAATGATGGCACCATAGGCCGTAATGGCAGATTTTTTGCTAGAGTAGGTCTGCAAGTTCAATGTTCAACAGTGGCGAACGATACAACCATCTCGAAGTCGAAACTTACCCTAAACGGATATTCTTCCAATAAAGAGTACACAGATCAGAAAGTCCATAGAAGGAGAAGTAACAGAATTTTCCAATCCACAACAACAATCACAAGCAGATCTAGCACGCACGCAAGGTAACAATGTCACCTTGGACGAGGCATGTAAACAAAAAAGGATACCAAACAGAAACCACACAAGAGTTCATTTCTAGCCTAAACACACTAAAGACTAAATCCACAATCGAAACACAGACTCGAGCCAAAGCATTCTACCACCATGGCTGATTGAGCCTCAAACTACTCCTCCAGTATCTTCGCCATACATTGAACACAAAATTAACCTAATCCAAACACAACAACCATCTAGTTCACAAATCATTCACAAAACTGTTCCTAGTCCAAAACCAATTATAGCATAACACATTCCTCTCTAAACCAGTTCTCACCATTCCATAAAACCCACCATCAAACTCAAAATCATTGATATAACTAAACAGCACAAAATTCATCAAGAACATAAAATTGACAAATACCCATTAAAGAAAACCCAAAACCCACATAAGAAACAAGAAAAAGAATGGATCTTACTACCTTTCATTCCGAACAGCAAGGTTGAGAAGAGCAAGCAGAGAAGACTGACGAGCATCAAGATTGGAAGAAGATAACATAAAAATAAGCGGTTGAATGACCCCAACAGCGGCGAATTTGGACCTTGTTTTGGAAGATTTACGAACCATTCTTCTGATTTCTCTTGCAGCTTCAATCTTAGAGTTAAGGTTTCCGTTGGTTAGTTTGTCGGATAATAACTGCATTGTCAGGTTTTGTTTCCATGTTGTTGTTGATGATGTTGACGATGATGTTTCGCTTGTTTCTGGTTCTTGTTCTTGTTCTTCCGGTTGTTGTTGTTGTTGTTCCACCACTTCCATTACCCTCTCTCGCTCTCCCATCTCTTCCTCTTCCAGGTTCCAACCCTTGTCCCGACCGTTTCCTCGATTTTCAGTCCCTTTTCTGAGAAAATAAGGATATTTATTGCGGAAGGTGTCCAAAAATCAGTACACTGTGTTTCTTTAAAATGAATTGCTAAAAGGAGAGAGATGATGGAAGAGTGATGAACCGATTAGGAGAGAGAAAATTATTTAGATTATTGTTTTTTTTTTATAAAAACCAATATCTAATATCGTCTGCGCACAACTGCATAGATTAATATCTTGAAATAGATAGCAAAGTTCTAACTCAAAATCACTTGTTATGTCAGAAGAGATTCTTACCATCTCTATAAAATTATTTCTAGATTAAATAATTAATGGCCCCATGAAATTTTTACAATAGGTAAGATTAAATTGCTTAGATTTCTAAGTAAATTGGATATAAAAGTATATAGGAGAATGGTCCTTGTTCAATAGCATAGCATAAGTAAGAAAGTGAACTTGAGCTGGAGTAGGTGAATTGGTCATGTTCAAACATATATTTAAGGGAGAAAGAGAACACATTTCTATAGAGAACCTTAACAAAATAGGTACATTGGTTTAATCACTTCTTTAATGTAGTTAACATTTTGTATGTTCATTTTATCTCATCAATCTTTCTTCAAATGCAAGTGTTTTGGATTAAAAACTTATCAAAACATTAACTCAAATACCATTTGTTGGAGTGATTGAGTAACAACATGACAATACTTCAAGACTGAAAAAGAGAGAGACACATTTCTCTTTAAAGTATTATATATATATATATATATATATATATATATATATATATATATATATATATATATATATATATATATATATATATATATATATATATATATATATATATATTATTACAATTTAGGAAAAGTTAATTATGTCAAACATTTAGTAGATTCATAATCGATATAAAATTTTTCACTCAAATTTAAATTCAACATTCTCTTCATCAAATATGAGTATCACATATCACCATATTTCATCCAAACATCAAAGTCTCATTTTGATTTCATGTTAAGCCGGACCAAACTCATCTTACTTTAACTTCACACGTTGATGATGACGAGACAATGCTTTATGATCATCAAAAAGAAAGATATTAAATATTCACTCAAAATCATAAGATATCATATATATATATATATATATATATATATATATATATATATATATATATATATATATATATATATATATATATATATATATATATATATATATATATATATATATATATATTTTATCTTATGTATCCATCATTTTTTTTTATTATTAGTCATTATAGGATTGAATTAACTACTCACATTTACACCCTACAAGATCTCCCCTAAGTGTAAGTATCATACATCATGATACTTGATCCAAACACTTGGTTATCCTCCTCCATCCACCAAGCCAAACCAAAGATATATACCTCTTGTTGGTGGGAGATTAAAGAGCAACAATGAATCAATGTCTTAGGATCAATAATGAGTGAAACTTCAACATTTTACTCATTCTTAATCGATATAAAACTAACCAGTCACACTTGAATCCAATACTTATTTCTTTGACTGGAGTATTAATATTTTTATTCATACATGATTATCTTAATTATTTGATCGCCTCAGTAATCAATTGACATGTCAATGAAATGGATAAAAACTAACGTCTTGCAAAATTTCACTAAAACAGTTCATTTTGATTCATTTCATTGACATGTTAAATGTATACGAATTGATGTGAAATTTTGTAGCCATGATTTATATGATAGTATCTTTCAATCCAACAGCGGATTTTATTATACAAATATTTAGAAAAGAGTTATCGAAGGTGTCATAATAATAAATTTGATATCTTAGTGTCATTTGATCCTAGCCCGAGAGAGAGGGGGAGAGAGAGAGAGAGTCAGGATCCGTTGGCACCCGGTGTAAGCCTAAAAGTCTTACACTAAATCTCAATTGTTAATGGAAATGAATCAAACTGTCATATAATATTAAATAAAAAATAAAAAATATATATGGTATTTCTTTTCTCTAAAAGGTTTCCTACTTTTTAGAGAAAAAAATGATCAGTTGTTTCATGCTTGAGATTTGGTGTAACACTTTAGACTTAGAAAAAGGAAGTCAGAGCCCTACTAATGTAAACATGCCCTCATAGAACGGGACCATGCAGTCATCGAAAGAACTGCATATCTTTTTCTCTTGCTACACCAAATAAACTGATTATTTCGAAGGATCGTCGACCTCAACGAAAATATCTCTCAAGGCAATCTTATATCTTAGGATCGAAGAAGTACCTGTTACTTTTGCGTCTACCTAATCATATGTCAGCACACCCTATCAACTTCAAAGGGCTAATTCTCCAACCTCACCATCACTAGGTTCACTACCTACGGTCTGTAGACAAGTTCGAGTAAAATCCTTGGCAACGTCTCTCCTTTGTAGATTGACCCATATCTACTCCTTTGATAAGGCTGGAGGGGGTATAGGGACTTCAACGCTGCTTGCTCCTCCGTCAATATTTGATATAAGGGCATTCAGCGACCCTGAAGAAGTAGTTTCTCCCTCAGAGGATATGGTTATAACCTCTGGTTATAAGTGTCCGGTGCAAAAAGAAAAGTGAAGATACTTAGAGGAGAACCCAGAGGCAGTTTTGGTCCCCCAATTATTCATTAATTTGGGTTTTGGTCCCCCTATTTTAAAATCTGGAATTTTAGTCCCTTTGTTTTAGTTTTTTGAGGATTTTGGTCCCCCTGCAAATCCGAAGGCAATTTTTAATGAATGGAGGGGGCATAGGGACTTCAACGCTGCTTGCTCCTCCATCAATATTTGATATAAGGGCATTCAGCGACCCTGAAGAAGTAGTTTCTCCCTCAGAGGATATGGTTATAACCTCTGGTTATAAGTGTCCGGTGCAAAAACAAAAGTGAAGATACTTAGAGGAGAACCCAGAGGCAATTTTGGTCCCCCAATTATTCATTTATTTGGGTTTTGGTCCCCCTATTTTAAAATCTGGAATTTTAGTCCCTTTGTTTTAGTTTTTTGAGGATTTTGGTCCCTCTACAAATCCGAAGGCAATTTTTAATGAAATGAAACTCAGATTAATGACATGTTCAACATAAATCTTAAATAAAAATAACTTTTTTGAACAAATTACTGTTGAACTGACACTGACACATCATCATTAAGAGCGTCATTTCATTTAAATTTGCCTTCGAATTTGCAGGGGGACCAAAATCCTCAAAAAATTAAAATATAGGGACTAAAATTTCCGATTTTAAAATAGGGGGACCAAAACCCAAAAAAATGGATAATAGAGGGACCAAAATTGCAATTAAACCTATATATATATATATATATATATATATATATATATATATATATATATATATATAAGAAGAGAAAAACGAGAAAAATATAGGAAATACAGATGTAAAAGAATCCATAATAAATGCATAAGAGGATTTTGGTCCATTTGATAATGTGTCTTGTAATAACTATTTGTACCATGGTTTGTTGAGATATATATTTAATACAATATATAATTTATTTAAATATACATATAAATTTAAAATTAGTTATTTGATTATAAAATAAATAATGATAATATAAACTCAATTGTATTAAATAATTATAAGAAAAAAATGTCTTTCATTTTAGATAAAGGAAAAAATTTGATATTTGAAAATAATAATTTTGTATCTCAAATAAAGGCAACTTTTAATTAAAATAAAATAGGAATTTTGTTGATAGTGGCTCGGGAAAAAAAGATAAATTTTAATATTTTGAAAAATAAGAATTTTGGTCTCAAATAAAGGCAATTGTTAATTAAAATCCCGTGAAGAAAAGAGAAAATTTGACATTTGAAAATAAGAATTTTGTGTATCAAATAAAGACAATTTTAATCAAAATAAAATATGTATTTGCTTATAGTGCCCCATGAAAAAAGAGAATTTTTACATTTGAAAATGTGTCTCAAATAAAAATAATTGTTAATTAAAATAAAATAGGTATTTTGCTGATAGTGACATGCGGAAATTTTTTTTTTACATTTGAAAATAAGAATTTTGAATCTCAAATAATTAAAATATTAATTAAAATATAATATGTATTTTTATGATAATGACCAGTGAGTTGAAAAGTTAGTTGTATGTATGACTATTTACTAAATGTCAATATTGCATACATTTATAGACCGATAAATAATTAGTATGATAATCATATACTATTATTATATATTATATTATTATATATTTTAATATATTAAAAGTAATTAGTAGAAAATAAAATAATTAGGTAGAAAAGATAAAATAATGAAATGAAAAGAGAAAAAAAATATAAAAGAAAATTGCATTTAATTTGAAAAAAGAAAGAGACGGTGAGTTAATATAATTTAAAAATTGTGAAGTGTATATATGAGGTGTTTAAAAGAGAAAGTGAAAGATAGAAATAATTTAATTTGTAAAATGGAGAAAAATTGAGAGAAGAAGAGGACATGTGGCGCATACTGATTTGTTTTGAAGTTGTAAAAATGTCTTGATTATGAAATGACAAAGAAGTCCTTTTCACTTTGTAAATTGAAGGAAAAAAAAGGTTATTATAGAAAAAGTGGTGACATTGTATTTTAATGGCTTGATAGTTGATAGTTGATATATATATATATATATATATATATATATATATATATATATATATATATATATATATATATATATATATATATATATATATATATATATATATATATATATATATATATATATATATATATAAGGGTTATATTTACTCCAAGAATAAGTTATTATAACTTACTCCACATCTTGACCATTTATTATTTTTAATCTAATAGTTAAAATAATAAATAATTAAATGTGGAGAGAGAAAATTATTCCTTATTATTTTTAATCATTATATTGAAAAGAATAAATAGTCAAAATATAGAGTAAGTTATAATAACTTACTTTTTGAGAAAAATATAGGAAATACAAAGTTAAAAGAATCCATAATAAATGCATAAGAGGATTTTGGTCCATTTGATAATGTGTCTTAGACCACCTCCAGCGGTGGTTCTTCATGGGAGTTTGCCAGCATGGCAATGATTTGAAGTCAACTTTTTCTTTGCAGCAGAGCTCCACCTGGCCATCAGTGTAGAAACATACAACGGTTCTTCAATTTTTTTTTATTTTAATATTAAAAGTAGCCGTTGTTAACGGCTAGTTGCTTTTTTTTTTTTTAGTTATTTTTTAGTTATAAATATAGTTATTAACCAACAAAAATTTTACCAACACTTTTATTTTCTCTTCAATTTCAATTTTCTCTCTCACAATTTCATCATTTTAATTCAAATTTTCATTTTTTTTACTTCAAATTACAATTGTTTAGGTCAAATGGATCCTAATCATTTTCATTATCAACAAGCTATGTTCAATTTCATGCAAAATTATCAAAATCCTAATCTTCAAAATTCTCAAATTCCACCGATGCCACCATTTTCTACTCAAGTTCCACCATTTTCTACTCAAGTTGGTACTGAAAATGAAGAAAGGGTTGTTGTTAAAAAAAATCTCGAGAGCAATTTACAAGGGATGAGGATATACTACTTATCCAATCATGGCTCAATGTTTCAAAGGATCCAATTGTGGGAGTTGATCAAAAGGCTGAGAGTTTTTGGGTAAGAGTCGCTGCCAATTATAACCAGTATCGTGGGCAATCGCGGGAAAAGTTAAAGGGACAATCAAAATGTCGATGGCATCGAATAAATGGCTTGGTTCAAAAATTTGTTGGGTGTTGCAAACAAGCTGTTAATGGAAAGAAAAGTGGGACATCGGAGAACGATGTCATGGCCGCTGCAAATGCATTTTTTGCTCAGGATCAAGGTACAACATTCAACCTTGAGTACGCATGGAGATTGTTAAAAGATGAACCTAAATGGATGGGAGAATCGATTGAAAGTTCTTCAAAAATAACAAAGACTTATGCTAGTGAGGCATCATCGGAGAACCCAAATACACCTTCAAGTTATGAGTTTAACTCATCATCACCAATGGAGCGTCCAATGGGACAAAAAGCAGCAAAAAGGAAGGGTAAGGCAAAGGAAATTCCAAATGAAACGCAAGATGCAAGGAATAAAAGAGCAATGTTAATGGAAAGACTAGCGCAAAGTAAGGAGGACGAGATAGAATTAAAGGTAGTGCAACTAATGATGAAAGACACTTCTACTATGAGCGATAGTCAACGAGATATTCATGAAAAATATTGTAATAAGATGAAAAAAAATATGAAATGTAGTTAGTATCTACACCTATGTAACATGGTAATTAGTACCACATTAATTTATCAACACCTATGTAACATGGTCATTAGTACCACTTTAATTTATCAACACCTATGTAACATGGTCATTAGTACCACTTTAAATTATAATAAATATTATGTTATTCAAACTAGTCGTTATTCAAACTAGCCGTTATTCAAACTAGCCGTTATTCAAACTATTATATATACTACCACTTATGTCATTATTTTCTCATTATCATCTTATTCTTCTCTCATTATTTACTAAAATGGATTCAGACGATTCAGATAATTACGATCAAGAATTTTGGGAGTTGGTTGAAGAAGAATTTATGGACAACAGTGATGAAGAACAAGAGCTTCAGAATGAACTTCAATCTGGAAGTTCCTCTAGGCCAAAGAAAAGAACAACGATAGATCGAGGTCGTGAAGAAGGGCATAATCGATTGTTCAATGACTACTTCTCGAAAAATTCAGTATACACAGATGTTCAATTCCGAAGAAGGTTCAGAATGCATAGGCATGTATTTCTTCGAATTATAGATGCCCTTGGAAATCATGATGAATATTTCCAAATGAGGGTCGATGCAACTGGTAAAATGGGTCTTTCACCATTGCAGAAATGTACATCTGCTATTCGTATGTTGGCGTATGGGTCTGCTGCTGACATTGTAGACGAGTATGTTCGAATCGGTGAAAGCACTTCAATTGAGTGCTTACAAAGATTCGTTCAGGGCGTGAATGCTGTATTTGGGGCTGAGTATTTGAGAAAGCCTAACAACACTGATGTTGAACATCTTTTACAAATGGGAGAGTCACGTGGCTTTCCAGGTATGTTGGGTTCTATTGATTGTATGCATTGGGAATGGAAAAATTGTCCTGTTGCATGGAAAGGACAGTTTTGTCGAGGTGATCATGGTAAGCCCACAATCATGCTTGAAGCAGTGGCATCACAAGACTTATGGATTTGGCATGCTTTTTTTGGTATTGTAGGTTCAAACAATGACATTAATGTGTTAAACCAATCTAATGTGTTTAACGATATTTTGGAAGGACTTGCTCCCAATGTGCAATATACAATCAATGAGACACCATATAATATGGGGTATTATTTAGCAGATGGTATATATCCTGAGTGGGCTACATTTGTCAAAACCATTTCAATACCACAAGGAGAAAAGAAAAAGTTATTTGCTCAACATCAAGAATCAGCTAGAAAAGATGTGGAGCGGGCATTTGGAGTGCTTCAATCTCGATTTGCAATTATACGTGGCCCAGCACGTGCTTGGCACATGGACACCCTCAAGCATACCATATATGCATGCATCATATTGCACAACATGATTGTTGAAGACGAACGACATACATATGGAGGTAATTTTGATTACTCTTATGATAATGTGGATGACAACAACTCAACAACCGAAACATTTAGCGGTCCTCATCCGAATCTTGCAACAAGACTACAAAGAAGAGCAAGTATTCGAGAAAAACAAGTTCATCGTCAACTTCAAGGAAATTTAGTCGAGTATATTTGGGAACGTTTTGGACATGTAGATGATGAAGTTTAAGTTTAATTTATTATGTGATGTTATTTATTTTTATTGTTTTTAATTATATGTCATGTATTTGAGATTAATATTAATTATCATTTTAAATTATAAGTTCAATTTGAATTTTATTTATTTTATATCAATTTTAATTTAAATAATTAAAATTATTATTTTAATTACTATAAAATTTAATATGAATAAAATATTAATAAATAAAGTAAAATTGTGGGACCCAATATGAGTTCTTCATAGTTGCACCATTGGAGAGAAAAATTAGTTGAGTTGCTTCAAGCTGACGTGGCTTAATAGGTCCCACAAAGAACCCAAAAATAGGTTCACGGTTGGAGATGCTCTTATAATAACTATTTGTACCATGGTTTGTTGAGATATATATATTTCTTTTTTTGTCTAATCCTTCACTCATTTTTCTTCATTCTCATATTAATAATTGAATAATTTGGTATCCTATTTATTTATTTTTTTTGTTTTTGCAAATCAAACACCACAAATATACATAACTGTATCATCCATGAAGCTACCATACATTATTAATTACCAACAACCACCCATGTATAAGTACTCAACAAATGAGGAATGTTAGCAACGCTAAATAAGGGAACCAACATTTATCATAGTAAATAGGTGAAAGGCACATGCATTCAAATTTCAAAGTCCATCTATATCTAAATGATCTACAATTTTTTGTAGAAGAATTATGTAATGAGCTACTACAATATCAACGTTTGCTGAGACATTATTAGTTAGACCAAATTCACTGTTAGTAGCTTTTATTGCTCCATTTTAAAAAAGGAAAATGCCAGAGGATTGTTGTCTGTACAATGTTGCTTTAGAATTGGAATTTGTGTATGGTCTTGGTCTTCATCAATTGCTTCCTACCCAAATG
Organism: Vicia villosa; assembly: GCF_029867415.1. Classification (NCBI taxonomy): domain Eukaryota; kingdom Viridiplantae; phylum Streptophyta; class Magnoliopsida; order Fabales; family Fabaceae; genus Vicia; species Vicia villosa. Next base: position 69,597,930 of record NC_081186.1, on the reverse strand, counting down.
ATCATCACTGTCCCATACAGCACCAACTCCTAAGCTCTATACTAGTGTATCCTACAATAACGACAACAAAATAACATATACATACTCTTAATTGTAGAGCACATGTAACTAGCATTTAGATGCTTAAGCCAAAACTAAACAATGCATATAAAAAGAAAAAAGCTAAATGTCTATTTTATAAACATACTTTATAGAAGATATCTAATCCTGTTTCACTTTAATCTCATATCAGAGTTTATTTAACAACTCATAATTTTAGGGGTTACTTTTCCCACATATGCATTACTTTTTTACCTAGTGAAAAACAACTACCACAAAATATATTTTTGGATGCACTTGATTCACGCTCAATTCATTCGTTATTTGAATAAAACTCCAATTTTATGACAAAATATAATATGGAAATTCATCTTCGTACACTTTCAGAAGTGTATTACCAGAATCTACTGAATTAGAAACAAGTGCAGAAATGAAACATATGTTGAAACAGAGATAAATTAATATTGATAATTGTTGTGACATACATAAAAAATAAAATATTACATAGATAATCATTAACGTAAATCGAACAATACATTTAATCATCAAATAGGACGTTTCAACATCATCAGAATATCTTCGATCGATCTCGCAATCTTCGCATCCAGCTCGATTAAAACTTTTGTTTCGTAACAATGAAATGTATTCAATGTAAACCTTAAATCTTCATTCGTCTTCAGCTCAAATTGCAGAACTGAATCTTTCCTTCGTTAACAATAGAGGGTAAACGGTACTCGAGTTTCACAACTCTTCAAGTATTGTAGGAGATTCTCTAGTATAGATTTCAAATATATAAGAGATGTGTACTCTATGATCTTAAATTCAAGTGAGGTTTTCTCACTGTTGAAGTACACAAATGCGACATGTTAAAATATGTTCATTTTCGTGTGATGTGATTTTGTTAAAAAGATGAGAAAAGAGACCCATATTTATACTATTTTAGATTAATATGCACCTTAGAAACTCAATCATGTCTCAGGAGATATTTTAGATATGTACTTCCGGATACACCCTGTTTCATTTAGTGAAATTAGGGCAAGTCCTAAAATACATTTTCGACTAACCCATGTTCGTATTTTTTTAACATTATTCGGAAATGCATTTCCGAATTCACCCTAAACAAAACATGTATTAGAAACATGAGCTGTTATAGAAAACAAATAATTAAGACAATTTTGGGAAACTGAAACATATATTGAAATCTATGAAAATGTATACATTTGACATCATTAATATTAAAATAAGATTGCATACAAAACATGTCTAACCACATAAATACATAGTTGAATAAAAATTAAAATGAATCAAAACACGCATCAGCGTCTAAATCTATATCTATGGGTGGTTCCGTCTTTGAATTTTTTATTTGATTCTCTTTCAATCTCGCTCAACTTGGTGAATTCTTGCATCCTATTCAAAAAGTGATCCGCCAAAGGCCTCAAGCAAGCTCTACGACAATGGTACCAAAAGCTTGATTCTTTCATGGAAAGAAATTGTTATGGTAAAACTATTATTGATCATTATGGGTCTGTGAAGAAATTCTCTGATGATGATTATATCATTCTCTTGTCGTATGTTAATGATATGTTGATTGTTGGTCATGACACTAAGAAAATTCAATGCTTAAAAAAATATTTAAGCAAGTCATTTGCAATGAAGAATGTAAGTCCTGCACAACAAATTCTTGGCATGAGATTTCTAGTGACAGGAAGAAAGGTAAATTGTGGTTGTCTAAAAAAAATACATTGAGAAGGTGTTAGAAAGGTTTAACAAAAGCAATTCAAAACTCGTGAGTACGCCACTTGCTATTCATTTTAAATTGAATAATGAACAATGTCCTACAAGTGAATAAGACAAAGAAGATATGAAGACTGTTCCTTATGCATAAGATCAGATATTGCTCATGTTGTTGGTGTTGTTAGTCAGTTTCTCTCTAATTCTGGTAAAGATCATTGGCAAGCAATGATGTGGATTCTCAAATATCTTAGAGGTACTTCCAATGTGTGCTTGTACTTTAGGGGTGATAATCATGTCTTACATGGCTACACAAGTGCATATATGAGCGATGGTATTGATTCTAGAAAATCTACTTCTGGATACATGATGACTTTTGCAGGGGACGGTGTCTTGAAAATCAAGATTACAAAAGTGTATTATTTTATCAACTACTGATGATGAATATATTGCAGCAACTAAAGTGTCTAAAGAAATTTTATGAGGGAAGAAATTCTTACAAGAGTTGGGTGTTGAGTAAGAGAAGTTTATGTTGTTCTATGATAGTCAGAATGCAATTCATCTTGGTAAGAACTCGACGTTTCATTCCAGGTCAAAGCACATTGACGTTCAGTATCACTGGATACGAGATGCATTGAACACAATTTTTTTTTTTGCTTGAGAAGATTCATACTAACGAGAACGGTTCATATGTGATGACAAAGAGTTTGTCTACGAAAAAGATGATTAACTGCAGAAAGAAGGCGGACATGGTGGAGCAGATCCTTCCCACTTGAGTCGTGAGGGAAAGATTTATAGGGTGGGCTCACTCTTAAAGTGGGACCTCATTTATTTGGAGAAAAAAAGATAAAAAAAAGAATAAAAGAGTTTTTTTTATGTGAATTGTTTTATTTGGGCCAAACTCATTTGACATGTATTTAAAAGGGATTTTTTTTAATCTCTAAGACCATCTCCAATGGTAGTTCCTTCTAATAAGTTCTCCACCTAGACATGCCACATCATAGTACCATTGCATTGCAATGCAACTATGAAAAAATTGTGGTACCCAATCAAATTAGTTTATGAGGTAAAGTTGTGGGCCCAATAATAACTTTTTAGAATTATGCAATTAAAATAAAAATTATAAAAATTATTTTAAGATGATGTGGCTAGTGGGACCCATAAAAAACCCAAAAATAGGTTGCACCATTGGAGATGCTCTAAGACAACACAACAAATAAGAAACAAAACAAGGATTTTAGAAAAGTGAGAAAAAGAGGAAACGACACACTTGATAGATGGGTTTATAGCAAATTTTGTCAATTTGAGCTGCAAATTCAATATGTTGTTCCTATCACTTAGTTAATTTTATTTATATTTCTGTTGAGTAGTTTTACCATCTCTTGAAATTATTTTGGTATATCCATATTTTATGGAAGTGTTGTTTGGAGTGATTTTTTCACCATTATTATGTATTGGTGAAAATTGTTGATTACTCAGTATTACCACGAAGACTATTGTATACCCATTATTTATATAGTGAAAGGTTTTACTAAACTAGGTCCTTTTGTTTTTATTCTCTCATTTTGAGGGAAGTTTTCTACGTTAAACATTTGGTGTCTCTGTTATTTAATTTTTCTGTTATTATTATTATTGTGCTTTAAAATTGATTATGTTGGTTATTTGTTTAAATTGCACAGATTTTAAAAAATATTCCACTCAAAAATGTTTTGATTATTAGATTATTTTCCAACAGAAAATTACGGGAATTCAAAAAGTTAATTGAAATAATAATTTTGTTGACTATTTTTATAAATTTACAAATACATACTTAGGAGGGAGAGTTCGTTTAATATTTATATAAGATTTGAAAAAATACAACTTTATAAGGGATATATGGGTAAGAAAATCATTAATGTACTTTAAAATTTGAGGAGAGTCTTAAAAAAAGATAAAGAAAAAATTCAAGAGAGTCTTATGTTTATGTTTAAGGATGTAGATAGTATTTAACTATATATTTTTAGTCTCTATAAATATTTATTCATTTTTAATCCTCAAAAATATGAATTTATATTCTTTATATACACACATACAGAAGAAAAAATGCATTAGTTTATTATCGTGAAATTGATAGGGTAATTAAAATTACTTTGACATAACTATTTAGAATTCAATCACACAAAAAAAATGATGTGTGAGGACAGATGAGAGAGAGAACAACTCTTTAATTCACTATACCTTTAAAAGTTGTTACAAAAGATTACAGATAAGTTACAAGAAAATAGTCACTCAAGTTTTCAAAAACAACCCTTATTTTTTACCTAAGTGTTTTTCAATCTCTCCAACTCGCTATATATGAATCACATAAGATCAAGGTGTTTAAAAGTGTTTCTCAATCTCTCTTAGATATATCCAAGAATTTTCCAAATTCAAAAAACACACTCTTAAGAAATTACTCTTGTCGCTCTAAAATTACCATTAGGATTCTCAAACTATTCTTTCTGTCTTCCGCTCTAAAGTTCTGAAGATTGTAATGACAAACATGCAAGATATTTATAATTGTTGAAACCCAACAGATCTATAACAAGTCCAAAACATAACCCATAGACGAGTGAATCCACGAACTAAAATAACGAAGCGCAATACAAACAAATCGAGAAAAGGGACCATAGCTTTGCCGAGCTGAACCGCCCGCTAGACTCGGATCCAATGTTGTATCATCGCTATCATATCATCACGTCATAAACGAGTGGATCCATGAACTAAAGTAACGAAGCGTAATACAAACAAATCGAGAAAAGCATATCATAGTTTCGACGAGCTGAACCGCCCGCTAGACTCGGATCCAATGTTGAGTCATCGCTATCATATCATCACGCCATAAACGAGTGGATCCACGAACTAAAATAACGAAGCACAATACAAACAAATCGAGAAAAGCATACCATAGCTTCAACGAGCTGAACCGCCTGCTAGACTCAGATCCAATGTTGTGTCATCGCTATCATATCATCACGCCATAAATGAGTGGATCCACGAACTAAAATAACGAAGCGCAATACAAACAAATCAAAAAAAAAAGTAGGTCATAGCTTCGACGAGCTGAACCGCCCACTAGACTCGGGACTTTAAGGCATACTTTAACGATCTCCCTCTTAACTTAAAATTATGGTGAAGACAATTTATTTTTCAACCGTCTTGATACTTCAAATTAATATGAATTCAAAAGTTAAAAGTCAGCTTTTGCTTTTATGAAATATGCTTTTATTGTAGTCACAGAATGAACCTTTTTGTATTTCTATTAAAGTTATATATTAATACATACATAAATTTAGAAAGTAAACTTTGTGCGGCCGGATATATGTAACAATTTGTATAACTTGACCAATAATAAAGCAAGAAATTTGCTTCCCTAAGAGTTTGATCAGTAAGTCTTATGTATGGTGAAAATTCGATTGAAAGAACTCGCAATGTATGCCCCATAGATTCCTAGATGAAAATTAACAACAAAAGCCAAATCTTATATCACATTCTCAAGTAAATTTGCTAATTTGTCCAATTGATTGATTATATGACACATGTTACAAGTATGTCCAAGTTGTCTATATGATTCTATCCGACTCAAAGTTAATATTCATTGTTTCACTCAATGATGCATTGTAAACAAGTTACACCATCCTACAAAATGGCCAAGGGATGAATGTTACTTCAAATGTCAAATCCAATCTCATGGCATGATCACACATATTCTCAAACACTAGCAAATAATTTTCTTGCTATCAAAAATTCACTTTACATGTAAGACAAGGGGCAACAGAAAAAGCTTTCCCCACCAACCTAAAACCTTCCAAACCCTAACAAACTCAACTAAAAACAAAGAATGGACATTTCTCATCACTCAACAATACTCTTAATAGAAGTTCAATGACCTCAACAGAGCTATGAAAAGGTATTAATGCTAAAAACACAATAGCAGGAGTAAAAATTTAAGAGAAAGCCTGCATATGTTTGTTTCTACCTCCGTCTAACTTTAATCGTTCGTCAATATCAATCGGTTACATGTGTCCTACCTTTTATGTCCTCAACCCAATCAACCAATCAGAAGATTATAATGGCAAATTTTCCAGCTTTTTTACACTCAAAACGTAACGTAGCCAATCGCCACAACTTTTTCCTCACGGAAATCCAAGTATATTTTGGAATTTCCCAAAAAATAAGACTCAATCAATCATCTAATATAAGCAAGGGCTAGTAATTGCTTGGCCAATTGATCTGTGCATGTTGAGGTTGCTGATAAACATTTCCACCTGGTCCTACCATGTCAACTGCTCCTGCCATTGTTTGAGATTGCTGCAACAGTGGATGGACTGCTGCAGCTGTCACTGCTTGGGCGGGGTGATAGATGCTTGCGAAAGTGCCATGGCCAGCCTGAGTTGGGGCAAAAGTCACGTGCGGACCTTGAGGGGGAAGGTTGTAGAATGAACTGGTGGGCAAATTAGTCATGTCTCGGCCAGGTGCAGCCACCCACACTGCTGAACCTTCACTCTGCAGTGGAAAAAATAAATGTCATAACTATCATCAAAAGTAAGGTTTCTGATGCCCAAAAAATATAGTCAAATAAAGCGGAAAAACTTATGGCCTGTGCTTTTTCATAATTTTCTTGAAGGAGCAGAAAGCTGCTAAGCTTAGGGCATGTTTGGATTGGTTAGTTAGAGTTTCTTTATCGACATAAAAGTTTGGGAGAGTTTATGGAAACAACTTATGGTATGTCCATAGCCTGTTTTTAGATTATTTCCTTAAGCTCACCGAGATAGGTTATGAAAATATTATATTGAAAACAGTATTATTTTGCTTTAAATTTTGTTATAAAAATAACTTATGCACTTATTAAGCACTTGATTACATTGTTTATCCAAACAAAGCCTTTGCTGAACTCCAACATGTGAATGGGTTAATGTGTTTTTCTTTGTTCGTTCAAATACAAGGTTATTTTTAACCAAACTGATGACACTAGAGGCAAAAGGAACAAACATTACAAACCTGTGGTCCAGTGATGTATACATTACTTTCCTTGAATTGGGAGGAACCGAGATCCTCATTAGAGTTCGAATTCCCTGCAGCTGTTGCGGAATTATGATTATAACCAGCTGGAGAGGAGCCATATAGTCCAAAAGCGTTTGGCATTACGAGGTGAGTTGGGTTTGCTGCATTTGTTCCAGGTTTGAATTGTGGAAGAGGATATTTGATTCCTGGGGCTGCCACTGTTGGAGGAGATGGATATACGGTGGTGGCTTGAGGTTGTTGAGGAAACGCACCGTTACCCAAAAATTGGTGGATTGCTGGAGGTGGGACATAGAATGGTGAAAAGTAGTGACCATAAGGAATGTAGTTTGGAGGGTAATGGGATAAATGAACCGCACTCGGCCGGAAAACTGGGACAGGCTGCTGAGTAACGGCTATTGTACTTTGCATCAGTCCTGCAGCTTGAGTTGTAATTGGGGTTTGACCTGCTGTGGACAAGATACCCTGCAAATAGAATATGATTATTTTACTAGATGTTAATTATAATATGGAAATATATAAAACTTCATTGAGACTTGAGTGTTAAAATTAATCATGAAGTTTCTTATTGTAGTTGTCAAGAACTTATGTATTGATGCAAACCTCTTGAGGAGATTGAGAATTTGGAGCGGGCAGCACTGTAATATTGCCGTTGTACTTGGTGGTTGCCCCGGCAGAAGCAAAAGGAGAAAGACGGCCATCACTATCAGTACCTGGTCGGAAAAACTGGGCATAATAACCAGCTGGATCCAACTGTGGATGGACCTACAGTAAGATAACAAACGAACTTAACTTTTTACGCAACAAAAATGCATAATAAACTAAACTAAAATATGTACAAAAACCATATAGTAGCAGGACTTACAATAAAGCTTGGAAGCCGAGAAATATCGCGTGCCTGAGACTCGGAATTGTCGAACGGTGTGAGCTGAGGACCCAACATTGGGGGCACAAAACCATAACTGTAGTTTGGAGAAATATGCACGCCTGGGTATTGATGACCTTCGGACGGAAAAGCATTGTCTTGCTTGGACTCATTAGACTCCTGATTGGTACTGGATGACCCGTCAACCTCACCCGATTCTAGATTCACAGGTGTGTTATTGGGTGAGAGTGGATGGTCAGGATAATCTTCCACCTCGGACGTAAGTGTACCATTTTGACTGTTGAGTTAAAAAGACATGATTCATTAAAATGAAAATATTCATTTCTTGAAAGTTAAAAAAATCATACATGCGATCAAACAAATAACCAGCTAAAAAGGCATTAAAAATTGTTTATTCTCTCTACTAACATACAAAAAGTACTTCTATATTTATAATTATATTCTTCCCAAGTTTTAATAGAACTCGTCACAATGAGATTCTAAGTCCTACAAAAACTACATTCCCAAAGCATATAGTTGAGCATAACAAACCTTGAATCCTGCTCCTCCGCAGTTTCTTCAATATTCTGAGAAGTTTCAGAAAGTGGCGTGGAATTGGAACTCTTTTCACTAGCTGGGCCACTAACATAGCTTGTTGTATCGACTCCAAAATTGACTCCCAAAGTTCCAAAGCAAAACTTATTCTTCTCAGAATCTGGTACTATGATATGATTTGGAAGTATAACATGTTGATGCTGTGGAATACGCAAATTCTCCAGCTTTCTCTGAAGTTCTGAAGTAGCTATTTCAGTGTCAAGGGCACTAGACGCAGACTGTAATTGTCTAGGTACTTCAGCTGATACGGGAGGAGCCTCAGGTGCAGTAGCAGGTCTAGAATTTTGATTATATGTGTTTGTGGGCTTTGGTTTCCATTCCTTATTAGAAACAGCTGTTGAAAAAAGAAACTAATTATAAATCTTGTAAGAGAGAAATGATAAAAGGCTATGCAGGAGACAAATTGTGTTGGCTGAATTGCAGAAAACTACCTTTCTGAGGGCCATTTAATTGTTGAGACCGGTTATTGTAATTAGAGGATGGGCGACTAACTGAAGGGCTTCCGAGAGTTACCGACGATGATGGGGATGGTATCTCATTGCCGTGATTTTTTGCTACTCTTGGGGATTTACTTTGAATCTTTCCTTGCACAGAAGAGCTACCAGTCTCAGAAGCTGCCATTGGGGGGGAATATCATTTGTTAATTATGTTTTAAAACTTCAAAACAAAATAAACTATAAATGTAGATAATGTCAAACGTACTAACCAGCAGTTAGTTTGTTCTTGGCTGAGTTAACAGCATTTGATTCTCCAAGAGAGTGTTGGTTTCCCACTTCGTGTCTAATTGCACCGACAACACCAGGAAGCCATGAATTATCAGATGGAACCAATACTGGATCAGAAGAGAAGTAAACAGCCGATGAGGCTGCCGGCCCAGTTCCAGAAGCAATTGTTGCAACTGGATTTGATTTATCAGAAGATGAAGCACTATCCACATTATTATTATTATTGTTATTGACAGAAGATTGAACCATTATGTCTTCGTTCGCAGCAGGTGATGGGGAAGGACTCGCGCTACTAATAGTTCCAGAAGCCACATTTGTAGGACCATTGGCAGTAATAGGCGCAGAGCTGAAAAAGCATATGTATAGTTAATTAGTTATGTAGTTTGAACTGAAAACATGTAAAAAAAAAATTAAATTGGCATTATAACATAAAGGATAGAAGACAACAATGGTGGTAAGGGCCTGTTTGGCTTAACTTATTTGAGCTTATCTATCTGCATAAGCACTTGTGAAAATGTTTGAAGAGTTTATGGAAACAGCTTATGACATATCCATAAGTTGTTTTCAGCTTATATACATGAGCACTTGCATGAAAATAGTTTGAATTATTTTATTTGGTTATAGAAATAACTTATAAATAAGCACTAAGCTCTTATGCTGCAAGCACTTAATTAAACTATTTATCCAAACAAGGCCGAAGACAAATTACTAAATATAGTAGTCACCTTGTTCCGGAACTTTTCCCTTTAGATATTATCTCTTGAGAAGCTGATGGTTGTGGAGCAATTTTTTCAGAAGGTAGACGAGCTCCACTATCTTTGCCTGTAACAGAAGTCTTTCTTCCACTAGCATCTGAGAAAAGGTCCATAAACATATTCAGATATTCTTAATTTAGGTGCTTTGACTAGCCATTATAATATCTAAGTTTGAGTAAGAATCCACACTAGAATGCAGAGCTATAGCTGTTATATTTCACCTAAGCTACAAAGTATACATGTAAAAGGCTGGGCAACAACTTCCAAGATATATTGCAAGATCATTGGTTTGAAAACAAGACAGAAAACAGCTAGGTGATACTACATCATGTTCATCAATCCACTTCTACAACTGCTCGATAGATACACCGTACACCGCGTAAAGTTGTCAGAGCAAAAAACAAGTTTATCCAACAAAAGGAGCTTATTTAACGAAGGGGGAAATGAATAAATAAATTAATCAATAAATAGAGTCAAACATGTTGTAGTTAAGAACAGTTATTCACCATGAGATATATTATGAGAAGAAAAATTTCCCCGACCACCCCTAGGCCCCCGTCCGTGGGTGCCAGGTCTCCCGCGTGGCTCTACATGTTCTCTGTTGTTGAGACTCTGCAAAATAATTAACAAATAAAGGAGAAACAAGAACAGAATTAGCAAACTATGTTGAGAGATTAGCACAGATTTTGAAAACAAGTAAAGCATAAGTTGATATTAATAAGAACCATGTCGCATAACCAAATGAGTGGCATGACTTCTTAGAACTCCTAAAAAAGTTTCTATACACACACACACACACACACACACACACACACACACACACACACACACACACACACACACACACACACACCCAAATCCCTGTGTGCTATGATTAGGCACAATTCCAGCACACTCTCTATTGTCGAGTATTAAAATATAGTCAAGAAAAATTACAAAAGAAAAAATGGATAATCAAACAAGAGAGCCCATTAATATTATATTATTGAAGTTCATCACTTACAATAAATATCTTACCTCCTTTCTCTTGTCCCTCTTTCTTTTGACCTCATGAAATGTGTCTGTAAAACAAGTAATTTATGTTTAGGCATGTAGCAAGAACGATTAAAAAGAGAAAAGATCATAAATTCATTTAAAGTTTAAATTAGAAGTTCAGACCCAATGAGCCCATAAAAGTTATTCATGATGGGCTTCAAAAAGAGAAGAATGAGACATTAAATCAACAACCCAGAAACCTCTAATATAATGCCCAAGCTGCTTCAAAATGTCATCATAAATAGCAATATAATGGATCCTTATGTGCAAATATGATGACAGCTTGAAACACAGCACTCCAACCAATTACTCAAAAGGGATAGCAAGTAAAAGAAAATGAAAATGATTACCAAAAAACATCTCAACACGCATCTAAGGCCACTCAAGTGCATGTAAAACTAACAGAGTTATCAACCCTGGGAAATAGCTGCGCTATGCCAGGAGAGCGGCGTGGAGGCCGGCCGCTATGTGATAGTACATCATGTCTCAGTTTTGATATCTCGACTGCGATTGGCCTTGCCGCAGGTCGCGAGAGCAGAGCACTGCCCGGCCGGGAGTGGGTTACAACCCGCTATCTGTTTTGAAGCAAAATTGCCCTATTTACCCTTAAAGAAAATAGCGAAGACCGTTTATGTCATTTTGCATAGCTTTGCCCCAACCTCAGAACACTCCCCGTCGTATTCTCACTTGTTTGCTACCTTCATCATGTTCTCAGTCCTCACTCATCCTCATCGTTTGGTTCCACCCCATCCTCTTCTCATGTGTTCGATTCCTCCCCTCCCAGTGTCGCCGCCTGCAAAGGTTCCTCCGCTATTTTTCTTCTTTTCTCACCATCCTCTGTTTTTCTTATAAATTTTTCTTTTTTCTTCTCTTTAGTTCTCACTGTCCTCTGTTTTTTTAAGTAATAAAAATTTAATATGTTGAAGAAGATGAAGAACTGGAAGAATATAATGGGCTGGAGGATGAAGAGGAATATGTTGAAGAAGAAGACTTGTTTGATGATGATGATCTATGATTTCTATGTTTGTTTGAATTTTAATATAATAGTAGTCTAAGTTTGAATTTTAAAATATCGTGTTTTGAAATTTATTAAGACTTGATGACTTGATTAAGATTTTTTTATTAACCCTTGTGCTTTGATAATTGATTTTATGAATCTTTTATAGGTATTGTGTTAATTGTTTAGTTCTTCATTAAGTATATGTTTTATAGTTATTATTCATATAATTAGTCAAATAGTGGTTATCCCGCTATCCCATTTTTTGAGTCGGCCGCTCCACTCCGCTATCTGAGATTGATAACTCTAAACTAACCATGCATAAAAGTTAAAATTGACAACTACTAGTTTAAATTCACCCATAGCTAGAAGAAGCACATGTTTGGCATTCTCAAATATCACACTAACATTGCACGGCATGTAGAAGCTAACAATTGTAGCTTGAAAAACCACAGCAGAAAGGGTCTTAAAAGTAAGGTGGAGGTGACTCACTTTGTTTTCAAACACACACGAAACTAGCAAGATTCTAATTGAAATGTCACAAAATATATAAAAATCTTCAAACTTCATGCACCAATAGATTATTCCATTGGAATCAAATGCTTTTTACAATATCAGAAAATCTAAAGATTACTACTACATGCAAACACGCCATTGCATTGCTCTTGGCAATTACTAAATGCTTGTTGCAGAGCACTTCACTGTTGTGAAGTGTAGAACCGCAATTAATGTTCCATCAACATATAAAACTAATTTAGAGATCAATAACTACTTTTCTAGTATCATGCATAGCATCTTGATTCGTAGATCCAAATTTAGGGTTTGTCAGCAAATTTATTTTGAATCAATTTGACCCTCCTTCACCCTTGTTCTAGCCTTTAGCCCTTCATTCAGTACTGCATTTACTGGGAAAATCTGTTATTCATGCAACTCTTTTTCCTTCAACTTATAAGGTAAGGTCAAATGCAGCTTTGTAAAGAAGTTGTTTCGGCACTTGATTTCCTTCTTTTTCAAAAGATCTTCTACCTCTCTTCCTATTCATGCCTCATGGGTTAATATCAGTCAACCGAGTCTGTAATTACCGTGTTAATTATAATTTTTTACTGCTATTCTTAAGATAAATTAGTTAAATTAGTTAGCCTTTTCACTTTTTTCAAGTAACTCATGTAATTTTCTTCTCTACTATACAATCACTTGTTACGAAAATGCTTTCTTCCAATTGATATTGTTAAGAGTCCCACATTAGCCAATAAATATATGACCTGGACCAAGTGTTATCAAATAGTGGCGCCGTGGCCGCTATGGTGGATATACATGGCGGTTTTTGGGCTCGCCATAATGGTAAATATTGGCCGATATTGCGTGTTTTTCCGCCATAATCCAATATAAGTATAACAGCACCGCAAAGCGGCTGATATGGTGGGATTTTGGCTCTCCAACAACGACAGCACTGGCCTGGAAATATGTTTATAGATGGGGGCAATTCTCACATTACAAGCCGTTTTTGTAGGGTTGAGTAAGGCCAACCACAATTCTAAGGTAGTATCATAGCATCGTTCATGATTCGTTAGGCCACCTACTATCAAGTTTCTGCTATCAAATCACCCACCATTTTATATCCACGCATCAAGCCCAATAGTGTTGGGCGTGAGTGGCGTTAAAAGTTCTACATCTGATAATATATGGACTAGGCATATGTTTATAAGTCGAGAAAACTCTCACCTTACAAGCCGGTTTGTAGGATTGAGTTAGGCATGACCACAATTCTATTCTAGGAGGTATGAAGTCATAAAACAAAAATGGAGTATCAACTATATGTTTTGTTAAATTGTTTGAAGTGTTTTCATTCCATTCTCTTTTTTTGTTAATGTAGCTTTGCATTGTTATCTACTATTTGGGGTGCAAGTTGGTTTTGTTTGACCAAAACACTCATTCCAAACTAATTACGTAGGTTCAATTATATTTAACGTTTGGGTCAAACCTGAACGAACCCAACCTCTAGTTGTTCGGGTATTAGGTTCATAACATTCAAAATCGATAGCCCAGTACTCGAACGAAATCAATGTATTTTTATCATTTTTTATTTTACTTACAATGTTGTGTTATCACTGTCACTATTTTGAAAGACTGCAGAATATCATATAATATATTCTCAGATGTAAAATATAGGGTTCCACTTGCACTCCAGACGATGTTAGGTTACTATAAGATGCTACAACTGTTGCCTACAAACAGAGCCGAGTACACCAGTGTGTGCCCTTGGTTGCGACTGCATATGTGTTTGCATTTTGCACTCCCTCTGGTTCAGCAGCCACCTCCATCCTCTGTTGTGCTCGTCTTTGTTGTGTTGTGTTCACACTTCACAGATGCTACCATTAAATTGATTTAAAACATGTTTGTTAACTTTGGACGACATGTAGACAACTATCCCGATTTAACTTAACTGGCCATTTTTTACTGGTTTGAGTTTTTTCTCTCCCTATAACCAAACCGAACTGGCCAATTACACCCTATCTACTTTGCCATTGTCAGCTTCGAATATTTCCTCATTATTTATAAACTATGGATGAAATCCAACAAAACTGCAGACAAATCAATCTATAAACACATAGCCGAGACCATCAATGAAAATATAAATGAGGATTGATTTTCAAACTGTCCTTATGCATAGGGAAAAACAGGAAATACAAGTGTGTGGTCATTGAATCTGAAACATATCAATGGCATTAATCCTATTGAGCATCGAAAGATTCGATTTTAACTTTTAAGTACGGTTTAGATTTCTACTAAATAGACTTGTCAAGAAGGGATTCAGTTCTGGTTTCTACTTAATTAACAATCATTTGCTAAAAACAAAATTCAGAAATTTCAGACCCGCATTCGAAAAAGGAAACTTTTAACCTAGTTCAATTAACCAACTTACTAAACTCCATGCAAACACAACAGCATCAATCAAACAAAACTAAATATCTAATCAAATGAACCTAGATTCAGTAAACGAGAAGACTTAAAAACAGAAACAGCTCAAGTCATTACTTAACTAAATTAATAAACAAACAAACAAAAGATGCAAGTTAAACATGAATGAAACAATGAGCCAAGTCCATAACCTAAATAAATCGAACCGTTGTAAATTCCTAATTTCACCCCCAAAAACTAAACTTTAACTAAACCCAGCTACATAAAGCCTCTCAGAAACCTAAGCAGGCATTAAAATCAATTCACATCTTACCCTAACAAACTGTATCAACAATCAACACTATAGAGTCATTATAGCAAACATCTTAAGGTCCTACTAAGAAAAAGGTAAACAAAATCAAACCTAGATGATAAAACACATGGATCACACAAGTAGTAAGATCAAGATCAAATACCCTGAAGAAGGAGCTTCTGAGTGGTCTCATTGGGATCCATAGAACACTCCTTAAGCATTGCATAGATATCTTCATCACTATGATTACCTGTGATCTCCTTAATATTCTGGATCGTCTTCTTCACACTGTTTGGAATTGAAGCCCTAAACCCACTACCACTCATCTTAGAAACAAGAAAGTCGCAAACTTTGGAAGAAAAAAACAGTGGGCAATGAAGATTTGGGAACAAGGGTCAGTGAATGATTGATTGAATTGATTGATTGGTGATAATAGCAAAAAAGGGGGTTAAAGTGGAAAATTGAGAGAGAGAAAAAAAATGATGAATTTTTTCAATGAGGGTTTGAATTGATGTGTTCTATCTCAATCTCAATTCTCAAGTAGGGAATGGGGAAAAGAGAGAGAGAAGAGAGAAAGAGCAAAGGCTAAACCAAAGTGTGTGGGTTTGTTGTGTTTTTTTGTGTGTATTGGCTTAGCTCTCTCTTTTCTTTCTTCTTGTCTTTTATTTTCTTTCTTTTTTGAGTCTTTTCCTTCATTAATAAAATATTATATTATAGATATAAAATTTTAAAAAAATAGTGTGAATAATTATTTTTATAATAAAAATAATATATTTTCATAAATTGATTTGATGTTTGAACTATTTTTAAAAATGTATTTACACTGAATAATTTATAATATAGTTAATGTATATTAAATGCTATAATAAATTTATTTTTGGTGTCAATGTTACAATAACTATTATAACTATAAGTCTATTTTGTTTAAGTTTATTTATTAATGACAAATATTTATTTTTATTTATAAAATAAATTATAATTCTTTTATTTTAAGTTTAGCAGTAAAAGTGATACAATAATATTAAAAAGTGGAGAATTGGGATGTCATGCTAAATATTTTTATAATATTTTTTTCTAGTGGATGGAGGGTCGAGGCTCAAACAGATAAAAACACTAGGCAATAAACTTTATAGAAAAAGACTTCAAATCATTTACAAGTATGTTGCTTAACCAATTATGACAGATTTCGTACCACGTACACTTTCTAATGTCCAAACACCCTTGTTTAGCTAGCAAGTCAGCACAACAATTAATTTCTCTATGGGAATGCTCAAAACTCAGGACACCAAAGTTACTACCAACTTGATGAATCTTTATGATAAGATTCAAGCCTTGCAAGGGAACACTCTTCTTCTGAATTCAATCCACAACGTTTTTGTTATCAACTTGGACAAAGGGTTTTCTATAACTTTTTTCCCAAGCCTGGTTCAAACCAATAAGCACTCCCTAGAGTTCAGCTTTATAATTGTTGCAAGTACGAATGTTCTTACTAAAGCCTCCCTTCTAGTTGCCATATTTATCTTTAAAATTTTCCTCGCAACCAGCTAAATTGCTATGTTGAACAGTACTATCTGTATTTAAACATAAACAATCCCCAATCGAAGGCTTCCACTGCACTTGACTAATCTTGGTTTGATTAATCTAAACTCTATCATGTAACCTATTATTAACGTGATAGAAGGACACTTCCTCTTTTATAACTTTCGACAGATTATTAGGCACAACATAATTAGGCTCATGAATCCTCTTGTTCCTCCACTCCCAAATATTGTGACAACTATAAGCCCAATAAGATATCCAATTAAAATAATTAGACATCATCTTATGGGTTTTGTTAAGCTCAAGTCAATCACTTAGCCTGACAGAAAAGAAAATCTTCTTGTTATCATTATTGAAAAGGTGGTTCCAAATCTATTTTAGAACTTTGCAGTCACGAAGAGCGTGAAGGCCTGAAGGGTAGTTTCAAGTTGACCACAATCATCATAGAACTGATCACGCAACTTAACGTGATTGAGAAATATATTAGTTTTGAGAATATTGTGATGCACTATCCAAATAAAGTCCTAACATGCTCTGGCACAGTTATCTTCCAGATGTCTTTCCAAAAAGAATATGGTTACTCAGAAAAAGACTGGTTAATATTGTCTAACATGCTAGTTATAGAGAAGGCTCCAAATATAGTGTCTCCCCAAATATAAATTGTCAACAGCAACTTCAGAATTCTTGGAGGAGGATTGACATGGATTTTTCTTAGAACATATTTATCAAAATGTTTTCTAAGAAGAATCCAATCCCAATTACCATCTTCTTTAACAAGATCAGTAACCTGGATGTCCTGGTTTTGGATAGGATCCTGTTTCATAAACTTGTCAACAAGCTTCGTTCCAAGTTCTTCCCATGCATCTTTCCAAGCTTTGATACTCTTACTATTATCAACTTCCCAACAAGACATATCTTGAATCATGTGCAAGAGATGCACCAACTTCTTCCATAGACTGGAGTCAGTAGGTTTGGCCATAATACCACCCTTTCTTCTAGACAAATTGATATACTTACTACATATGATGTTGCATCAAAGAGAATTGTTTCCAGCTTTTATTTGCCACCCTGGTTTAGTAATGCACGCTTAACAAGGTCTCTCAAACCTAATCCTCCAGAAGCTTTGAATTTCGTTAACTCATTCCACCTGATAGAGTGCATATGCTTCTTATTATCATTATCACCCCCAAATGAAGGACCTTTGACATTTTTGAATCTCTCTAAGGCAGGTTTTAGGAACCTCCACAGTCATCATGGTATAAGTAGGCACGACCTCAAGGACAGCTTTAACGAGAGTCACCCTTCCTGGAAAGGAGAGC
Source organism: Vicia villosa (assembly GCF_029867415.1). NCBI lineage: Eukaryota > Viridiplantae > Streptophyta > Magnoliopsida > Fabales > Fabaceae > Vicia > Vicia villosa. The sequence continues at coordinate 69,580,056 of NC_081186.1, read as the reverse complement.
ATCTTACTCTCCCACTGGGCAAGCTTGTTTTACACCTTGTCAATAATGAATTTGTAATCTTTTACCTTAAGACCTTTGTTGGTTAAAGGTACTCCCAGATAAATGCCAAGCGAGGAAGATTCTCTGAAACTCGATCTAGCAATGATGATTATTCTAGTAGCAATAGGGGTGTTACTAGAGAACATTAATGGTGGTTTTCTCCATGTTGGCCTTTTGACCAGGTGCCATACAGAACCGGTTTAAAATCTTCGTGATAGTTTGGATTTGGTTGTCTGTAGCCTTGCTAAACAAAATTAAATTGTCTACAAACATCAAATGAGACATAATGGGACCCTTGTGGCCAATATCCATACACTTCCATCTTTCATCTTCCAATGCATATTTAATCATGTGGGAAAGTTTATAAATGCAGAGGACAAAACGGTAAGGAGACAAGGGATCTCTTTGTCTTAATCCTTTCTTGGCCTAGAAGAAATCACTTGTATCACTCAAAAAGCACACAACTTGACAGAGGTAACAACTCCTATGATGAGATCCTCGAGCTTATAAAAAATTCCAATTTCGGAAAGGACTTTAACAAACTTCCAGCTAATATTATCGTAAGCCTTGGCGAGATCGACCTGAATAGAAAAATGACCTATTAAGGCCTTAGATTTGTTCATGTTGTGGAGGACTTCCTAAGCAATGACAATGTTATCATGGATGCTCATATTAGGGATACAATCAGTCTGGTTAGTGGTCACCAAACTATTCATGTGATTCTTCAGTCTATTCATAATGACTTTGTTAAAGAATTTATATATCGAGTTACACCGTGCAATAGGTCTAAATTGATGCACAGTTTGAGGACTCTCCATTTTAGGGGTCAGGCAAAGGTCGGTTTGGTTGATATCTTCAATTTTTTCTTCCTTATTGCATTGTCTCTAGATAAAACAACAAACAAGTTTTCGAGTAATATGGAACATTCTTTGGAAGAAGCCGACTGTGAACCCATCCGGACCAGGAGACTTCCAAGAATCCATATTAAAAATAACTTGTTTGATTTCTTAATCATGAGATTCTTTCTCAAGGAACATAGCGGAAGAACCCAACAAAATGGGAAATTTGTGTCTAGTGAAAATCTAGTAAGAGGTTTCAACACCAGTGGTAAAAAGCCCTAGAAAATGATGATCAAACATTATTTTTATAGCATGTCCATATTCAATACACCTGCCATCTTTGTCCTTGAGCATGTTAATAATTTTCCTTCTCCTTCTTTGAACAATCCTGGTATGGTAGAATTTAGTGTTTATATCCCCATCTATAATCCGATAATTTTAGCTCTTTGGAACCAAAGGAGCTCTTCCTATTATAGAATTTTGAAAAGCTCAGTTTAAATCTTCTTTTCGAAATTTTTGAGACCCACACGGTCCTTCCCATTCTGAACATCTATCTGAATACCTTTGATTCTACCCAACAAATGGTTTTTGACTTTCTTGATGCTCCTAATATCATGATGTTGCCACTGAGTAACATTGTTTTTGAAACTATTCAAATTACCAATAAAGATATTGTTATCATCCCAAGCTTCCTTCATCAATTTTTTAAAAGACTCTTCAGTTAACCATGCACATTTGAATTTAAAGGATTTAGGAATCCTCCTAAGCTCATTATCCATGAAAGTAATAAGGATAAGGTGATGGTCGGAATAGTCAAGCATGTGGAGGACTTTAACTTGAGCCTCTGGCGTTGTAAAACACTTTGTCAAGATTTTCTTGAATTCTCATTTCCCCATGGGTCAAGGAGCCCCTCCACGTGAATTTATAACTTGTAGTACCAATGTCAATCAACTCATAAGCATTTACTCTATCATAGAAAGCATTACACTTCCTAATGGAAGTCAGATTCCCACCAGTTTTCTCAAAAATCTTCAGGATATCATTGAATTAGCCTCCTACAATCCAATCTTTTATCCATAGTTTCAGCAATCTCTGTTAAATATTTCTATAATTTTTTTCCTCTCCTCCAAAGGGCTAGCGTAAACAACAGTTGGGTACCAAACCTTACCATCTTCAAAGTTTATGACAGCATATATATATATATATATATATATATATATATATATATATATATATATATATATATATATATATATATTGGAAATGAATCATAAGAATTTTCATTATAACCTTATGATCTTTCCATCCCATCGTTATACCGTCCGCATAGCCTCTAGCTTTAGAAAAAGAAAAACCATTATAACCCATCTTATCGAAAGCATTTTTGAGGTTGGCATGACCTGATCTAGTCTCCATAATGGCTAGAATATCAAGATGTCTTTCTTGTTTGTAAGAGTTGCACATACGAAAGAAGGAAATATTACCTGGCTCACAAAAATTCCATAATATGCTTGAGATTTGGTTGCAATCGATAAAAACTTATGCAAAATTTCTAGTTTCCCCTTGCTGACTACTAAGAGTTTTAGGAACTTTATCTTTTTCTTCTTCAACCTCATTGTTCTCTCCAACCTTAAATATTTTTCCTGTTTGATGAGGAGAAGTCTCATTATCCAAGTTCAGAAAAATATCAGTTTATTGAGTTAAAAAATATTAGCATCTATATCACTTTGAGCCCTAATGTATTTAGGACCTAACTGGTTCAGCTTGGAATTTCGGGCATGAAACTGACCATTAAATTGGAGCTTAACACAATCTTGAGTAGTATCCTTTTGCATCCTAATAAGAGTTTCTTCTATTTCCTTATTATCCATCACTTTTCTCCATGTCTCCCAATCCTCTCATCTTTGGGTTTGCTTTTGCAGAGATCATCAAGCACCCTTTTGTGTATCTTTTACTTTTGTGCTTTATGCTTTACTAACCATAATGAAAAAAAAATGCCTTGTTTCTTTTGCAAGGTAGGGCTTTGAATCAAGAGCATCAAGTGATGTTTCCTTAGCTAGGGTTTTGAATTCCTCAAGTCAAAGTATGGTCGACCATGGATCCATAAAGGTTATTTCATCAAGGTTTTGACTCATATCAAAGAGAATTCTCCTCAAGCATCATTCAACATGATTTGATCAAAAATAGTTCCAGTATTGGTTGCTTATTTCTCAAGAAAACTTCAAAGGTTCATGTGTTTATTTTCATGCTTTCACCATCAAGTTACCTCAAGATTTTCCAAGATTAATCAAAGATCAATCAAGAGTCCATATTTTTAGTCCATATGATCATCAATGTGCCATGAAAACTCAAACCCCCCATTGTTCCAATCGGTTGCTTTTGTCCAGTATAATCAAAACTCAAACTCCCCATTGTTCTAATCAGTTGGTTAATTTATACAAGAATCATTGTGATACAACTCGAGCCATTGTCGCTAACTACAATTTTTAAAATTACTCTTTTTAATTTGTGTGCGACAGCGGATCAAATTGGCGCCGTTGCCAGGGATTCTTGTTGTTTTTAACCGTTAATTGAGTCATAGGTGTCGATTGTAGTGTTTTGGCCCCTCTGATTTTCTGTTTTGTCCAATTGGCATCTGGACGTCCGATCTGGTCCGAAAACCCAATTTTTTGAAAAATTGTGTCCGATTCAAAATCCATTTTGTGTCTTGGGAGCAGAAAAATTGTGCGATCATTTTTCAAAATTCATCATTTTTTAATGAATATTTTTACTGTTTTCATAGTTTCGAAAAAATTAAAAAAAAAACTCAAAATTCTTATTTCACTTAATTAGATTAAATTTTATGTTTTTGTATTTTTATGAATTTAACTTAATCAAATCGCTTCTTGCGATTTGTTTTTGGTTAATAAGGACATTATTGTTCGCATTTGTTGCTGCGTTGCTTAATTGATTTTGATTCTAAACTTGCTTTTGATAACATGGCTGATCAAAGAACACTAAGGCAGTTTGTTGTTCCTGATGTTAATTACAATGGTTTATGTATTTAACATGATGATGTTGTTGTTCCTTTTGAATTGAAATCTGATTTAATACACTCTTTGACAAGGTTTAATGGTCTTGCAGATGAGGATTCTCCTAGGCATATGAAGGAATTCCAAGTTGTTTGTTCTACACCATTGAGAACTGAAGGAATAACTGAATATCACTTTAAGCTCATAGCCTTTCCATTCTTACTACATGGCGTTACCAAAGATTGGTTATACTTTCTTTAACCAAATTCTATCACGACATGGAATGATTTGAAGAAAGTCTTCCTAGAGAGATACTTCCCTGCCTCCAGAGATGCGTCAATCAAAAAAGAGATATGTGGTATTAGACAGAAAAATGAATCATTGGCTGAGTATTGGGAGAGGTTCATACAATTAGTATCCAGCTGCCCTCAACACCAGATTACCGAACAGTTGCTTATTCAGTATTTTTATGAGGGGTTGTTACCAATGGATAGAAATATTCTGGATGTTGCTAGTGGTGGAGCACTTGTTGATAAGACTCCAACTGCTGCCAAATCCTTGATTGAGAACATGTCACTCAACTCCCAAAAATTCACAACTAGAAACAATTTTTTGGTCCTGAAAAAAGGGGTGAATGAGATTCAAGCTTCTTCTTCCAATAAGGCACACAATTTAAATATCTTTGGTCCAAGTCACACAGTTTAAATATCTTTGGTCCGTAATACAAAATGATGGATAAATAGAAGGGATGTAAGTCATCGAATTCAAGTTAGGTGGCTGAAATTGAGGAGAGCTTCATGGGTTTTATGTGACCCAAAGGTTCTGCTCAAGGTGAAGGGAAAATTTTATCGGACTACGGTAAGATCTGCAATGTTGTACGAAAAAGAATGTTGGGCGGTTAAAAATCAATGTGAAAATAAAGTAAGTGTAGCAGAGATAAGGATGTTGCGTTGGATGTGTGGTAGGACTAGACATGATAGGATTAGAAATGAAAATATTAGAGAGAGTGTTGAGGTAGCACCTATAGTAGAGAAGATAGTATAAAATAGACTTAGATGGTTTGGGCATGTAGAGAAAAGACATGTAGATTTTGTGGTAAGAAGAGTATCTTAGATGGAAAAAGTCAAACAATTAGGGGGTGAAGAAGACCTAAAAAAACCTTAATAGAAGTTATTAAGAAAGATCTCAAGGTTAACAATTTGGATAGAAGCATGGTCCTACATATAATATTATGGTGCAAGTTGATCCATGTAGTCGATCCCCACTTAGTGGGATAAGGCTTGGTTGTTGTTGTGAATATTAACTAACTACAATGGTCAAATTTGTTAAATGATGTAGTTGACATAATTGACTTATTTTGTCATGTTAGTTCTCTTTGAAGTGTTAGTCTGATCTCACATATAGTAGTGAAGAGCTGTCAAAATGGGCTATCTGGCCCTGACGGGCCCTTGGCTTTTTAGGGCCGCGCCAAAAAGGCTCTGTGTAATATAGGCTCGAGATTTACTACCCGAGTCCGGCCCTAGATGGGCTTCGGACTACCCTGCCTTAAATGGACTTTTTTATTTAAAAAATTAAAAAAAACTCCATAATAATTGTTATAAATAAAATTAAAAAATATGTTATTTTAAACATAATATATTTTTAAGTACTATATTAACTCTTATAAATATGTGTTTCTAAATACAATATATGTCTAAATTGTATAAAATAATACTTGAATATTTATTATAAGAGAAAAATTAATATAATATGTTGATTATATTAATGTATAATATTTAAAAGAGAAAGATTAAATAGAATAGAGATAAAATTTAGTGAAGTGAAAAAAAACAATATGCTATTTTGGAGTAAGAGAATATAAACATAAATATATATTTTTTAATTTATAATTATGCGAGCCTAATGGACTATCCACGACTCATATGGTCTAGTCCTAATGGGTAGCGGGCTTTTCAGGGTTGGCTAAAAAGACCCTAAAAAATATGGGCTCTAATTTTAAAACTCAAGCCCTATAATTTTTGAGAATTTCTTTACCCACCTCCCTATGGGGGTCACCCCCAGTGAAATTCCCCATTTGCCCCTGCTTCGGAGATGCATCTCCGAAGTAATTTTTTTTTTAGATTTTTTTTTACTTCGGAAATGCATCTCCGAAAACACCACTTTTTTGGTGTTTTCGGAGATGCATTTCCGAAATGCATGAAAATTCAAAAAAAGGAATATTTCGGAAGTTCATTTCCGAAAACATATCTGCATATACAATTTTCTCTCCTTCACTATTTCATCATTTTTTCTCCAAAACTTCTCCAAACCCTCTCCAAAACTCAATCGATCTCCATCCATTTTTCGTCTCAAAATCAAGTTTCAAACCGTTGATTATGTTAAAGGGGGCATAGAAAGCCACAATTTGAGGTAAACATCTCTCATTTCATCCCCTATTTCACTACATTGATTGAAGAATTTTCTGCTGAAACCAGCGATGGTTCGGAAGTTCATTTCCGAAATATGTTACCTAACAAATCTCGGAAATGTACTTCTGAAATAAGCCATGGCAGTAAAAAAACAGTTATGGCCAATTTTGCTAATTTTTACATATGTTAGGTATGGTGCATCCGGACAACATTGTGCACGACGACGTAGTAGCTAAAGCGGAAGTTGTCAACGTTAGTAGCGATCCGGGTATCGACGTTAAATCGATGATCGATGCGGTTGATGTTCGGCAACAATTTACAAATGATCGGAGCTTCGCTAGTCGTGAACAATTGATTGATTGGGTTCGTAACGAAGCTAGTAAACTTGGATTTGGAATTGTTATTTTAAGGTCCGACAATGAAAATAGTAGGCGGAAAGCTTTCGTTGTTTTGAATTACGAGCGGGGTGGGAGTTATGTACAATCAAACCGGGTGTTAAAACACGAAGACACGGGATCGAGAAAGTGCGAGTGTCCGTTTAAGTTGCGCGCGACTCGGAGGGTTGATGATTTGTGGCGTTTAAGCGTCATTTGTGGAATTCATAATCATGCCTTGGATGCCAAGTTACACGTGCATCCAATGGCGTGTTGTTTGTCCCGCGAAGAGAAGATTGTGATTTCGGATTTATCGATAGTTAAAGTGGCGCCTCGCATCATACTTGCCGATTTGAAACGGAAAAAACCGGATAACGTTTCAAATATCAAGCAAGTTTACAATGAATGACACAATCTTAAATTTTTGAAAATGGGCCCTCGGTCGGAAATGCAACAACTTTTGAAACTATTAGGCGATAACCAATACGTGTCATGCTTCCGAACGTCCGAGAACAAAGTTACGGTGCGTGATATTTTTTGGACTCATCCCGAAAGTATCAAACTGTTCAACATATTTCCAACCGTTCTTGTCATGGATTCGACGTACAAAACCAATAATTATAGGCTTCCTTTTCTAGAGATAGTCGGTGTGACCTCGACGGACAAGACTTATTCGGTCGGGTTTGCTTTTTTGGAGTGTGAAAAAGAAGAAAACTTTACATGGGCTTTGGGAATATGCAAGTCTTTGTTAGTTGATCAAAAGGTTATGCCAAACGTCATTGTTACCGAGCGGGACAATGCTTTGATGAATGCGGTCGATACCGTCTTCCCGACATCAACCGCATTACTTTGCCGGTATCACATAACTTGCAACGTGAGAAGTAAGTTGAAACCCGCGGTTGGGACAAAAGATAGGCCGGATGAAAATGGTAAAGTTACCAAAGCCGATGTTGTTGTGGATAGGATTATGGCGGCATGGGGGGAGATTTTAGATGCACACTCCGAAGAGGTGTATATCGAGAAATTGGTACACTTTAGGTCTTTGTGCGTTTCCATTAAGACTTTTTGTCATTACGTCGAATCCACCATCCTTGACAAAGTAAAGGAAAAAGTTGTGAGCGCTTGGACGGATCGAGTTAGACATCTTGGTTGCACCACGACTAACCGAGTTGAATCCGCACATGCGGTCTTGAAGAGGTGGTTGGGTGATAGCAAGGGAGATTTATGTCGGGAATGGGACACCGTGAACCAAATGCTCCAAAATCAACACAATAAAATTCAAACATCGTTCGGTCGGAGCAAGACGGTTATGGAACATTGGTTTAAGGGCCAAATTCTATTCTCCCAATTGATTTACAACATATCCCGTTCGGGTTTGAATTTTATGTTTCATGAAGCGAAGCGGGCGGAGACCACGGGTCCGGATAGTTCTTTATGTGGGTGCACCATTAGAAAGACATACGGCCTTCCATGTGCTTGTATACTTTAAAAAAAAATGAAGTTGAACTCACTGATACGCATGGATGAGGTAATCTACCATTGGAAGAAGCTCCGTTTTGATGATTTTGACCCGCCGAAAGAAAATGACTCCAAAATCACCATCTCCGACGAGTTGGAAGTGATAATGGAGAAGTTTGCTAGTGCGGATGACACAATGAAAATGCACATAAAAGAACAATTACGAAAAATTGCATTTCCGGAGACCACCGATTTGAAACCGCCATCTCAACCGGTTAAAACGAAAAATGCACCGAAAAAGTCCAAAAATACACAAGAAGACACATCAACAAAACGATCTCCTTCCTACTTTGAACATGTTGATGCATTGTTCCCAGATTCACCGACACCAAAGTCCAAGTGTAGTGGTAACAAAGGAGCCCGTATTTCGAAGCCACCTCGCACACCGCCGATCAAAAAATCACCCATTATCTACATTGATGAGATGCCACTTTTTATGCACAAATATATCGATAACATAATTGATGTTGGAGGCGACGACAATTGTGGATATCGGGCCGTTGCGGGTTTGCTCGGTAAAGGCGAAGAAAATCATACTTTAGTTCGACGGAAACTTCTTTTGGAGTTGACTTCGCATCGGGACATCTACGCCCGACTATATGAAAATCAAGAAAATTTTGAGAAACTTCATGATTCACTTGTTCCATCACTTACCGGTATCGCTCCGGTTTCGAAGTGGATGTCATTCCACGATATGGGCCATCTAATAGCAAGTGCATATGATCGGGTGTGTGTCGATTTGACGAGATTTGGACTATGTGAGACATTCTTTCCACTTCATAGTCGACCGCCATTGGACGCGTCGAGCCGCATCATATGCATCGGGTATCTAAGATCGCAGCACTTCGTGCAAATGTTTTTGAAACCGGGGTGTCCTATACCGGCTACTTCTTGTCAATGGACGACACATCATTCAAATGAGGCGGAGACTTGGCCGGATCCTTTCGTTTCAAGAATGGCGGAGTTTTAAGAAATGACGAGCCAAGAGCGTGAGCAAAATAAAGAGCGGTCGAAGAACATACCTATTTTAGATTTAGGAGCCACCGATTGGTTCGGTGAATTTTAGTTTTTACCGGACCATTTTTTGTTTGTAATGACTGTTTTTTGTATGTATTGTCGTTTACCATGTAAAATCGGACCGATTCAATACATATATAATATAAGTTTGTTTTATGTCATCATTGCCTAATTTATGCCTATTTTGAATGCTTTTGGTATTGTTTACACAAAACACTCAGCAATGCACAAAATACAAAATTCACCTCTGTTTCTGCATAATTCGGAAATGAACTTCCGAAATATACTTGTTTGCAGCCGAATTTCGGAAGTTCATTTCCAAAAATACCACTGAATGTAGGATAAGGTTTGTTGGGCCATTATTGCTCCAATAAGTCTATAAATACAACACATTCTTCTTCATCCCCTTCACACCACAAAACACAAATGACACAAACCTACCCCCACCTAGCATTCGTCTACTTCACCACTGGCTACCCGATGCCGTTCCAATTCCGCTTCTCGCGCGACACGCCGTTTGCAGAGTTGATAACGTCGCTCAACATGCTATTGCAATATCCGGAAAATCGAAAGGTTGTCAAGCTCGAGTACCGCTCGCCATCGCTTAACGACGACGGAGACGTTGAGTTCACACCTTTTGAGATCAAGAACGACGAAAATTTAGCGGTTTTGTGGACAACTTTCGACCGATTTTTTTCGAAGGGTCCGATCGAGTTGGACGCAAAACTTCAAAGATCGGGGGACGACGTTATCAAAATGTTGACTCATCCTCAGCTACCCGTGTTTAACAATATGTAACTTTAATCTTAGGTAATGTGATCGATGTAATCTTCATCCGTTAAATAAATCGAATCGTTGTTGTTTGTTATTTTTCTTCTGTCCAGACCTTATTTCGGAAGTACATTTCCGAATTCTTCCAAGGGGGTGAATTCGGAGATGAACTTCCGAATACACCAATTTTCTGGAAAACAACTTTATTTCGGATGTACATTTCCGAAATCATTGTTTTTCATTAAAAAAAACATGTTTTCGGAAGTACATTTCCGAAAACACTTTTTTTTTCTTCAATAAAAGCACGTTTTTGGAAATGCATTTCCGAAACAGGGGGTATTTTGGTAAATTCCCCAGAGGTCACCAAGTAAGTAAGGAGGTGGGTAAAGAAATTCTCTAATTTTTTAGGCCTGGCGGACCGGCCCATATAAGCCAGTCCATTTTGACGTGAGTAGTGAGTGTGTATCTTTGTAATCAAATGAGACTAAATAGAGTAAACATTAGCATCAAATTTATGTAATTACAAACAAAGATGAAAAATAAAAACAAATTTTAATTGCACTTCTTTTAAGATGTCACGTAATCCTAACAATGTGCATCTAAATGCAACTATGTTTAGTTATCTACAATATAAGAAAGTTAACTGATCTGGAAAAACCAAAAATGCCCTTCTTGCCCAATATTAAGCCACGTGTATAGGCTTAACAACCAGCATTGCATTTTCTTTAATTTGGAACCATCTTGCTTTTCCACATCTCCACACTCTTTCAAATTTCAAATAAAAATTTTCATTTTACAAACTCATTTCTCTCTCATCTTTCTATCCAAACTTCTATCCTATCTATGTAACCTTCTTTTCTTTCTAATCCTTTCTCCTACAACATGATTTCCATTTCAAATTTGTTGGTGATGAATCATGTTTCGATTTTTTTAAATTACATGAGGTAAATCCATTTGCACGGATTTGATTTTTGAAACCCTTTTAATCAAAGTTGTTTAATTTCTTTATTTTGCATATGATTCTATTTTTTTGGTGGTGTAAATCAGACATGCAGGACTTTCTTGGAAAAGTTTTGAATATTGTCAATGATGAATTTGGTATTGTAATCCTTTTCCCCAAAATTCTGATTTTTATGTTTATGTGTAATCTCCCACTTCTCTCTTCAATGCTTCTTCTTAAATTTTACATATATGTTTTACATGTTTGTTTACTGACTCCGTTTTTCTTTTTCAGAGTTTTTGGTGTTGCTTTTCTGTGTTTAGATGGTTTTCAGGGTTAGGGTTTCACTTTTTCACCTAAACTTTTAATTTTATCTTTTTTCTATAAATTTTATATTTGTTTTCATCATCTTTATAAATTTCAGATTGAATAATTTTTCAGATCTACTGATTCAACTGCAAGAAGAAATACGAAGCAACACAAGTCTATTAACTTCTTCATCTCTGTGATTCTTCATATTCTCTCATGTTGTTGGTTTTTGTTTTTTTTTTTTTTTGAATTTTAGATTTTGATTTCAATGTTGCTGGGTTTTTTTTTGCTATTGAAGGTTTGATGATGTTAACACTGTTTCATATTCTCTCATCTTTAATTTATTCTTAACTACTAGGTATATTATAATATTATAATAGTAAAAGAATATCAATCAAATGAAACAATTTTATTAACAGTTCAATAGACATGATAGAAATATAAATATATATATATATATATATATATATATATATATATATATATATATATATATATATATATTAAGACATTATTTTTCATTTTTATATTACTCTTTTAAAAACGTATTGACCATTTACATTTAATTTTTTTATCAAAAATAAAAGACAACTAATGATAGTTAATTGTGAACCAATTTTATTTATTTAAGCAAAATATTATGATTTTATTTTAAGATGGTTGAAAAAAGTGAACTTATGTTCTCTCTTCTCTACCACATTTAATTTAATTTAATTGATTCTTTGATGTTATAACCACATGGAGCTGTATTTTAAGCAAAGGAGAATTTGAAAACTTAAAATGAAATAAAATTAAATTACATGGGTACTATATCACTATTAAACTCTTGTATGTATCTAAGCTATCAATTAAAAATAAGTAAAATTTAAACACTTGAGTACATAGGTACCTGCTACTATATATTATGATATGCACTTGAGTACATAGGTACCTGCTATATATTATGATATGCACTTGAGTACATAGGTACCTGCTACTATATAGTAGATATTATGATATGCTATTGGCTCTATGACTTTGACAACACCATGCCCCTCTATCTTTTTTTGGGATGACAAATAAAACACTATTGTATATTTTATTTATCATATCAAAATAACATATATAAAAATAATTTTAAAATAATTAAAAAAAGAAAATATTAAATAATGCAATCTCTCTACGAATAATTAAAAAAAGAAAATATTAAATAATGCATTCTCAAGATAATATAGATCTTTTATTGCCATTTTTGAAGCTCATAATAAAACTTAAATTAATTTAAAGATAATAAATTGAAAAAAACCACTTTAGAGAATTTTTAGGGAAGGGAACGAGTTTACTTCCCATTTTCTCTCCTTTTTCTTATTCATTAGGGAGAGGTGATTCACGTTTCATGTTTTTTTCTTTTCCCAATTTTGAAATAATTAGGGAAGAGGTGGATAAAAAACAACCAATTTTGAATGTTTATGTACTAAGTTTTTTTTTTTTTAATAAGCAATTTGGACCTAGCGGGTTTCGAACCTGAGACCTTGAGAGGAGCACACTCTCAAGACCCAAGTGATTCACCGCTAGACCACACACACGCACACTATGTACTAAGTTTTTGTTCTCTCTTATACTTTTTTTTTATCAGATATCCTCTTTGATTTTTATTTTTTGTGTGTTTGGTTTGATTTTATTTTTTCTATTTTTATGTTTCATGTGTATTCTCATATTTATTTGCATATTGTTTTGCTTAATGATTATTTTTACTTTGATTTCATACTATTTATCAAATAAATCTTTGATTTCATACTGAAAATAAACTTCATAAAATATATTTTAAGCATTTTCATTCTATTTTCTCCAAAAGGTCTATTAAAATAAATATATATGTGTTTAGTATTGTTGTTTTATTTATGAGAGAATGATTTTACCTAGGAAGAAATGGTATGTCTTTTTCATTAAAATGAAAATTAAAAATTATTTAGCTTTTTCACCTGTCTCAGTTTATCTTTTTATATCTTTCAGGAGGAAGTGGTTCTAAAGAGATGTTGGCTTGCTCTATACTGGATTTGAGGAAACTTGCTTCTTGAAGATTCGTAATGAAAAATTGTGTTATGGACAGAAGATAGTTTGTTTTGGGTCATTAGAAACCATAAACAGTAAAAATAGATGAGATGAGACATTACAATGACATACCCCAAATCAATGCTTGTGTATATGAATAAATGAGTGACATTTAAAATCCTAATAATAAGCAAATTATATATATATATATATATATATATATATATATATATATATATATATATATATATATATATATATATATATATATATATATATATATATAATCATACTTTTTTTAATCTTTGATTTTATTTCAATTTTATGATTATTAAAAGATCTCTTAATGACTCACACTATTCTTACTAAAAATATTTTCCTTCCACTTTGGTGATAAATAAGAAACATGATTCTCTTTCATATTTCTTAAAAAATAAACATGATTTTCTATAAAGAAAAAATGGCCTCTCAATTTTAAACAAAATTTACTAATTTATTATTTAATTAAAATAAAATAATATTTTATCCACTTAAACTACAATATCAGTATTATAGATTTTTATAGCTTCTTTACTGTTTGTTCAATCTTGGTATGTTTAATCTGGTTTTTTATTTGTAATGTTAGCACTATTTGTGTTTTTTTGTTTCAATCTATTTTGGTTTTATTCCAAAAAATATCTATGGCACACACAACTCTTTAACATTTGGTTTAAAATAAATTTTATTAATCAAAATTTATTTCAAAATCAAAAGTAATTATAGTCCCTATAGTTGTCTAGCTACTATTAATAGGTTGTCATATTTTTCTTGGAAATTGTCTCTTACCTGTCTATCAATTCTCATTCCTGCAAAATTTAAAATGATATGTCAATGTCATTTTGCAACAATCACTCTCACCAATCTCTCCACAAAAGAAATTAGAAGATCTTAAAACTGTAAAATATAAGTTAAAATTGAATAATTTTGATTACTCAGATTATTAAACATTGAATATTTATTATATGTATTACATATAACCAATCTATTATATGTATTATATATTTAATATAATCGGTTATACGTATTATATGTATTAAATTTAGATTGGAAGATTACAAAACCAATATGTTATATGTATTATATATTTAACATTGAATGAAAATTATTTATTATTTTTCTTCTTAAAATATAACTTACTCAAATTATTTAAAATAATTTTAGTTTAAATTCTTTAATTGTGAATCATGTATTATATATTTAATACTGTTATTAAATGATTCATATATTAAAATCAAATGTGGTATTCTCACCTTTTTTTTAAATTCATGTTTCTTAAATTTTATTTTTTTTATCAAAATATGTGTTTGTTTTATATATTTTATTTAGTGTTTAATTTTCATGATGATAATGTGAATATTAACGGGAACATGTAGTTACTGATTAAAATACTAAATATTAACGGGAACATGAAGTTACTTATTATAATATTGAACATTAACGGGAACATGAAATTACTGATCACAATATTGAATATTAACGGGAACCTGAAGTTACTGATTAAAATATTTTTTATTAACGGGGACATGAAGTTATTGATCACAATATTGAATATTAACGAGAACATGAAGTTACTGATTAAAATATTGAATATTAACAGGAACATGAAGTTACTGATCACAATATTGAATATTAACGGGAACCTGAAGTTACTAATTAAAATATTTTTTATAACAAGAACATGAAGTTACTTATCACAATATTGAATGTTAACGGGAACATTAACTTGCTTATTATAATATTGAATATTAACGGGAACATGAAGTTACTGATCAAATATTGAATATTAACGGGAACCTGAAGTTACTGATTAAAATATTTTTTATTAACGGGCACATGAAGTTACTTATCACAATATTGAATATTAACGGGAACATGAAGTTACTGATTATAATATTGAACATTAACGGGAACATGAAGTTACTGATCAAATATCGAATATTAACGGGAACCTGAAGTTACTGATTAAAATATTTTTTATTAACGGACACATGAAGTTACTAATCACAATATTGAATATTAACGAAAACAAGAAGTTACTGGTTAAAATATTGAATATTAAGTAGAACATGAAGTTACTGATCACAATATTGAATATTAACGGGAACCTAAAGTTACTGATTAGAATATTAAATATTAAGGGAACATGAAGTTACTAATCAAAATATGAATATTAACGGGAACATGAAGTTACTGATCACAATATTGAATATTAACGGGAACCTGAAGTTACTGATTAAAATATTGAATATAAATGGGAACATGATATGAACATGAAGTTACTGATCAAAATATAGAATATTAACGGGAACATGTTATTGATCAAAATATTTTAAAATTAATAGGAATGAAGTTACTGAGCAAAATATTAATATTAACGGGAACACGAAGTTACTGATCAAAATATTGATTATTAACGGGAACGTGAAGTTACAAAAGGCTGTTTAGACACAATTTAATTTTCGTGATTTCAATTTTGTTCCTTTTTTTTAGACACAATTTAATGTTAATTGTTCTTATTTTTTTCCACAAAATATTAATTACTTTTAATATAATTTTTTTTATTAAAAAATATACATCTAAAACCTACATGCTGTTGATGTAAGTATGGGTTTTGAGTAAGTCTATGATTAATCACACTCATGTAATTTAGCAAAATCACTTTCTGTCAGCGAAGGAAATTTCTCAGTCCTTAACTCCAATATTTTTGAAATCTTCGATAAGATAATGCACATATCCAGCTAAATCGGCCTTGAATCTATCTGAACATTTCCCCATTCACTCCCATCAACATCTTGAACACCCCCTTTGATCCAACAACTAACTTGAACACCTTTCACATATGCTTTACATGATGCAAGAATATCGCGTGCTCGGCTGTAGAAATGCCCTATAATAAAGTCTTCAAAATTCTGAAAACCAAAAATAACTTAAAATTAGTTGCTTGTACCCCAAGAAAAGAAATGTACCAAGAGTAGAAGCAAACCCTTGGAGGATTTCTTATCATATACATCATTGTCCATATTGATAGAAAAAATATTTTTTTGGTTATACTCCATGGCCATCTTTTGACCATGTGCCGAGGCACTCGTAGACGCAAAACCCGATTCATTGAAGTAAGGCTTTGCATTCAAGATTAGACCTTGTATGGAGACTAGAACCTGCAACATTGTTGAAACACCGGGAGTCCATTGCTTGTCACCAGGCCATGTGTTAATTGGACTGATACTTTGCCATCTTCATACAAATTCGGGTTCAGCCGATGACCTCCAGAGCGGTATATGACATATGTAGAATGTAAATCCATATAATTAGGAATAGAACTGAAACAAAGTCGGTCTCTAAATCTTACCTCCGCAAAGTAACTATGGTTGACAAAGTAATGGTCGGAAGTGTCACTGACAGTGTCGAATTTCTTAAAATTTCGAAGTTTCTTCATAGTTTCATTTTCTACTTGATCAGTAATTGTCAAACCTGGAGGAACAACGGGGGCGGCTCCATTATGTAGATTTCCGGCAAATTTGAGAATACTACCGGAAATGGAACCATGCACATGCATAGGTGGGGAATTGGAAAAATATAGAATAGAAGGAATATGTAAATATGGAACACTATGATGACAACAGATAAATATTACACAAGAGGGATCTACAAGAGCCTCCGGGTACAAAATCAAAGTGAAGTCCCTTGGTATAGTTTGTTCAGAGGTAACATTGCTCGCCCTCGTGCCTTGTATGTTCTTTGGTTGGCCTGCCATAAACGTCTTGCAACCAAAGATATGCTATATCGGTTTGGTCTGTTAGATAATAGCAACTGCAGTTTGTGTAATGAGCAAGAAACTATACAACACCTATTCTTCACCTGCCCAGGCACGAAGCAGATATGGAAAGATGTGCTTAGATGGATTCATATTGATCACAACCCCAATGGCTGGGATGATGAACTCCAGTGACTGATTACCATGTGCAAAAGAAAAAGTAGAAGGACTGAGATTCTCAAGGGGGCCATAGCGGAAATGATCTAATAAAATTGGTATATGCGCAATGCTAGGAGTTTTGGCAAGAGCATTAGCAGCCAAGATATAGGGCTTAAAAATTAAAATCATAGATAACATTGTTTACCGGGCATGGAATAAGCCCAAGCTTAGAACTTACTTAAGGGATCTTATGATGCCGTAGGTTAGAACACACTTGTTTATCATTGTTGATTGGAAAGCTGAATCTTAGTGTCATACCCCAAAATTTGCCCTCATATAATTACTGACATGCTCCCATTCGTTCACTAACTTTAGTTTTGTTTTTATTTTTACCTATATTCAAAAATCACAAAAAATGGTATTTTAGTTTTTTTTTAACTAAGTTGCGTAGGTTTTTAAAATAGTATTTTATTAATTAGGTTTACCTCTTATTGCAAAAAGACAAAAAAAGAGTTTTCTTTAGTACTTTAAATTCGATTTCTATTTAAAACATAATTGTGTGCTTTTCATAGTTCAAAAATAGAAAAAGAAGTTTTTTAATTTTGTTGGGGAATAAGTCAATCATCTTTAATTTAATTTCTAATTTATTTTTTTTAAAAAAAAAAGGGAGTTTTGGGCTTGCAATGAGTCCATAATTTTATTCTTTAACCTAATTACCTCTTATATAAACTAACAACTAACCCTATTAAGAAAAAAAACACTTTGGTCACGTACAAAAACCCTCTGATACAAAACCCCTATTTTCTTTCAAGTACAATGCTCCTGAGTTGGTTTTATATTGAATTAGGGCCAATTCATTCACAAAAAACTTTTAAACCATTGGCAATATCCCCGCTACAGCTTCCATCATCTTCAATATAACAATTTCAATCCAGACTGAGAACAACTGCACGGTCATCTTCAGCAACTCAACGCACAACAATCTGGCAATAACGAGAAAGCGATTCAAACGCCAAGGTGTTCACCTTCAGCCGTCGCACATAGCGGCGTACAATCACGGCATCAGATCCAAGTGACTGTCGCCTATACGTCACGGTTTAGTGTCTTGCTTTTCAAATTCAATTTCAATAATTTTTGTATGATTGATAAAATTTGGTTGCGTTTATGTGTTCATGATAATATGGCGAATCTTTCTGGATAATTTGATTGAAGTTTGAGTGTAGGTATGAAGATTCACCATGATTCGGTTTTCAAACCTTGAATTGGGATTTTTCGGAACTGACCAAATTAGACCAAAAGGATGGTACCTTGATGTTCAGAAAGAAGTTTCAATCCGGACCATATTGTTTCTGCTGTTTATAGGTTGTACGGCCGGAGGGAGATTGATGCCAATGAGAGTGCTTCGCGGAGAAGACGAACCAGGTTTGATCTAGTGTTTACGCCCCTATGCAAGACTACAATACTCCCTCAGATCCCAGCCGCTAGATTGATACACAATCTGATCCAACGCCCTAGGGCCTGCGAGCGCATCATACACCCTCATAACATACCACACACAATCACCAGCTAAGTTTTTTCCAAATTTTTTTATATTTAATTACATAAAATTATTTAGTTAGTTATATTTATATATATGTTTTATTATTTTTCCTTTTATTTTTATCTTATAAAAACTATATATATTTTCTAAAACTTTTTTTTATATATATAAAAATAATTATCTTATTTTAATTATTTTCTTTAATATATTAACATATTTACTATTTATCTTTTTTCTTATTCCTTTATTTTATATACTTATTTATTAATATTTTATATATATGTTTTATTTTTTTCCTTTTATTTATTTATTTAAATTATTTTTGTTTTCTTAATATTATATATTTAAATTATATTTAATTACCTGTATTTAATTAAAAATTCATATACATATTATTTAATTCACAAAAAATTTCTAAAAATCATTTTTTACACTCAATTTAATTTTTTCCCCCGATTTAATTAATTAGGTCGTGAGACCAATAATTAATTAAATCAATTTACCATTATACTCAATTTGAATCCTAATTAGGGTTTGCCCTACACTGAATACATTTCTTTTTTCGGTGCCTTTCCAGGTTTGGCTTTACAAATACCTTCCGACTGCGCGCCACGTCAAAGAACGAAGCTAAGTTCTAATTTCTTCTTATTTAATATTTTTCGCCTATTATTTTGTTTTAATTAGGGTTTGACTGCCCCTGTCAATGAAATCCCTCTACACTCACTTCCTCTTATTTCTCTATTCAATTATCAGATGGTCAGAGTCAATGCTTCAATCTACATCCAATTCTCAACCTTCATCAATCGAAGCTAAGTTTCTTTTACCCTTTTTCTGTAATGTTATGTTCATTTTTTAGGGTTAACCCTAGTTGCCTCTGAACAAATAATACGCTCACTCTCTTCTGTTTATTCTTTTCCTTTTCAATTTTCAGGGTTTATTGACCGCCAAGGCTACGAGTGTTGGTAACCATAAACCCTAACCTTAATATTTATGCTTTATTATTACTTATGTCAAACCCTATTAAGGGATCCGCTGGTTACAATTTCCCTCCCCCATAATTGTTAATATTAATTGTTGTGGTTAGTAATTTAGGGAGTGCAATCTTGAACTGAATTAGAGCCATTTAATTATAAGATAATATATTCCGAATTGAATCACGTGATTGGTGCATGCACGCACACTTTTGGGTAACCCTCTCTGTTGCCTGTTGCCCGTTGCCTTTGCCGTGTGTATTTTTTGCAGAATAGCCAGTCCCTCGAATACGAGGATACCTCAGCCATGTTGACTCGATTAAAGGTCATGGTCCCTAATGATGCTGCCCTCGATACACTAACATGACCTCGACCCTCGGAAGTTGCCTATGAAAAAGGCTGAGGTATCTTCCGGTTGCCTACGAAAGGCTATTCTGAATCCTTCTCCTTAGACTACCTGCCTCTCTATGGCATGGGTCAGTCTTAGGACGAATGATAACGCGATGACCCTCCAATCTCCAAACGAAAGGCTTCCTGCCCTCTTATGGCAAGGATAGACCCTTTCATTCTGAAAGGCTAAAAAGAGACCTATCATCTGAGTTTAAGGTAATTGCCCCTAATTGCCTTGCCCTGCTCTATTTTCTATATTCTTTCTCAAAATTCTTCAAAAACTGGCTACGCTCATTTACGAGCTAAAGTCCATTTTTTTCCTCTCTCATCTACATTTTCTGAAAACGAGCAAGCAAAGCAATTAAGAGCCCATGGAAAACCATGGATGCAAAGGGTGCCTTACCCCTTCCCTTTGCATAAATTACCCCCCGAACTCAATCTCTTTTCAAAGAAGGTCTTTCTTGTTCTTTTATACCTTTCCTAATTGGATAAAATAAAAGTCGGTGGCGACTCTTGCTCACCGCAACATTTTGCTTGCGAAAATAATAAAGTCAGTTCACCGAGTTACACTTAGAATTGCTTTGCTTGTATTGATTTTGGTTATGGATAAAGTATTATTATTCTAAAAAAAAATACATGCTTTTGATGTAATTAACCTTAAATAAGTATGTGTTTTGAAAAACAATGTTCTATGATGATGATACTCACGTTGTTATGTAAAATTGATTTTGGATAAAAGTGAGTTAAAGGTAAAGTGGTTTATATTTGGAGAAATTCTTGCAAAAGTGAGTTGAACAATAAATTTCAGTATAAAAATTATGTTTGATCAAAAGCTATAAATCCTAGCTTCAAGTAGAATTAATTCTGAAAAACGTAATCAATTCTAGAATTTACAAGTAATCATTAATAGTAAGTTTAAAATAAAACAATATTAAAATTTAAAAGCTATATAGAAAAGTATACTTAATGTATAATATAAATAGATTTATTTTTAGAATTTTATTTTAATAAAATATTAAAATTCTTAAAAAGAAAATATTTTATTATTTTAAATTTATAAATATATTAATAATCTATAATATAAGAAAATTAATGGTTGTGGAAAAGTCAAAAATACTCTTATTTGATATTTTGCCACCACATTATAATTGTGGTTTTTTTGTCTTTGCACAATAAATTTCTTAATTTTATTATTAGAATAATACAACTCTTGTATTTTATCAAAATTGTCAAATTTCTCTCAATTCTCTATTTTTTTCTCTTTCATCACTTTCTCATTTCTTTCTTCCACAAAAAAAATCTATTATTGATATATATATTTTTATATACGAAAAATGGTATTTATGATCGAAATATGTTTTAGTAAAAAATGATATACGGGAAAAATTTATTCAAAAAATCTATTATTCATCTAAATATTTTTTATATACACAAATTTAATATTGATCTAAATATTTTTGTAAATGATACCTAAACAAAAATAATATTTGTATACGGAAAAAATATATTATTTACGAAAAATGGTATTTATAATCCAAATATTTTTTATTCAAAAATGATATACGGGAAAAAATCTACTATTGATCTAAATATTTTTATATACGAAATTTACTATTGATCTAAATATTTTTGTAAATGATACCTAAACAAAAATGAAGTCTTTACACAGGAAAAAAATTTATTATTGATCTAAATATTTTTATAGACGAAAAATGTTATTTACGATCCAAATATTTTTTATTCAAAAATGGAATAGGCCAAAAAATCTATTATTGATCTAAATATTTTTATATACGAAGATTTGATATTGATCCAAATAGTTTTGTAAATGAAACCTAAACAAAAATAATATTTGTATACGGAAAAAAATCTATTACTTACGAAAAATAGTATTTATGATCCAAATATTTTTATTCAAAACTGGTATACGGAAAAATATTTTACTATTGATCTAAATATTTTTATATACGAAATTTACTATTGATCCAAATATTTTTATAAATTTTACCTAAACAAAAATGAGGTCTGTATACAGGAAAAAAAATTTATTATTAATCTAAATATTTTTATATACGAGAAATAGTATTTATGATCAAATATTTTTTTATCCAAAAATGGTATACAGGAAAAAGTCTATTATTGATCTAAATATTTTTTATACGAAAATTTAATATTGATCCAAATATTTTTGTAAATGATACCTAAATAAAAATAATATTTATATTTTATTTACAAAAAATGTTATTTATGATCCAAACATTTTTTATTCAAAAATGGTATACGGGAAAAAATCTACTGTTGATGTAAATATTTTTATATATGAAATTTATTATTGATCCAAATATTTTTATAAATGATACCTAAACAAAAATGAAGTCTGTATACGGAAAAAAAATCTATTATTGATCTAAATATTTTTATATACGAGAAATGATATTTATGATCAAATATTTTTAATCCAAAAATGATATACAGGAAAAAATCTATTATTGATCTAAATATTTTAATATACGAAAATTTAATATTGATCCAAATATTTTTATAGATGACACCTAAACAAAATAAGTATTTATATACGGAAAAAAAATCTATTATTTACGAAAAATGGTATTTATGACCCAAATATTTTTTATTCAAAAATGGTATACGGGAAAAAAATATATTATTGATCTAAATATTTTTATATACAAAATTTACTATTGATCCAAATATTTTTGTAGACGATACCTAAACAAAAATGAAGTCTGTATACGGGAAAAAAAATTTATTATTGATCTAAATTTTTTTATATACGAGAAATGGTATTTATAATTAAATATTTTTAATCTAAAAATGGTATACGGAAAAAAATATGTTATTGATCTAAATATTTTTATATACGAAATAATCAATTATTTATCAATTTTTTTTCTTTTATAACATTTTTATTTAAAATAAATGATATATCTAAATTCGCGTAACCGAACAGAACCCGTGCGTATGCACGGATTTGTTACTTGTTATCATACAATAGAAAAAAGTAAAATAAGTATTTGACAAGTTCGCGAAGTGTCATTCTCACCTAACTTCTCATCTTTTGAGAGGTTACTATAAAAGGAAACTTTTCTTTTATATCATTTTATATATTTTAATTCATAAAATATAATACCTCTTTCTTTGTGATAAATATCACGTGAAGTAGCTGTAATCCATTTGTTGTATCTTCCCCATTCTATTAATTCTTCCATCCTATAAATAATTGTAAATCGAAATAGTTCATATTTCACATCTTCCTTATTATTTTTTTATTCGATTAACCATATCTGATTGTGTTTTGATTTTATTTTTCAATTTTTTTAGGTTGACGTCATGTGGTTGGTTGTCGACAAAGCGACGATTTTGGACGTAGTGGACGTAAGTGTTGTGCTGTGTATTGGTGCAGAGAAATCTTAGCATAGAATTGGAGGGATTAGAAAGCTGTTTCCAAAGGGAATATTTTGTTATGAAAGCATAGTTACGGAGGGAGTGGAAATCGTGGAAGAGCTATGTTGCTTTTTGTTTTAACCATCGATGGAGGGAGTGAATTTATGTGTTTGGATTTGGAGAAAAGGAGTCCTTTTGTGGTAGAGAGATATTATCCTTGAAAAAATCGTGAAAAAAATCGTGGAAAGTGGGATGAAGAAAGGAAGCGTGTTGAGTTTGGATGAGAAAGCAGAGAAATGATAGGAAAGGGTTGGGGGCCCTTTCTCTGTTGGTATGAGATTTTTAATCGAAACCATTTTGCATACCATGTTTAATTTTACTTCCCTTTCTTATCGAACCACCTCATAGAATATAAATAATAATTAATTTATTATTTATTAATATTGAAAAAATGTTAATATTGGAAAAATGTATCAAGATGTAATGTTAGTTAAAAAATATTTATTTAGCTGGAGTTGTTGATGTATTAATGATTCTACATTTTTATTTTGAAAATTGCTATTTGTTACGATAACAATTTCGTTGAAATTGTGCGAATAATATGGTTGTTGATTTGAATTTATATTTTGAGCCATAATTCAATCTAGCTTTTTAATATTGCTTCACCTTTATTCAAGCATAGTATTAATTTGTTGTGAAACTATTTTTATTTCTAGATTAATACAAAGTTTAGAAGATACTACTAATAAAAAATTATTATTTTATGAAGTACAAACCAATTCAACGTTTTTCTTTTACTTGATTGTATTAGTATTAAGCGGTGGTTGGGTGGTTTGTGACACGTAAAATAATAGATGGTTTGCATACTCAATAGTGATAAATTGCTCATTCGTAATTTTCATGCAAAAGTAAATTCGTATCATATAGCACCACTCTTTTATTTTAGATCTGTTTTTTTGTTAAGTTTCAACCATATCAATTTAAGACACAATTTTATTGAATTTTTTTTTATCGATTTATTTAGTCAGTTTGTTAATGAAATCTGTTTGTAGCATTGAATTTTAAAGAAAAATATTGTAATATATATATATATATATATATATTAATTTATGGTAATTTATTAAATTTTAAATTTATAGTAATATATTAATTATTTTGTACATGATTTTTAAAACTAATAATTTTCTATTAATATTAATCATTGTCATTTAATGCGTTAGATTTATAATTGAAATTTAAATTAAATGTTAAAGTGGATATTGAAACAAAATATATAATATAATATATATAGTACCATTTAATTCATCGATTAATATACCAATGACATATTTGAAATATTAATATTCTTTTATTTTACAATGTATATTTGGTTTTTGGTTGAATATACGTGTCATACCCCAAAATTTGCCCATACATTTTCTCCTATTCAAAATCAAGTCCATATGCAAAAGCTCATAGACACACTCTCCTATACAAAGGCTCTGAACTAGGGTTTGATTCTTTCAAAGGAAAATCACTGAATCAATGGCTTCCAAGCATCTCATATGGCTCAACATGTCTCACATTACCTCCATGACAAGTATCAAGACATATCTCAAAACTATAGTCATTCAAAGGTTCAGAAAGTCAACAGTCGACTGGTTAACCTAAAAAGGCAACTGTGGTCAAAGCAAAGTCAAAACTCCTGATTGTTTGTCAAGATCCTCATATTGAAGTATCATTCACCATTTGATCAAGGATTGATCATGGTTCATCAAGATAAAATCTCCAAATGGAAGAAATATTCCAAAGTGACTTTTAGAGGACATCTTGGGCTTTCAAAAAAGTCCTGGATCATCTCTATATGATAAAAATTGATCAAGTTATGGCTTGCGCAAGATGATCGATTTTCAAGAAAAGCACAAAACTCTAGTTGCACAATTTGTTGTTTTTAAACCAATGGGCCTAGTTATTGGACTTTAAAATCACTCATGGACTAATTCAAGGCTTCTAAATTCATTATTTTATTTTTATGACTTTTATTTATATTCATATGGATTTCTATTCATTTGAATATTAAATAAATCAATTTAAAAAATAAAATAAATAGATTAAGTCACAAATATAATTTTGAATCTTTCTTGAAGCTAAAATATTGGGCATTGAGAATAATGAGGCGCAAAAGAAAAAAACATTGAAAGAAGAAAGATTGGTTTAAGACAAAATTAAAAACTCTATATATTTCTTCCAAAATCAATTCCAATCTCTTGATTTGCAAAGATTTGATTCACCTTAACAAACCTAATTCAGACTTATATATATGCATAAGGATTTCTGATCAGAGGGGATGGTTTTGGCTGCAAGGAAACCCTATTGGAACTCAAGAAAAACCGTGTATGCAAGTGATCTAAAGGATAGAGTTCAAAGCGAATTCAGACAATTAAAAGCATCGAATAAGGGTCCTTGAATCATTCTGAAGCGATCCAGGTTATCACCCTTCGCCAACACGATCATAAGCGCTCTAGGGAATTCACGGTTTGCAAATTTCTAAACTCAGCTTCGATTTCATTGATTCATCGCATATAAATGCATTCTAATCACATATTACTGATTATCGAGTGTTTCTGAACTTTTCTGGGCGGTTAATTCATCGTTTGTGTGTTTATACCATGAACTGCCATTATCGAATGCTAGGGTTTGTTTTTTGGGGCTTCACGTTACAGGTGGAATTGAACCAAATTAAAGCCATGGACAAGTTCAGGGAGATGAATCGAGTTGAACTACGGTCCCCTTTTTAATTTTAGCGCACGTATGACCGTTTTAGCGATTGGCAGGTATAATAGATGTAGCTTTTTATAACTAACCAACGAACAGCGCTGTAAAAGATGGACATACAGGTTTGAGGTTAGGGACGACGGCGTGTCACTACGCTGTTGGTCTTTTCAATAAACGCGCGCTTTTTCATACATTCTCCGTTACTTTAATATTTTTTAATTTCGCTTCCATAGCATAGCATGATTATGTGCGTGGACTGTTGGCAAAACGTTTCGCTAGTGATCAAGAAGGCGTGTGTTCGAGCCCCCGTCCCTTCAAATTTTTTGGCAAAACAACAAATTGCAGGATCGTGTACATGCAGTCTGGAGTGATCCACCACGTGCTCTCAATCTCAACCGTCAGATCACGCTGGTTCCAGATCTAACACTTCTGGGTGCGCGTCCTCACCATGAACCACACGCCTATACCACACAGGATTTCCAGCTAAGTTTTTTTATTTATTTATTTCACTTTGTCTTAATTATTTATTTTTTATCATATATATTTTTGCATAAATGTTTTATAAAACCCTTTAAAAACATGGTTTTCTTTAAAAAACTTTTTTTTATAAAACATAATTAAATAAAACATTTATATACTTTATTATTAGTAATTTGACCTTTTTTAAAAAAATTAATTTAATTTGTTTAAATTATGTGTTCAATTTTAATTAATATTTATTAATTGACAATAGGTTTATATATTTAACTGAAACCTTTATTTTCACCGATTCAATTAATTAGGTTAAAAACCAATAATTAATTTGATTTTTATTTATTCTATTAATTATGGCTAACTTGTGCCCGAATCAGAGTTTACGAGAATTAACCCTACACTGAAAATATTGTTCTTTCTGTGTCCTTTTCAGGGTTGCTTCTCAAATACATTCCGACTACGCGCCACATCAAGCCATAAGCTAAGTCCTGATCTCTTTCTCACTTAAATTTTCTTTTACCTTTTATTTATTTTTTTTAGGGTATGATTCTCGTTGTCAATGGAACCCTTCTACACTTACTTCCTCTTATTTCTCTATTCAATTATCAGATGGTCAGAGTCAATGCTTCAAGCTACCTCCAATTCTCAACCTTCATCAATCGAAGCTAAGTTTCTTTTACCCTTTTTCTGTATTGTTATGTTTTTAGGGTTAACCCTAGTTGCCTCTGAACAAATAATACACTCACTCTCTTCTGTTTATTCTTTCCTTTTCAAATTTTCTGGGTTTGTTGACCGCCAAGGCTACGAGTGTTGGTAACCCTAAACCCTAACCTTAATATTTTATGCTTTATTATTACTTATGTCAAACCCTATTAAGGGATCCGCTGGTTACAATTTCCCTCCCCCGTATTTGTTGATTATATTGTTTAAATTGCGTGGTTAGTAATTTAGGGAGTGCAATCTTGAACTGAATTAGAGCCATTTAATTACAAGATAATATATTTCGAATTGAATCACATGATTGGTGCACACACGCACACTTTTGGGTAACCCTCTCTGTTGCCTGTTGCCTGTTGCCTTGTTGCCTTCTATTTTGTGCAGAATAGCCAGTCCCTCGAATACGAGGATACCTCAGCCATGTTGCCTCGATAAAAAGGTCACGACCCTAATGATGCTGCCTTCGATACACAAATGACCTCGACCCTCGGATGTTGCCTACGGAAAAGGCTGAGGTATCTTCTGGCTGCCTACGAAATGGCTTATTCTGATCCTTGCCTTAGACTACCTGCCCTTCTATGGCATGGGACAGTCTTATGGCAAAAGGATGCTTCGATGACCCTTCAACCTCCAAACGAAAGGCTTCCTGCCTTCTTATGGCAAGGATAGATCCTTTCATTCTGAAAGGCTAAAAAGAGACCTATCATCTGAGTTTAAGGTAATTGCCCCTAATTGCCTTGCAATGCTCAAACCTTTTTATTATATTCTTTCTCACAATTTTTCAAAAGGGCAACGCTTATTCACGAGCTAAAGTCCATATCTCTTTCATCTACATTTTCTAAACAAACGAGCAAGCAAAGCAATTAAGAGCCCATGGAAAACCATGGATGCAAAGGGTGCCTTACACCTTCCCTTTGCATAAATTACCCCCCGAACTCAGTTTTCTTAAAAGGTTTTTTTCTGTTTCTTTTTGCCTTTCTGAATTTGTTTGGATAAAATAAAAGTCGGTGGCGACTCTTGCTTACCGCGACATTTTCAATAATAAAAGTCAGTTCACCGTATTACAGAACTGGCGACTCTGCTGGGGATAAATTTCGATAAAAGAGGGGTTACCTTAAAAGTTTAGGAATCACTTAATTGTTTTCTATTGTTTGCTTTGTTTGTTTTATTTTTCAGGGGCGTTTTGGGAATTAACTGATGGACGAATCCTATTCCCGGATTCAAGAACACTTAAGATTAGGAGTGGCATAGTCATGGCGACCTCTTTCACATATGTGGGAGATGAGTCAATATGAAGTTCACACTTGAGTTAGGACTCCATAGCATATGCACACCTTTCTCAAATGAGGGAGGTCTATGTATGTGTCTGTGGGTGCGCCGGAGCTCAAGGACCTTTAGTTACCCTTAACCCATCCTGGCCTTTAGGAACGTAGTGGGGGGACTACTCTTGACAAATGTTAAGAACTAGTCGCTACCCGATGCTACAATTCAGATAGGTTCTTTCTCAAAGTATCATTGCATGGTGCGAATGCATCATGTCCGAGGGTGCTTTAGAAGGGCTGACAATTCTGGATAACTTGTAGAACCCGTTGCTAAAATCTCCTTATCCATAGAAATACCCTTGGGAAGGACACCTGATCAGACTCCATGCAAACCATAAGCCAAAAAAATTGTGTGACTTGTGTGACTTGCGTGACTTGTGTGACTTGTTTGCGTTTGCTACTAACCTTCACTTCTTTGCAGGTTTTGTTGAAAGGATTTGTTTGTCCTTATCATCTCACACTGAGTCTAACGAGCTGCATTCGCATAACATACTAACATTTGTTTCCTTGCAGGTTTTGTTAAAGGACTTTTTTGCCCTTCCTATCCCACGTTGTGCTTAATATATTGCACTCGCATGACATCATAAGCATAACACGATTTAACTAACCCTTTCAAGGATCTTAGAGATTTAGGGCGCGCAATTTCAGGGACTATTATCAAGGACTGAATCCTCATCTAAGGGGCAAGAGGATTTATTTTCCTCTGGCCACGTACCTTCCAATTCAAAGACTCAGTACCTATCAAGGGGCAAGAGGATTTATTTTCCTCTAGCCGTGTACTTTCAAATTCAGAAGTATCCCCGAATCAGAGGCTATGACCCACTGGATATGGTGAGCTTGATTCCCATAGAAGAACACCCAAGAATCGGAATTTTTCAAACAAAGATGCTACCAAGTCATTTCTAATGTTTCTAACTAAATTCCGCAAAGATCCTTGAAAACATTACATTTGCATTCATCACATTGCATAACAGGTTTCCGCAATAAGTTTCCCATTCTCTCTCGCTGTTTATTTCAGCACAACTGAAATCTCGAGCAATCATTCAAAAAATCTTCAGGCTCGGAATACCCGATCCCAGACTTTGATTCTGAACTCACCCAAGGGGCAAGAAGAATTGAAGGCACTCCTATTCTTGGGGTACAATTACAATGCGAGATGCACTTATTATTCGAACAATCCTGGTTATGGTGTAAAGGATGGTAGACCATTGAAGCATGCGATTAAAGATTTAATCATGACACTCAAATCAGAAAAGACCACGATAATGGAATCACGACAACAAAGTCACGACAACTGAGTCACGATAATAGAATCACGACAAGTGAGTCACGATAATGGAATCACGACAACGAAGTCACGACAACTGAGTCACGATAATGGAATCATGACAACTGAGTCACGATAATGGAATCACGACAACAAAGTCACGACAACTGAGTCACGATGATGGAATCACGACAACAAAGTCACGACAACTGAATCACGACAACTGAGTCACAACAATCAATTCACTCATATGATCCAGACGCTCAGGGCAATCGAACCAACAAATTCTAACACCTACATTCCTAACTATAAACCCAATGCGAGGTGCGCGTACCATTCCAACATTCCTAGTCATTTCACAAACAATTGCTGGACATTGAAGAATAAGATTCAAGATCTGATCAATAACGGAGAAATCAAATCCAACCCTCCTGAAACCCCTGTGGTGATCACTGCTCCTATGCCTAGTCATGACATGATTGATTGACGTCTAGACGGAAGAACTTTTGGAGCATTAGATCTACTTTCATTTGCAAGTTTCTTTTCTGTTTGTTTAAACATTTGAATCATGATAGACATTATCTGTTTTAATAATCATCATCAGTGCATTGCATATGTTTGTCTTGAATAAATTATTTCGTTATCACTCATTTAAATTATGTCTTTACTTTGCATATGTTTTTGTGATACTCAACTCCTGCTAAGTTGTAAGCCTTTTAAGGGAGGATGACGAAAAATGATACCGCAACCTCATACAGTATGCTTTTGAGCGGACTATGCTGACGATGTACAGGCATTGTTTCAATTCCTAAACAGTGGAGATATAAGGATGTTAATCCCTCGTCAACCCCTTTGAGCCTAAGTTGTAGGAGTTTTCTTTCTTGAATAATTCAAAACCCTTGATCATAACCTGGGGCAGGGTAGTTCTCAGTTAATTCGGCTGTGCATTCTATTTTAAGAGAATCATTCAGTACACCTTTCAACAAAGGTTTCAATCACAAGCGATCATCCGCACACATCAAAGAAGTGTTGGAGACATCAATCAAAAGCCAACGATGGTTCATCAATCATTAAGCAAGGCAGTCAGTATCTTTCAAAAAGAAAAAAATGAAAAAAACATATATACAAAGAAAAGCCTGCTAAGTCAAGAATCAAAAAGATGACTTAGGCAAAAACCAAGGCATCCCGCTGACTGTAAACTCAAAATAGACAGTCCAGGCAAAAGTTAGGGATATCAAAAATATGAAGAAAAAAAAAGAGAAGTCAATAAATTCCTGAACAACACAATGTTGTAACTACCAAAAGGAAGAAGTGGCTGCCATCTCAAAAGTTTTCTTCGCTTGTGAACCATCATCATTATCAAAGGTGCAAATCCAAAAGTCTCCTAGAAACTGAATGCATAAGTTGAATTAACTGAGCTTAGGATTGAAGATCATCACGAAGAGGGGTGGGTACAATCAAATTTTGAGCCTTTATCCTTTGTTTCTTAAACCGTGAACCAAGCCACGTTACAACCCTTGAAAGTCCTAACTGAAGCATGGTTAGTTCGAAAGCATACTGTCACAACAAAGGTATCCCGACTCCTTAAGGTTTACTACAAATGTTAAGTTGATATCCTGTTTTTACAAACATCACGTTGTTACAAATATCATGTTTTTTTACGAACATCACACTTTTACATCTCTTGTCTTAATGCTTTTTCAAAAACTCAAGACAGACGTATGCATTGCATCTCATGAATTCATTATTAAACATATTCTGCTACATAATTTCAAATGTTAGCATCAGAAAGAACTTGCACATGGTATAACTAATGACTGGAAGTCATCCCGATAGACAAGATTACTCCGAGAAGCAACGTCTCCTACGTATACAAGGGGAATGGTACGTTCGCTCAATCAATCAGGGGCAATCAAGTCAAGATTCGAAGAATCTCTCAAATGCCAAAAAGTCAAGCTTCCGAGAATCTCTCAAGGATGCCAAAAATAATCAGGGGCATGCATCCAAGTAAATCTGAATCTATTTCCAATCAACATGGGGCATTGTCATGGGCCTATGATTACGAGGGGCATGACGCCCATAGTGTACATCTCATAAAGCCCTCGCGAGGCGAATCTTTCCAAAGTTCCTACTAACTGGGGCAAATCTATACAAGTCCAGTTTGACATTTTAAGTGACGTGTCCTAAATCGAGTAGTAGTTACTATAATACTGGGGGCAACTTTCACCCATGTCTCCCCACAAAGCCGGGTTCACAAGATCATATCCCCACAGAGTAATCATTAAGAAGATATCTTCAAACGCTCTCGATAAAGACATGGCTGCCCAACAGAGGTTACATCTTCAACACTGTCGCTCTCCTCCAACATGATTTATCAATATCTTTATCACCAATCAGGGAACATCAAGTCACTGATCATCTCCAAGCAGAAATCATGAATTCCCAGCTGAGCATCTTCAAGACAAGATCAGACAGTACAATTACAAGGACATAAAAATCTACTTTCTTAATCAAAGACAACATAAATCATATTCACATATCATATGTCATAAACATGTTCATACACTGCATACATTACCTCATAATGAACTCATACATAACATGCAAAAGCTCTCATTTATTTTGAGGGATTCATTACATAACCCATGCATCATGACATTGCATAAAGATTAACCTTACCTTTTTCAGAATACAGGTACCGACCAAATGAACGAAATCTCCAACTTTCCAAGATCTAATTCAGCTACTACGAATGGTACTGACACGATCAACGCTCGAAGATCTAATTCATTTACCACGAACGGTAATGACACGATCACTTTCAAAGTCTAATTCAGCTACTACGAACAGTACTGACACGACAAAAGATCTAATTCGGTTACTACGAACGGTACTGACACGGTCAACTCTCAGAGATCTAATTCTATCATCACGAACGGTGTAGACACGGTCACTGACCTTCTCAGTCTAATTCAGCTACTACGAACGGTACTGACACGACAGAAGATCTAATTCAGATACTACGAACGGTACTGACACGATCAAATTTCAGAGGTCTAATTCAGTCACTACGAACGGTGCTGACACGACAAGAGAATCTAATTCTATCATCACGAACGATGAAGACACGATTATCTCCTCAGATCTAATTCTATCATCACGAACGATGAAGACACGATCATCTTTCCAAGATCTAATTCAAGTATCACGAACGATACTGACACGATCAATTCCCAAGGATCTAATTCATCTACCACGAACGGTAATGACACGATCAACGCGCAAACAACATCTTCTCAAAATTCAACTACCAGATGGCATCCACAAGCCCATCTCCGACAAAAGTCCCTACTTCAAATAGGGCAAATTTCTTGGTATTCTTATGTTCAATCATCTTCCACCTTCAGATGCCGACTGGCGCGCAAACCACTCTACATCTTCAGGTTTAAGATAATTGAACAGGGGCAGCTGTCATACCCCAAAATTTGCCCATACATTTTCTCCTATTCAAAATCAAGTCCATATGCAAAAGCTCATAGACACACTCTCCTATACAAAGGCTTTGAACTAGGGTTTGATTCTTTCAAAGGAAAATCACTGAATCAATGGCTTCCAAGCATCTCATATGGCTCAACATGTCTCACATTACCTCCATGACAAGTATCAAGACATATCTCAAAACTATAGTCATTCAAAGGTTCAGAAAGTCAACAGTCGACTGGTTAACCTAAAAAGGCAACTGTGGTCAAAGCAAATTCAAAACTCCTGATTGTTTGTCAAGATCCTCATATTGAAGTATCATTCACCATTTGATCAAGGATTGATCATGGTTCATCAAGATAAAATCTCCAAATGGAAGAAATATTCCAAAGTGACTTTTAGAGGACATCTTGGGCTTTCAAAAAAGTCCTGGATCATCTCTATATGATAAAAATTGATCAAGTTATGGCTTGCGCAAGATGATCGATTTTCAAGAAAAGCACAAAACTCTAGTTGCACAATTTGTTGTTTTTAAACCAATGGGCCTAGTTATTGGACTTTAAAATCACTCATGGACTAATTCAAGGCTTCTAAATTCATTATTTTATTTTTATGACTTTTATTTATATTCATATGGATTTCTATTCATTTGAATATTAAATAAATCAATTTAAAAAATAAAATAAATAGATTAAGTCACAAATATAATTTTGAATCTTTCTTGAAGCTAAAATATTGGGCATTGAGAATAATGAGGCGCAAAAGAAAAAAACATTGAAAGAAGAAAGATTGGTTTAAGACAAAATTAAAAACTCTATATATTTCTTCCAAAATCAATTCCAATCTCTTGATTTGCAAAGATTTGATTCACCTTAACAAACCTAATTCAGACTTATATATATGCATAAGGATTTCTGATCAGAGGGGATGGTTTTGGCTGCAAGGAAACCCTATTGGAACTCAAGAAAAACCGTGTATGCAAGTGATCTAAAGGATAGAGTTCAAAGCGAATTCAGACAATTAAAAGCATCGAATAAGGGTCCTTGAATCATTCTGAAGCGATCCAGGTTATCACCCTTCGCCAACACGATCATAAGCGCTCTAGGGAATTCACGGTTTGCAAATTTCTAAACTCAGCTTCGATTTCATTGATTCATCGCATATAAATGCATTCTAATCACATATTACTGATTATCGAGTGTTTCTGAACTTTTCTGGGCGGTTAATTCATCGTTTGTGTGTTTATACCATGAACTGCCATTATCGAATGCTAGGGTTTGTTTTTTGGGGCTTCACGTTACAGGTGGAATTGAACCAAATTAAAGCCATGGACAAGTTCAGGGAGATGAATCGAGTTGAACTACGGTCCCCTTTTAATTTTAGCGCACGTATGACCGTTTTAGCGATTGGCAGGTATAATAGATGTAGCTTTTTATAACTAACCAACGAACAGCGCTGTAAAAGATGGACATACAGGTTTGAGGTTAGGGACGACGGCGTGTCACTACGCTGTTGGTCTTTTCAATAAACGCGCGCTTTTTCATACATTCTCCGTTACTTTAATATTTTTTAATTTCGCTTCCATAGCATAGCATGATTATGTGCGTGGACTGTTGGCAAAACGTTTCGCTAGTGATCAAGAAGGCGTGTGTTCGAGCCCCCGTCCCTTCAATTTTTTTGGCAAAACAACAAATTGCAGGATCGTGTACATGCAGTCTGGAGTGATCCACCACGTGCTCTCAATCTCAACCGTCAGATCACGCTGGTTCCAGATCTAACACTTCTGGGTGCGCGTCCTCACCATGAACCACACGCCTATACCACACAGGATTTCCAGCTAAGTTTTTTTATTTATTTATTTCACTTTGTCTTAATTATTTATTTTTTATCATATATATTTTTGCATAAATGTTTTATAAAACCCTTTAAAAACATGGTTTTCTTTAAAAAACTTTTTTTTATAAAACATAATTAAATAAAACATTTATATACTTTATTATTAGTAATTTGACCTTTTTTAAAAAAATTAATTTAATTTGTTTAAATTATGTGTTCAATTTTAATTAATATTTATTAATTGACAATAGGTTTATATATTTAACTGAAACCTTTATTTTCACCGATTCAATTAATTAGGTTAAAAACCAATAATTAATTTGATTTTTATTTATTCTATTAATTATGGCTAACTTGTGCCCGAATCAGAGTTTACGAGAATTAACCCTACACTGAAAATATTGTTCTTTCTGTGTCCTTTTCAGGGTTGCTTCTCAAATACATTCCGACTACGCGCCACATCAAGCCATAAGCTAAGTCCTGATCTCTTTCTCACTTAAATTTTCTTTTACCTTTTATTTATTTTTTTTAGGGTATGATTCTCGTTGTCAATGGAACCCTTCTACACTTACTTCCTCTTATTTCTCTATTCAATTATCAGATGGTCAGAGTCAATGCTTCAAGCTACCTCCAATTCTCAACCTTCATCAATCGAAGCTAAGTTTCTTTTACCCTTTTTCTGTATTGTTATGTTTTTAGGGTTAACCCTAGTTGCCTCTGAACAAATAATACACTCACTCTCTTCTGTTTATTCTTTCCTTTTCAAATTTTCTGGGTTTGTTGACCGCCAAGGCTACGAGTGTTGGTAACCCTAAACCCTAACCTTAATATTTTATGCTTTATTATTACTTATGTCAAACCCTATTAAGGGATCCGCTGGTTACAATTTCCCTCCCCCGTATTTGTTGATTATATTGTTTAAATTGCGTGGTTAGTAATTTAGGGAGTGCAATCTTGAACTGAATTAGAGCCATTTAATTACAAGATAATATATTTCGAATTGAATCACATGATTGGTGCACACACGCACACTTTTGGGTAACCCTCTCTGTTGCCTGTTGCCTGTTGCCTTGTTGCCTTCTATTTTGTGCAGAATAGCCAGTCCCTCGAATACGAGGATACCTCAGCCATGTTGCCTCGATAAAAAGGTCACGACCCTAATGATGCTGCCTTCGATACACAAATGACCTCGACCCTCGGATGTTGCCTACGGAAAAGGCTGAGGTATCTTCTGGCTGCCTACGAAATGGCTTATTCTGATCCTTGCCTTAGACTACCTGCCCTTCTATGGCATGGGACAGTCTTATGGCAAAAGGATGCTTCGATGACCCTTCAACCTCCAAACGAAAGGCTTCCTGCCTTCTTATGGCAAGGATAGATCCTTTCATTCTGAAAGGCTAAAAAGAGACCTATCATCTGAGTTTAAGGTAATTGCCCCTAATTGCCTTGCAATGCTCAAACCTTTTTATTATATTCTTTCTCACAATTTTTCAAAAGGGCAACGCTTATTCACGAGCTAAAGTCCATATCTCTTTCATCTACATTTTCTAAACAAACGAGCAAGCAAAGCAATTAAGAGCCCATGGAAAACCATGGATGCAAAGGGTGCCTTACACCTTCCCTTTGCATAAATTACCCCCCGAACTCAGTTTTCTTAAAAGGTTTTTTTCTGTTTCTTTTTGCCTTTCTGAATTTGTTTGGATAAAATAAAAGTCGGTGGCGACTCTTGCTTACCGCGACATTTTCAATAATAAAAGTCAGTTCACCGTATTACAATACGGTTTATCATCTTTATTTTATTTAGTTTGTGTTTAATTTGTGTGTTTCTAAATAATGTGTGCTGCTATTATGATTTTTATTTTGCTCTTCCTAATCTTTCATCTATACAAGTATAATGAATAATATAAAATTTATTTAATTTATTAAATCAAATTATTTTAAAATAATCAAGATAATGTAAACTTAAATGCTTTAAAATGATAATAATAATAATAAATTATTTATTAAATAATTTTTTTATCAATTTACTTTACCTAGCACAAGTAAATATTATATTAAAAACAAAGATTCGTAATATTTTTTTATAAATAATATTTGTAAACAAAAATATTTATTAATTATAATAGGAAATTACTTTAATGGCTAATGTACTCTCATAATGTGTATTTTTTGTTTTGTTTTAGTGAATGAAATAATATAATTTTATCCATAAATTAGCTATTATTATATATTATTATTATATATTAATATTATTATTATTATTATGATATATTAATAAAATATAATAAAAAAATCAAACTTAAAGGGAAGAGATTTAAAAAATAACATGGAGATTCTATGGTGTGTGGATCCTCTAAAATGGTATAACAAAAAACGTAAGAATGGAAAAATGTAAATGTATAATATTATACTAAGATTATTATAATATTTGTTTTAACAAAAAACGTAAGAATGTATATAAATCAAAACTTTCTTATGTAAAAAAACAATTTTGTTATTCTTTTTATTTAATTTATTTTATTATGTATTAAATATTTATAAAAAAAGATGGAAAAATGTAAATGTATAATATATGATTTTTATATTTATATGATATTTTTATTAATGTAAATTCATACTACACGATTCAAGGCCATGAGTATATCCTTAATCCTTATATAGTTATCTTAAATTTCATTTTAGTCATTCTTATCGGAATCAATCATACTATCTCATAAATTTAAATCTGTACGAGACACGAGTATACACACTTATATATATATATATATATATATATATATATATATATATATATATATATATATATATATATATATATATATATATATATATATATATATATATTTACACACTAGTACTTAGACCTGTGCGAGACACGGGTTAAATATTTTCTAAGTAAAAAAGTATTTTAAAACACTTATGATTTACAAATTTTACTTATAGTAAAATTACTAATGTATAGATAAAATATTATTGTTATTAATAGTATACATAAAAAAGTTTATTTAACTAAATTTTTTGTAAATTATAAAATAATTTAGGCATTTCTAATTTATTAATCAAAAGACCAAAAGGGGAAAGGGGCGCTCAGAGTTCTAAAAAGTTTGATTATTATTTTATGAACAAAACTAGCAGAAGACTCGTGCGTCCCCACGGGTAATTCAATTCTTAATATGAATAATGTTTTACAAACGAATAAAAAGAAGTTTAAAAATTCGAATATAGATGTAACGGAGCTATATATAGTAGTTATTTTAAAAAAAGAAGTTGGAAATGCAATAGACAAAAGGGTATTATGGTGTAGCGGCCCGTGAAAGTAGTGAATTTCAGTGATAAAATTCACATAAGAAATGTATTATGGTGATAGTGACCTGTAAAAATAGTGAGTTTCAGTGATAAAATTCACATAAGAAAGATATTATGGTGATAGTGACCCGTAAAAATAGTGAGTTTCAGTAATGATATTCAGAATCTTAAATCGACTTGGTTGTTACTGATATATAATTGTTATTATAAAATCACTAATAATTGTAAATATTTAAATATAAAATGTAGCCAATCACCAAGTGATAAATTCAATATGTCTAATAACTATTAATATTTATAAATATAATTAAAAACTATAAATATTTTGTTGATTAAAATAAAAAAGATATTGTAGTGATAGTGACCCGTAAAAATAGTGAATTCGAGTCTAAAAATTCATAGGAGTTGTTAAAACTTACAAATATCACTCTCATACAAATTTATTACCATAAAAATTGTATTTAAGTTTAAATATAAATTTGATATAAAACATTTAATTAAAAAATAAACGATCATATAAACTCAATTGCAATAAATAATTATAATAAAATATGCAAAAAAAAAAAAAAGAATTGGTGGGATTAGGAAAAAAAAGTTAAATTTTAACATCTGAAAATTAAAAATTTTTCATCAAAAATAAAAACATTTGTTAATTAAAATAAAAAACATATTATATTGATAATGACTTTGAGGAGAAGACAATTTTCACTATTAATCTTTATGTTGTTTAAGTGGGATATTTAGATCATGAACTAAATGATTAATGGCTATTTAAAACTATTATTATTGATTTATTATAAAAATCATCATGAATTTTTTATGCGTCTGTTTAGATTATGGTTATGAACATTGAAAAATGATAGCCCAAATGCTTATAGTCATACACTGTTAAATATATATGTAACAGTGCATTGTTAAATCACTAACATTTTAAAAG
This sequence comes from Vicia villosa, assembly GCF_029867415.1. NCBI lineage: Eukaryota > Viridiplantae > Streptophyta > Magnoliopsida > Fabales > Fabaceae > Vicia > Vicia villosa. The sequence goes on along the minus strand of NC_081186.1, from coordinate 69,540,451 downwards.
AGAAGAAAGAAAGAGATTGAAGAAAAAAACTTTATAAATTTTTTGTAAAATAATTCAATGTATTTTCTGTCAACTGGTTGTCTAATATGATTTGAAACATCATTGTTATACCCAACTGCATTTTTTATTGATTTGTGAACTTATCTCTCTTTTTAGTATTTCTAAATAAAATAATATCAAAAGAATATGCAATGCAACATCCAACTTTATTTTACATTATGATATTCAAATTCACAACAAAGATAATTATTTGAGTTTGTAATAATTATATCTACAAAGGAACATTAGAAGGGTAATTTTTGGGATGCCTCTCAATGGTTTGTCTAAGTTCTCTTTCTTGCTCTTCAAGGTTTTTTTATGAAAGTTGGTCATAGACATCAGTCCTCAAGTGGAGGTTTTTGTGCTTTCTAAATAAAAAACATCCATCCATATCTTGTTTTGGTTAACCTTTCTAGGATTTGAATGAAATCATTGAACACCAACTGGTTAAACTTTCCTGCAGTATATTCATTAATATACCAGTTAAGAATTTATGAAATTGTACATGATAAAAAGCTTCTACTTTCTTGTATTCCCTATAAAAGTCCAAAAAACAAACATTGGATTATTAGACAAAAATAGTTTGAAAAACCATGACTCTAAATGATGCTTCATTGACAAATTGGCTACGGCGCAAAATCAATACATAACTACTAAATCCTATATTACGATGAATTCCAAACCCCAAATTAAACTGCATCACCATATAGAAATACTATATTCGGTTCAAAACATAAATAAGATAAGCTACATCATTATTCCTGCATAAGGTAACATATTTGTCGCTTCTTTGCAATATTCGGACCTCTGCACGTTATCACTTAAGAAAGCTAAGTGGTAAAGATGCAACAACAGAGTCACATAAGTGGCTCTTGCGTTTCACACCGGTAATCATCTCACAAATGAACATAGTACAAATGGTCTTGGAATAAACTCAAACACCTGCACAAATTGCTCCAGAAAAACATAATCATGTTGTTTCAGCTTAAGGTTGCAAATGAACTTTGATGTGCATGCCAAACATTTATATTAAGTAAATTATGCATATTGTTTCTTAGATACTCGAAGTTAGGGTATCTTTGTGGTGGTTGCAAAACTATGTCATGAACTTGAATTTTAGACTAACAAATGTATACATACAACACAGAGACAGAGAGAAAATGAAATAGTGAGAGGGACCTGTTGACCAAGATGAGCAACAAAACTTTATCTCTTCAATATGCTTCACATCAAGTCCAATAAACCAGGATCCAACACTCGCGTCATCATGGGCATAGGTACGACGAATGGATTTAAAAACTGAACAGAGTCAAGACTGATGCAGAAACTATTGCAAACAAAATTTGGTGTAGTAAAGAGTGGATCTGACCTGTTTATTGATATAAATTTAGCCAAAGCTTGTGATATAAACATACATCTCTCTTGATGCATGACGAAAGCATCTGTTACCCAAGAGATTTAATTATCCTCAATAGCCCATGGTATAATTATACAATGAAAAACTTTAACTCAAAAAGTCATTACACAGAAATAAACTTAACTTTTGAAGTAGCAAAAATTATTTGAAACTGGAATCACAAGAACCAGAAGAGCTGAAAATTTTCATTATAAAGAAATCAAAATTACTTTAAAATGTAATCAAGAAGACAAAAAAGTCAGTTCCCACAAAAATTGCCTTAAAATGTAATCAAAATTACCAGATCTATATCTTTTTATTCGCTAAAACTCAAAGTCTTAACCCACAAACATAGATCCATCTTCTTTTTCACATGATTTTCCGCTGAACTGAAATCATGAAGACAAAAAAAGCCATTAGGAACAAATCGATCTCAGATAAAAAGTGAAGGTTGGATCTGGAATAACAAATGATTATGTTGGTCTTCTAAAGCGTAAACTTGACATGTAACCTTCAAGAGGAAGAAGAAATCAAATTTAGAGAAGAATCAAAATGAAAATGGGTATAGTTCTATAAATGAAAGGATGAAAGTAAAGGATGCACTTACAAGAAATGGAGAAGAATCAAAGTTGTAGTTGAAGCTTCAAATGAGAACTTGATCTTTACAGGGGAGGGAGTGAAGGGTGAGGATTGTAATGCAAGAGGAGAGAGGGAGAAATACTAATAGCCTGCAAAACTATGGTGTGTAGTGAGAGAGATAACGTTTACCCGGTTAAAGACATGAATCCAAAGCATTGAAAAATTGAACCAAACCGGGTAATTCAAATTTTGAAATTTGAATAAAATGAGATGTTGAAGAATGAACGTAAAAGGTCAAAAGAGAGGGAAATATTGAATGTAAGGTGCAATATTTGTCTACCGTGTAAAAGGATTACTCATTTTCAGTATTATCCAATGGATTAAAAGGCTTAATGAATAGACAAAAGAAAAAAAACAATGACAAATTTGAGAATGGGTGTGCCACTTAGAATAATGGAGAGATATGATTGGTCTATTAGAAGTTTGATTTAGCAAATTACCAAAATGAGCATATTTTAGTGCAATTTTAAAAAAAAGCAAAAGGGGAATTAAGGGTGTTAATAGGTATATTATAATCTTAGTTAGGTAGTTGATACCAAATCCAAAGCTATTATGGTTTATGTATTAATCAATAATTAAAATTTATTAACAAAATTAAATTAAATGAATAACAAATAAATAAAGTTTGACCGGGTCCGATCGAAGAAAGTGTGATATCTTACCGAAAACTGAAGGTCAGAAATTTGGCTAGCCATGGATTCATAAACTTAAATACTAAGCTTATATCTTATCCCTTACTTTAATATGAAAAACGTTACTAAAATTCAGATAATGTTTTCACATTGGCAGAGCAATGTGTCATACCCCAAAATTTACCCGATATGATTCTCATTTCAATTTATTAAGGGAGTTAAAAATTAGGAGCCATAGGGTTTGATATATCTATTATCAAACTCGCTCTCCTATAAAACTCCTGTATAGATTGGCTTAAAATAAAAAAAAAGGTGTAAATAGCAAAAATCTCTCTAAATCCAATTGGCACTTGGTCTTTTCTTTTTGCTTCTTAAGAAAAAGAAAATAGAGGGGTGTGTTTTAGGACATTTTGGGGCCCAATAGGCCCATTTTTCTTATCACAATTTAACCACTTATATTATTATTAATCATAAACTTATTAATATCATTAATCCCCAAATATTAGTTTTAAAATTAATATTGGGTTTATTAAAATTAATCAGGTTTATTATTAATATTAATATAATTACTTGATACTAATTATTGTTATCAGAATATTATTATTTAGTTTATTTTATGATCAATTGATTAATTAAATAAATTAGGTAAATCAATTGATTTGTGGTGGTTTTTTGTCGTTTTAGCATGTTTGAACCCTAAGGCAATACAAAAAAAAAAGCTGGACACAGAACCGGGTCAAGCCCAATAAGCATTGGGTCAATGGGCGGGTCAAACCGACCCAACCCTGTTCATCTTCCTCTTCACGCAAACCCCAGCCTTCCCCCAAGCTAGCAGCGGCGACAGCTTCTTTCCACCGTTTCCACCACTAACCCTAATCTGCAAGTGCAATCCAAATCCGCCCAGGCCCATAGTGAAGCAAATCAAAACATAAATCAAATCTTGTGAACAATTGAATTAACAGAATCAAATCAAAACGCAAATCAAATCAAATCTAATACAATCTTTCCTAAAACTAAATCTAACCCTAGGCTATAAAAGAAAAAGGAGAAATCAGATGAAGGGGTCGACGAAAATTTTCTGGAAAGAGACTTTGAAGCCGCCGCGAGCACAAACCCTGAACCCTTGAATCTTCAATCGTACCTACAAACAGAAAAGAAAGAGAGGGATTAGGAGCAAATCGGAGCTAACATGATCCAGAGATCAAGATAAAAGGTACCAATTTGAATTTAGCTTAGGGTTCGGTTGATTGAATACATGTGAATTTTCGTTTGATTGTTGTTGTTTTTTCTGGAAAATCGTTGAAGAGGGTTAGGGTTCATATAGTTTAGGGTTAGGGTTCATGCTATTGGGGATTCTGGGTTTGAAAACGATGAATGTTTGAAGGTTCCGGTTGAGTTTCAACCGGAAACCTGGGTTTAGTGGTGGTTTAAGGTGGGAGCGAAGGCGGTTCAGGGCGGTTTCTGGGGTGGGATAGGGTGTTGCTTGGGTTTTGTTTGAATGAGAAAATGAGAGAGTTTAGAGAGAGAGAGAGAAGAGGGAAGAGAGAGAAAGAGAACAGAAAAATGAAAGGGTTTCGTGTGAAGCCATTACCTTACCCCTATCCCTGGCTGTCAGATCTGCGCCATTTGGCCTATCATGGCCACTTGGCAGCGTCATGGAACACGATTCCATGTTGCTTCCTAACTATGCACTCTCTTTGATCAAACACATGCAGTCCCTTGGATCAAAACTAAACGATCAAGATTGTTTAGGGCACACCATAACGTGTACACAACACCACACGCAAGCCAAGCGGATCCAAAACCTTAGTGGGCTCGACCCAGTTGCTTTCCACACACCTCTAATTACTACCTCCATTCACAAATACACCCCCCTGCGCTAGAAATCTAATGGGCTTAACCTTTCCTATTAACACACCCCTGAATTACTAATTCAGAATGAAATACACCCCTGCGCTATGAAAAATATATTAATAATAAAAAAACTAATTTTTTATTTGATAATTCTAATAATTATTTAATTGTCCTTTTGTATTTATTTAGTTAATCCAATCTAAATTTCTCCCCGAACCGACTATACCTATTAGTCGCATTAGGCGAGAAATAATTTGGGTCAATTTAATTTATTTATTAATGATGATTTAATTAACATATTTATTAATAATCCCAAATAACTTCTAAATTAATTCTCTCCTCGACCCGACTAAATCTATTAGTCGCTTTAGACGAGAGATGAAAAATATTTAAAACTTAAAATACAATTAATTTGCTGCCCGCGATGATCGAATCTATCGATCTGAGTAACCAGCAATGCCCACCAATCTGTTAGCTATACTGATCGAATCTATCGATCACCGCATCTAACAGTAACAAATTAAATCAGGGTTGTACGCCAAAATCTCAAAACACTTCCATCATTCAAATCAATTTCAAAACTACGATAGGCCATTCAAAAAGCCTTTAAACAATTTCAAACCATAAAATTCTAATTCTAAGGCGTACAACCCTGTGCCCGAACTACGTTGACTCTGATCCTCCATAAGGAGGTACGTAGGCACTTGGTAACAAGGCGAGTCTCCCCCCTTAAAATTTCAATTCATTCTTAAATTGTATTTTTTACCCTTTTCAATTCATTAGATATAAACCTCATAATGTCATAAACCATATCTTTACAATGTTAGCCTTTAGGAAAGGGTTGAGGGTGCCTAACACCTTCCCTCAACCTGATTATAATAACTTACCCTGAATCTCATATCTGCGTAGGGTTTCCTATTCGCCCTTCAGAATAGGTGGCGACTCTAAACCTTTGAATTTTAGGCAGGTTGCTACAGCTGACGACTCTGCTGGGGAATAACACTATAGGTTAATTGTTATGCTTCTAAGGCTTGAGAGGGTTTAGGTTTAGGTTTGTGGTTTAGTGTTTTTGGCGCATTTTAGGGTTTGGCAAACTTGCCACTTTTAGGGTTTGGGGGAAGGTTTATCTTTTAACAATAAATTTTTAATTAATTATTTATTTATTTATTGTTTTTTTATTAAATGTTTATTTGCCATATTTGCATTAAATGTTAATTGTTATATAATTTGCATTGTTGGGTATATTTTACTGCTGTTAAGCCTAAGCGTGGGGATTATAATAATGACCAGAGGGGAACTACATCGCCTACGAGTCTTATTATAATTCCACTCAGAGTGGGTTAAATATTTGGAAAGGTCTGATACGAGGCTCGACCTTGTTGAGGGCTGGACTGGGTATTTAGCTGATCTCTCTGGGAACCAACCCCTAAAATTCGAACCTCATGGACCAATGAGTTGTTCTAAAATCCAAAGAGACAAAAAGTCTCGGCGGCTACGAACGATCCCATGAGACCTTCTAGAACTTTCCCATGGGAAGGGTAGGCTCCCGAGCCGTTACGTCGAACCTATGAACTTAGGGCCTATGTGATTATATGCTAAATATGTGCTTATTATTATTATAATATTGTGTTTTTTTTTGTATAATTATTTGCAGGCATCATACATCATATGCATCTTTTTATCATGTCTTATCCACAGGTGAAAAAAAAAAGGAGAAAAAAAAGAAGAATAAAAAATAATAATAATTCTTTTTGGTGAAAATTCAGGAAAAATGAATGCTAAGAAGCCTATTGTCCACCTCACCGTCTCAGTGTCTGACATCAAGAAATTGAGAAATATAAGGGATAAAATATTATCAACTGCTTTGAACAGGTTTGAAGGCCGTTATGGAGATATTTTGGACTTGCTCAAGGTTAAGGTTCAAGAAGAAGCAATCACCGCTTTGATCCAATTTTATGATCCGCCGCTTAGATGTTTCACTTTTCAGGAATTTTAGTTGGCTCCTACTTTGGAGGAGATGGATGCTATGCTTGGGTTTTCAAGGGTTAAAAAAGTATTTTATACAGGTGCTGGAAAAAGGGTTGAAATGTCTGATTTGGTCAAAGCTTTGGAAGTGCCCGTTGCGGATTTAGAAGCTAATCACAAAACTGATGGAGGAATACAAGGAATTAAAAGAACTTATTTAGAAGCTCAAGCTATGTCTTATGCTCAAAAGAAACAATGGGACATTTGTGGACATTTTTTAGCTCTTTTAATTTTTGGTGTTGTTTTATTGCCTAATAAGGCGGAATATGTTGATGATGCTGCTATCCATGTCTTCACCTCCTTCAGAAATTCAAATGAGGATCCAACTCCTACTATTCTTGCTAATATTTACTATACTATCCATGATCGGTATGGAAAGAAAAGGGGAGCGATATCTTGTTGTCTTCATTTATTGTACTCTTGGTTGACTTCTCATCTTTACAAGGCTAGCTATTTAATCAAAGATTTGACTAGGCATGAATGGTCTCAAAAGCTAAGAGCTCTCAATGCGGATTCTATCTTTTGGTTTGCAAGGAAATTAAATTCTGAAAGAATTATTTATAAATGTGGAGAATTTAATAATGTGCCTTTAATGGGAACTTTGAGTTGTATAAATTATAATCCCGTGCTTGCATTGCGCCAATTGGGTCATTCGATGGATTGTGAGCCTTCCGATCAACAAGTGGAAGGATTGATTTTGCATGACAATGGGAAAGGAGATCCAAGAACATTAAAGAAAATAATTCAAGCTTGGAAGCATGTTCAAACAAAGAACTACGGGCCGAAGAATATTGTTGCTAAGGAACCTTACACTAGATGGGTTCAAGAGAGAGTTGGAAAGATTTTGCTACCTTTTGTTGTGGATCCCGCGTACAAGCCTGATTCTCCTAATCCTATTTCTCTATCCATCGAAGAGATAGAAGGAATCAAGGCTTCCCTAGAGGCGCCCCGTAAGGAAAAGGAAAAATTAGAGCTTGACATACATCGACTTTCCAACGAAAAAAGCCAACTACGCTTCGATCTTAAGGAGAAGAGCCAAGAGCTTCAAGCCGCTAAGGAAGAGAATGATAGACAAAGGAATAAAAGGAAGCGAGCAACCGAAGGAGTACTAAGTGCCAACTTTGATTTAATTGCACACAATGAAAGGTTGGAACAAGCGGACATAGAAATTGCAAGGTGGAGAAGGTGCTATGAGAAAGCTTCCCATGACAAAGCTGAATCTGAGAAAAATCTAGAAGCTGTAGTCTTTGAATTAACTGATAGGACTAAAGATCAAGAGGAGGAAATAAGGAACCTCAAATATGATCTTCAATAAGCTCGCAATTCTGGACAACAAGAGCGCGCAAGGAGATTAACCACGGAAGAAGCACTTTTACAGCGCACCGATGAGTACAATAGAGCATTCCAAGCCATGGTATCACTTAGGGAAATATTCACAAGACAAAGAGAGGTACATGAGGCAACCCTGAACGAAAGAGACCATTGGAAAAGACAATACACAATTGTTTCTACGGCAAATGAGCATGTGAGCATGGTTCCCAAGATGCTTGAAGAATATGAGAAGTGTCGTGAGAATTATGACAAGCTAGTCTACTTGTGCAATGATTTAATTCTAGACATTCCGAAGGGTTTAGAAAAAGCGGAGTCTTCTCCCATCATCCTTCCCAAAGAAGTGAAGGAGTTCTTGGAGCTTTGTAGGGGCATGGTGGACAAATTCAAGGAGGACATTCATAGGCGTTCTTAGTCATTTATAGTTTTTATTTTTATTATTTAGAAGTTTTATTTCTATGGGTGTTTATTTCCTTTCGCAATGTTGAACAATTTAAATTGTACTTTCTTTCAAGTATTTTTGAATTAATAAAGTGTGTTTATTTCCGCATTATTCAATTTCTTCGCAATTATTCACCAAAAAGAATTATTCAAAAAAGAGAAAGAAAAGGTTTTACTACAAAAAAAGAAATAATATATATATATATATATATATGTAGACATATATGCTTATATATATATATATATATATATATATATATATATATATATATATATATATATATATATATATATATATATATATATATATATATATAAATATATTATAATAACAAGATGGATAAGACATGAGCATAGCATTTGCATATCATTCATAGCACGCATATCATTGCAATTTTTTAAAAAAAAAAACATTAAAAGGAAAACTGTCTTCATCTCCAGTCACGCCATTGCAACCCGATCGCTCATCCAAACAAGAGCTCAGAAGAAGAAGTTAATGGAACAATTGGAACAGAATCAAACCGCCCTCCGCAAGGAAGTGACTCAACTGAAAGGGACTGTGGGTGAGATTAAGGGAGGGATGACGCAAGTGATAAGCCTCATGAAGGATCTCTTGGAAAAACAAGAAAGAACCATTGAGATCTTGGCCAAAGAGCTTCAGGCTCGAATTAACGATTGGCCAAATGATGACAACCCCCTACAAGGATATCTCCCTGGTTTTGGCCTGCCTAAAAACACGCCTTTTTGTTCAGGGGCATATGTACCACCTCCTGATAAAGCCACACAACCCTCCGATGAAGGGGAGACTCCACAGAAGGATGGGGCACCCAGCAAAATACCTATTCCAGGCATTAATCCTCCTAAAAAGGAAGTGCAACCTCCACTAAAAGGACTTATGGATATGTTCGTGGATGCTTTACGCGAGCAATACCGCAACCAAAGGACGGATGACACTGTTCCAGGATTCTCCGACTCAAGGATCATAGGAGAAGGGGCTGAGGTCAGTATCGAAAATGCCAAGGTCCAAGGAGCACATGATAACTCCTTTAATTCAAGGGATTCTACTCCCAATTTCCCAAGTAGGAAAAAAGGAGAAATCAATACTGGGGTGCACCGAAGGGTTAGGCAACCGGTGGCGAAACTGCAAGGGTTAAATAGAGGATCTACAAGGAAATTTGACCCACTTCCCACGACACGCCATCAACTATTGCAATATCTAGTTAGCATGTCGCTTGTGGAAATTAAGCCACTCCTTCCTCCTCCCAAAGGAAAAGTGCTATCCAAATACAACGCCAATGAAAGGTGCGAGTACCATGCTAATTCCCCTGGATACACGTTGGAAAAATGTTGGGCCTTTGGACACAAGGTACAGGATTTGATAGAGTCAGGGGCAATCGCCTTTGACAAACCCAATGTGAAAACAAATCCTATACCACACCATGATGGTGCAGTCAATACAATAGAAGTCGTCAATGAGCAAGAGTTGGTTCGACAAAGGAACTCCCCCATAGATGCACTTAAGAGGTATCTTCTTATAAAGGGGTTTACCCTAGAACATAACGAGGCTTTTAAAGACACTTTGTAGAGACTCATGAACCAAGGGTTAATCCAGTTAAGGGAACACCCCGCGGAGGAAATAAAGAGGGCGGTAACATCCTGGAGAGATCTACAAGACTTGAATGTAAAAGGCTGGGGCAAAGTACCGGAAATTTTAGAGAAAAAGGATCGCCTAGGGCTGGGATACCAACCATCAAAGGTCACAAGCACTGTGAAAGAGGAGCGACAATTCCCCCCGATTACACAGACTTTCGTAACAGGAGGATATGAACATGTGGCTATGGTATCCAACAAGGATTCTAAGGAAGGAACGTCCAACTTCATCCGAGAGGTCAGACCAGGAGAGAAGCTTCAGAATTAGACAAGCCTGGAGATACCGGAGATAGTTTTTATTTCGAAGTAATTTGCTTTTGTGAGTTTTATTTCCCTTTCAAATAAAGAAAAACAATAACGCTCATGCCTCGCCCGCAGCATAGAGTTGGTTTGTAAGGGCCCCATCTATTTCCAAGTTTAAAAGTTTATTAATAAAATTGTCTTTGCATTTGGTATTGAAAACTTTGTCTTTTCCCGCATTTATTTTCTTTTCAAAATGACAAATAAATTTCTTGCACAAAAAGCACATTCATATCTGCATACTAAAAACAAAACATAAAACGTGTGCAGATCACCTTCTAACACTACCGATAATAATACTGCTGAAACTCTGTACAAACTCGAGGCTCTTGCTAATCAGTCCGAAGAAGGGGATGAGGAAGACGATGAACTTCCGGAGGAGTTGTCAAGGTTAATGGATAAGGAATCCAAAAGCATGCTCCCTCCTCAAGAGGCCATTGAAACCATAAATTTGGGTACAGACGAAGAACCCAAGAACATCAAGATTGGGGCAACACTGAACGAGGATGTGAAAGCGATGCTAATCAAGCTCCTCCACGAGTATGCAGAGATATTTGCTTGGTCATACCGTGACATGCCGGGGTTGGATACTGATATTGTTGTACATAGGTTACCACTCAATGAAGGATGTGCACCTGTCAGGCAAAAGCACAGAAGAGTTCGACCGGATATGGATAGTAAAATCAGGGAAGAAGTGCTCAAACAGTTCGACGCCGGGTTTCTTGCTGTAGTTGACTATCCACCGTGGATTGCCAACATAGTGCCAGTTCCTAAGAAAGACGGGAAAGTGCGCATGTGTGTGGATTACAGGGACCTAAACAAACCAAGTCCAAAAGACGATTTTCCACTACCGCACATAGATGTCTTGGTGGACAATACAGCGCAAGCTTCGGTGTTTTCCTTTATGGATGGGTTCTCCGGGTATAATCAGATCAAAATGGATCCCGAGGATATGGAGAAGACAACCTTCATGACATCCTGGGGTACCTTCTGTTACAAGGTAATGCCTTTTGGATTGCGAAATGCAGGGGCAACATACCAAAGAGCCATGGTCACACTGTTCCATGACATGATTCACAAGGAGGTCGAGGTATATGTAGATGATATGATTGCCAAATCTTGCACAGAAGAAGAGCATATCACGCACCTACACAAGCTGTTCAATCGTTTAAAGAAGTTCAAGCTGAGGTTAAACCCGAACAAGTGTACATTTGGCGTGAGGTCAGGAAAGCTATTGGGATTCATCGTGAGCCAACGAGGCATAGAGGTTGATCCCGACAAAGTAAAGGCTATACAAGCAATGCCTGTCCCAAAGACAGAAAAAGAGGTTCAGGGATTCTTGGTTCGATTGAATTATATCTCGAGGTTTATTTCACATCTGACGGCTACATGCGAGCCTATATTCAAGCTGCTCAGGAAAGATCAACCTATCAAGTGGAATGACGATTGTCAAGTAGCCTTCGAAACTATAAAGAACTACTTGCAAGAACCACCGATACTCTTACCTCCTGTACCAGGGAGACCATTGATCATGTACCTCACAGTTCTCGAGAGGTCCATGGGATGTGTACTGGGGCAACAGGATGAAACAGGCAGGAAAGAACACGCTATCTACTATCTAAGCAAGAAATTCACGGATTGCGAGTCTCGATATTCACCATTGGAAAAGACATGTTGTGCCCTAGCATGGGCCTCCAAACGTCTAAGGCAATATATGCTGAACCATTCCACATGGCTGATATCAAGAATGGATCCTTTGAAATACGTGTTCAAAAAGCAGGCTCTCACGGGTAGAATTGCAAGATGGCAAATGTCGCTGTCAGAATACGACATACAATACGTCACCCAAAAGGCGATAAAAGGGAGTGTACTGGCAGAACATCTTGCTCACTAACCCATCAAAGAATATCAGTCTATGGAGTTCGACTTCCCCGATGAGGACATTATGCTGGTAAGAGACTACGAAATACTAGGACCCGATGAAGGACCCGAGCCGGGCTTGGTATGGACACTTACGTTCGACGGAGCCTCAAATGCATATGGACATGGTATAGGGGCAATCTTGACATCTCCTGACAATCGGCACTTACCCTTCACTGCAAGACTATGCTTTGACTGTACCAACAACATTGCAGAATATGAAGCATGCATATTGGGGTTAGAAGCAACAATTGATCTAAGGATTAAACTGCTTGAGGTGTACGGGGATTCAGCACTGGTAATCCACCAAGTCAACAAAGAATGGGATACTCGAGATTCAAAGCTAATCCCATATCGAGACCTTATACTGGAGTTAATGGCTGATTTTAGACAATCACTTTTACTCATATCCCAAGGGAAGAAAATCAAATGGCTAACGCATTAGCAACACTTTCCTCTATGTTCAAAGTGACATGGCCAAACTACGAGCCACGAATAACGGTTAGACACTTTGATGAGCCCGCTTATTGTCTCACAATCGAGGAGCAGTCTGACAACAAACCGTGGTACTACGATATCAAAAGGTACTTGGAGAAACAAGAATACCCGGAGAACGCCTCCACGATTGATAAAAAGACACTAAGGAGATTGGCAGCTAAGTTCTTCCTGAGCGGAAATGTCCTATACAAAAGAAATTACGACTCGGTGTTACTAAGGTGTGTGGATAAAGATGAGGCCAAGGAGATTATCAGAGAAGTACACGAAGGAACCTTCGGAACTCATGCAAATGGACACTCAATGGCTAGAAAAATACTACGAGCAGGGTATTACTGGTTAACAATGGAAGCTGACTGTTTCCAATATGCAAGAACATGTCACAAATGTTAGATTTACGCTGACAAAGTACATGTACCGCCAAATCCATTGAACATTCTGAGTTCACCGTGGCCGTTTGCAATGTGGGGAATTGACATGATAGGGATGATCGAACCGAAAGCTTCAAATGGACACCGATTCATATTGGTTGCCATAGACTATTTCACCAAATGGGTTGAAGCTGCTTCTTACACCAACGTGACAAGACAAGTAGTCACTCGGTTCATCAAGCATAACATCATATGTCGGTATGGGGTTCCAAACAGGATTATCACCGACAATGGGTCGAATCTAAACAACAACATGATGAGGGAGCTGTGCGAGGAGTTCAAGATTGAACACCATAATTCTTCACCATACAGGCCTAAAATGAACGGCGCTGTCGAAGCTGTAAATAAAAATATCAAAAAGATAATACAAAAGATGGTGAAAACATACAAAGATTGGCACAAAATGCTTCCCTTCGCCCTACACGGTTACTGAACCTCGGTGCGCACATCTACAGGAGCAACACCGTTCTCTTTGGTTTACGGCATGGAAGCAGTCCTCCCTATCGAAGTGGAGATTCCTTCATTAAGGGTCCTGGCTGACACAAAGTTAGAAGAATCAGAATGGGTAAAAACTCATTTTGATCAGCTTAATCTCGTTGAAGAAAAGCGACTGACGGCTTTGTGTCACGGGCAACTCTATCAGAAAAGGATGAAAAAGGCGTTCGATAAAAAGGTCCTTCCTCGAACCTACAATGAAGGTGATATTGTTCTTAAGAAAATACTACTACCTCGACTTGACGCCCGTGGAAAATGGACACCTAACTACGAAGGTCCATATGTTGTAAAAACGGTGTTCTCAGGAGGAGCGTTGGTTCTCACTACAATGGATGGGGATGAGCTACCGCACCCAATCAACTCTGATGCGGTCAAAAGGTATTACGCCTAGCAAAGGCAGGATTATTGGGCATAAGCTGAAGACAGACTACGAAGGAAAGGGATTCGTGCAATCATCTACTTCTAAGGTCGAAGGATTACTGGGACCCTTGATAACAAAAGAGCAACGGCAGTATTAATATCATTTCTATTTGTCATTTTTCTTTTCTTGCATTTTTGTACACTCGCCAATTTAAAGCAATATCAATAAAAGTTTCTTTTCCTGCATACCGCGTTTTTTTCTCATTTCAATACCATTTGCAAAGGTTAAATTATTTTCACAAGCTTTAACTTGGATTTAACATGAGAAACTTACAAACTTTCAATACAAAATCAATAGGATAAAACTGAGAAATCTCCGGAAAGCTACATACGCCCTACGCTGCGATCGCTCTGATCTAATATAACTCCTTCACAAAGGATAATATCAATGGATCATTCAAATACAATCCGAGCTAGGATTCACAAATACTTCAAAAGGGGTTAAACAAAGGCAATGGGTGATAAGGAGATAAGGTGTTGGAGTTATCATACATACTCGTTTGCATACACGCAAACATTTACATGTGTAAATATTCATACAAACATTATACAAACAACAAGGGCATGCACACCACGCATAAGCATAGTGCATACGCATTTACAAAACAAATTTCTATGCAGGTGAAACTTGTCCGAACAAGGACAAAACAATACTATTGGTGCAGGTGAACTCGTCAGAACTATGGCGAGCTATCCTAAATGGTGCAGGTGAGTTTGCTATAAGCATAGCAAATTATCCTAAATGGTGCAGGAGAAGTTGCTATAAGCATAGCAAATTAGCCTAAATGGTGCAGGCGAAGTTGCTATAAGCATAGCAAATTATCCTAAATGGTGCAGGTGAAGTTGCTATAAGCATAGCAAATTAGCCTAAATGGTGCAGGTGAAGTTGCTATAAGCATAGCAAATTATCCTAAATGGTGCAGGTGAAGTTGCTATAAGCATAGCAAATTAGCCTAAATGGTGCAGGTGAGCTTGTCAGAGCTAGGACAAGTAATCCTATCGGTGCAGGTGAATTTGCTAAGAACTATAGCAAGGGATCCTACTGGGGTTCATAAACTACGGAAACTTACTAGAACTATAGTAAGTGGGGTTCACAAACTGCGAAAGTTTGCTGGCAATACAGTAAGCTAATTACACAACTAACGGTAAGTCCTCGCTATATAAGACTCAGGCTTTAGCAGGACGATCCTCTCACTTACACTCAAGCACAAGGTAAATTTAGGGGTCTTCCATTATTTAATAACTCTTCGATTCGAAAAGCGTGAGACCTGCGTATTCTCACGCCGTTCAATCCAAGATAATTAAATAGGGGCAGCTGTCATACCCCAAATTTACCCGATATGATTCTCATTTCAATTTATTAAGGGAGTTAAAAATTAGGAGCCATAGGGTTTGATATATCTTTTATCAAACTCGCTCTCCTATAAAACTCCTGTATAGATTGGCTTAAAATAAAAAAAAGGGTGTAAATAGCAAAAATCTCTCTAAATCCAATTGGCACTTGGTCTTTTCTTTTTGCTTCTTAAGAAAAAGAAAATAGAGGGGTGTGTTTTAGGACATTTTGGGGCCCAATAGGCCCATTTTGCTTATCACAATTTAACCACATATATTATTATTAATCATAAACTTATTAATATTATTAATCCCCAAATATTAGTTTTAAAATTAATATTGGGTTTATTAAAATTAATCAGGTTTATTATTAATATTAATATAATTACTTGATACTAATTATTGTTATCAGAATATTATTATTTAGTTTATTTTATGAGCAATTGATTAATTAAATAAATTAGGTAAATCAATTGATTTGTGGTGGTTTTTGTCGTTTTAGCATGTTTGAACCCTAAGGCAATACAAAAAAAAGAAGCTGGACACAGAACCGGGTCAAGCCCAATAAGCATTGGGTCAATGGGCGGGTCAAACCGACCCGGACCTGTTCATCTTCCTCTTCACGCAAACCCTAGCCTTCCCCCAAGCTAGCAGCGGCGGCAGCTTCTTTCCACCGTTTCCACCACTAACCCTAATCTGCAAGTGCAATCCAAATCCGCCCAGGCCCATAGTGAATCAAATTAAAACATAAATAAAATCTTGTGAACAATTGAATTAACAGAATCAAATCAAAACGCAAATCAAATCTAATCTAATACAATCTTTCCTAAAACTAAATCTAACCCTAGGCTATAAAAGAAAAAGGAGAAATCAAATGAAGGGGTCGACGAAAATTTTCTGGAAAGAGACTTTGAAGCCGCCGCGAGCACAAACCCTGAACCCTTGAATCTTCAATCGTACCTACAAACAAAAAAGAAGGAGAGGGATTAGGAGCAAATCGGAGCTAACACGATCCAGAGATCAAGATAAAAGGTACCAATTTGAACTTAGCTTAGGGTTCGGTTGATTGAATACATGTGAATTTTCGTTTGATTGTTGTTGTTTTTTCTGGAAAATCGTTGAAGAGGGTTAGGGTTCATATAGTTTAGGGTTAGGGTTCATGCTATTGGGGATTCTGGGTTTGAAAACGATGAATGTTTGAAGGTTCCGGTTGAGTTTCAACCGGAAACCTGGGTTGGGTGGTGGTTTAAGGTGGGAGCGAAGGCGGTTCAGGGCGGTTTCTGGGGTGGGATAGGGTGTTTCCTGGGTTTTGTTTGAATGAGAAAACGAGAGAGTTTAGAGAGAGAGAGAAGAGGGAAGAGAGAGAAAGAGAACAGAAAAATGAAAGGGTTTCGTGTGAAGCCATTACCTTACCCCTATCCCTGGCCGTCAGATCTGCGCCATTTGGCCTATCATGGCCACTTGGCAGCGTCATGGAACACGATTCCATGTTGCTTCCTAACTATGCACTCTCTTTGATCAAACACATGCAGTCCCTTGGATCAAAACTAAACGATCAAGATCGTTTAGCGCACACCATAACGTGTACACAACACCACACGCAAGCCAAACGGATCCAAAACCTTAGTGGGCTCGACCCAGTTGCTTTCCACACACCTCTAATTACTACCTCCATTCACAAATACACCCCCCTGCGCTAGAAATCTAATGGGCTTAACCTTTCCTATTAACACACCCCTGAATTACTAATTCAGAATGAAATACACCCCTGCGCTATGAAAAATATATTAATAATAAAAAAACTAATTTTTTATTTGATAATTCTAATAATTATTTAATTGTCCTTTTGTATTTATTTAGATAATCCAATCTAATTTTCTCCCCGAACCGACTATACCTATTAGTCGCATTAGGCGAGAAATAATTTGGGTCAATTTAATTTATTTATTAATGATGATTTAATTAATATATTTATTAATAATCCCAAATAACTTCTAAATTAATTCTCTCCTCGACCCGACTAAATCTATTAGTCGCTTTAGACGAGAGATGAAAAATATTTAAAACTTAAAATACAATTAATTTGTTGCCCGCGATGATCGAATCTATCGATCTGAGTAACCAACAATGCCCACCAATCTGTTAGCTATACTGATCGAATCTATCGATCACCGCATCTAACAGTAACAAATTAAATCAGGGTTGTACGCCAAAATCTCAAAACACTTCCATCATTCAAATCAATTTCAAAACTACGATAGGCCATTCAAAAAGCCTTTAAACAATTTCAAACCATAAAATTCTAATTCTAAGGCGTACAACCCTGTGCCCGAACTACGTTGACTCTGATCCTCCATAAGGAGGTACGTAGGCACTTGGTAACAAGGCGAGTCTCCCCCCTTAAAATTTCAATTCATTCTTAAATTGTATTTTTTACCCTTTTCAATTCATTAGCTATAAACCTCATAATGCCATAAACCATATCTTTACAATGTTAGCCTTTAGGAAAGGGTTGAGGGTGCCTAACACCTTCCCTCAACCTGATTATAATAACTTACCCTGAATCTCATATCTGCGTAGGGTTTCCTATTCGCCCTTCAGAATAGGTGGCGACTCTAAACCTTTGAATTTTAGGCAGGTTGCTACACATTGTGGCATGCAAATTTGAAACATAAAAGCACATCATAAAGCATAACTTCTTAACCTTTTTACACAAAATAATATTAATAGAATTGAAACACACAAATATACTTGACAGGTTAAAATCAGCCATCATATATGTCCATGAAAAGTTTAACAAAATCATAGCAATATGAAACACTACCTAAACGACAACATCAGAAGAATCTATCACTTTGTAAACTTCACTCCATATAAGTTTTCTTTGATCTTTATGAAACATGTTATGCCCCACTAATTCTCTAAATCCACCTACTTCCACTAGTACAAAAATATTAATTTACACCCGTTTTTTATTAAATTTACACCCATTATTTTTAATAAAAATCGGGTGTATATCCACAGGGTGAGAAATGTCTCACGAATTTATACCCGTTATTTTTAACAAAAATCGGGTGTAATTGGGCGTAATTACGTTTTTAATTACACCCTGTTTTAATAAAAATCGGGTGTAATTGGGCGTAATTACGTTTTTAATTACACCCTATTTTAATAAAAATCGGGTGTAATTGGGCGTAATTACGTTTTTAATTACACCCTATTTTAATAAAAATCGGGTGTAATTAGGCGTAATTACGTTTTAATTACACCATGTTTTAATAAAAATCGGGTGTAATTGGGTTTAATTACTTTTTAATTACACCTTATTTTAATAAAAAACGGGTGTAATTGGGCTTAATTATGTTTTAATTACACCCTATTTTAATAAATATCGGGTGTAAATATATTCTTAATTACCCCCTATTTTAGTAAAAATCGGGTGTAAATACGCCATTTATGAATGAACAATTATATCTATTTACACCCTATTTCATAAACATCATTTAGTTATATTTTATTTTCAGTCATAATATTGTAAATACTATAAAATCATACACATAAAAATCATATTTTAACTAAGTCAAAATATTTTTAATATTAACCAAAAAGTATACAAAATCATGTCCAGTCATACTTTTTCAAGTATTATAAAATCATACACATAAAAATTATATTTTAACTAAGTCATAACACTTTCTTCATATATAATTTTATGCCATGCTTGACGGTTAGCTTTGGTGTTCTCTAGTCCAATTGAATCCAACCGCTTTCCACATGTAGCATTGGATTCATCCATGGCCAAAATACCACGCTCCTGGAGAAGCAATTGTTTTCTGTATGCAAAAAAACAAGACACAAGAAATTATTACAAGAAAGAGCCACATGTATCAATGGTAACCATACCGAGCCGTTGATAGTGCCCCTCTGAGAATATGACGAAAATGCCCGTTCAAGAAACACAGAACGAGGACTATCAAAATCACTAGTTGTCTTAGAAGACCTATTCCTTGAGTGAGCT
This sequence comes from Vicia villosa, assembly GCF_029867415.1. Classification (NCBI taxonomy): domain Eukaryota; kingdom Viridiplantae; phylum Streptophyta; class Magnoliopsida; order Fabales; family Fabaceae; genus Vicia; species Vicia villosa. The sequence goes on along the minus strand of NC_081186.1, from coordinate 69,521,035 downwards.
ACAGTATGAGTATCTACACAACAATGTTAAACCCATTCATGTAAAGGCTGAATACTCCTTTAAATATAAATATTTTTCCCCTTTTAAAGCTAAGCTTGTTGGCACTTTGAACGGGAAGAACCCCGCTTCGCTTTATTTCCCTTCAGTTACTGACTCTAGGCTACATATAATGCAAGAAGGGCGTTTGAGTGTTTCACGATTAATTGACTATTTCACATTCACCGAAGCAGCCATAGTCCTCAGCTTTTTGGAAATTTCCGAAAATGATGGTCTTTCTACAGGATCAGAAGCCCAGGAACTTTCCATTAGAGACTTCCACTCAGGATCGCACCATGAAGGGATTTGAGGACATAAAGAATTGTTTACAATTCCTCCTACAAAACGTTGATATGTATCTATAAAACAACAAAGAACAATGACAAGTACTACAAAACGTTTATTAGAGATACATACCATAAAGTTGAAAAGTGAGAAGAGAAAAAACACAACAATGATAACAACAACCAAATTATCTATAAAGTTGAAAAATGAGAAATACCTCATCATAAGAATGAGCGCTTGGATTTGCCAGCAAATCCTTTTGCAAATTCTGCAGCATTAACACATTGTAAGTTAGATAAATATTCCAAACTTTAAACAACAAAGACAATTTCAATGTTCAAGCTATACAGTGTTAGAAGAGCACCGTAAGAACTGTTCTTAGTTTATTTGTCAAGCGAAATATATAAAATGTTTCAATCAGAAAAATCTGTCTGAGACAGAAATACCTTTTTCAATGAAACCTGATTTCACTAACACAATAATACAGGAAAATCACCGTAGCTGAGCAAGTGTAACAATCTCTCCCCGAACAGCATACTGACATTTCAGAACCTAAACAACAAAAGAAAACCAATGTTTCAAACAAGTAACTGAAGATTAAATATTAATATCAGTAAAGTGGAGCAATCATTCTTATCCAAAACATTTTCACTACATTCTCGAGCTTCAACAAATTCTATCAGTGTGATTTCACTATGATATATCGAAAGTCGCCAAACTATTCCACAAAGTATGAATTATGGCCGCAACAAAAACGGTATCAGAAGGTGCCGATACCTATACCATTATTAACCATTTATTTTTATGATGAAATGTTAATTCACATCGCCGTGATCGCAATCAATATCATAACCCTTGTACCGACCGAAGTCGTGAAAGCCTGTACGCGACCGCATCGTGGTCGTGTTACTCTTTGGCCCAACTCAGGTTTCACTCAAAAATGCCAGAGGAAAGGGTGACTGTAAATTTATAGGTTATTTGTTAATATTTCCTTTCAATGACCCAAAAAATTAGTCTTATTCACTAGTTCGAGTTAGCTGCATGAATCACTACACATTAGTGTATCCTATCTGACATAAATAATGTTAGACTATTTGAATCTAAATCTTTAGTAGATTGGCCATCAGCTTCCCTTGGGTTCTCTTTAACTCTGCCTATTGGACTACCATTCACTTGACTTTGATAGGTCTGTTATTGTTAGCTAAGAAGTCGTTACTGGTAAGTTAAATAGTTAGTTCGTTAGTTAAATAGTTAGTTAGTTAGTCAATTAGTTAATGGGTAGTAAGTAGTTCTGTTGAGAGGTAGTTAGGCCAAATAAGGCGTGCTACCTATAAATAGAGAGGATTAGAGAGGGGGTTATCGACTTATCGTGTAATTTGTTAGGAATAGGGTCTTTTGGCATTGGGAGGTAGGCAGCCCCAGGAAGTGCTGCCATTGTTTATAATCAAAGAGTATTCTTCCCCCAACTAAAACGAGAATTTAACAACTTTTCGTCAAAGCTTTCCTCGATAGGAGGTGCTATCCTAATAACCTTTCATGTAATAAAGTCATTAACAATCATCCATTATAACATTAAACTCAAATTCTTATTAGAAACTTCACTACCCAGCAGCACATAGTCTCGTAAAAAGCCACTTAGCAGTAAAATTAGCTTCAATAGCACTTTACCATCATAGATTAAACTCTAATCATTACTCCATTTCATAACAAATAATCTCTCATTAATTTCCTGCCATTATTGCTTTTGTTAATTTAAAATGAAATTTTTACTCTATCTAAACATACCTAATTAATCATTCAGTTTATTTTCCATCACCAGAATACTTAAATTGAAACCAAAACAAAACAAAAAATACAAATAAATACCTTCAAAAGTGTACCATAGGTGACAGTATCCACACCACAAGCTTCTGGACATTTCATCTCTTCGAAAATCCTAACAGCCAAATCAATATCACCGCAACAAACACAAGCCTCCATAACCGCATTCATCACAATCGTATTCAACTTCCCGAAACGTTTCTTCGCAACCTCAATTTCATTCAAAATCTGAAACCAAAACAGTAATCAAATTAAACTATTACAGCAGAAAATACTGGTTGTAATTTGCTTGTTGAACACGAACCTGACGAAGCTGTTTTCTGCGAGTGAGCTGAACTATACGCGAGGTGAGGATTTTGAGATTCGATTTGTGAGTGGTGGTGGTTTTTACCAAACGACGTCGTGTTGGAGGAGAAGAAGAACAGGAAGAAATTGGAATGTATGAGAAATGGAGTGGCTTTATGTGGAAGGAAGAGAAAGCGTGAGTTAGAAGCATTTTGGATTGTAAGGTTATTCGATTCTATCCATTCGCCATGGAAGTTGAATGAAGAAACTTTTGCTCTTTGTAATCTGTTATCGTTGGCACTGTCTCAGTGAAACCTGAGTTGGGCCAAAGAGTAGTGACAACACGGTAGTGGCTTTATGATGAAATGTTAATGCACATCGCCGTGATCGCAATCAATATCATAACCCTTGTACCGTCCGAAGTCGTGAAAGCCTATACGCGACCGCATCGTGGTCGTGTTACTCTTTGGCCCAACTCAGGTTTCACTCAAAAAAAATAACCCAAAAGCATTAACTCATATCTACCTGCCTGTCAACGATAATATCTCTGGTAACTCAACAGGTAACAGATGTGTGTCTGAAAAAATAAATAAAAAATGGGTAATTATAAATCAAAACATACTTATAGTGAGACAGGCAAGAATTGTGGGTAAAACATGGACTTCAGACACACAAGAATAGTTGTAAAAACATTGTGTGCTTCAGTTCAGCTAGCAGGATATGAATAGCTATAAAAACCCTATAACAGATAGATCTTTGCCAATGTAAGTATACTGCCTCCCTGTCGATGAAAAGAAAATATCACCTAAAGGTTACAATAGAAAAGATAGTGAAGTGTAAATTGAATATTTAAAAAGAACCTTGAAAAGAAGAGATTGAAAGTCTTGTTTTCCAACTTTAGACTGCATTTTCCATTAATTGAGTCCAAGCTGTAGAGTTCCCTGAGCATCAGACTCGGTGGATACATCCAATAAGGCTGTATGGTTTCCTGATTCTTCACTAGAAAATATATAAGCTTTAGTTGATGACAAGTAAAGAAAATTGATTTTGATATAAAAAAAAAGGTTGATTACCTAGAGTTGTAGTGAAAAAAAAGGTTGATTACCACATGAGTATAAAAAAAAGGTTGATTACTTATATATCTTAAATATCATAGTAGCAAATAATATTGAATTGCTTGTGAAGGAAATAAAACCTTATCAGGGGACAGAACACTCTTGATTGGATCAGCAAATTCAGCCACAAGTTCATCTGCCACCTACAGTACAAAAATAATTACCATGATCAACTTCATCCCCGAAAGCTATCATGATAAGTATTGACAAAAGTATTTTAGATAAAAAAGAAGGGAAAAACACAGATTCGAAGCTGTTATGTACATTAAATCCTAAGCATATAATTCATCAAATAAATCAAGTGATTGATTTCAACATAACAAAAACTGACTTAGAGTAACCACCTAACCTCATTGTAAGTCGTCCTTCCCTTGCTTTCTACCTTCTCACAAACTGCAAAGAATCAACAATAAATCAGACGCAAAACCAGAAAGAAAATAGTCAGCATAACCTAAAAAATAAACAAAAACAAATGTCTATTTTACAAAGCATAGGTATCTAAACACCAATTCTATAAATTCCACAATCAGCATCTCAATATTCTGCATACTAGATGCAAAGTATCATCATCCTAAAATCAAAATTGGTGAAATAAGACAGATAAAAAAAACCTTTCATGCTAAATTAACGAAGCCCTCTTCCACTTTTATCACCTCCAACAACCCTCTGTTGACCTCTCTTTTTCTTCTTGCTACTGCATACATATCGAGTGATTCAGAAACAAATTCAAACAATTTGCATAAACAATGAAGAACATAATTGAATAGAACTTACGCAACTGCTCCCTGTGATCCAGCCTCATCATCCTGAATATAAAGTAATACAGAATTTTCTTCCACCAAGATAGCTTATATCCATAAGTTATGACATTAAATTATGTAATCCAAAAACAGAATTATTATTGCCAAACACATAAAATGAAATCTGCCAATTCTACTGAAGTAGTAAATCGTTGTGAACTTGCACACGACAGTAAAACACTCACCAATCGTCCTTGTTCGACTAATGCCCACGATGTATTTCAACTCCCAAAAGCCACAGTAAAGCATGAGGTCAGAAGAAGGCATGAGAAATGGAATTCTTTGGCAGACATTATACTAACTAAACCAGAATCTATTTCTGAGGGAATGATTGAATCGCCTTTTAGTTTAGTTTAGTTACTTTTAAACCAATCTTCAATACCTATATTGTGAACGGCAGATAATAACTGTGGTTATGCAAGTTAGAGAGTGGCAAATTAAATGTCATAACAAGGATAAAAACTTAAGCTTCATAGGTTTTGAAACAACAATAACAAGTTGGAAGCTTTTGCCGCTGAGGAAAATCCTCCCTCATCAAAAACTCAACAAACTGCGGAACCACACCAGCTTGTATAACCTCCTCAATTGGTGGGCTACGTTCTGATCAGACATAAAAACTGTCAACCAAATATCCCCTTAACAAATAGTATATAAGAAATCGACATGATAAAAAAATTATACATAGGATAATATGTAACCAATTGAAAGCAACTTCCAAAACTTAGTAGTTGCCTCAAACTGCAGAAATATATAAACATACACAAGAAACAAGAATTCAGAAAAAATCACCATTTTAAGTTCATTCAATCTAAAATATGGAATGAAAATAAACATAAATTGTAATTTCTTCACAAAATCGACCTACACATTGAAGGGCATTTTCAGGACTGTTTGAAAAGTGAATTTCTAAGAAAATTATAGAGTAAAGCAATTATGCAAAACCAAACATAAAAAAAGCATTGAGGATTCAATTTATAAGCATTGAAAACCTTTTAACACGGAAAAGTAGCTAAACACGACATTAGAAAAAATGAAAGTGAAAGGTACTTCGAAAAATCACCTTGAATTCAGATTGGTGCGATGGCGAAACCAGAGAAGAATCGATACCGTTCAAAACGACGCCGTTTGGTGCAACCTTTGCCTCTCAGTTTTGTAGGGCCTTTTCCACGATTCTTAGACTCAGATCTTGATTGGATTCTTCATCGTCATCATCGCTGCTGAACATGAGTGATGGCGGGGAAGCACCCTCGAGATTTCTGCTTGTTTCGTTGACTTGTTCGTACCGTGTTGCATTGGCTTTCGATTTCTCCTTCTTTGCCACGCCGTTGAGAATTCAAGGGAAGTTTTTGTTTCAGGTTTTCCTTTCAAGGGAAGATTTGGGATTTCGATTAAGGGAACACTTCGTTTCAGAGAAGGTTAGGGTTTCGGTGTTTGAGAAGGAGAATGGAAGATTTGAGAAGAATAAACCTGATGTAATATAAAATTTATGTTTTCATCGTGAAATTTGTTGAAAACTTGGTTTAGAAGAGTTTTGTTGAAAATTGGATTTAGAAAAGCTTCATTGCATTTCACTACTATGAAATTAGATTAAACATTCAATTTTAATAAGAGTTTTGTTCATTCCTACAAAATTAGATTATTTTATTCAGTATAATAATTTAATATTTATTAATTTGTTAATAATATTTAAATTATTTTATTTACTTCCGAAATTTAAGCTCATTAATTTGTTTGTAATTGTTTAAATTATTTATTAATATGTCATTATATATTTTGAGTTATAAAATTAAATATTTTTTTTAATTTATATAAATTTACACCCGTTTTTTAATTTAAAGGGAGTAATTGTAATTTGATTATAGTAATATTTTTAATTTAAACCCGATTTTAGAAAACAGGGTGTATATTGTCACCTGATAATGTTTAAAATGACACTTTATTTACAAAATTGCCACCACGTTTTTCATTTATACCCTTTTTTAGTATATTGGGTGTAAATTTTAAAATTATATTAATCTTTTTGTACTAGTGTTCATTAACTTTAACATATGCATGATACTTCTCTTCAAAAGCATTTGCATAGGAAAATAAAGTAGGAAAAAATAAATAACAGTTATCAGAAAATATTCAACATTATTTGGTCAAGGAAACATACCACATATAAAAATATTCCCGCTAAAAAATCAGAATATTGTATGAAAGCCAACTAATCAAATCACAATATGTAAAATTTTCAATATACTCTAAATCTCTAAATTCAGCTGCTTCATTAACATCAACACATGCAACATTGAAACCACAATCACATCATATAATACACAAACAATACAAACATAAGAAAATAGGTTGAAGTTGAATAAAATAAAATAAAATCAACCTTTGTGACATTGGGATGATTGAGTTTATGCCAAACAACAACTTCTTATATAAATCCAACCCTCAACGAAGAAACTTCAGCTTTGGTCCTTTGGACTTCTTCACCCCAGTCAACCAATTTAACTGTGATCATCAAGTAAGTAATTACATGACGCTCAATTACTTTCCACTCATTTATAACTTTAAACGCAAGATTTAAAAAATAAATTCATAGAATGAGTAGAAACATATGCTCATGATGCCCATTAGTCTTCTTCTATTGCGTCTGATTGTAAAGGGATTGAATTACAAAGCATATTCATGATCATTGAACTTTGCACTTATTCCTTCCTTCTCTGCATAAATAAAATAAATCATTATTGAGTTCAATAATGATATATTAATCATTGGGATACATATGTTTATGCTGTCTTAGATAGTAGTAGAACTTCGAAGATAGAGAAAGAAGAAATAACTCTCAAACAATGAGGTCAATAATGATAAGTCGAAAGCTTTTGAATACTCTGCACGAATTGATACAACTCTTAATACCTGAAATAAATCATCAAATCAAATAGAGCCAATCTTACATACCTGAAATCCAAAAGCCACATACCACTTGTTATTTCCAAATTCAAATGCATTACTACAAAGTTTCCTTTGGGTAATTTGAGAAAACTTTTCTATCTTACAAGTATATTTCCCATACAACTCAGGTGGTTTTGGTTCTGTGAAGAAAAAATGTTAAATTAGAATCCAAACTACAATTGATAGAAAAAAGGATTCTAACAATACGATGTAGCTCTGAATTCATTCAAAATTGTAATGACAATTGCATCTGAATTGACACTGATATAAAACCTCCAAACACACCCATATGGTTCAAACCAATTTTTTATTATAAAATAAAGAGATCTTTAGTGAAAACCGAATCATGAAAATTCGAAACCAATTGATAAATTTAGTTGAGCATCAAAACAAATGCAAAGAAACTAACACTTTGCATCAAGATCATGTCAATTGTTCATAATTTATCCACAACACTTTGATTTTGAAACATTTTTATCAGTACACAAATAAACACAAAGTTTGATAGGCAAACTCATAAGCATCATTATATTCACAGGAGCAAGAAACAGTGATGCATGACATTAGATTTCAAATTGTAGTAACAAATCACAATTCAAACAAATCTCAAATCAAAACAAATTTAATGTTAAATTGTAGTAACATTATTTGGCAAGAAGTGCGTATAAAATTACACCGCAACTCCAAACATCTAATGTCAACAATAATAAATTAGTTAATTATAAATTTAAATTTTTTACATGTACAAACTTATGTATCTTTAACACCAGGAAATATGGGAAGAAGACTCAAGAAAAGAATTTTCAAAAAAAAAAAATTGATAAAGTAATATTTAATAAAAAAACTGAATCTCTGAGATATGAATATGGAACACATTAAAACTTCATATTTTCTCACCAAACATCCAAAATTTAAATCAAATAGAGTTAAAGGAAATAATATAGAATATAGTAGTAGCACTTGACAATTAGCCTATGAAATTCAAACCTGTTTTGCAATATTGCAGGCATGATCAGGAGAGTTAAGGATTTCATAGTAAAAAATGGAGAAGTTCAGAGCAAGGTCGGCCATAATTGGATGAGTTGGTGACAGTTCTACATTTGCAATGTTCTGCAAACCAATTCATTAACCAGAACAAAAAAAATCTCTGAATTACAAATTCACATAAATGATATTTCATACTCTAGTAGATCAGAAAAATTTGCAGCAACAATAATTAGAGAAGCTATAGGTTTTCTGCATTCCTTAGTGCATCACTGTAAAATATTTAAAACAGTTTAAGTACATCAATCAAGGGATATTTAGACACTCATGTGTCCAAAATTACATATTAACATACAAAAATCTAAGACCAAACAAACAATAGGCAAAATAATCATTGTAGTAACGTGGAAGTACCAAGCCAACCTCCTTGTAACAAAGTAGCTAACATTCTTCAACTTCAAAGCTGCATAACTCATTTAGCGAAAAAAATAAAATAAAAATCTTTTGGCAAGAACTTCTAACCTTGTTACAAATATTAAGAAAAGTTGGAGAGTTTCTACGCAGATGCAGCAATCCAAACGAACAACTCATATGACTTAACAAATCAGCAATGGCCTTGTAATTAAATTTATGATAAATATTATTTAAAAAAATACCTACGTAAGCCATGGACAATACCTAACACAAAAAGGAGGATGACAAACCGTGAATAATAACTATCAAAACAAAATCCAAACCTGTTTGAAATCTGAGACGATTTTGACCTATTTATACACTGATATTCCTATGAATTTCTCACAAATCAAATACGACTACACATCTAAATCATTGTATTACCTGGGAAACAGAAACCAATGATGAGAAGATTTGCAAATTGAATGATAGAGTGAAACCCTAAACCTCTGGTCAGCAGTCAAGAATCCGCGGAATTGGAACAGAAACATACATGTTATGGAGTTGTAGGAATTAGGGTGGATGATTCAGCAACGAACATTGAATCCAATGCTTCTGGAGCTTCCGCTTCTTCTGTCATTTCCGCTTCTTCTGCGACTGCCGCTTCTTCTGTCATTTCTGCTTCTTCTGCGGTTGCCGCTTCTTCTGTCATTTGAAAAGATCAGACGCTTCTTCTCAACTTATCCTTATTTTAAAAAAAATTCTAAATTAAAATTAGATTTATGACCCGTGCATTACACGAGTTTGATTAGAATTTTATTTTAATAATTTATATATAAAAAATATGTCATATACTTAAATGTGTTTTAAAATTATATTAAATATAAATAGAATTTTAAAAATATTTCAATTCCTAATAATATATAGGGTTAAATACGTTTTTAGTCCCTATAAATATGCGACCTTGCAATTTTAGTCTCTCAAAAAAATTTCTTCAATAAATGGTCTTCGCAAACTTTTCCGTCCCTAATATTGGTCTCTTCCGTTAGTTTCCACTAGTGAAGGCTGACGTGGCACGCCACGTGGAAGACAACTTGACAAAAATCTAAAAACATTTGAAATTGCGGGGGTTTTAAACCTCTTCTAAACTAATCCAGAAAAAAAAAACAAAAAATTGATTCTGAACTTTTCTCAAACACCTTGCAAGCAAATTTGACAACAAATAAATTATGAAGTTTACTACCCAACCAACTTGCAAAGGCCGAGTATTGCAACCTATGAGCATGGACTAGAATCTCTTTGGAATTATAATGTAGACAGACAAAAACTGAGTGGTGCATGGCTCATGAATTTCAACCGAAAATTTCTTCACCCACCTCCCAACCTTCTTGCCCACCCCTGGTGAATTTACCACAATACCCCTTGTTTCGGAAGTTCATTTCCGAAACTGTACTTTTTTTAAAAAAAAAGGTGTTTTCGGAAATGCATCTCCGAAAACGTGTTTTTTTTAATATAAAATATTGATTTCAGAGATGCATCTCCGAAATAAAGTTACTTTTTCAGAAAATGTGGTGTTTCGGAAGTTCATCTCCGAACGCACCCCCCTTGGGGAATTCGGAAATGAACTTCCGAAAATATGTCTGGACAGAAGAAAATGAAAAACAACAACAATTCGCTTTATTTAATCGGGTGAAGATTACAACGATAATATTACATATAATTAAAGTTACATATTGTTGAACACGGGTAGGTGGGGATGAGTCAACATTTTGATAACGTCGTCCGCCGATCTTTGAAGTTTGGCGTCCAACTCGATCGGGCCTTTCGAAGAAAATCGGTCGAACGTTGTCCACATAACCGCTAAATCTTCGTCGTTCTTGATCTCAAAAGGTGTGAACTTAATGCCTCCCTCGTCGTTAAGCGATGGCGAGCGGTACTCGAGCTTGACAACCTTTCGATTCTCGGGATAGCGCAAAAGCGTGTTGAGCGACGGTATCAATTCCGCAAACGGCGTGTCGCGCGAGAAGCGAAATTGGAACGGCATCGGGTAGCCGGTTTCAAAGTAGACGAATGTTAGGTGGGGGTAGGTTTGTGTCATCTGTGTTTTGTGGTGTGGAGAGGATGAAGAAGAGTGTGTATTTATAGACTTATTGGAGCATTGATGGCCTAACAAACCTTATCCTGCCTCAGGGGACATTTCGGAAATGAACTTCCGAAAATAGGAGGCAGACTAGCATATTTCGGAAGTTCATTTCCGAATTATGCAGAAACAGACATAAATTTTGCATTTTGTTGATTGCTTAGTGTGTTGTCTAAATTGAACATATGGAATTGACATTAACCATAAATTAGACAAGCAAGTCATAAAACATAATTATATTATAAATGTATTGAATCGGTCTGATTTTACATGATAAACAACAATACATACAAAAAACGATCCGGAACAAACTAAAATTCACCGAACCAATCGGTGGATCCTAAGTCCAAAATAGGCTCATTCTTCGACCGCTCTCTATTTTGCTCGCGCTATTTGCTCATCATTTCTTCAAACTCCGCCATCCTCGAAACGAACGGATCCGGCCAAGTCTCCGCCTCATTTGAACGATGTGTCGTCCATTGACAAGAAGTAGCCGGTATAGGACAACCCGGTTTCAAAAACACTTGAACGAAGTGCCGCGATCGTAGATACCCGATGCATATGATTCGGCCCGACGCGTCCAACGACGGTCGACTATGAAGTGGAAAGAAAGTCTCACTTAGTCCAAACCTCGTCAAATCGATACACACCATATCATACGCACTTGCTATGAGATGACCTATATCGGGGAATGACATCCACTTCGAGACCGGAGCGATACCGGTAAGTGGTGGAACAAGTGCATCATGAATTTTTGCAAACTTTTCTTGATTTTCATATAGTCGGCCGTAGATGTCCCGATACGAAGTCAACTCCGCAATGAGTTCCCGTCGGACTAAAGTGTGATTATTTTCCCCTTTACCGAGCAAACCCGCAACGGCCCGATATCCACAATTGCCGTCTCCTCCAACATCAACGATGTTATCGATATATTTGTGCATAAAAAGTGGCATCTCATCAATGTAGACAATGGGTGATTTTTTTTATCGGCGGTGTGCGAGGTGGCTTCGAAATACGGGCACCTTTGTTACCACTACCCTTGGACTTAGGTGTCTCATGAATTTCCGGTAACGATGCATCAACATGTTCAAAGTAGGAAGGAGATCGTTTTGTTGATGTGTCATCTTGTGTAATTTTGGACTTTTTCGGTGCACCTTTAGTCTTAACCGGTTGAGATGGCGGTTTCAAATCGGTGGTCTCCGGAAATGCGATCTTTCGCAATTGTTCTTTTATATGCATTTTTGTTGTGTCGTCCGCTTTAGCAAACTTCTCCAATATCACTTCCAACTCATCGGAGATGGTGATTTTGGAGTCATTTTCTTTCGGCGGGTCAAAATCATCAAAACGAAGTTTCTTCCAATGGTCGGCTACCTCATCCATGCGTATGGGTGAATTCAAATTCTTTTTTTTTGCAAGTATACAAGCACATGGTAGGCCGTATGTCTTTCTAATCGTGCACCCATATAATGAACTATCCGGCCCCGTCGTCTCCGACCGCTTAGCTTCATGAAACAAAAAATTCAAACCCGTTCGAGATATGTTGTAAATCAATTGGGAGAATAGAATTTGCCCTTTAAACCGGTGTTCCATAACCGTCTTGCTCCGACCGAACGATGTTTGAATTTCATTGTGTTGATTTTCAAGCATTTGGTTCACGGTGTCCCATCCCCGACACAAATCTCCCTTGCTATCACCCAACCACCTCTTGAAGACCGCATGTGCGGATTCAACTCGGTTAGTCGTGGTGCAACCAAGATGTCTAACTCGATTTGTCCAAGCGCACACGACTTTTTCTCTAACTTTGTCAAGAATGGTGGATTCGACATAATGACAAAAAGTCTTAAGGGAACCACACAATGAGCTAAAGTGTACCAATTTCTCGGTATACACATCTTCGGAGTAGGCATCCAAAATTTCCCTCCATGCCGCCATTATCCTATCAACCACAACACCGGCTTTAACAACTTTACCATTTTCATCCGGCCTATCTTTTGTCCCAACCGCGGGTTTCAACTTGCTTCTCACGTTGCAAGTTATGTGATACCGGCAAAGTAAAGCGGTAGATGTCGGGAAGACGGTATCGACCACATTCATCAAAGCATTGTCCCGGTCGGTGACAATGACGTTTGGCATAACCGCTTGATCAACTAACAAAGACTTGCAAATTCCCAAGGCCCACGTAAAGTTGTCTTCTTTTTCACACTCCAAAAAAGCAAACCCCACCGAATAAGTCTTGTCCGTCGAGGTCACACCGACGATCTCTAGAAGAGGAAGCCTATACTTGTTTGTCTTGTACGTCGAATCCATGACTAGAACGGTTGGAAATGTGTTGAACAATTTGATACTTTCGGGATGAGTCCAAAAAATATCACGCACGGTAACTTTGTCCTCGGAGGTTCGGAAGCTTGAAACATAATTGTTATCGCCTAGAAGTTTCAAAAGTTGTTGCATTTCCGACCGAGGGCCCATATTCAAAACCTTGAGATTGTGCCGTTCATTGTAAACTTGCTTGATATTTGAAACGCTATCCGGTTTCTTACGCTTCAAATCGGCAAGTATGTTGCGAGGCGCCACTTTGACTATCGTTAGGTCCGATATCACATTTCTCTCTTCGCGGGACAAACGACACGCCATTGGATGCCCGTGTAACTTGACATCCAAGGCATGATTATGCATTCCACAAATTACGGTTAACCGCCACAAATCATCAACCCTCCGAGTAGCACGCAACTTAAAGGGACACCCGCACTTTCTCGACCCCGTGTCCTCGTGTTTTAGCACCCGGTTTGATTGTACATAACTACCACCCCGTTCGCAATTCAAAACAACGAAAGCTTTCCGCCTACTATTTCCGTTGTCCGACCTTAAAATAACAATTGAAAATCCATTTTTGTTAGCTTCCTTCCGAACCCAATCAAGCAATTGTTCGCGACACGGGAAGCTCCGATCAATTGTAAAATGTTGCCGAACATCGACCGCATTGATCATAGGAGTAACGTCAATAACCGGATCGTTATTATCGTTGACAATTTCTGGAACTAATACTCCATCGTCTTGCACAATGTTGTCCGGATGCACCATACCTAACAAATGAATAAATTATCAAAAGTTGGCCAAAACTGTTTTTTTTTTACTGCCAGGCCTATTTTCGGAAGTTCATTTCCGAAATATGTTAGGTAACATATTTCGGAAATGAACTTCCGAATTATATCAGTGTTCAGCAGAATTTTGTTGAATCAATGTAGTGAAATAGGGAATGAAATAAGTGATGTTTACCTGAAATTGTAGCTTTCTATGCTCCCTTTAACGTGATCAACGGTTTGAAACTTGATTTTAGGACGAAAAATGGATGGAGATTGATTGGGTTTTGGAGAGGGTTTGGAAAAGTGTTGGAGAAAAATGATGAAATAGTGAAGGAGGGAAATTTGTATATGCAGAAATATTTTCGGAAATGAACTTCCGAAAATATTAACGGTTTTGACATTTTCGGAGGTTCATTTCCGAAGACAAAAAAAATTCAAAAAAAAAGCGCTTCGGAAGTTCATTTCCGAAGCAGGGGTAGTTTTGGTTTTTCGCTGGGGTGACCCCATAGGGAGGTGGCTAAAGAAAAATTCATTTCAACCCAAAACTGATGTATAACAGTGTTCAACTAACTGAGATGGGTGATAAAAACATGCCTTAGCATAACACAATGATGACAGCAGTAGCAAGCATGAAAATATCACTACACTATTAGCTTGAATTTCAGATAATATGAATAAAACAACAATTATCTATGTAAGAATTAATACTTGAAACAAAATTCCAAGGTCACAATCAAGTCCCAGTAAAGGATTATAATTAATTGAAATTATTTATCAAATAAATTGAACATTCATATTAGCATATTCATTGAAAAAAACACTGGCTTTATAAGGGAAAGTCAAAGTTTAAAATCAACATTTGAAAAACATTGGCTCTATAAGAATTTGATTTTGTTTAGAAAATCAAAATACATACAGCTAAACAACGTTTTCCTAGCATGAGGTGACATAGAGTTCCCCATTATTACTAGATTCTTAAACAGTTGATAAAAGTAGGCTAGAATTTCTTGATTTATAACTACTTTCTCACTAAATACCGTTTATGTCGTGGCTGTTGAACTTGTTGTAGGTGCTCTTGTTTCATCTTTCATTTAGATGGCATTTGACATTTTGGCTTCTGCTAAAACCATGAACTACTTTTGGGAAAGAAAACTCGGTGGAAAGCTGCAGAATAAGTTGAACAACACATTGAGATGAACCAAACTGATATGTTCAACTTCCGTAAGCTGGACAACCTCGCAAATGATTCACTGTGATATTGGCAATGAGATTCCAGTCCATGCTCAGATGCTGCAATACTCGGCCTTTGCAAGTTGGTTGGGTAGTAAAGTTCAAAACTCATGTGTTGTCAAATTTGCTTGCAAGATGTTTGAGAAAAGTCCAAAGCCATTTTTTTTTTGTTTTTTTACTGGGTTAGTTTAGAAGATGTTTAAAACCCCCTCAATTTCAAACATTTTTAGATTTTTGTCAAGCAGTCTTCACATAGCATGTCACGTCAGCCTTTACTAGTGAAAATTAACGGGAGAGACTAATATTGGGGACGGAAAAGTTTGCGAGAACCATTTATTTAAGAAAAATGTTTAAGGACTAAAATTGCAAGGTCTCATATTTATAAGGACTAAAAAAACGTATTTAATCCTAATATATATGTGAAAAAATTTCAATTATATTTTTTAAATTTGAAAGACTCATTATATTTATATGAATAGTGCTATATTATAAAGAGTGTTACATTAAATTATTTGTAGATAATATTTGTGAATAATCATTAAATTTATAATATATATATATATATATATATATATATATATATATATATATATATATATATATATATATAATTAGATCAATTTAAATTTCAAAAATTCTTTTAGTATTTAGTATTTAGTTTATTATTATTATTATTTGTGCGAATATTTAGAAAACCTTGCATGATTGAGTAGTAAGACATTTCATTGGTCTTAAGTAGAGCTGTCAAAATGGGCTCGGCCCATTGGGCCGACCCAAAAGCCCTATAATTTAGCGCGGGCCGGGCCCCAAAATACCTTAAAAAAAGACGACCCTATCTTTTTGGGCCAGCCCACCGGGCCTATGTTTTTTATGGGCTGGGCCGGGCCGGGCCAAGCGGGCTTCGGGCTGGCCCATTAAAAAAAGATTTTGGTAAATTTTGGA
This sequence comes from Vicia villosa, assembly GCF_029867415.1. Lineage (NCBI taxonomy): Eukaryota > Viridiplantae > Streptophyta > Magnoliopsida > Fabales > Fabaceae > Vicia > Vicia villosa. The sequence continues at coordinate 69,504,978 of NC_081186.1, read as the reverse complement.
GAAAAAAGATTGAGATAAGATATGATTTTATAAATGTGTTTTCAAGTTATAAAGAAAAGTTAAAGAGGATCAACATATATTTTCAAAATGATGTGATCAAGGAAATGATTGTGAGATGTAGAAAAAATTTGATAAGTATTAGTGATAATATTAAGTTACTTTATACTTTTACATGGATGATTTTGTGGTATTCATATATATATATATATATATATATATATATTTGTGGATAAATATTTTAAACATCACTTATATACGTTTATCATAACTTTTTACTTATGTTGTATTGCATTTATCCATTACATCCTTTTTAAAAATTAAAATTATAATATTGAAATACGGGCCGGGCTGGCCCATCGGGCCGCACGGGCCTTTGAAAAATGGGCCGGGCTCATTTTATGTGGCCCATTTAAAACACGCTGGCCCACCGGGATTATAAAAAAAGAAATTACAAGAATTCTTTTCAGAATAATTATCGAAGAAACTTTAATGATTTTTCAGCCTATTCTTGATTATTATTTATTAAGATACCTTTTCTTTGAGAATCGGAGAATTAAGAAGAAGAAAAAAAAGACATTTCTAATGCAAACTGAAGAATAATATAAAATGAAATGAATATGATAAAAAAATTCGTAAGAATCACACTGATTCTTTCAAATTTCTATGTATAATTACAAAATCTGTCTTATAATACAAACGGGAAAGATAAAAAACAAAGCTCAGTTTTCATTTTTGGTAACAAAATTGATAATCAAAAGTAAACAAGAAAAGAAGTAGAATCTGAAGAAGATGTTGAAGAACCAAGACGAAAATTTCTACTCCTAAGATCTTCAAAACTCATACCATTTCGTGACAGGAAGCGCTCGGTTGCTCTTGTAAGCACAGCGGCGTACTCTTCTAATATCTCTGTCATTATGGCCACCATTATCATCTTCCTACCTTACAACTTCTTCTTGTTCTTGTTTTTGTTTTCAAGACTTGTATATACAACTTTCTTATATATATAGATATATAGAGAGTCTAAAGGGTATTATAGTAAAGCGTACTATAAATAATAAGACTCTTTTTGTATCTCATGAGTTTCCTAGTAATTAGTTATTGACAATTTGTGGCACCACAAAAGCATAATAATATAACAGGTTGGCAAAAAGGAATATAATTCTGGAACTTTCTTATATGTATAGTGGATTTTTTAAGCAAAAATGAATGACTTTTTTTGTTTTTGTATGACATTAATAAAGTGTGGTCTAATCATATAGCTTTTGAGGAGATGCAGTGGTTTGATTTAATTGGAAAATAAACATTGGAGTAGTTTGTACGTTTTGAGCATGAGGTTTGGTAGATCCATGTTTTCGATTATCAGGCTAGTAAGAGGATTTGGGTTATTTGAGTAATTTCCTTTTGAAATGTGATCTTATCACCTCATGTTTTCTGTTCTACTCATGGGTTTGGCGGAGTTGAAATCGTGAGATATCTAGTAGTATAAGATTATTGACTTAATTTGTGGTGGTAGGAATAAGTTGATCTACATGTTACTTCCTCTAAGGAATGTAAATGAAAATTTGTCTGCCGACACTAGAAATAGCATTTTAAAAATATAAAAATAAAATAAAATGTGAATTTGTTTCAAATGGCCTCAAGTGCGTTGACTTCTATGTCTACGAGGTATTGTTTAGAGTGTGAATGTCGTATATGAATTATTATTGACCTCAATTCTTAAACAACGTGAGAGTTTTTGGTGTGCGGAAACAATCGTCCAGAGTCAAGACTAAAGTGTTAGAGTCTGAACCTCGAGCATGGTTTGTAGTTCAACCCCTCTATTAATCGTTAATGTTTCGATTGACTTGAGTTTGATAACCACTACACCTATAAGGTATTATCCATGAGAACTCGTTGCAGTATAACCTTCTGAGAAGGAACATATGAAAGGATGTTTTTCTCTTGTGATCTTCTTTGTCACTAATGTCTCTTTCCTTGCTGGACTCGTCAACTTCTTCTATTGTCTTCTTAAGCGGAGTAGCACCCCGACAAGGGATTAGCTTTACGCGTAAAGATTCACTCTGACAAGTGACTTTTTATGGAGAATATGTGTGCCTCTTATTGTCCCCTATCTGGGTTTATTCCCTTGTATATCTATTAACTCTTTCTTTTTTATGAGGTCTTCAATAGTATCCTTCAAATGGATGCATGATAGATTTTTATCAAGTCTATTAAATTTTCGTTAAGTAATAAAATGTATAGTTTCCTCTTGACATGAATTGCTTAATTTCAACAAAACAATACCTTTGTACTAAAATTATTAAATTCACGGGTTTGCATAAAGATTTGGTTTTCAATAGGAAAGAAAATAAACAGATGACGTTTATCATAGATTAAAAACAATAAGGCATTTTTCGAATCCTTTATACTTTATTATTTGGTAATGTGTTTATTCTCTAAAATTGCTCCTCTAGTATCACGATGAGTTAACAAAATAGCTATCCTAATCTCCATGCCACAATTAACATTATAGTCTCGGTCCAAATGGAAGTTTTAGAATCTCCAAGCTGAGTCATGACAGAAGGTGCTCTACGGTTTCGCTACTTGTAGCCAAAGGGGGTCTTGTCACCATGCATGTTGTCCCCCCCCCCCCCCACCCCCACAGGGAAGAATTGTTTATTAGACTACTTCATACGACTTATCAAAACTTAGAGAGATTCGACGTTTGTGTATGCTCAATATTAGCCACAATTGCAGTACCACCTTCATTTTTTGCCTGTCCTGGTTCACAAACAGATGGGAAGATTTAGTATTATTTTTATAAGGAGAATTACACATATTTTTGGGCAAAGTCAAAGTCATTCTTTAAGAGGAGTTAGCCGAAATAATATACCAAACTCGTTGGTCATTGGTTGTTTTTTCCTTTAGTGCTATCAATAGGGGAGATATTTTCTTGTTTGACCGTCTTCGGAAATAAAAATAAATGCTTCCAGAGTGTGTCAGCGCTCTTACCCTCGAGCGAAACCATTATCTAGAGAAGCTCACCAGGAAGGCTTGTATGCTGAGAGAGATAGAGACCGAAGTGCATATCTAGTCCAGTAAGATAGTGAAGGATTTTGAGTTGTCTTTGTGTGAGGCTCGAGAATGTTAGAAGGACGATGAGGACAATCTTCAGGAGATGTATCATGAAAGTATCTGATAAGATAAGATGAACACATGAGGCGAAGAAAACAATAGTTTTAAAGGAATTTTAACTTTGTCTTATAAGAAATATTTGTTAGAAATTATTTTACTAACAAATATCTAAGAATTAAGAATTGGAAAAATTAATCTAACTCCTAAATCTATTGATGGAATCCTTCATAAATTTTAGGAAAAACCAAGGAACAAGGAAATCATAGAGAAGATAAACAAACTGACTCAAACACTTAAATATGAGAAAATCCAAACTAAAGATACCATCATTCTAATCTTGCTCAATTCAATCCTTCAAAGATCATACTGAATCACTAAACAATTAAAACTAGACGAAAGATCCTCTCGTTCAAAGAAAGACAAAGAAAATGAAAAAGTTTCTACGTTAGAATGGAGAAGAGGAAAAGAAACATCAACCTTGGGAAGAATCATGAAAGAATGCCTTCAAACAAAGAAGATATAATATGCACAGAGGAAGAAGTAGAGGTTTTTACTTTTGCAGGTATCCTGTAGAGATCATCATTGGAAGATAACAATCAAGGAAAAGAAGAATCAACTTAATTTATGTCCAACTAAAGAATGAAGGAACATTAAGGACTAACTCATTCAGAATATTAATAGAGATATTTATAAAGAAAATAAATTATGGAAGTATCTGATATCAAAAGATAAGAGAGCTTCCTAAAGTACTTACCTAATGACGTTTTTCTAGATGTTCTTCATGTTGATGATATTGCTAAACGACTACGATCGTGGAACCTATAAAAAGAGAAGGAAAGTCAACTATGGCTTTTCATCTCATCGAAAGGGGAAGTCTCTCAAGTTTCCCTGAGATTTTAAGTTGTTATGGAGCAAAATAAACAATGCATAGAGTCCTACATTAGTCAAACGCACCCAACAATGTAGTAAAACCACACACGCGCGCGCGTACACACACACATATATATTGATTATGACAATTTTTTAACGATTGGTAACGACTCTCTATTCAAACTTTCCAAATTGAGTTTAAATAATTATAGATTATTTATGGTACCTCATTGATTAGACTTAGGATCTAATCACTTATGTGAGTTAATTGTCTCATGGATCGTTTGCTTTTTGAACCAACTTTTCTCCTATATAAAGTGGACTTTCTCGTACAGGCATAACACATGCTAATATTGATGTCTTTACATCAGAATAATGTCAAGACAGATGTTACGTCATCTGTCTCCAAAATGGATAGATTCATCACAATTTATTTGATATTGAAAGTAAATAACAGAATGATAAATAACACAAAAGATTATTAACCTAGTTCGGTGCGACACCACCTAATCTGGGGGCTACCAAGCCATGAAGGAAATCCACTATAGTATTAGTTCAAAGCCTAAACAAGTCCCATGCTTAAAACTTTCCATCCTAATCATTACCTTGTGCAACCTCTACCTAAGAACTTCCTAGATAAGAGAAATCTCATCTCACTTCCAATCACTGTAGCGATGTCTAATAGTCCTAGTTCAAGTTCAACGACCGTTCACCTGACTGAAGATCACACTTCAAATAAACAAGTGACAAGGGAAGACTACAATTCTAGTAAAATATACTTAGTCTTGCTTCACAACTTCAACTAAGAATCTAACTTGATCTTGCTTAAAAGCTTTGATCAAGAACAACATTCAACTATATACTTAAAATCTTAAAGAGTGAGAACAAAAACTCAACTCATTACCTAAAGGCTTCTGAGTGAGAACAACAATGTGTACCACAAGTATCAAAAGATACAAGGGTGAAAAAGCACCTACACAAGAGACTCTCAAACCTGCAACTTTTGCTTCCCCTAATTTACAAATTCTCAAAGAAATCAAATTACATTAGATAAGGTCTTCTCTTTAAATACACATCTGTAGTCCATGAGCTTTAAAATCTGCATCCAGATATTTCTTGATCCATAATCTGATTTATGTACCAATTGTGTAGATCAATCTCCTTAAATCTTGGAACACAAATATCAAGTTTCCTAAATTGTCTTAACATCTAATTTTGGCCACTTGTACAACTCGAGATACAAAAGATTGTTCCATATTAAATCATCCTGACTTGCGAAATAAACTAAGATTTATCCAAAAAGAATGATCACAGAATCAAATCAAATCTGTCAAGATTAAAAAAATAACATGTGTTAATGTTCTGGTATAACATGTTACTACATATGTCAGGACATCTTTCCTAAGTAACATGTTAGAACATCTTCCATAACATCTGTAGTAAACCATGTTTTAGTAAAATTGTGTCAATCAGATTGTCGATGCAATGGAGAGGAGGTGAACTTGCATTGTTAGCACTCCAACACCAATGTAAGTTACTGAGTGAAAAGTATTTTGAGAGTGAGGATGAATTGAATACTTGAAATGGTGTGATATGATCTTTATATAATATGGACAGTTAAAACCGTTTGCAATTGATTCAACACCTTGTGTGAGTTCCTGTTTGATCAGATTTCACGATAAGAGATGTGATGAAAGACGTGATCGTGTTTCTTCGACAAGATAATGGTCCACATTTCCTGTGCACTTTCTTCTTTAGTACTTATTATTGAGCATGATAGGCTTGCGCAAGACACAAAATATGTACTTTTATCAAACTAGATCGTGTAACACCATGATATTCTCACTTCTCAATACACACACCATAAAACAAGTTACAAAAGTTGGAGAGAACCATATATAAAATAAGAATTCAATAGATGGAGATCTTGCTTTGGCCATCCAACATTCATATAACTTCAGCATCATAACATATCACATGACATGTCTCTTGTCCAAACAATGGTTATTCAATACAATGTTTTTATGTGTGGAATATATGTCTACAAAATAATTGTAAGTGAAGGTGGGTCATGAGTGCATATGACCAGTATATATAGTTAATATTCACGAGTATAAATGCTTTGATTCTAGTATTTTAGTTTCGGATCCAAATCATATAAGCCAACTTTTTAATCTATGAAAAACAATGATTAAAAACAATGAATAAAATTAAAATTAATTAGTTAGATATTGACAATGTGGAGAAAGAACATATCTTATTTAATAAACCATCTTTATAAGCCTTGGTTGGGTTTTGTCAAACAGTTCTGGGTGATTGGATTGGATGCAATATGTATCATGTCCTTTTATTACTCTCTCATCCATTGATTACAAAATAAGAACCTTTCTTTGTCTAAATTATTACATAAAAGGACAAGAAAATCCAACTAATTGATGCAAAAGGAGTTTTCAATAATGTCTTAATCGAGTTAGTGGACCTTCACTTGAAATAACATGGTAACTACTCTAGTGGTTCCAAATTAACATGATCAATTTTTTATTTATTCAAAGACAATATAAACTGTAATTGAAAACAACTGAAATGAATAGATTTTCAGGTTTCACATGCATGATAAACATTAAAGTCAAAGATAGGGACACAAGTGAATAATTGAATCTTGAATGCTTCACTTTTATGCAAAGGTACATGAACTGTAACAAGGGATGCCCTTTCAAATGGTATAATTTTTGAAGAAAGGTATTGACAAGAGAATAAGATAAGATATTTGAGAATTTGACACGTTGATAAATAAAAAAATTTGTGGTTGAAAATGTCTTATTTTTAACATCTTATATATTATTTATATTATTATTTATTATCGATCGAAACTCTCTTCAAATCTATCGCATTTGATTCAATGTAAAAAATTAATTTACGCAAAAATCTAATAAGAGAAACTATATATCCTAAAGTAGTTTGACTAGCGTGGTAAGCATGGTTTGAAAGAATTTCAAAAATAAATCCACAAGATTATGATCATTTTCTCTTCAAAACATATCCAAAATCTCAAAAATTGATTTCAACATAAAGGTTGGATTCAACGAGGTCATCAATTATCTAGGACTTAATATATTTTCTAAGTTTAAGAGTCAGTTAAGTGAAAGCATGATTAGACAAACGTCATAAAACTGAATCTGATACTCTTGAAGACAGTTGAGAAGTTCGAAGTAGTTATTAACACAATTATAAGCATGATACTTGGTTTCTCAACAGTTATATCCTCAAAGACGCATGGAAACAAGTTAGAGCATGAAGACCTAAATAGTGGGATACGTGTCACATCCATAGGATTGAACTGTTGTTGACGGTTATTGTCGTATTATATGTATAAGGCATGCTTATGCATTGTTATCGAGGTCATAAATCCTCATTAATTCTCTATAAAACTAAAGTACCCAAGTCATCGCGCGAAACAACTTGTGAGATATGTGAGTATGTGTTCACCCTTTAAACTTTATGCAAATATTTTGTATTCAAAGTATTTACATTAAATTTCATTTACTTCATTTACTTTGTGTCTTGTCTATTATCTTTATCCAAAGTTTATTGTTAAGGTCCATTTGTTTATTATTCAAACGTTATAAACCCAAAACAACACACTTTTCTCACTACCTCTTCTTTGAACAATATGTCTTTGAGATTTTTTGATATAATATTTTAAAAGAACTAAACTCGTGATTGTTTACTAAAAACACAACTAAACATGTCCCAACCTCCTTAATTTTTGTTTTGGTTGATGGAGTCAGATGGAGCAAAGTCTTATGAGATGGAATGGAGTGGTATTCCATTTTTTAGATCGTTTAAAATCAAATACGGTGGAGTGGAATGGAGTGGTATGAATTGCATTATATTCCATCATTTACAATCATATTTTTCCCCTTAGATTTGTGCGCAATGGAGAGTTTTCCTTGTTCCGTCCAAAAAATTCCTAATGATGGAACGAAATTTCTTTCTGCTCTGCTCCATTATGCTACATTTAACTCTACTCCACTTCATTCTGCTTCGTTCATTTGATTATACCCAAATATAACCAAAGTTCTGCGCTAGCAGCCAAGGACAATTAACGAATGACCCTTTTACATGAGGCACTTCAAGCTCAGGACTAAGGTCCAGACTTTTCCCATCACCAGGTTGCAAAGAACTCGAAGCATTTTCCACCATAACCTGGTCAAATGAATCTTGAATTACCTCATGTGGCGGAGTAGGCGTGACTCAAGTACCCAAAGCAGTAGAGACCCCCTTTGTCGAAACCCCTCTAGTGGCAGGGATATTGTTAATACCTACCAGGAGAGGAGTAACTCGTGCAATCCTCCTTATTTGTTGCATTATTTTCTCATATTTCATCATATATGCAAGACAAGAACAAATAGGTTACAAAGGGAATCACAAAAAAAAAATTCAAAAGAGAAAATTTCTCCTCTCACTCATCAAAGATAACCTTCCTGGCCTTTTTCCAACTGACACCCACTAGCAGCCCCGTCTTTGAACCGCTTCAATTGCATCTTCGACACCATATAAGGAGGGACAACACCTCAAACATAACCTATATCCTCAGAGAAGGATACCAACAACCTCTTCAGAAAAATGTCTTCTTGAGACAAATCTCCATCTTATAAACATAAGACCCGAAATTCGACAAGAATTAGCTTTGACGCCAAAACTTAGTTAATATGTCCAAGCATTGGTAAGGCGCGCCATCTATGGAGCATATATTAGCGTAAGCTTCTTTGTTGAGGAGAGTGACCATGAAGAACTGATTCTTGAAGTGCTTCACAATCACTACGCCAAATTTAAGTTTTAGCAGCACACCTACTAAAGCGCTTCTAGTAAAAAGCGCTGTTATAGGTTGCACTAAAAACAAAATAAAAAAACACGCTAAAAAAGCGCTCTTAAAGGGGGGGGGGTAATGAAAGCGCTTTTCAAAAGCGCTCTTATAGGGGGGGCTATGAAAGCGCTTTCTAAAAGCGCTCTTAAAGGGGGGGGGGGTATGACAGTGCTTTTCAAAAGCGCTCTTATAGGGGTCTTATAGTGGGGGATATGAAAGCGCTTTTGAAAGCGCTCTTAAAGGGGGGGTTACAAAAGCGCTTTTTAAGAGAAAGCGCTGGCATAGGTGGCCCTTCTAAAGCGCTTTTCAGAAGCGCCCTCGTAGGTGTTTTAAAATAAAACAAATTAAACTTGCCCCAATTAATTTCAGAAGCGCTTCTCAGTATCTTTCTCTTCTTCTCCTCGCGAACAAACACCCAGAATCCCTAAATCTCAGATTCTTCCCTAAATCAATTTCAGTTCCTCCGTCCTCCGTCTCCGCCGCCGTTTCCGCCTCCGTCTCCGCCTCCGTTCGCCGTTTCCGCCTCCGTCCGTTCTCCGTTCTCCCTCCGTTCTCCGTTCTCCCTGCATCCCTTTAGGTAATTTCTAAATTTTTGAATATGCTGTATGTGGGTTGCTATATGTTCTTATTCATACTGCTATATGTTTTTTGAATATGCTTATGAGAATTTGTTTGGAATTTTATATGGAACATTTAGAATCTTTAGAACTGACATTTAGAACAACACTGACATTTGGAACAACACTGAGTTTTGGTGGAAAGATTGAGGAAATTCTGAAATTCTGGGGAGTTTCATAGTTATGGTGAATTGATGAAATTGGATGATCATGTTTTGTGTTGTTGTTTGGATAATCATGGTAGAATTATGATTTAGTAAATCTTACATGTATGATTATGAGTTTTGAATCTTCCTTATTAGTTTTATGAGAGTTTAGGTGGTTTGAGTTGTGACATAAAACTAAGATTCAATGATGAATTGGAGTAAAATTAGAAGATGGAAATATGGTGTTTTGATAGTTAAAACATGTGTATAACTTGTTCCATGAATGGTGATAGATCAAAATTAGGAAATAATTAGGGGTCATTCTTATGCCATAATATTGGCGTAGCTTTTTGTTTGTTGGTTGTTGTGGTTTGTTGAATTGGAGTAAAATTAGAAGATGGAAATATGGTTGTTGTATCATTAAAAAAACCACTTTTAATGATACAAAGAAATTTATAAAAAAAACAAAAGCTATAACAAACGGTTGCTATAGTAATAGAAATTAAGAGTTGCATTTTAAACTTTTTGCTTCTTAAGAGAAATAACACCCTCTTATTTTCCAAAAATACTTGAATTCATCCTTTTAAAATGTTAAAACTTGACACTTTTTGTTTTCTTTAAAAATGAATAATTTTATTGCATGCACTTTAGTTCATTTTAATAAAAAATATATATACATGTGTTTCTCTATTTTTTTTTGGTTACATGTGTTTCTCTATTTTTATTTATAATATAAGGAACATGTGTTTCTCTATTTTTTAGTTCAAATTTGCTTTCATAAAAAATGTTTGAATTTTAATATAAAAATAAATTTCACTTTTTAAATTTATAGTTTGTTATAGTTTGTTATTTTCTTCTTTTTAAATTTTAATATCAATTTAGTGTCTCTCAACCAATTTTTTGGTTTGTGGTCTTATATTACCTTGAAATAAGGTAATGTCTTCTTTAAGAAATCAGGTATTCTGATTAGGTATTCTATTATGATGATAGCTATTTATTATCTTGACAGAATTCCTTAGTACCTGATAGAGAAACCAAGAAGCATTTGTTTAGCTTAATTAAGTCATGGATAAGACATGGATGAGATCAAACCGATTGTCGAAAGAGTACGAGAAAGGGGTATGGAAATTCGTTGAGTTTGCGGTTGCGCACTCCGAAGACCCGCTTCGAATGCCGTGTCCTTGCTTGGGTTGCTGTTATGGGGATAAGGTTGACGGGAAACAGTTGGGATCCCATTTACTACGGTTTGGAATTGATAGAAGTTATACATGTTGGACAATGCATGGTGAGAAAAGTAACGGGAATGCTGGGTCGAGTTGTAATAGGAAGTATGCTTCAAACGACGATTGCACAGACACATACGATTGCGATCGAGTCGAAGAGATTGCAGAAGCGCTTGAAGAAGATCTTGCGGATTGTCCCAAAATGTTTGAGAGGTTGGTAAGCGATGCAGAGAAACCGTTGTATGATGGTTGTTCAAAATTCACAAGATTGTCTGCGGTGTTAAAGTTGTACAACTTAAAGGCGGACAACGGATGGTCGGATAAAAGTTTCACAGAGTTATTAGCCCTTATGAAAGATATGCTACCAGAGGATAATGTTCTTCCCAATCGAACGTATGAAGCCAAAAAGATGTTGTCCTCTATTGGCATGAGCTATGATAAGATACATGCATGTCCAAACGATTGCGTTTTGTTTCGAAACGAGTATGCAGCGTTGAATGAGTGTCCTAAATGTGGTGCCCCTCGATATAAGAAAAAGTTGTCTCCTGCTAAAGTCTTATGGTATTTTCCTATAATTCCGAGATTTAGACGCATGTATCGTAGTGAGACCGATTCAAGACACTTGACTTGGCATGCAGATGAAAGAATTATTGATGGAAAGTTGCGACATCCGGCAGACTCACCACAATGGATGAAAGTTGATACTGATTATCCTGAATTTGGAAAAGAAGCAAGAAACCTTCGGTTGTCATTGTCTACTGATGGAATGAACCCGCATGGTATTCAAAGTATCTCGCATAGCACATGGCCTGTGATTCTTATGATCTATAACCTACCTCCGTGGCTATGTATGAAGCGTAAGTACATGATGTTATCAATGCTAATTTCTGGGCCTAAACAACCAGGGAATGACATAGACGTATACTTGGCACCGTTAATCGAAGATTTAAAGTTTTTGTGGGACAACGGTGTGGAGGTTTACGATGGGTATAGGAAGGAAAGTTTCAACTTGAGGGCGATGTTGTTTGGAACAATTAATGATTTTCCAGCATACGGAAATCTATCCGGGTACAGCAATAAAGGTCAAAAGGCGTGTCCCGTTTGTGAAGATGAAACCGATACGACACGATTGGATCTTTGTCAGAAGAATGTCTTTCTAGGCCATCGTAGATTCTTAAATTCTAATCATCACTACCGTGGGTGGAGAAAAGCATTCAACGGAAAGGCCGAACATGGTACAGCCCCGCCTTTTTTGTCAGGTGATCAAATTTTTGAAAAGGTGAAAGATGTGAGCACTCAGTTTGGCAAGCCTTTTGCACATTCACTTGTCAAGGGTGGGTGGAAGAAGAAGTCCATTTTTTTTGAACTTCCATATTGGAAGTCGTTGTACGTAAGACATTTCCTGGATGTTATGCATATTGAAAAAAATGTATTTGACAGCGTTATAGGTACGTTACTCAATATACCAGGAAAGTCTAAGGATGGCGTTAACATAAGGAAGGACATGGTAAACATGGGGATGAGAACTGAATTGGGACCCGTGACGAAAGGAAGACGAACATATTTGCCACCTGCTGTTTACACTCTATCTAGAATGGAGAAGAAAACATTGTGTAAGTTCCTCAGTGAAGTTAAAGTTCCAGAAGGCTACTCTTCAGATATTAGAAGACTTGTGTCCATGAAAGACCTCAAGTTAAAGAGTTTGAAGACGCATGATTGTCATGTTATAATGGAACATTTTTTACCAATAGGTATACGTTCTATTCTGCCAGAAAAAGTAAGAAGCGCAATAACTAAGCTGTGTTTCTTCTTCAGGTCAATTTGCAGTAAGGTGGTCGATCCCGCGATCTTACCAACATTGCAAAAAGAGATAGTTGTTACTTTATGTGATCTTGAAATGTATTTTCCTCCCTCGTTTTTTGACATAATGGTTCATCTAGTCGTTCATCTTGTGAAAGAGACACAATTGTGCGGACCAGCTTATATGAGATGGATGTACCCTGCTGAACGTTATATGAAAATATTAAAAGGGTACGTGAAAAACAGAAGTCGACCGGAGGGTTGTATTGCCGAACGATACGTTGTTGAAGAAGCGGTTGAGTTTTGTACTGAATATCTGTCAAATGTTCAATCAATTGGACTCCCCAAATCTCATATTGTCGAAAAAAAAGAAGGAAAAAGGCTAATTGGAAATAAAGTTGTGACAGTATCAATGGTCGAACGGGATCAAGCGCACTTATATGTTCTGCACAATGAGATTGAGGTTGAGCCGTACGTTGAAATGCACAAGGTTGTTCTCCGAGATTTAAATCCAAATAGAAATGAGAACTGGATAGTACGAGAGCACAATCGAAGTTTCATACCGTGGTTTAGGGATCATATTTATTCAAAGTATCGTTCAGATCCTGCTTCAGTAACAGAAAGGTTGAGATGTTTAGCCTATGGTCCAACTGTAATTGTGCTTTCTTATAGCGCATACGCTATTAATGGATACACATTTTATACCAAAGAACAGGATGATAAAAGTACTATGCAAAATAGTGGTGTTACCTTGGTAGCGGAAGCAATGCACATATCAAGTGCGAATGACTTAAATCCGAAATTTGCAAATTTGTCATATTTTGGGGTTATCGAGCGCATTTTGGTGTTTGATTACGCGAAGTTTCAGATTCCTGTATTTGGTTGCAAGTGGGTTGAAAATAATAGTGGCATACGAATGGATAAGTCAGGATTTTTGCAAGTGGATCTCAATAGGGTAGGGTACAAAGATGAGCCTTTCATTCTAGCCTCTCAAGCTAAACAAGTGTTCTATGTCAATGATCCGACAAGTACGAAATGGTCTATAGTGCTTTTATCTAACAAAATAGTAGATGAAAACATTGAAGATCAAGGTGATATTGGTGTTGGCATTGAATCTTGTACAAGAAACGATCAAAATGAGAATGAATCTTGTACTAGAAATGATCATAATGAGGGTATTTGGATCAATCCAACCGTCCGCGTTGTTAAGAGACGCGTAGAACACAATCCTACCAAGAAAAGAAAGAGACGTTAGTGATAAAGGTAATAGTATACATATTCCGACTAATTTGTTTTATTCAATTTGTACCGATTGTTTTAATCAATAGTATAGTACTTATTCAATTTTGGTGCATATTCTCGTTTTGTACATAACTTTTGAACCATGTATCCGTTTGTTGACTTCTTTACATGTAACTATACTATTTTGACGATTCCGGAGCTGCTCATGCACTTATATGTTCATTTCGGGACTGTTTTTTTATCGGTTTTGCTTCTGCCCGTAATCAAAAGTCGGGCTTAGGGTCTGAATTTCGGAAAACCGACTTTATTTTTGAGTCCGTGGGGACGTTTTACCATAGCCATGTAAATTTCGTTCAATTCCGACAACTTTATTTTTTGACGCTTATTTTGATTTGTACCGATTTCGTTTCCGATTTACTTGTACATGCATGGTTTGACTTCCATTTTACTTGTATAGATTGTTAGCTTATTAATAGTGTACTAATGTGCTTTAGTTTGTTTGATACAGGTTAAATGGATCCGGATAGAGATGCTCCACCTGAAAACTCACAAGAAAGAGATGCTCAAGAAAGAGATGCCACGGATACAAATGCTCCACCTGATACTGAGGCAAAAGAAGTTGCACGAGGCATCACTATCATGAAGGGAATCGTTCGACATAGAGACCAAGGATTAGTATACCGATTGGAATGGAATTCTGATAAACAAGCAATTGGTCCTAATTCTGCAAAGTTGACAAGTTATATTGGTACACTTGTTCGTATGCATATTCTGGTCTCCGTAGCTAAATGGAATCTGAAAAGCGAAGACTTGGATGCGAAAAAAAAAGCGATTTGGGACGAGCTTCAGGTATATATCATATATGGTTAATTGTTGTTATTATCTTGACGATAAATTGTTTAAATTACTTATACTAACACACTATGAGTATGTTTTTTTGCAGAGGACTTTTGAGATACCAGATGATCGTAGACGCTACATACTTGGTTTGGCCGGCAAAAGATATAGAGGGTGGAAAGCTTTTTTGACAAACACTTATCTTAAGGATAAAGATGGAAACTTTCTTGAAGAGGCACCGGGACGGCCAAAAAAGTATGAGATCTTCATTGGTGAAGAAGATTGGGCTGAGTTTGTAAAGCAAAGAGATGAAGATTTTCGGAAAAGGAGTGCCAAGAATAGTGCGAGAGCATCCAAACCCGCATATCCATACAAAAAAGGGCGTTTGGGATATGCACGCTTGGAGGATAAAATTGTAAGTAAATAGAAATGCGTTTTAATTAATTGTCTAAATGTGTTTTATTTGACGATTTTATCATTTGTGTCAATGCATAGTTAGAGGAGACTAAAAGTGAGGAAACCTCACTTCCTGAACATGTGTTGTGGAGGGAAGCTCGTGTGGGCAAGGATCATGCTGTCGATCCCGAAGTTCAGAGAGTTTTTACTGAATGTGTAAGTATAATACTGTGTCTTTAATTAAATCAAATGTTTTTTAATATATAAATGATTTTTTAATGTAAATGAATTACAGGAGACCTTGTCGCAATCGGCATCCACCGGTGAGGGGAGCGTACTTAGTAGAGCACTAGATGCTCCTGAGTATCCCGGTCGGGTGAGGGGTAAGGGTCATGGTGTGACTCCAACCTCTTTTTACAAGAGTCCTAGGAGAAGAAATCCTTCAAATGAAGAAGTGTTGCAAAAGTTGGCGGAATTGCAAGCACAAGTCTCTGAATTGCAAAGAGATAAAGAAGCGTATATGAGAGAAAAGTGCAACACTTCATCGGTGAAAGAAACTAGTGATAAGGCTAGTATCAACTATCAAAGGAAATTTCCCGAGGTAATTATAATTTTTTTCCTTTTAAATTGTTCTATTTTATTAATGATAATGACTTTATATTTACTATTGGTTTAGGGCATTTCATCTTGCCAACTATACTTATCGGAACCGAATTATCGACTAGTTGGCAAGGGAAAAGTGCACAACACTTTGGGAGATTTACTTCACCATAGACCGCTCCCGGATGGACACCTGAAAGTATCGGTGGATGTTGTAGTAGATCATGATGCGATGCTACCGGTACCTGACATGGTCTCAGAGACGACATTGCTGCGAGATGCAATAGGATCATTTGTTGCATGGCCCTCGGAGCTCATTACCATTAGTGATGAGGTATATTGAAAACGATTATGAATCATTTAGTTTTCGAATGTCAATTCTAAACCGTTTATTAATTATTTTTTACATTTTAATTTTAGACTGCTCCTATAAAACCCACAGTTAAGGGTAAAGGGATTTTACAGGAGGAGGAGTCCGTTGCATCACTAAAAGAGGTACATTTAAAGTGTTAATAATTAATCTGAATCTAAATCTGCATGATTTTATATTTTACCTAACTTATATGATTTTTAGGCACCCGCTCGGGAGTCACAACAAGTGACGCAGCAAGTTCGTACCGTACCACCCACTGGTCCTCCGAAGCCAGCGGGAAAAAAAGGCGGTGCTTTTGTGCCTCGGTACCGGTCGACGCTCGCAACAATGGTTGATATGTCCGATTTGAAGGATGGTGCTTTACGTGAAATCGTTATGGATGAAAGTGTCTTCGATATTGAATTCAAGTCACTTATTACAATTGATGACTTGGAGGAGATTTTTAAGCATGATCAACTAGGCGTCACTAACATGCACTCATACATCCGGTAATATTCACTCATCCGATATATTATTTAATTAGTCCCACAATATAATTTATTTACACATTTCAATGAAAATAATCTAATGTTTATTATGTTTTTATTTAAGGTTGTTGTATGACAGAGTGTTGCGCGGGACTCCGTTGTCTAACAGATTCCGTTTCGTGTCTTCCGCCCACTGCAGCGGAATGGCAATTGCTTCGGAACGGGAATCAGTTAGACAGCGATTAGTCGATAGATTCATGTCCACCGGCAATACAGAATGTCTGCATCTTTGGGCGTATAATACCCGACCAGTAGGGTTAGTTTCTCATTCTTTGTTCATCTAATCTCTGTTTCTTTTGTGTATAGCAAAATTTTCATATAACCTATTGTTTTTATTTATAGAGCACACTGGTTGCTGCTTGCTATCAACCCTATAAGGGAAGTCGTGTATTATCTGAATTCGGTAAATGGTGAATGGACCAATTATCCGGCCATGAAGGACATCGTTGATTTGTAAGTGGGATCGTTCTAAATATATATTCGTGTATATTTATATATATATTTACTTATTTGTGGGATTGATCTAAACATATGCTTTTATATATTTGTTAATTAGATCAATACAAGTGTTCCGAAGTCAACGGGACGCACAGGTATCCCGAACTAAATCTAGCAACATTACTTGGATCCAAGTGCAGGTACATTATTTTTCACAATGTTGCTTATAATATATTTATGCTACTTGATAAAACAATGCACAACTATAGAATCTTATTTGTTTTTCTATGTAGTGTCCGCAACAGCGAAACAGTTACGATTGTGGATACTTTGTATTGAGGTTTATGAAAGAAATCCTTCAGGCAAATCAATTAGAGATTCCGCTCACGGTATGAATTTATAACTTAAGATAATTTCATATAATTTATTACATTTAACTAAATGTATCATTCATATTTTGTTTTTGTTTTGTAGTACCTTGACGAATTCCGTACCGCTGGATACCCGAAACTTAAGTTGGAAGAAATAAAAGAGGATTTGTGTCATTTTTATATTAAGCGCTTTTTCATGTAGGATTTGTGTCGAATTGAAGTACTATAATATTATTGATGTTGTAATGATGTATATATATAATTTTGGATATTATAATGGTATTATATTAGTATATATATATATTGTCTTACAGATGGCTGAAATAATATCGTCGAAAATAAATTACAGGTCGAAAATATTACAGGCTGAAAACATATTACAGGTCGAAAATATTACAGGTCGACTGGGAGGATTAAATTACAGGCTGCACATTAAAATACCTCATTTAGCTACTAAAG
Source organism: Vicia villosa (assembly GCF_029867415.1). Classification (NCBI taxonomy): domain Eukaryota; kingdom Viridiplantae; phylum Streptophyta; class Magnoliopsida; order Fabales; family Fabaceae; genus Vicia; species Vicia villosa. Next base: position 69,487,098 of record NC_081186.1, on the reverse strand, counting down.
CGCTTTTTAAAAAGCGCTCTTAAAGGCCCACATACTAAAGCGCTTCTTTTTAAAAGCGCTGCCAAAGATTAATAAAAAAGCAAAAAAAATCAAAAAAAAGCAACATACTAAAGCGCTTTTGTAAAAGCGCTCTTATAGGGGGGGCTATCAGAGCGCTTTTTCTGGAAAAAGCGCTCTTAAAGCCCACCCTATAAGAGCGCTTTTACAAAAGCGCTTTAGTATGTTGCGTTTTTTTTTTATTTTTTATTCTCACAGGGGGGCCTATCACAGCGCTTTTCTGGAAAAAGCGCACTTAAAGGGGGGCCTACCAGAGCGCTTTTTCCTGAAAAGCGCTCTTAAAGGGGGGCCTACAAGAGCTCTTTTTCCAGAAAAGCGCTCTTATAAGGGGGGCCTACCAGAGCGCTTTTAAAAGCGCTTTCGTAGCCTATGCCAGCGCTGGCTTTGGCAGCGCTTTAAAGCGCTGTTAAAGGCCAAAAAAAGCGCTTTTAAAAGCCTTGCGCGTTGTAGTGAATATCCGAGTAAACATCAAACATCCTGGTATACTGTCAAAGAGATATCAAGTTGTGACCATTTGCTGAAGTAAGCGAGTTACATTTAGCTTTGAAAAGATGGAAGAAGAGTGTCAAGGTCAACAAATTCTTCTTATATTTGTACCAGGTATTAAAAGATTTTGATGTAAGCCATTCTCACCTGAAGTAATTGTGAAGGAGCGATTAACAAGTGGTTAATAACGCTAATTTCAAAATCATTGAGAGAGAGACGAAGGTCAATTAAAAAAACAAACACACACACGTACCCTCATATCTTGGTTGGGAACAAGCACTACGCACCCTCTTATCTTGGTTGGGAACAAGCACTCTCCAATTAAATAAAGGTAGCACTTTAGTAAAAGCACGATATGAACCGTCCTCACAAACAAAAATCGAGGTGGCAATTAACATCTCCCAATTGGAACAAGTATAGATATAAATTCAATATTATGAAAATTGGTCAAAACCTAGGTTTTAAAAAATGGTCGTGATCGCATTTCGATCGCGTTGTGGTTTTCACGATTTTGGTTAGTATAGGTGTTGTGTTGCAAATAACGATCGTCGCGGTTGAATTTCTCACAACATCGCATAAAATATGATTCATTTAAAAAGAGTAAGATTCATATGATTTCATTTTTACAATAAAATAAAATTTTAGTTGAAAATTTCAATATTTTGATTCTGTAAAAGTCATTTGAGTTGTGCTTTTAGAATAAAAAATTTCGTCAATCACAACAGTGTATAAAAGGCTATTACGGTATAAAAGAGTAACGATGTTTTATCGCGGTTGAAAAAGTGTTTCGTTTGTGAATTTTTTCTCAGCATTTAAACGGTGAATAACCGTATCATAAGGTTTCAATATGGACCGTTTTTAACACATTGGTCAAAACTTTGAAAGTTTATTATTATTATTATTATTATTATTATTATTATTATTATTATTATTATTATTATTATTATTATTATTATTATTATTATTATTATTATTATTATTATTATTTGTGTCGATAATTAGAAAACTTTGCGTGATTCATGCTTTGTTTTGTCAGTAATAAGACATTTCATTGGTCTTAATATTGAAACCAAAGTATATTCTTATTTTATTTTTCTTTAGAGAAATTATAAAAAAATTGCAACAATTCTAACCAGAATAATTATGGATGAAACTTTAATTATTTTTCAGCCGAGTTCTAATCAGAATAATTTTCAAGATACCTTTTCAATATTATAGGAGAATTAAGAAAAAAGAAGTTATCTCTAAACAATTAAAGGGCATACCTCAAGCCTCACCAAGAATAATTGAAAATGAAATGAATTTAAGATGACAAAAACTAGAAGTAGTACATTGATTCTTTCTTTGTATAATTACAAAATCTGTTTGAAATTACACATCAAATGAAACAATAAGAACATGAAGGAAAAGAAAAAACAAAGCTCATTTTCTTCTTTGCTAATAAAATTGATAATCAAAAGTAAACAAGAAAAGAAGTAGAATCTGAAGAAGAGGTTGAAGAACCAAAACCAAAATTCCAACTTCTGAAATCTTCAAAACTCAAACCATTTCGCGAGAGGAAGCAATCCGTCGCTCTTGTCAACACAGCGGTATACTCTTCCAATATCTCCGTCATAATTGCCACCATTATCATCTTTCTACCTTAGGACTTCTTGTTATTGTTTTCAAGATTTATATATACAACTTTCTTATATATAGATAAAGAGGAGAGAGCCTAAAGGATATTATGGTAATGGTACTATAAATAATAAGACTCTTTTTGTATCTCATGAGTTTCCTAGTAACTATTTATTGACAATTTGTAGCACCACAAAAGCATAATAATATGGGAGGTTGGAAAAAAGGAATAGAATTCTGGCACTTTTTCATATGTACAGTAAATTTTTTGGCAAAAATGAATGGCGTTTTTTGTTTTTGTATGACAATAATAGTGTGGTCTAATCATATAGCTTTTGAAGAGATGGGGTAGTTTGATTTAACTGGAAAATAAATATTGGAGTATTTTGTAAGTTTTGAGCATGAGGTTTGGTAGATGCATGTTTTTAAATCAAGCTAGGGAGATTCTGTCCTACATGTGGGTGTTGGCAGAATTGAAATGGTGAGATATCAAATACAAAATTTCTCTGCCTAAAAGGAATGTAAATCAAAATTTCTCTGCTAGCTGCGCTTGAAATAGCATTTAAAAAAAATTAAAAAGTGATATTTTCGAATGACCTTAAGTCCTCTTAGTAATATGTCTACGATGTATTGTTTATTTTGGATGTAGAAAATTGTCACGAGTTTGTTCTTTGGAAAAAATATCTTGTTAAATTAAGGAGTCAAGGTGTTGTATATAAATTATTATTGACCTCAATTCTTATGCAATGTGAGAGTTTTTGGTGTATCGAAACAAAATTGCATCATACTCTGAGACTAAAAGAGTCTAAACCTTGAGCATGGTCGGCGGTTTGGTAAGATAGTGAGATCAACTGTGTGAGAATAGCACTACGGAGACTATATTATATATAGAGAGATTTACAGTTCATTATATGCTATAGTCGGTGTGAGACTTATTGATAAGTGCTAAATTTTAGTTATTTTTGTATATAGTTTTATGGCACTTATCGTCTCTTTTTCCTCAACTTGTGTGTAAATGTGTATGTTTTCGTTATATTTATACATATTACGTATTCTTCGAGTTTTTGATACATTTATGTACTGTTTGATAGTTTTTCATTCATTTTGTAGGTATTCATTCAAAATTGGAGCATTGAGTAATAAAGGCCAAAGGCTAAGCTTCAAAAATATAATGTTTTGCATTTCATCAAAGAATAAGGCTCAAAATAAGGATGATAAAAATCATCAATTTGGTTGCCAATTCATTGCAAATTTGTTTGAGAAGCCTTAGAGTTCAAACACATTCTACGATATCTTAGTGGGACTGTCACTCATGGTTTGACACTTGCACTAGCCAATTCTTTGTAAAAGTTTTCTCTAAGAACTTATAGTGATTCAGATTGGGCAAGAGACCCTAATGATCGAAGATCAACTTCAGATTCTTATAGAACTCAAAGAAGCAATCACTTGTGACACGTTTAAGCACGAAAGTAGAGTGTCGAGCTTTGTCTCACATAACTTTTGAATTATTATGGTTTGAATCAATCTTATTTGAACTTCATATTGGTTACTTAACGCCTACGTGACTATGTAATAACGTTAAGGCTCTCATGTTGTCTCACAATCCAATCGTATATGTAAGAACAAAAGGCATAAAATTTGATATCCATTTCGTTCGTGAAATAGTAGTAGCAAGCAAATTGCAAATTCAACACGTCCCAGGTCATACATTGACCGTTGATATTGTTAACAAAACCACTTCTAATGAATTTTCTCACTAGATTCTGAAACAAACTCAAGGTAGCTTCACTTTAAACTCCATTATTTTAAGAGAGTCTGTAGGAAAATAGATCAACCATAGATAGGTGTGTTATCTTTAGAAAGATGGTTAGGCGGTTAGTGAGTTAGTTGAGGAAATTAGAATATGTAACTAACTTATGAATATAGCTTGCATAAATGTAAACCTTAAAACAATTTAAAGGTGTTGGAACATTATATCTATATTCAAATATAGGGGAATTTGAAAAAGTTCCTTAAGTCAAGTCCTATATTGGGTGTTAGTTGAAAAAACTCATTAGTCCCATATTGTTTATGTGAGATATTTTAGCTAGCTCACTTCATAATATAAGGAAATTCCTTATTTCATTACAAAACACACCAAAATATCCTTTTGTTGAGTTTTTTCGTCCCACTCTCATAACTCTGCGTCTTTCGAATTCTCAAAGCGCCAACTTCTTCCCCTTTCTTTCTACTCGTTGATTTTTTCGAGTACTTTCTTGAATTATCTTTAGAGCATAATATTACTTTTTCCTCGTTTGAGTTGAGAAATTATCAAGTAAAATTTTTGGATTCTCATTAGATAATTATTCGAATTTCTCTTTGTTTGAGAAATCCTTTTGAGTGGTTAAATGACCATTATTTAATTCTCTTTGGAGAATTATTAAAAATTTTCTTGGTTTGAGAAATTATTACCACTGGTCGCTATACCAGATACTACACTGATATATTTATACCATATTCGAATGGTCTTAGTATCATTAGAGGGAGTATTTTTAGACCAATTATCTATCGTGTAAGTAGAAATCGTATAATATAAAACTGCGTTGTTTTATCCTGGAAGCGTCATAGTAGTTTGACTACTTTGCATAATTTTGAGAAGTGTCGCAAAACGTCTTAAAGAAAGCGACATAGTTTGTGATTCGACCCAATAATTTCTTCGGAAGCAAATTTTTCAAAATCATAAAATAATGAACAAAATGTTCAAAGTCTCTCTTTCAACAAGTTTTGTCAAAAGTTCCGGATGATTGTATTCGAAATTCAATATTTATCATGTTCTTTTATTACTTTCTCATTCAATGTAGGGCTGTTCCAAAAATCCAAGAATTGTACTGAACTGCCGAACCGAACAAAACTGAGGGTAAAATAACCGATATGTTATGTTTGGTTAGTGAACCAAATTATTATAGACAAATAATTCTAGAACTGAGCTGTAGCCAAAATCGAACCAAACTAAAACTGAAAATAAAAATGCTTTAAACAAGTTAAAAAATTTTAAAAAAAAATGAAAATAACTCAACGGTTAAGTTCTTTGATAAACGGTTAGGTTTGAAAAAAATTGTCTTCTAACGGTTCGGTACAATTCAAAATTTCGAAACAATATTCCAAACCAATAATTTTAATTCAGTTCGGTTCAAATAAATTGAAACAGTTCAGTTCTATTAGAGTGCATTTTTACCATGATTTGATACTGTTCAGTTCAATTTTTCTCTGAAACTGTAACTTGAACAACGTTAATCCAATGGTTAAAAAATAAGGATTTTTTGTCTAAATTAGTAGATGAAAAGACAAGAAAATCCAACTACTTAATGTAAAAGGAGTTTTAAATAAGGTTTTTTCTTTACCCACCTCCCTATCGGAGTCACCCCCTGCGAAAACTCCACTTTACCCCTGCTTCGGAAATGCATTTCCGAATTTTTTTTTAAAAATTTTTTACAGACTTCGGAAGTGCATTTCCGAAAAAATCCCAAAAATTAGGATTTTGATTAATTCGGAGATGCATCTCCGAAAAAACAAAAAAAAATCTAAAAAAATCCCAAAAATTAGTAAGAATTTATTTTATTAGTGAAATCAGTAAAGACAATTATGAGGAACTATTTAATTTTTAATTTAGTAATAATAATTATATTCGATAATACAATTTCTTAAAATCTACAATAAATAATAACTTGAGCATTATTATTGTAATTATCATTTAAGAGGAATTATTTAATTTTCAATTTAGTAATAATAATTACATTCAATAATATAATTTCTTAAAGTCTACTACATTAAATGATAACTTTAGCATTATTATTGTAATTATCATTTAACTACCTTTAAGATTTAAGAAAATTAAGAATTTGAATGGAAAACTAAAAAAATTGGGTTTCCACTTTTTCATCTTCCATATAACCTTTCAAATTAATTGCATTGATCAGTAAAAGTTGAGTTTTAATAGTTATAATAGATGTCCATTTTTATTGTTTCAAAAATGTTATATAATAAATAAAGAAAAAATTAAAGGTAGAGAAAATAAATCATAGTAAACTCATCGATCAAAATCATGGAATAATAAAATATTAAAAGAAAACATTGATTAAGATAAATAATAAAATAATAAAATATTTAAGTGGTTGTATGGCACAATTCAAATTTCCTTTCTAAATGAGTAAAATATTTATTGTAGTAATAACAGATATGTATAAAGATCATAAAGTGATTGAATATGCATAGAAAAAGCATAACGTGTGAATTTTAATTTGGTTTATAGTCATAAACCATAAGATGGTTTTATTTTCAATTTAACTAGCGTGATACCCGTGTGTCCGCACGGGTACCCGTTGTGGCCGTGTTATTTTGTTCAATATAGATATTATTCTAGAGGTAAATGTCATGAAACCAGATGTGTAAAATATAGAAATTTCTTTTTAATAGGTTGGGGCAAAGTTTGAGATATTTTTATGAATAAAAATTATTTTCCCGTTAATATTCAATATTTCGATCATTAACTTCATGTTCCTGTAAATATTTAATATGTTTATCAGTAATTCATGTTCTTGTTAATATTGAATATTTTATTCAGTAACTTCATGTTCCCGTTAATATTCAATATTTTGATCAGTATCTTCATGTTCCCGCTAATATTCATTATTTTGATCAGTAACTTCGTATTCCCGTTAATGTTCCAAACTTGTTCCCGTTAATATTCAATATTTTTATCAGTAACTTTATGTTCCCGTTAATATTCTTTATTTTGATCAGTAACTCCGTGTTCTCGTTAATATTCATTATTTTAATCAATAACTTCGTGTTCCCGTTAATATTCCAAATTTGTTGCCGTTAATATTGAAGAAATTTATCAGTAACTTCATATTCCGTTTATATTTAAAACAATTATCACTAACTTCGTGTTCTCGTTAATATTCAATATTTTGTCTATAACTCCGTGTTCCCGTTAATATTTATTATTTTGATCAATAACTTTGTGTTCCCGTTAATATTCAAAATTTGGATCAGTAACTTAATGTTTCCGATTATATTAAAAAATTTGATAAGTAACTTTGTCTTCCGTTAATATTCAATATTTTAATCAATAACTCCGTGCTCCCGTTAATATTCAATATTTTAAATATTAACGGGATATTCGTGCATTCGCACGGGGACCAGTGTGGTACGCTCATTTGTTTTAATATTCAATATTTTGATCAGTAACTTCATGTTCCCGTTAATGTTCAATATTTCGATCAGTAACTTCATGTTCCCGTTAATATTCAATATTTTAAATATTAACGGGATATTCGTGCATTCGCACGGGGACCAGTGTGGTACGCTCATTTGTTTTAATATTTAATATTTTGATCAGTAACTTCATGTTCCCGTTAATGTTCAATATTTCGATCAGTAACTTCTTGTTCCCGTTAATATTCAATATTTTGATCAGTAATTCATGTTCTCGTTAATATTCAATATTTTATTCAGTAACTTCATGTTCCCGTTAATATTCAATATTTTGATTAATAACTTCATGTTCTTACTTATTTTGTTCAATATTATATTTTTTTAAAAGAAATTGATGTAATTATTATTATGATACAATTTGTTCAGCAAAGATACTTAATAAAATTAAAAATGAAATTGATAAAGAATAGAATAATGAAGTGTTATTTTATTAATATGCAATAAAAATTGGAAAGATCAATAAAGAATATACAATATCGATCACATTTACTTTCAACGTATTAACATTGCTTCCCGTTAATATTTAATATTTTAATTGATAACTCCGTGTTCCCGTTAATGTTCAATAGTTTGATCAATAACTTCATGTTTCCGTTAATATACAATATTTTTACCGATAATTTCATGTTTCCGCTAATATTTATATTTTGATCACTAACTTCATATTCCTGTTAATATTCAATATTTTTATCAGTAACTTCATGTTCCCGTTATTAGTAAATTCATGTTTGTTATTATTCAATATTTTGATCAGTAACTTCATGTTTCCGTTATTATTCTCAGTATTTTTATAAGTAACGTTATGTTGTCCTTAATATTCAATGATTAATGATAATAAAATAATTAAAAATATTTCATATTATCATATAATTTTGATATTATTTAATTCATACATTATTTATGTATTTATTATAGATCACAATACTATACTTTATAATCATATCAAAAACTAAACGAAACAAAACAATATTATACTTTATACTCGTCACTAAACAACACTAATAAAAAAACATAAGGTAAGTTGTGTATGAGTTGAATAGTAGTGTAGAGAAATAACTATTTACTAAAAATAAATATTTACTATAATTGTTTAAAATTAATTGAGTGATTTAATATTTTTGAAAATTGAAGATAATATTAATTCAATTTGTATATTTAGAAGATTAAAAATATATTTAATTCTATAATTTAATGTTATTAATTGATAAATGTTTCCTTAAAAAATTATGCCAATTATTTAATATGATTGATTAGAATTAATTATGATTAAAATTAATATGATTGACTTTTCCTTTGCTCAAAATGAAATATTTATTAAAAATTATGAGGTATAACTTGATGACTTTTAAACTTGATTTTCATTGCCAAAAAATTAAGTGGGGGTAGAAAGTAGGTGTTATGTCTAAAAAAGGGCGGTGAGAATCAAATAAATAAGTATTTATGACTCTTAATATATCATATTTATATAGTTTAAATAATATAATATAAATACATATTAAGAAATATAAAATAAAAATTAGAGTAATATTTATGATAATTAATTTAAATAATTGTAACTAATTTTTTTATAACTAATATGTTAATTTTTTATTTTATAACTAATATGGTTATTTTAAAAAAAATTAGAGTATATATAAATAAGCATTATATAGAAGTTGAAATGTTAGCTGAATAACAAAACACGTGCCTATAAGTTTTTTTTTTGTATATAAATAATATCTGGATCACTATTTTTATAAAAACATTTGTTCCCCGTTTATAAAAATAACATTGTCTATATTTAGTTTTTTATATAAAATCATTTTTTATATAATGTTTTATAATTTATTTTTAATTGAATGTAAAATTTAATATTTTTAAAATAGAAAAATGAAATATATCGTAGATATTAGAAAAAATTAAAAAATAAAAAATTTATTAGCATTTAAAAATAAAAAGAATAAAAAAGGAAACAAATCAAATGCATATTATATTATTGTTTCGTCGATTTTGTTGTCTAATAACACTATTACATTAACAAAATGCTAAATATAGACAAATTAATAGACCTATATGGATAATTATATTAAAAATAAATTATTTTTTAGTATAAAAATAAATCTTATAACTATCAAATAATACACATAAAAATTAAAATTTTATAATTAGTTGTTCATCAAAATATAACACATTGGTGTCTCCCCTTCATTGGTCCGTCCAAGATTTCATTGTATCTTTGCTTTATGGATATCCTCACCATGACAATTTTAATATTTTTCTCGTATTTAAATAAGTAGTACATATTTATTAAATCATTATTTCAATGACATAGATTTCAATAGTAACATTTTTTTTCATATTTAGATCAATAATAAACATTACATTCTATTTTTCTCTTATTTTAATCATTATTATATTTTTTTATTATATTTTTCCTTAAGTTATTGTAATATATATTTACTTAATTTATAAGTATTTATCCATTTTAGACTTTAATGTAGCAATAATAATTATTTTACAAATAGAATTCTCAACTCAACAAAAACAAAAAAATTATATTTTATGTCTATCTTCTTTATAATTTAAATGACTTGAATAATAACATAAAAGCAATACCTCTTTTTCCGTTTATTTTTCTTATTTTCACTTTTCTTATTTTTGATTTGGATTTTGTAGAGAATATTTTTTATTGTATTTATTTAAAGTCCAATATAATTTATTTAGGTTAAAAATGTTATAAATAAATATTTTGAAATTAATTAAATATATAGTTTATTAATGATCAAATCGTGATTATGCTCTCTTTTTGATCTTTAACATATATAGAAATAATAAAACAAATCAAAAAACAAATCAAAATTCATTAGATATAATGGATTAAATTTTATTTATTCTTTTACTCTTAGTTTTTTTTTTTCTTCTTTAAATTCTATTAAAAAAATATATCAACAAAAACTGAGACCCAAAATCACCGCAATTCAAGAAGAACGGAAGTACCGTTCAACAGTAAAGTTGAAAAGACGGATTTATAATTCCAGAAGAACCGTTCAACAGTAAAGTTGGAAAAATGAGACTTATAATTCCAGAATAACTGAAAGAACGGTTCAAAAGTAAAGTTGGAAAGACCAGATTTATAAAAGTGGAATCATTTCTAAGGTAGAAAACCAACGGAACCGTTCAACAATAAGATCAAAACAACATAAAAAAATGAAAATGAAAGTTCATTAAAACCAAAACAGTAACAAACAAACCACGTGAAACACATACGATCATCACATTTATCACTGTATAATTTATCCATTCTCTTTTCAACCTATTACAAAAATTAATTGCACTCTCATTACAAAAATTGTACTTACATTTGTATTAACTTCTACTTCTTACGTACTCGTACTCTACAATTGTACTTACAAAAATGGCAGAAATCAAATAAAACTAATGATTTGAAAACACTGATGGCAGTTTTTCCCTTGTTCAGATGAGTTTTGATGAAAACCCTATTAAAGTACATAAATGTAGAAAATCAAACCAATATGTCCGTTGGTTTGTTCTGATGTTGCTTGATCTCATTCCACCCTCGTATCTAAATAACATAAGACCAAAATAATAGAATATAAGAAAAAAAAACTCATCAAATCATCTCAAAATGCTACCTCTTGTTCGAAACAACCTTCCATTTGTGGTGCACTCGAACAGAAACTTTCCAAAGTTCTTTGCTATCGTTGATGTCACAGATTTTCGCCAATGGTCTCGCCATATCTTACAGCCAGTTAGCACAAGCAGCAAAGTAAAAATGGTCTGATACTACAGAAAAGTGGAAGCCACAAATGCTATAAATAACACAATCATTATGTAAAATATAGCAGTTACAAACTCTTCATTACATAACTGATGCAGAAGGTCAATGGACAGAAGAAGATAAAGTCCTCATTATGTTAATTATGTAACACATATTTATGCAAAATGGAAGATGCATGGACAGAACCACACAAATGCTAATTATGTAACACATTCATAGTGGAAGATGGAAGAACATAACTTCATAAATGAACAATACACGTGGCGCATCCATAAGCAGCATTTCCTACTCTCAGAATAAGCCACTTGGCAGCATGAGAGGAACTCTTCAAAAAGATAGAGTTTTCTTATATTATAGATAATAAAATTTCATAAAATCTACCCTAAATGATAATTTAACCATTATTATTGTAATTATCATTTAATTGTTTTTAACATATATAAAAATAAAAAATGATTTTTGATTTATATAAGTTAGTAAAATAATTTTTAACTTTAAAATTGTTTAGGAAATTTTGATTCACCTTGATTTTATTGATTCACCTTTATTTTATTGATTCACCTTGATTTTATACCTATTAATTGTATTGATTCACCTTGATTTTAATTTTTTAATAATTATTGAATTCTTTCGGAAGTGTATATCCGAAACATTCCAAGACCAATTTGGTCTTGGAATATTTCGGATATGCATCTCCCAAAACACCCCCTCTCCCAAAAATGGGGTGTTTTCGGAAATGTATATCCGAAAACCCAAACAAGGGGTGTTTTCGGAAATGCATCTCCGAAAACACCTTTTTTTCGTGTTTTCGGAAGTGCATTTCCGAAATAAGACAAATTTTGAAGAAAAAAAAAGCGTTTCAGAAATGCATTTCTGAAGTAAGGGTATTTTGGGTTTTTCACCAGAGGTGACCAAGAAAAGAGGGAGGTAGGTAAAGAAATTCTCTTAAATAATGTCTTAATCGAGTTAATGGACCTTCACATGAAATAACATGCGAATTTACTCTAGTGGTTCCAAATTAACACGATCACTTTTTTATTTGTTCAAAGACAATTTATATGTTATTGAAAACAACTAAAATGAATAGAATTTTAGATTTCACATGTATGATAAACATTAAGGTCAAAGATAGGGACACAAGTTAAATATTGAATCTTAAATGCCTCACATTTGCAATGAACTCTAATAAGGGGATATAAATATAATACCCTTTGCAATAGTATATATAATCATTGTAGAAAGGTAATGCCAAAAGAATAAGATAAGATATTTGAGAAATTGACATGTTAAAAAATAATACAATAGAACTGGAAAAACCTACAAAAACAGATTACAAATCAATTGGAATTACAAATCAATTGGAATTACCATAAGTATAACAAAGAATTTTTGCTAAATTCGTAAAAATTAGAATTGGAATAAATAATATCTCCTATTAACGACAATTTCCAAACTAAAATTTTAATATTCCACACTGTATTATCAACATTTCAATTATCGTTCTGAAAACAAATTCTATTACACAAAAACCAAATAGACCAAAGAGTTGCAAGTCAAACAACTCCCAATTTGCCCTCCTTAACCTTGTTTCCTTTGCAAAATAAGTACCAATCCATAAAATTCAAAAGGCACTCCTCCTCTACACCAACCGGTTTACCAATCCAAAAAGCTATATCTTTCCAAATAATCTTCACTACATTACATTTGAAAAAAAGAATGATTTATATCCTCAAAATCTACACCGCAAAAGACACAAAAAATCTTCAACCGAAAACCTTGATCTTAAAAGAAACCTCCATCATCCAAACCTTATCCAACACGACATATATTTATTATTATTATTATTATTATTATTATTATTATTATTATTATTATTATTATTATTATTATTATTATTATTATTATTATTATTATTATTATTATTATTATTATTAATTTTTGTTGTTGTATTGTATGTATTATTTTTCATATATAACTAAGATAAGTATTGATTTAGTTTATGTTAGACTAATTAATGAAATAAGTGTCAAAGTGAGGACTGGTGCTAATTCTTAGCACTAATTTAACACTCTATTAGAAGTATATTATCTAATGAAAAAAGAGGCAAGTAAAAAGTGCAGTTTATGAAGACTTTTATAAATAAAAAATAAGTTCATTGCATATGAATAGGTCAAAACTTTGAAAGTCCTCAACAACTAACAAAGAATAATTGAAAATGAAATGAATTAAAGATGACAAAAAACTAGAAGTAGAACAAACACTGATTCTTTCTTTGTATAGCTACAAAATCTGTCTTATATTTAAACATAAAATGAAACAATATCTAAGAACATGAAGGAAAAGAAAAAACAAAGCTCATTTTCTTCTTTACTAACAAAATTGATAATCAAAAGTAAACAAGAAAAGAAGTAGAATCTGAAGAAGAAGAGGTTGAAGAACCAAAACCAAAATTCCTACTTCTGAGATCTTCAAAACTCATACCATTTCGTGACAGGAACCGCTCGGTCACTCTTGTCAGCACAACGGCGTACTCTTCTAATATCTCCGTCATAATCGCCACCATTATCATCTTTCTATCTTACAACTTCTTGTTCTTGATATTATTTTCAAGACTCATATATACAACTTTCTTATATATAGATAGATAGATAGAGTGACTAAAGGGTAAAGCGTACTATAAATAATAAGACTCTTTTTGTATTTCTTGAGTTTCCTAGTAATTAGTTATTGACAATTTGTGACACCACAAAAGCATAATAATATAAGAAGTGGTCAAAAAGTAATATGATAATGGCACTTTCTGGTGTGTACAGTGGATTTTTTCGTCACCAAATAATTGCATTATTTTTACTTGCTAATTACCCTAATCATATGTATTATCACAAGAAAATAATTTGACAAATTCGTGCAACTAGTGACACAAGAAATCACGAAATATTATTTGTTGAAATTCTATGTAATGGGAAAGTAGAGTTTATTGAAATGTATCACGTTTTAGTTTCTGTATGAGATTAATAATGTGGTCTAATCATACAGCTTTTGAGGAGATGAGGTGGTTTGATTTGATTGGAAAATAATATTGGAGTAATTTGTACATTTTGAGCATGAGGTTAGGTAGATGCATGTTTTGGATTATAAGGCTAGTTGGGATCATGTTTTCTGTCCTACACTTGGGTTTTGACTTTTGACAAAAATGAAATGGTGAGATATCTAATACAAGATTATTGAAATTTGTTGATCTAAAAGATTACTTCCGCATAAAAGGAATGTATGAAAATTTGTCTGCTGCCCACTAGAGAGAGCATTTTTTAAAGAAAGAAAATCAAAAGGCGAACTTGTTCCTAGTCGTCCCAATTCCGTGTTTATAAGGGATTGTGTGTTTTGAGTGTGGGAATCCACAATGAATTTGTTTTTAAAAAAAATGTTTCTTCGAATTAAAGAGTATGCTGTTATATATTGTTATTACAAGTGATTGACATATTTTTATAGACAATATGTAATGTAAAATGTCATGACATTATGTTAGAACATTTGGTTTTTATGCGCTCAAAACAAGAGACAAAGATGTGGAGTAAGATGTCTCATACATCATAGAACATTCTGTCCTAGAAACCACTTGTGGTGTAAAAGAATCATGCGCCTGATTTGTTTTTATATTTATCTGCGAGTTTATGCGTTGTTTGGAATTAGGAAAGAATTCCTAAAAAGATCAAAGATCAAGATCAAATCACATTGATAGAGATTTAATTTAAGATAGATTTCAGATCAAATTAAATCATAACTTGAGATTGCGTTTTTTTGGAGTTTTTCAATCGCAAGTATTCTAAAACCCAAAATGCATATTGCGGCCAGATGTTTTGCAATTTAAAGAGACACCCTCCATACAGAAGACTGTTAAGAGCCAATTTGTGCATATAATCAATAGTATTGTGTGGCTCTTTCACTTGTTTTCATTAGATTTAATATGAAAACCCTAGCTTTAATGTACATAATTAGTTTATAGCTTAATCATGTAAATATCATTTAGTTTGATCAATTTCATTTCTATTTTGTAGGTTTCCTTGCATGGTTGAAGCATTGGGAACTTAAAAAGCAAATGAAAAGCTTCAAGATGCATTTTTGGATGGAAATCGTGCTTTGGAAGTTGGGCTTAGCACAATGTAGCGCGCTTAGAGGCTTCCTGGCGGAAGGTAGTCCGCTTAGCGCAATGTCAAAATCAATAAAGAGGGAACAAAGGCAAGCACCATATCAAAATAATCCTAGTTATCAACAAAGAGAGAACAATCCACAATATGGCCAAGGATGGAGACCAGAAGTAGGACCATCCAATAGACAAAATCCTTATCAGAATTATAATCAAAATCCTAAATCACAAGATAGAAATCAAAAGATGGGGGACACTTTGAATCAATTCATGCAAATGTCTATGGCAAATCAAAAGAACACTAATGCAGGCATTAAGAATCTTGAAAACCAAATTCGCTAAATAGATAATAAATTAGCTGATCACCAAGGAGGACCATTTTATGCTAAGACTCAAGCTAATTCAAAGGAGAATTGCAAATCCATTTTAATTCGGAGTGGCAAAGTAGTTGGCAAAGGCATTGGTGACAGTATTGGCAAAGAACAAGTTGTGATAGAAAGACAAGAGGAAGAAATCAAAGAAGGTGAGAAGGAAGTAGAGCAAAAGAATAATGAGGAAGAATTAGTTCAAAATGAAAAAGTTGAATAAAATGAGTTAGAAAAGAAAAGGAATGGTGATAAGAAGATAAAAGCTCAAAATCTCAAGAGGAGAAAGGAAAAATGAAGAGTCTTCCGGTGTAACATCTACCTTATCCTCATGCTCCTACCAAGAAGGACAATGCAAGGCATTATGCAAGGTTTATGGATATATTTAGTTGATTGTAGATGATATTCCATTTTCTTAAGCTCTTGAGCAAATGCCAACATATGCTAAGTTCATGAAGGATATTCTCACAAAGAAGAGGAGGTACACATATCAAGAAATCATTAACCTTGATGCAAGTTGTTGGGCCATCATTCAAATAACTATCCATAGGAAAGAAATAGATCCTAGGAGAGTTGCATTGCCCGTTACCATAGGGAATGTAGACATTGGCAAAGCATTGGTGGATTTGGGTTCAAGAGTAAACTTGATTCTGTTGTTTGTGGTTCGGAGGCTAGGAAACATTGAAATGAAGCAAACAAAGATGACTTTACAAGTGGCTGACAAATCCACTACCCGTCCTTTCGGAATAGCTGAAGACGTTTTAGTGAAAGTGGCCAAGTTTTTATTTCCCATTTATTTTGTAATGATGGATATGGAAGGAGATGATGATGCACCTTTGACTTTATAGTGAAATATGATTATTTGATCCTTCGCTTATATTGAAAAACCGAAGGGTTAGTTCATTTAGTTTACACTTATAAACAAATAAAAACATAAACTGCAAAAGCTAGGATCCGAAGCGTGTTTTGATTTGTTTTTCACCTTGGTTTTCTTAAAAACCGAGGGAATATGTTGTTTTTATTATTATAAAAAAAGTAAACATGGCGCTCCTAGGCATAATACCTCATTTTTTCTAGATGAGGTAAAAGGTTCGTCATGAAATGTATTATTCATAGTAATGAAGACTCGAAAAGTCTCTCAACACCCATGGCATCTAATATGCTTATTGACAAAGACAAAAGAGGAATTAACTTCAACATTACCAGGTGTAGCAGTATAATTGGATCCTTAATCTATTTGACTATGAGTATGTCAGATATCATGTTTAGCGTGTGCATGTGTGCTAGATATCAAGCATGAAAACATGAAAAATTGAGATTGTGTGTGTTTGATTTGAATCAGTCAAATTGAACTCACATTCTGATTCAAATCAAATTCAACAGAGGTGAAACAAATATTTTTAAACAATTTAAATCGAATTAGGTTTTGTACATGATTCGAATCAAACAATTTACTAGTCAACTCTGCTCAATTTGATTTGAATCACACTTTGCACATGATTCAAATCACACAATGTTTGAACACTTTTTTGAAGGGCCTGTTGCATTTGATTCAAATAATACTTTGTACATTATTCAAATCACGTGGTCTTTGATTCGAATCGTGCTTTGTACTTGATTCGAATCAAACAAGAAATGGGTCAAAAATGTAAGTGTCCTTTATTCCATTGACTTGCTCACTTGACTCAAATCTTGCATTGTTCTTGATTGGAATCTAACCAACTTTTACCACTCATTTTTGTGCTTAATCTCAAGCACATATAAAACATTTTGCCAACACTTTTCATGTGTGGAATTTCATAATCATTTGTGATTTTCATTTGAAATCAACCCTCTCTCACTTTAAAAAAAGTTCAAAACTCTTGCTTTAAATTTTCTTTCATGTTCAACCTCGGTTTTGTTTTCAGATCTTGATAATGAGATATTTGTGATTGATTGGGGGGGGGGGTTGTCTTGAAACTAACCGTTCTTGAAGATTGGATAAATATTTTCATATTGTTGCAAGATTGAGAAGTTGTTATTGGTGCTGACAAATTCCAGTGTGAAAAGAAAGAGGCTATTTTCTCCAAATTGCCTTAATAGTGAATGTGTGGAAGGCTACGGATAAGATAGAGTTCTTCTCAGATCTTCAAATAATTTACCGCTCAAGGAATTGGTAGAATCAAAGGGTTGATTGCTACAGATGAAGGCTTGACGTAAAATTGGTGATATTGGAAAATTCTTGAAGCGCTAATTGAGTAAAAATTGCGCATAAGAGTTTGGTGTAAAGTTGCGTACAAGTCAAGATCTAGAATTGAAGTTTTATTTTTTTCAGCATTATTTTGGACTAGTGATTGTACAAACTCTTGGAATATTTGTCAAAATATAATGAAGTTATGCAGGTTTCGATGGGAAACCATTGAAGAGTGCACCTAGACTCACGCACGAACGACAGAGTCAAAGCACTATAAATTCTTGTGTCATCTCTCTACCTTTACTCTTGAATTTAAATTTCATATTATATTGCATGCCTAGATTTTAATTCATATAGTGGTTTATCGTTTATTGCATTGATAGCGATTTATTGCTTAAGATTAGATTTTGTTGGAATTGGGACCTAATCGAGGTTTCGTGGTGATTAAAATTTGAAAAGCACTTCATTATATTTCGTGTTGAGTTTAAAATTTGCAAATTGAATTATTGTGTAATCACTTCTCGTGAATTATACGATTAGTATCAATTGAATACCTTGTGTATCGTCATTAATTTAATTTGTGATATTTGTACAATTGTTAAGTGTTTATGTGATTTAAATTCAATTCATGTATAGTTCACTCTATTTCGCTCTAAAATATTTCGGCGTCCAACGAAAATCTCCGATATTTCGTTCTCGAACAATCGATTGAAATTTATTTTAAAAGTATATTCACCCCCCCCCCCCCCTTTTCTATACTATTTTCTTACACCATATTCTTACCTAACAATCGTTATATTAATTTCTATATATTTTGACGATAATTCACTCATTCAGGTTACATGAAATCTAACTTTTTCATTAAGGAACCAAATCTATTGAGTTTGATGGTCACCTTTTCAGAGATAAAATAAAACAAAACATCATCACCTTTCTTTCTATTACCTTAGTTTCTCATGTGAAATGTAGAAGGAGGGAAAAAAAACCTTACCTTTTGTGGAGATCAACCAAATGAAAAACTAAGGTAATAGAGAGAAAGGTGGTGATGTCTTGTTTTATTTTATTTCTAAAAAGGTGACAATCAAACTCAATCATACTCAATAGAACAAAAAATACCTTTAAGAAAAGACAATTTGGCTAGAACAAGAAAAATCTAAATGTACCATAATAAGTTGTTGGTTTTTATAGCATACCAGAATAGCTCTAATTTGTAGAGGCACCATCATAATGTTATGTACCAAATTCATATAAGAAAGCCAAATTGCATTACATGAAGAACAAAACATTGCAAATGATAATTAAGAAACAAAATGCTAGAACAAGAAAATATATCCAATACAACCATTACAAATTTTACACTTAAACTTTAAAAAGATGCTTAACTATTTAAAAAGACTAAATATGTTTTTAATTTTTATAAAATTTATAGAGACAACATATTTAACTATTGTTGCTCTCATTCTCTAATTCACATTTTCCTTTTAGAAAGAATAAGATCTAGTGAAGACTTTTTTCCATGCCTTCAAACTCAAAGACCTAACCCTAGTTAAAGATAAAGAAGGCTTAAAGTCTTTGTGAGGAAAAGTTGGTAATGGAGTTGGTGAGGATTGTGTTTGTGAATTTTCTAATACAACATTGTCTTCTTGGTTCCAAAAACAAGCATCTTTTCTCTTGCTTCTAACTGTTTGTAACACATCAAATTTGTTGCAAATTCCCCAAACCGTCACCTTTTGTTGACAATGATCTACATTTATTGAGTATATGCCTGCCAAATTGCCGCAAATATACAATTTATTTAGCTAAAAAACATTAGAAATTGCTTAGCTTAGAGAACAATTTGAATTGAAATAATACATAAAAGTAATTTAGGACTATAATATTCCAGTTCACACAATCAGTTTGACTTTGCAACCTATAAATAATAGTCTTTCAAATAATATGTGCTCGACAAGACTAAAAATTCACTACAAATTATTTTAATTATTAGATATCAAACTCAAATATTAATTGGATTCCTTTTTTAGATTGAATTCAAGTGGTTAATGCTCTCTAAATTCATAGATAACAATAGTAGTATTTTATTGATAATGCTAACTTTTTTTTTAGAAATATAATTTAATGGAGTTATTATCATCTATATATTGATTTACTTTTTTTAGTTTAAAGTTTTTAAAAATAATTAGAAAAGAGAATTTTTTTAAAAAAAAAAATTAAGATAAAAAAAATGTTATAGATTATAGAATTCATGTAATTCTTCCTTTACCTTTCATTTTTTTATTTAAGTTTTTATTTTTTGAAATCGATAATTCGAATTGAATTGTATCCTATAGTTCCAACAAACGAAATATTACTTATTATTATTATTATTATTATTATTATTATTATTATTATTATTATTATTATTATTATTATTATTATTATTATTATTATTATTATTATTATTATTATTATTATTATTATTATTATTATTATTATTTAGAGACTGAATTTATAGTCTTTATTATAATGGAGGTAAGTGACATTACTCAACTTATATTAGGTAGTTGGAATAAATGAGTGTCAATTGTTGCTCTAAATGTTCAACCCATGCCAATAATATTTATTTGTATTTTGTTATAAAATGTATTAATGTAATCAAATTGTTGATACTTAAAAATAAATAAAAATAAAGATAATCTCTGTAATAATAATAATAATAATAATAATAATAATAATAATAATAATAATAATAATAATAATAATAATAATAATAATAATAATAATAATAATAAACTATTTTTTATACATTCAAATTTTTAAAATTTAAATAATATTTTGGGGAAATTCTTGAGAATTTCAAAGGATGAGAAAAGAAATTCTCTCTAATCATTGCTGACGGCCCACAAGTATCAATATCCGAGGAGCCCAATAATATAGCTGTGAAGTTTGAAAGCCCGTGTAAATAACATGAGGTGCAAAAGTGTTAAGAAAGAGTTGGTGAGCAGTAAAATTTGGTGTTCACCTTTAAAAAGTTGTACAAAATCATATTAAAAACACATCACAAGAATTATTGTGGTAAACTTTGTTTCAACTTATACTCTATTTTCAGCTTGTTATAACATGGCCCTCAAAAGTCAAAACATGTTTTTACAAAAATCTGCACATTTTTCTTCTTCCAAACTCCCTCAAATAATAATTTTTAGAAAGATAAAAGCTTGTACCTAATTTCATTGGCTGATTATATTACAAATTATGCATGGCTTTAAAACTATCACAAATTTAAATATATGCTAAATTTACCTTTGAGACTTGATAAGCTTTTCTTTATTTTCTTCTCACAGCCATAAGAATACAAAGGTACTCTCATTTCAACATACTGTGCCTCCACAATATTCTTGTAAGCTGGGACAATTTGCATGTTGGACATTCTCACAATTAAGTGCTTTAACTCACACACTATCTTCTTACCATTCAATGTGTCTTTCCAAGCCTTATATAAATTTTTTGTTCAGGATAAGGATCATGATGAGATCAGAAAATTCATTAGATTCTCTTTAAAAGAAGCCTTTCCTAGTATTATCTTTTTCCTTTATCTTCTTCAGCATTTGTTTCCTTTATGATGTGTTGCTGTATTACCTTTAAAGTCTTTTTTTTTTAAATAAAAAAAAAACCATATTTTATGAAAAGTCTATTGTCATGTATTTTTATCATCATAGCAATTTTATAATTTATTATATTTGTATTCTTATTAATCAATCTAAATTAGAGATTTTGGCATATTAATCTAAACAATAAAAAACTATTAAATAATTTAGAAATTAACAAAATGAAGAAAAAAAATTCAAATTCGTATAATTTAGTTGGTAGCTGAGTAAGAACATTATGTACAAGTGCGAGTTTGAACTTGCGACATCCAACCACTAAACTAATAAAAAATTCAAATAATGCAATTCTTAATTTAAACAATTACTATTAATTTATCAAATTTTACCAATCCTACAATCTAACTCACTCAAAATCATACTGCCTTCATTTTCTAACAAAACGAGGGTTAGACAAGAATAATTAACTAACAAACTTTTATGTATAACAACAAAAAATCAAACTAAGACTTATCTCACTAAATATGGTCGACTATATAGATTAACTTTTATTATAATATTATATCTAAAATTATATTTTTGTCTAAATTGTTAATCTCAACATATTTCATATTAAAATTCTTTATAGTCTTGTTAGATATTCTTCTTTTCTTAGTTGTTTGATTTCTTTTCATCTGATATATTTTTGTTACCACAAAATTTTCATGTTTTGCCTTTATTTGCTCAGACTATCTAATTTTTTTTTTTTTTTATCATTTTCTCTATTAATATAGATGTTATTTCAACACTCTATTTAATATTTTTCATTTATAATTCTGTCATGTCTATTTTTTTCAAATATCCAATACAGCATTCTCATTTTTTATACTTTTATTATATTTTTATGTTAATTCTTAACCGTTTAACATTTTGTCTCTTTTGACATAGTAGGTCTACAACTTAAATGGTATTTTTGCATCATATAAATTACTTAATTTTTTATACTAATAAATTAAAATAAAGTCTTAATATTTTTTATTATAGGCTCTGAAAGTAATATCTATTTAGGCAAATTAAGTCATCCCTAGTTGCCTATGATTAAGGAAATTGATATCATATGTTGAATGTGTATGATATGACGTGGACGACTGTAAAGCTGTGTCAGCAACTCTGTTTAGACCAATAAAAAAGTAGGTAGCACATCGTATTCTCCTTTACTTATTTATTTATATGTTGGGAATATGAAAGTTTTGGAGATTGGCTCCCATGTGGTTTGTTTTCCTTACCAAAGAAGAAAGTACTATTGAATTGATGATAGTTTCAAATTTATGCAACTAATTGATTAACTAATTAGACTCGTAACCTTGCATTAGGACATGATCATTGTGCTTTTTTAATGGTGTTATTATTATATGCAAAATGGATAATTTGTGCACTACTCATAGATCGATGCTAATGACATGCACATGCTTTTGTCTATTTGTTTTATTGGAAATATTGAAGTTGTTTTATAACTTAGGGAGTTAGAGGTTAGTTTTTGAATTGGTTTTTACTATTGAGTTCTATAAATTGCTAGGAAGATATGTACAAAATTTATATTTTTTCTCTCTTATCAATTGATCAAATTGACTTTTATGAGTTTCTTTCTTTATCAAACTCTAAGACACATTTTAGATGTATAATAATTTTTGGTATTTATGTTCCCGTGATTTTTAAGACACTTGGTTAATCACGATGAAGCTTAGTTAGATAAACTAGTTAGATACTTTGACGACAGTACGAATAAATTTATTAAATATAACATAAAATTTATTTAAATACATAAGTAAATTTAAAATTAATGATTAATTTTAAAATGAACAATGACGATATAAACTCAATTATATTAAAATACAAAGAGAAAAAAAGAGACCCGTTAAAGAAAAAAATGAATATTTAAAATAAAAATTTTATCTTTTAAATTAAAATAATTGTTAATTAAAATAAAAAACATATTGTGCTCATAGTGATCAGTAAAATAAAAAATTTATTTGATACGATATAAAATGTATTTCGATACACATGAAAAATTTAAAATGGTTTACTTGTAAAATGAACAATAATCATATAAATTTAATTGTATAAAATAATCATACAAAAAGAAAAAAAAGCTCTGAGATGGAGAAAGAAAAAATTAAGAGTTGGAAATAAGGATTTTGTCTATTAAATTAAGGCAATGATTGATTAAAATAAAAATAGATATTGTGTTGACACTGACCCGCGAGATAAAATAAATTGTTAACTTTTTAAAATTGAAAAAAAGATTATTAGTAGTTTTAGTGATAATAAATAAATATTGAGAAAAATTAAAATGAAAGTGAGAAAGTTTAGAAAAAAGAAATTTGAGAGAGATTTGAAATTTTAATCAAGAGGGAGAGAATGAATCTATGAATGCCACATGTCAATCTTGGAAAGAATTAGATGTATAGTAAATTGTTGAAATTGAACACATGACATTAGGGGTGATCAAAACCAAACCAACCCAATAGAAAACCGCAAACCAAACCAAACCAAACCGAAACCGCAAAAAACCGCATTTGGTTCGGATTAGTTTGGGTCATCTTTTAACAAAATCGCATGGTTTGGTTTGGTTTGCGGTTTGTATTTTATAAACCGAACCAAACCGAATCAAACCGCATTATGTTACAACCTAACTTTTACTTAACTCACATCCAACCCAAACTTAAATCTATAATACCTTAACCTTATGATTAAGAACAATTTTCTCATCCTTACACATGATTTTAGTCCCGATCTTCTCAAATCTCTAATAGCATTATCGTTTCTTCTTTTCCACATACATCTTCCCTCTTTTTCTATAATCTTTACTCTCTTATATTCTTTCTTTTTCACCTTCTCATTTTTATGCAAATGTTCCCTATTTCAGTTTCGTTTTTATCGCACATCTTTTTCTCTAATCTCTCAACTCTTTTGTTTTTTCTTTTTCACATTCACTAATCTCTCGTATCTTCTATTTTTTTGTTTCATTCTAATAATTTTTATATTATTTTATACTATTATTTTATGTTTATTATTCCACTTTTGTCTAATTTAATTTTTACATATTAAATAGAAAGTTATTGTCAAAATATGACGGGTTTTGTTGTTATTTGATAATGTATGAATGTCTAAATAAAAAGTTATGTTATCATCTATATGTATATGAATGGTTCAATAAAATATTTCTAAAAAACCGAACCAACCGCACCGAACCAAACCGCATTAGGTTGGTTTGGTTTGGTTCGGATTTTTTTTAAAAGCCAACCGAACCAAACTAAACCGCACGATTTTTTCTCTTGCGGTTCGGATGATTTTTTTCGTTAAAACCGCCCAAACCGCACCGCGATCACCCCTACATGACATGTTGTAATAGGAGATGAAAATGGAAAATGTAAACATTACTTGATTACTTAAATGCTCTTTTCTTAGTGTGAATAATTTGTAGTGAAAGAACAATTTAGAGAGTTCATACAATTGATTTTTAATGGGTTGATAGTTGATACAAGATATATGTGCTATAGACTTAATTGTTAACACTCATTAAATATATGTGTTAACCAAAATCGATAGACAATAATTGATTAAGCTCATTAAAGTATTAGGTAGCCGAATTATAAACCAATGGGCCAAAGGACCAACAGCATCAAATAGGACAGTTAATTGATGCTTTAGATCTATGCAAAGTATCAAGTGATCTGATTATATGGCTATACAAGTAGGTTCACAATTGTTAGGGAGTTTAAGAAAATCGAGAGTAATAGTAAGACCAATGCTCTAGGACCACAAAATATAGAAAATTAGTTTTTATTCAAAATTTGAAGGTATTAAATATATGGATCACCTCTCTTATAAATTTAACAGTTTACATGTTCATAGGTAATGTGAGAATTAATCACTTACACTTAAATTTCAGAATCTCTACCACAAATAATAGGGAAAATTAGTTTTTACTCAAAATTTTAAGGTATTAGATATATGGATCACCTCTCTTATAAATTCAACTGTTTATATATTCTTGGGTAATTTGAGAATTAACCTCTGACACTTAAATTTCACAATCTTTACCACAAATTTGAGTTCTTGCCTCCTATAGTAGGATTCAATATGTAATCCAACTCCCACTCTCCCACCAAGCCGAACCAAGATTCTAATATTTCTTGTTGCGGGAGTTCAAAAAAGTCGGGAGAAAATATGAGATCAATGCTTCTAGACCACGAGATATGAAGACGTCACATCTTCTTTCAAAATCTTAAGTTATTTGGTGTATGAGTCATCTCTCTTATAAATCCAACATCTATTTAAACGATGTGAGGTTAAATCACTCATACTTAAACATAACAACAACATAGGATCTCAAATACTTTGGAGATTTTGATATAATAAATTACAAACTATTGTAATATGTATTTGTAGTTATAAATTAAAATAATATACTAGAAACAATTTGAAGTATTTGTATGTATTTTAAAATTATAAATTAAATTTGAAAGAATTGTTTGATTTTTTTTTTTTTTTGCAATGTAAAGCGATTTAATATTTAATGTTAAATTTATAATTTATATATATATATATATATATATATATATATATATATATATATATATATATATATATATATATATAACCGTATTTATAATTAAGAATTATATTTTAAAAAAGATATTGAAGTATTTGTTTGCCTATTTAAAAGTGTTGCCAATGAATTGTGGAGTAAAATATTATATAATTCTCTGTTTTAGAAATAGATAGAGATAAATATGTGTATGTTTCGATGTATTGTGGATGTACAATTTATATAAATATATAAGATATATATGGAATGGAGAGCAATAGAAATAAATCAATAAATATACATGATTTTTAGTTAAAAAAATACAAGGGAATAAGTCGTGGAATATGAAAAGAGATTTATAAATGAAACTTTATACTTTTAACAAAATATTAAATGTTATATTTTAAATAGCATCAGATCATATTTTTACTGATGTAGTTGTTAAGAGAATGACATGTCAATGAAATAGTATGAAGCTCAATTTTAATATATTATCATAGAATAGATGGTAATATACAAGTTAAGATCTTCTCCATTTTTCTCTTATCCATTTTGTCAATTACCAAAGTTTTGTAAATATAAATACAATAATGTGATATTTGATGGATCCACTTATTTTTAATACATTATAAATGTCTTCAAAACTTTAGTAATGGAGAGGGAAAATGGAGAAGAAAAATGGAGAAGATCTTGACTCGTAATATACATAGGTTTGATGGATACTAGAAGAAAGCTCCATATGAGATTCCCCAACACATAAATTGTTGCCACATGCGACATTCAAACATGAGATTGAGAGAGGAGCTTTGATTTTCCTTTTCTTGCATTACTTTTTTATTTAACATCTAAATTAATTATTTATAATCACCCCAAAAATAATTTTAAGAAAAGTTAGTAGTAATGTGAGTATATCCAAAAACATGTGAGATCCTTGCTATATTTTCCTTTCAACCATGGGTTTTGTCAGCCATCCCATGTTATTTACTATATCATTTTCAAAATCACATGCCACTAACATATTATTTACTATATCATTTTCAAAATCACATGCCACTAACATGTTATTAACTATATCATTTTCAAAATCACATGCTACTAACCATTCTATGATTAAGCAGAGAAAAAGAACTTGAAGATAT
Organism: Vicia villosa; assembly: GCF_029867415.1. NCBI lineage: Eukaryota > Viridiplantae > Streptophyta > Magnoliopsida > Fabales > Fabaceae > Vicia > Vicia villosa. Next base: position 69,459,932 of record NC_081186.1, on the reverse strand, counting down.
ACTCATATATCACTATCATTTAATCAACAAAACATTATACTATATAAATAGTACGTACAATAAAAAGACACAATCATGTTTCATTCATAAAATTGGTTTTCTTTTTGTAAAAAAAAAAAAAAAAATGTGAAAGAGGAAAAATTAGGAGTAGTGTGGATAACTATTTTGTGAATTCTTTGTTTATCTAAGAATGAGATTTGCTTTTGAAATGAGGTTTGGAATGTGAATGATACGGTTTGGAGAAATTACTCACCTCATATTTAGTTTTTATGATTTTAACAAAGATCCTTTGTAATTTCTTTCGTAATTCTAATTGGTTTGTAATTCCTTTGGGAACTCTTAGTTCTTTGTTTAATATCAATCATTTTATTATAACTGGTTATTCCATTTAAGCACAATTTTTCTTCCATATTCCACCGATTAAATTCCAAAAAATTACAATGAAATGCAACATGCATTTTAATTTTCATAACTGGACAGTTAAGGTGGTATAATACATTTGGTTTTATGTCATACTTCAACAATTACAATTTTGACTTAAAAACGTGATAATTTAATTTATCCATCTACCACTTTGTTGCTCTCTGTAAATTTAACATCAATTAAACTTTTTTTTTATCTTTTCCTTGCTTGAACCCTGATCATGCCATCTGCATCCACTTGTTTGGGTTGAAAAAGAATTACAAGTGTGAGTAGTATGAGAAAGTCTAACATTGGTTAGGAATGTGAAGACTTAGCATTTATAAGTGAGAGAACCAACAAGCCTATCACCTTAAGTGTGTCTCTTACAAAGGTGTGTTGCTCAAAAGGAAAGTCTCTAAGTATAAAAATGCTCCTCGTGTTGACCCCCCTTGATTTTCCTAACAATTTCCATTCACCTTTTGTTTTGCTTTAGTAATCTAATAATTTCAGAAGTATAGTTTTTCAACCATCTTTTACTCCACTTGCAGATGCATCCATGAAGATCCATATTTTTTAGTTTTGCAACCCTTCAGGCACATTCAAAGCATAACATTCAAGGACTGCATAATTGTCCCTTTGAGATGGTATAATCTCTCTCCTTACCTTATTACAAGTTAAATGATAATCAAAGGAATTTGTAACCGTTCTCTTACTACTAGTAGTATCAATAGTAGGAACCTCCACATCAAACAAAGTCTTCTTCGCCATGGTTTTTAAAAGCTTCATCTTTAGGTCTTTACTGTTCTTTCCCTAATGGTACTCACTAAAAGTAATACATCTGCGATTGATGAAATTCGATCCTCAAAAGCTCCATTCCCAACAACTCATAATCCTTCCTACCTTGAATAGCCATTGAGGACACAATTCACAACGTTACTATCAAGAAAAATTGGCTTGATTTAATCAATATGCAAAGTTTTGACAAAATTCCAAATAGAGTAGGTTACACTCTTCCTACTTCAAACCTCCATAAGTGTTTGGAAGTATATTCCTATAAATAAATATCTATCGATTAGGTAATCTAATTTGTCACCAGTCTTAGTCCAGAAACTCCATGGCAACTCAACAGTCAAATCAGATTCTATCCACTGTCTTCTGCAAATTTCATTAAAGTGTTATGAGAAAACCTCTAATCATCCATCATTTCTTGACCTCAAATCCCATAGCTCTTTATTTTCATGAAAGTTTTCACTAGATGTTGATGAATTAACAATAACATTGGAACCTTCTAAAATATATAAGTCACATATTTTAGACCATTAAGCCATTATCACTTAACCATGAGAAATCTTCAACACCCTATATTAAACTATAATGTAGTAGTTTAGATCATTAAACATTTTTATCATTAAAATTTTTTTCTTGAGCTCTAGAACATACCTCGCGTTATAAAGAAGAAATTCACGATCATCGAATATTTTAAGTCTGATCGTACTAATGTCATGAACCTTGCAAGCCTTATTGACACCATGGTGAACTACTCCATCTTCCTTAAATATCAAAGTCTCAAAGTATTCTTTTATTAGACACATGTGATAAGAGCGGCCTATGTAACGACCGTTTTCTTTAATTATTTATTTATGTGAGTTAAGTGAATTAATTGTGAATTATGTGTTAATGATATGCTTAATTGATTTTATGTTGTTTTATTTTGGAATTGTTAGTATATAATATAAGATAGTAAGTATTGTTGATTATTGGGCCTAAGTTGATATTAGTAAGGGAGGGGTGTTAATTAGAGCCCATTAGCAATTTAAGATAGTAAGGGTTTAACAAAACAAGGGTTTTAGGGGTTTTAGACTTAGAAGCTCATTTTGACAAAGTTGTGAAAGAAGAGAAGAGTAGAGTGAAGAGAAAGAGGGGAATCTCATAGTGAAGATAGAGTTGTCTTCAATCCAAACCTAAGGTAAGGGTGGGATTCTTTCATGCTAAAGGGATGTATGATGATGTTTTGGGTGGGGTTTTGATTATATGTTGTTATCCATGAATGTGTAGAAATTGAATAGAGATTGTTAGAGTTTATAATTGACTTCTATGAAATTGTGAATCTAAGCTTGATTGAAGATGTGTTGATGTTAGAAGACCCATAATAGGTGTTATAATTGTGTCTATAACATGTATTCGATTGACATTCGTGATGCTTGGTGTTTTCCAACTTGATTGGGTTGAGTTTGGGGGTTTTTGGATGGGTTTTGTATGCTGTTTTCTGTGTTTGGGGTGTTCTAGAATCGCCCAGTTTGCGCCGCGAACCCTTGTTTGCGCCGCAAACCCTGTATGCAGAAACTTGGGAATTTCTGAAATCGCCCAGTTTGCGCCGCGAACCCTTGTTTGCGCCGCAAACCCCGTTGGCAGAAACTTGGATATTTTTGGATTTGCTCAGTTTGCGCCGCAAACCCTGTTTGCGCCGCAAACCCTGTTTTGCAGAATTTTTTCTAAACTTTGAAATGCTGTATCTTTTGAACCGTAACTCCTTTTTAAGTGCCGTTTGGACCTACGTGAAGCCCTAATTGATGTCTTTCTATTGAATATGCTTAGTATAACTTTGGAAACTCTTGGAATCTCCTTGAATTGGATTTTGTTGACATTGGATATTCGGAATTGATTATGTCGTTTAAGTTGATCATGTCGTATACGTAGATTATGTTGTTTGAGTCGATTATGTCGTTAAGTGTGATTGTGAATGTGCATCATTGAGTCACATTCATTGCATTGTTTGAGACGGCCCTATTGGCAATTGTTTGAGACGACCCTTGTGGCAAATGTTTGAGACGGCCCAATGGCAATTGTTTGAGACGGGAGTTTTACTCCAATGGTACCACATGCATTTGCATTGTTCGAGTTGCATAAGTAAAGTCGTATGATGAGTCGTATTTGGATATTTGTGTGTGCATAACATGAATGTTATCTTGTGTCGGTTTGATGGTTGTTTCGTTGAACATATGTAATAATCGACTACGTATGCCTTAATTGAGATTGATATTATTGTTATGAATGATGTGAACATTAGTAAGTGATATATGTTGAGAAGTGGTGACCGATGTATGATTATTTCTCCACTTTGAATATTATCATACGCTTCTTTATAATGAATGATATCTCACCCCTTCTGTTTGAATGTTGCCCTCCATTGGTAACGTGCAGGTAATAACGCGGAGTAGTCGTGTACCTATAGCTCGAGTCGGTGTGTGTCAATGCTCTGATACGTAGCACTCGGGGAACGTTGAATTACTTGTTTACGTCTTGTTTCTTGTGTTTATCCTTGTTGAACTTTGTCCTTATGTTATGCTAAGACTTGTTAGATGTATTGAGCCGTGTTTGGCCTTGACATTATGAGTTGTATTGTTGTTGACTTATGATTTTCCGCTGCGATGCAAGTACTTAATTTTGATGGCAATGATTAATGATTTCGATATTGTTCTCCTACATGTGTGTTATGTATCTAAGTGATTGAGCAGGATATATGTATGCGATGTTTGTTGTTTAAAAATGTGACGCTCCGAATCGTTATGTTCTAATTGTTTGAAATTTTGTACTCTGATATTCCTGTTAATTGCGGGGTAGATTTGGGGTGTTACAGCCTAAGCTCATGATCCAACCCTCTTCAACCTCCAAACACATTACCACTAGTGCATCAGCACTATGATAACTATATATGTGAGGCAACAATAATCTGAACAAAATTTTCATTGTCCTTCCTCTCGGGACAATCCCTTTAGAAATGACTGGTTTTTTGACAAACAAATCATTTTAACATTTACTTGTTAAGCCTCTTTGATTTGAACATCCCTCTACGCTCACTTTCTCCTCTTGAGAGACTTGTGCCTTCATCACTATTGTCAATCTTCAAATCTTTTGTCTTTGAATTTTTTTCGGATCTGAATTTCATCCAAAGTAATAGTGCATTCATTACTATTAATAAGGACATGACTAAAATGCTTAAATGATCTCTCTAATGAGCTCAAAACGAGTAGAGTATTGCCCTCATATTCAATCTTCACCTTATTATTCTTAAGATAATTAATGATCTTGGAAATTCTGTCAACTGCTCCACTATGGATTTATTCTCTACCATTTGGGATCAATAAAGTTTTTGTTTTAGATATAACCTGTGAGGCAACGACTTAGTCATATACAATGATTAAAGTTTCTTACCACATCGAAGTCGAAGTCTTCTCCCTAACAACTTCCCTTATAATCTTATTCCCGAGGCACAATATAATGAGACTTCTGGCCTTATCCACCATCTCGGTCTTCTCTAATTTGGTTAGGTGTGCAGGCATCGAAGTCTCACCCTTCAATGCTTCAATACACTTTATTGATTTAAATTTCTTGCATCTCCACTTTCCACAATCCAAAATTGTTTTATCGTAAAAATTTCTCAATCTTCCATTTGGAACTTACGGTGCTCAATTGTAAACAAAATCCTTTTGTCCACGGTAGAGACCACTTATTGCAAAATTGAAAGGTTCAATCATACCAAAAAATGGATGTGTGATGACAAAGAACAGTGAACCAAAATAAATGGCCTTCAACAAAAATAACTCTCTATGCAATAAGACAACAACTTAACTTGGCAGAAGAAGATAAAAGACAAGGAACTCAATAACTTGTTTATCCAATTTGATCAAATTATCTACTATGGGGGAGAACAACTCTCCGATTCACTATACTTCTAATAGTTGTTACAAAAGATTACAAATGAGTTACAAGAAAATAGTCATCTAAGTTCGCGAGAACAAACCATATTTTCTACCCAAGTATTTTTAATTTCAATCTCTCTAATCTCTATATATAAATCACATAAGCCTAAAGTGTTTAGAAATGCTTCTCAATCTCCTTTAGATATTTTCAATGGTTTACCAAATTCTAAGAACACACTCTTAAGAATTTATCCATGTCTCTCTAAGATTACTAGTTGGATTTCCAAATCCTTTTCTCCATTTTCAACTCTAAAATTCTAAAGGTTGTGAAGACAATAATGATAACGATACCTATTGATAAAAGCTGAAACACAACGGATCCATAACAAGCTCAAAACATTACTCATTAACAAACAAATCCACAAACCAAAACAATGAAGCCCAATACATGTGAATCGAGATAATCGAGCCCAAGATCTGACAGACTGATGCACCCGCCGCGTCAGATGCACCTTTAACCATCCTCCCGCCGTGCCGCCCTCACTGTCGGCCTCCGCTGCGCCATCACGTCGACTCTGCCGCCAACCCTTGTCGACTTCTAAACTAATTTTTGATATTTGTAATCTCGATTCATATTTTCTTTCTTTTTATCACTTAAAATTTTAAAATATAGTTTAGCAACTACTATGATCATGGAAAATTCTTAGGTAGACACAAACACAACATTTTCTCTCTCCTTCATAATCACAACCATCCCATGAATCAAATTAGAAAAGAAATTAAAATTAAAAATAAAATAAATTAAAAAAATTTCTCTCTTCTTACTAGTTGATCCTAAGAATATGAATTTAGAGTTATTTCCATGCAAGAATTTATCTATGATCATTGTCTTCTTCTTCAACAATAAATTGAGTGTTATGTTGCTTTTTGTTGGTTTTTCGTATTCTCAAAATGTATTTTGTTATTAAATCTATTGAGTTTGACTAAGTCAATATAACTTATTCATTTCAAAGAACTAATATAACACTTTTGTTTTATAATGAATTAAAATGAATTCTGAAATTAAGTTTGAGAGAAAAAGGGAGTTAAGAAAAAGAAGAAAAAAACCATGAAATAACAGTTCCCTTTTCCACCGTCTCTACTCATTTGGTTTAGTTTCAATAGTTCAAAGACAAAATATTTTTGATACTTTATGATCAAGATTTTAAAATACGGTCCATGAGTGCTAAAATACGGTCCCCAACCGCAAAAATTGCCGCTAAAATACAGTTCCGACTGCAAAAACTACTGCATTTTACGTTTTTATATTAAAGAACTATTGATTCACACTGCAATGTCTGTAATTTACACCTGCATAAGAAATTCTGTTGCACATAATCGATCAATTACAAAATTTTAATTAATTAAAAAATAAATATAATATTTTTTCTCTCCTTCATAATCATCACCACGTCATGTTTACGATAACCCAAAATTGAATTATTCTTTTAGAGAATTTAGTGAAGTGAATAAAAATGTGAGTATATCTAAAAACATGTGAGGCTCTTGAATGTGGCAGTAGTAGCACCCAACTTTTTTTCATTTCAATCATGCGTTTTGTCAGCCATCCCATGTTATTATTTACTATATCATTTTCAAAATCACATGCCACCAACCATTCTAAGCATAATGAAATTGTTTAACATTAATATTACATTAACTAACCAAGCAAAGAAAAATAACTTGAAAAAGATACACTCATATATCACATGCATTTATACAACATTACATTAATATATATAACTATAGTATATTAGTATATAACAATATATCGTACATACGTTAAAAAAAGACATAACGATATATCATTAATCAGCTTAATTATTATAAGTGCTTATTCCATTTAAACACATTTTTCCCTCCATAATCCACCAATTATAAACTCCCAAAATTACTATGAAATGCAACATGCATTTGGATTTTCATCACTGAATAATTGAGGTGGTGGAATACGATCAATCACATAGAGTGGAGGATACTGATAATAATACATCATTCTCTTCATTCCTTCTTCATCAATATTAACCATAGCACCATTATTATTCTCTTCTTTCTTTGCTTCTTCTTTGCTTTCTTCACCTCCCTTTTCTTCTTTGTTCTCCTCATTTTTACTATTCTCACCTCCCTCTTCTTTCTTTGGTTCTTCGGTTGGTTTCTCTTCTTCTTTCTTATTCCCTTCTGGTTTAGCTTCTTCTTCTGATGCCGCGGGTTTAGCTTCTTCTTCTTTTTTGGTTTCTTCTTCTTTCTTTTCTGGTTCAGGTTCTGGTTGAGGAACTATTTTTGCTTGTTTTTTGGTTCTTCTGTAGACATATTCAACTAGCTTGTTTGCATCCATGGTTCCTGTCACTGTTACTTTTCCTGTGCTAAACTCTGTCACTGCTGTTTGAACACCTACATTAACCATTACATGTTTTCACCGTTAATTACCGGTAAAAATCATTAGAAGCTCACATACAAAATTTTAAATAACGGGTGTGGCCACGTTGCATACGCTTAAAAACTTTTGTGATTTTAGTTGGTACAGATATTGCAATACCGATTGCAGTCGTTGCAGTATGAATTAACCACAACTTTTTTTCATCATAAAAATGATGAATAACAGTATTAATATCGGCATTGACATCTTCCAATACTGTTTTATCAGGTATGTTTTCACGATAACAGACTATTTTTTAATACCTTGTTCACGCATATAATTATGAGGTTCAAGATTTCACGATAATAGACTATTTTTTAAAACCTTGTTCACGCATATAATTATGAGGTTCAGGATTTGAACCCTGATAATAACGTCCAACTCAACAATATCGATATTTTGCGAATTGAGATAGGATTTTTAAAACTATGTTTCTTTTTTAAAAAAATTCAGCAAAGAATTAAAGCTGTTTAATTTTTAATCACTATATGTTGACAAAATTAGACATCATTGAAATATTTGATGAAAATCTTTTCACTCCCTCACAACTATTTCTTTCACTGTTTGAAGCACAATCTCATGCAAGAACATGGATCATGGGATTGGGGTCTACAATAATAGGGTCCAACATCAATTAATGCTAACTTGGCAATTTCAAAGATACAAAACATGAAAAGATGGACATGCACAAATTCAGGATTGATGATTCATCCTTTAATTGGATCCATTTGCAATATTTTTTTTTATTTAATTTTTTCATGAAGTTAACTTGTCACAATCATATAAACTTCAATGGACACCAGAGAATTTAATCATGAAGAAAGTAGCTGTCAATTTCTTCCCCTTTTATCTATATGTACTTTTTCAATGAGAAATAAAACTGTAGCTATCATCATGTTGAAATTGAATAAGAAATAAAATTTTACCTCTCATTTGGAGTATCTTTCTCTTGAGTTGCTCAGCACAAGCCTCACAATGCATGTTCACATTAAGTTCCACTGTTTCTGGTCCACTAACCTGAAAAAAACAGTAATTTTAAGTCTTAACAAATTGTCTCATTTGAGCTTATAAAATTAATTAAACTCAAGTAATTCACTTTCTCAAATAATTATCACAACGTGTCACGAACACGCGTTCTGTATCTTTGTCTCTGTGTCTGTCTATATTTTTATCTAATTGTCTATCTGTTTATCTGTCTGTCTATGATTTTTAACAAGAAAAGAGAAAAATACTATGATTACCTGAGAATTAACAACTTCAGGAATAGGTTCTCCTTCTGCCGGAGGCAATGGAGATATAACACTTGCTCTTCTCTTTGTTTTCTTTATAATTGTATTACATATAGTTTGAGGCTCAACTATACCCTTTATAGTAACTTCATTTTTAGCCATGTCAATTAGCACTCCTTCAACTCCTATTAAAAGATAAACACAAAACAAAAATGACTACACATGATTCATGCATATAATAAACATTTGGTAACAAAAACAACAAAAATACAACATTTATGTACCTCTCATTTTCATAATAGATCTTTGAATCTTCTTGGCACATCCTACACAATGCAAGTCCACAAAAAGCACACATGGTGAAGGTGGTTTTGGCTCTTCCTTTTTCTCTTCTTCTTGCTTCTTTTCCTCCTTCTTTTCCTCTACTTGCTTCTCCTCAGTCTTTTCTTCTTTCTTCTCCTCTTGCTTCACCTCAACCTTTGGTTGTTCCTCCTATACTCAATGATAAAAATATGTTCAAAACTTCAAATATAACTCAAGTACTAAATGAGAAAAATATGAATAACAATCTCAAAAAGTTATGTTACCTGTTTTGCTTCCTCACCCATTTTAGTGTATGAAGTATCAAATCACAATTCTGATTTTGGAAAATAAATGTTTAAAGAAACAAAAGATGAAGAATACTTATATAAGTATATAGATATAAGTGAAGGAGTTTAAGATATAAAGTTGGTAATGATTTAATTATAAAGCTAAACCAAGTGATTCCTCACCACATGCAATACCACTAAGGGAACACTAAGATTAATATTTCTTTTATGAAAAAGGGTTTGAAGAATGAAGGGGTGAAGCATTGATGTAAGATAAGCAGCTTTATAGAGAAAGGAGATTAATAGTAGTGAGGTCAAATTGGAAAAAAGAGAGAGAGAGAAAAAAAAAAGTTACTATTGTATGAATTTGAAAAAGAAAATTAGAATAGTTCCATTAAGCACCGAGTGATAGAATATTGATAAAAAAAACATGAGTAGGTGGTGAAGTGTCATTCTGTCAGACATGCATGGCATATGTGTCAGTGTAGCACCTTATTATGACAACCTGGACAGTTACTAGCTAGGTGTAAGTGAATGAGAATCCATGGTTTTAGTACCTTAAATTATGATTCTTATGACTCATTTTACTCTTGTCCTTTTTAAGTGATTAAATAATGTTTAGAATCTTTTACATGCTAACGAGATAACTGCAGTCATTTTAAACAACTGAATGATTACTTTTGTGTAAAAAGTAGGGTTGTTGAAAAAAAATCTAAGAGTTAAACTCCACCGTTGAATCGAACAAAATTGAAGTAAAATAATTGAACTGTTACGTTTGGATAGTGAATCAAACTATTATGCATAAACAATTCTAAATCAAATCGTAACTAAAACCGAATAGAATTGAAACTGGATTCGAACCGAATCAAAATTGAAAATGAAAAATACTTAAAACAAGTAAAAAAAATTATTTTTTTAATTGAAAAATAGTTTATCGGTTCGGTTGTTTGATAAAGTCTTCGGTTTGAAAAAAAATCTTCTAACGGTTTAAAATTTTGAAACGGTATATCAAACTAATAACTTTGGTTCAATTCAACTCTTAGTAAATTAAAACAGTTCAGTTTAATTCGAATAAATTTTTACTATAATTTATTTTGGTTCGGTTCAATTTTTTTAACGGACCGTAACATAGGAGCCCTTGTAAAAAAATATTTGTTTTGAAGTTTTTTGCTTTTTCTTGCTGATTCATCATTCTTCTCCCCATAAAGGAGAAGTTAAGTTATGCATAAAGCTTGCTTGTTGTAACATCAATTTCTTCCTTTTATCAAGGTTCAAAGGTACTTTAATTTCATGATGGGGAGTCTTATTACAATTTATTAATGAAAAGATTAAGAATTTATATATTATTGGTGTTATGGTTCATAAGCATAGAGAAAGATATCCAAATTGATGAAAAAGTAGGTTTGAATCAAATAAGACAGATGTCATGAACATAATCACGCATTTATTATGATTTCTTAAAAATGAAATTAGTTGATACATAATGTCCTTTTAGTCTCTTACACGAATTAGAGTTTAAGCAACATATTTCTTATTTCCATAACATATGATTGGGATTAACTAAACATGGGGATCATAGAAACCACTTTATACTTAGACTAAAAAAGCAAGCCAAGAAAGTTGAACTCCACGTGGGATGTTATTAGCCTTTATATTTTCTATGACAAAGTTTTTTCCTTGATACATGTATGTATTTAATTGGATTATAAAACACCTAATTTTTCATTTCTACTTTTAAAAACTAATCCACTTTTCCTTTATTAGATTAAATATTAGAGAGGTATGGCGCAACCAGATATATCTGTTCCGCTTTGTTATTTTTTATAAAATTTTAATATATAGAAATTTAAAATTTTGACCTGCTCGAAATAAAGAAAGTTATAACAGACATGCGGTCTTTGCAATTTCTTAAAGAGTAAAAATTACACACACAAAAAAATGTTAATACATTCGCTCATATGACAAAAATAAATGCAAAATGAATATACTTCATAGATCGAATCCGTTTTGACACGCTTGTATTTAAGTAACCAAATACTAAAGGCTAAAAAGTAATGAGACAAGCTTTCCATTTAACATTAAATGTTGTGTCCTTACCAAACTATATGTTAACTTTATGAATTGGATTGGTAAGTTTCATTTTCAATCATATACTCTTTGTAAGGAAACCTAAAAACCAATCTTTTTTTAGGCTAGGTTGTTCTCAACATGTTAATGGAAAAAGAAGCTTTTGACTTGAATACTTCTTCCTTTTGATGCATCGAAGAAAGATGAAGTTTCAATTTTCTAGGTATATATGTGTAATGTAACACGTGGAGATGACTCATTTGGACAATAACAAGGAACCTTTTGGGATTTTACTCCATTATGGTTATTTTTGGTGAGAAGTCTTAGTCTTGAAATATTTAAGAGAAATAAATTCTTCCAACACTTGTAAAAGTTTAAAAATAGAGTGATAACCGACCGATTTAGTCTTTAGAATTGTAATCATCATGTAAGTTAGGCATAAATTAATAAAGCTGATTGAGATCCCAAAATGCGCGGTTGTAAATTGAGAGTGTGATCCAAAATTTAGTATTGTAAATTTAATTAATTCTAAAATATATTAATGGTGATTAATTTTTTTTTTATTTTGATTTTTACATCTTTTTGGCAGTCTTATGTGAGAAATTAAAAATCTTGTTGTTTATTTTTAGTTTATTTGTCCGTCATCATATAAAGAATATAGTAGTCAAATATATTAATAGAATAAAAGGGTGTTGTATACTTTATTATAGGTGTGATCTAGGTTAGTTTTACCCGACTCTATAATAGACGTCAATTATATTGGCTAAAATACAATGGTTGGGAGAAAGAATCTGCTCATGTATGAATTGCAAGAGATTTTATATTTTTCTCTTTGGAATATGTGAATATCTTTTTCTCAATTTCAAGATTGAGTTATATATAGGATTCCTGAGTTAGGAGAAACAATATATTTCACTTCTTTATCAGAAACTTGATAGTAAGGGAAGACTAATTCTTCCCCAAATTGTGAGGGAGGTAGTTTTCCTGCTTTTACTCATACTTTTACACCTCATGTGGCCCGTAGTATATTAAGCGAAATAAACAATAGATACTAGTTCGAGCGTAAGCCCACTTCAGGCGCTCCGGCTTGTTTTAGGCCACTAAGTTCACTTCGGGGGCGCAGGCCCATTTCAGGCAACTAAATCCGCTTCGGGCGCATAGACCCATTTTAGACGCCCATATTCGTGCACTTAGTTCACTCTTGTCATGGACTGTCTTTTTTAGACCCAATAAAATTATCTTAATCCATAGGTGGGTAAAGTATAATTATTGGGGAAAAAAATTTGCTCACGTAGGGATTGAAAATGATTATGTGTTTTCTTTCGGAATTTATGGATATCCTTTTCCCTATTCCAAGATTGGGTTATATAGAGGACCCTTGGGCCATGAGAAGCGGTTTCTTCCACTTACTTATCAGGAACGTGGGAGTAAGGAAGATTAGTTCATCCGTAAATTATGGGGGAGACAGTTTTTCCGCTTTTATTGATACTTCAAGGTTGTTGCTATTTTAACCTCATGTGCTGCATATATTAAGCGAAATAGACTACGTGTGTTTATTTATACGATTAATCTTACTCCGTGTGTTCAAGCCTAAGATACTAAGCCCATGTAAACCCATTTTGGCAACTAAGCCTACTTCGGACGCATAGGCCCGTTTCAGACGCCTGCCTTCCTGCACTTAGTTTTTTCTTTCCATGTGATGTTTTATCATGAACCATCCCTTTTTAGATCCAATAATTTATCCCGTACACTTTTTAATTTTTTAAAATAAAAGTAAACTATAATTATTTTAGAACACTATACTAAAAATGAAATATATATATATATATATATATATATATATATATATATAAAAATAAAACAAATAAACTATCTATTTTCTCTAATTTTAATAATTAAAAATTTATTACAAAACAAATAAAGTAATTGTAAAAATCACATATATCAATTTTATTAAATAATTAATAGGTTAATATGTTTTGGTCTTTACTGAGGTTTGAACTCACGACCTTTATGATTTCCAACAAAAAATAATGTGTACTTTTGCCTTATGAAATGTGAAGATGAGTTTTGAAAAATGTCATTTAAAAATATGGGTGATGTGACACAAATAGAGTTGTAGTGTAAGAGCTGTCAAAATGGGCTAGCCCATATAGGCCGGCCCGTCCGGACCTAAAAATCATAGGGATTGGACCTTAAAATTAGAGTCCATATTTTTCAGGGTTTTTTTAGCCCAATCATAAAAAGCCCGCTACCAATTAGGGCTAGCCCATATGGGCTGTGGGTAGCCCATCAGGCCCGCATAACTATACATTTTAAAAAATATATATTAATATTTATATTGTCTTACTCCAAAATAGCAAAATGTTTTTTCTCATTTCACTAAATTTTATTTCTATTTTATTCAATCTATCTCTTTTAAATATTATACATTAATCTAATCAACATTCTTTCATCGTATTATATTTGTTTTCTCTTAAGTTAAATATTCAAGTATTATTTTATACAATTAAGGTATATATTGTATTTAGAAGCACATTATAATATTTATAAGAGATAATATAGTGCTGAAAAATGTATTATGTTTAAAATAATATAATTTTTAATTATAATTATAATAAATATTATGGAGTTTTTATTTTAATTTTTTTAAATTAAAAAAGCCCATTTAGGGTCCGGGTAGCCCGAAGCCCATCTAGGGCCGGGCTCGGGTAGTAATTCTCGAGTCCATATTATATCGGGCCTTTTTAGCTCAGCCCTAAAAAGTCCAGGGCCCGTTCGGGCCGGCCCTAAACGGGTCGGGTCCCATTTTGACAGCTCTATAGTGTTAATGTGAAAATGAACTTCTGATAAATTCTAAAGAGAAAAAAAATACTTTTTTATTAATATAAATATGTATAAGGATTTAAAAAAGTTAGGCGTTACCATGTAAATGTTCGTGACAAAACAGTATCAAAAGATAGTAATATTGTTATTTGCATTTTTAATGTAGAGAACGAAAATCAAATATGAGCACGATAAAATGTCATTACAGCGACAACACACTATTACGAAAACAAAATGACATTACAAGATATCGTTATAGATGTGAAATTTTCAAATCAAATTATGACCTACAAATTACATAAATTATTTTTTAAAATTGTAAAGTTTTGAATTAAAATTTTGTTTTACAATGAAAATGAAATCTAATTGTATTGTGAATGTTATGATTAATTCAAAATGACATTAACGCAATACCTATGTGTGCGTGTGTGTGGTCTAGCGGTGAAACGCTTGAAACTTGAGAGTGTGCTCCTCTCAATGTCTCAAGTTCGAAATCTGCTAGATACAAATTACTTATTAAAAAAAAAAACGCAATACCTATATCAAACATGGAATGTAATGTTATGATTAATTAAAGGATCTAAATCAAGTTATGGCCATTTCTATTGTTAGCATGGCCGGTTAAGGATTATCAAATGGTTGCTTAGCTTAATGAGTAAAGTGATTATCCTCAACCACTAATTCTTCTCCTTAATACAAAAATATATATAAATCAGTCCTCACAATTGCATTATGATAGTATGATTTAGTGACTCTTGGTTTCTTGTCATTTTCTCAACAGAATCATTGCTTTATAGCCGACCCTTATTCAGGTTATGAGAATTCCATGTGTCCACTCTGTTATTTTCAGGTAAAAAGCAACAAACCGAATTATTAATAAATATTTATAGTGGATTCAAGAGTTGATGCAATTTTAGCCAATTTTTTAATCAATTATATAGCTCCCAAGTGAAATATAAATTTGGAAATTTCACATTGTTTTTTTCTTTTTCTTTTTTGGTACTTCTCTTCATTGAGATGTCATATTATATAGCTTACAAATTCTTATATATACTCTATTAATATATCTCTAACTTTTGCATGATTATGATAGAAATCTTAACGACCAAAAAAATGAGGTAAGATACAATTACGAATCATTTAGCAATTGTATGATTGAAACATAATTGAAGAATCTAATGGAACATGAAAATAATTATTGAGAGTTGGTTGATTAATTGTTAGTTCTTTGCATAAAATTATTAGTACATGCATTGTTGAACCAAGGCAATCAGACTTGGTCAAAGATACTGAAATGGAACCTAAAATTTTAGTAGTAAGGTGTAGGGTTCTTTCAATTGACTAGTGATTTATACTTTTACTCTGTCTTAGGTTATTAATGGGATATAGACATCTATCTATTCTAAAAATAGTTTCATCATAAATCAATGGTGGCAAATTTCTATTTTTTTTTAATAGGCAAGATTTCTATTAAAAGAGAAGAAGGCTTCTCAACCGAAATTACAAGACGGAAAACCTCAACTCCCAAAACAATGAGTAGGGTGAGTATTCCAAGTGGAAAAGTTGCAGCCCGGACTTATCGAACTACAAGACGATAACCAAATCCACGATCTAAAAACTATAGCGGACATACTTTCAACAAAGGAAGGATTAACTTGGTTCAAAATGAACTCATTCCTAATTAACCAAATACTTCAAATAGTCTCTAACCAAACTACTTCTACTATTTTCCTCTTCATCCTATTCTTGATCTTATCAATATTTAGAAATAGTTTCTTAAACTCCTCAACTGAGATAAACTCAGTAACATCCAGCCAACAGGAAATTTTATGCCAAACACTATCTGCAAAGAGACAAGAACCAAACAGGTGGTCAAGATTTTCTAAGGATGTTTGACAGAAAATACAGAACGGGTCAGCACTTACAGCGCCATTAATATTGCGCTTGATAAGATTGTCCTTAGTAGCTATTCTGTTGATCATGAATCTCCAGCCAAAAAATTTCGTACTAAACAACATTTGGACATGATTATAGAATCTTTTTCAGTTTAATTGAAGATTCCAAATTCAAAATTTTTAAAAAAATTAAAAATACATTAGTGTTAAGTATATTAAATGATATAAATAGTTAGTTGGTACAATGGTGATTTACGCTTGACTCGGTACTAAACAAGATGGTCTTTTGTAAGGAAGTTGATATAATAATTTAAAACACTTTTGAAATGTTATTTGATGTATGAGGATAACGAACAACTCTAACAAAAATTAATGATCTTGAGTAACACAATAATATATCAGAAGTAAAAGTAAATCCACAATAAGATAGAAGAGGATAAAAGACAAGAAATACCAAGATTATTCACTTCGAACAAATCATCTACTCTAAGAAAGAGTAATTCTTCGATTCACGATATTTTCAAAAGTTGTTGTAAAAAATTATAAATGAGCTACAAGAAAATACTGCTAAACGTTGCTCAAATTCCAATATCTCAAGGAATTACAACTATTATCTTTCTAAGTTATTTGAGAATTTCTAACACTTCTCTTTTCTTACTGTTGTAAAGTTCTTAAGTTTGTTTATGAAAAAAATATAGAGATACATATTTATAATCGTGGAAATCTAACCGATCTTATACGGGACCAAAACACAATTCTTTTATCGTTAGAAAAAAATAATATAGATAATCTATAATATTCTTTATATTTATTTAGAGTATCTCATGATATTTTAGAATATCTCTAAGTATTTTAGAATATTTCTAAAGTAATATAAAAGATATTTATAATATTTTAATATTAATGAATATGTAACTCAAAAGGTTAAATTTGACACCTGCAAATAGTCTAGATCGAATCCAAAACATCGTTGAATTTGCATCGTAGGATGGTCGGACTCTACCAGACCGCCGCTACCACCAGAAGGTCAGACTCCTTCAAGTAGTTGCCAATCATCAATCACCAAACCGATCCCAAAGCCCCTGACGTCTTCCATCAACCTTTTAACTCTTTTTTGGTTTTTAATTTCTATAATTTTACTTTTTTTATTATTTTAGATTTTAAAACATAGTTCAACGTAAGTCTCACCTTCGAGTAAAAAAAAGTGAAGTGAAATTTAAAGATAAATACATTTCATAAAGGTGAAATTGATAATATATAATTATAAGGAACATTTATGGGAGGTCACATGGGTTTAGGTCTCAATTTCTAAAATTATTTGTTTTGTGGTTACAAGTTTCTCAATAAACATCACGTGCAAAATTATCAGAGGAGGATATTGAGGCTATATCTGTAACCATTACGAATATTTGTCATTGTTAAGGATAACATATTATCAATTTTATAATAGTCAGGCACAAAAGAATCAATGTACAATTGTTGATCCTTTATGCATGAAATTACATGATAGCGAGGCAATTTTGTCAGCATCCATCGTCTACAAGACTATTCATTTCTTGACAAATTAACTGTGTACTTTTCTTCATTGTATGATATATGCCTAACATCATAGTCATGTTCTCATGTACGCATGTATAACATGTTGAAATCACAATTCAGTCACCTAAACTAGTGCATAAGTTACAATGGATAATATTTACATAACAATCCAGTGGTTTGATTTTTGAGACTCATTTGCTAACCTCCTCTTGTTATTGGATAAAATGTCACCTTCATATTTGAAAATCTTATACCTATTTGACTCCCACCTAAGCATAAGATACACTTTTATTTCTTCAAGTATAGTGACAATAGGCTTGGTTCTTGCACTCATAAACACTGAATTGAATGCCTCTAACATGTTGTTCACTAAAGTGTCACATCTTGGATTTGTGTTGAACCTTGATTTACTCAAATACCTTGGTAGAATCTTTACCAAGTGCTTGAAAGCCTCCTTATTAACATCCCTAATTTCAAGCATAGCCATTTACAAGCATTTACATTACTAGCAGTTTGAACCTTCCACATTAGTTCTTTTAATTTGAGACTTGGAAACTTCCTGAAAGTGTTGTACAAATGTCTACAAACAGTCAAGGCATTAAATTTAGTAACACAGAAAATGCAGAGGGACTAAAATGAAATATACACCATAGTTAAGGGTGTGATATTACATAGACTGTCTAACACATAATCTTTGGTCAACCCCTGAGAGTAACTCCTTAAGTGCTGGTAGGGGTCCCTGTAATTCAGTTGAAACACATATATGAATAAAACATAAAATACCTTATAAGTAATGAATAAATCCAACAGAAAAGTCATGAAACATACTTTTTGTTGATCACTTATGAATGTGTAGGTCTTGCATAACCTGACACCTCCCAAGTCAGTTGTCAACAATTCCATAAACCATCTCTATGACTCCTTGGTTTCTCCTTCCACAACAACAAATGCTATTGGAAGCATTTGATCATTTGGGTCCCCCACAATGGCTGCTAGTATTTATCCTTCATAATATCCTTTTAAGAAACACCCATCAAATCCTATAATTGGCCTACACCTGAAAATGGGGGTTCAATGGTCCCTCGGGATGTTCATTATCCACACCTTGGTTTAATTCAGTGGTCCCATCAACATCATAATATTGTTTTGTAGCAGTGGTCCCTCTCTCAGTGGTGACATTCTCAGTGGTCCCTCCCTCAGTTTACACTCCCTCATTATTCTCTTCACCCAATTCAATGGTAACATTCTCTGCGGTCTCATCTAACTTGTCTTTTACGTCATTATCTAATTCCTCCAATATGTCTTCTACTACATAACTCACTTCATCCATATTGTCTTTCAGCACATCATTCCCTACCTTTTAATAAGGTCCTACAACATTATAATCAAGTGAAAGTATTGGCCTTTCAATGATATCAAGTTGTAGAATTGGATGGAGGATGTATAAATGCATATTCCCATTAACCACTGCAATGGTTGTCATCCTCTTTGCACCCATGTCATCTTTTAATGGAGCAATTTCATTAATCACAGTTGCATCATGATACCACAAGCTCTCCATTGTTGGATACATTAACTCTTTCAAACCATTCAACACTTCAAAATAGCTTCAGTAATCAGGGTCACATTTCCAAACCTCTTATAACCCTTGATAACCTAAGTTCACAAAATCACTAAACTCACCCGCATGATGCACAACAACCTCATAACTATTATACATTCCTTATTCAAGTAAAATAATGTATACAGAATAAGTTATGAAAAGGAAGTAGTCATTAAGTTACGATTTTTAGCATGCAATAACAATGTTAAACTGCATAAATCATAAAGTATACTTGCTTTAAACATGCCTTTTGAAGAATGGAAATGAACAATGTCTCTCTTCGAACTCCTTCCTCTTCTGCGATTTCTAAGGTTTATGACTCCTCTTCGTCTTCATACTTTAGCAAACGGATTTTCGTCTACATACACACTTCACACCACAGATACACAAACTCTAAACCATAAATTTTCATCTTCCTCAACTGGAGTTATGGTTTATTCACCTATCACACTTTGTACTCTCTTAGTATTCTCTCTGTTTTCCTTCAACAATGAACTAGGGTTAATTCAATTTGAAATTAAACTTAATTATATAAACACATTCATAACTGTATAATGCAAAAAACTAAAAATGCAATATCAGATAAATATATCCAGCTAAATGGTCTCATCAACAGAACTTAACATTATTTTATAGAATTTGAAGGAAAGGACCAATTAACAAAAGTGGATTTATGGAACTAACTTGTAATGTTTTTTAGTTAATGAACTAAAGAGGAACATTAAATTAAGTTAAGGGAGTAAAACATGTATTAAGCCTAAAATAAATTTTTAAAAGAATGATTGAAAGGGTAAACATTACACAATTTCTTCTCTCTGTTTGGAAACCTACGGGAAAGGATCTTACTTTTTTAAGGGATAAGTAGAATGACTTTAGGGAAACATTGTATAAGACAAAGAAGATGATGTATATTTTCAAGAAAAAAGATAAGAGAAAGTAAATCAATATAAAGATAGAGAGAATATTAAAGAAAGGTAGATAATTAAAAGTTAGAAAATTCAAATCCAATTTCCATAGTCCCCCCCCCCCCTCTCTCTCTCTCTATCTATCTATCTCTATCTCTCTCTCTCTCAATCGACCTTAAAATACAAGGATAACAAAAAAACCAAATAGAGAAAACTAAATAAAAGTTTCTTTTGGTTTTTTTCTCTCTATTTTCATATTTTGAGGTCGATTGAAAGTGAGAGGGTTATAATGCTTTAGAGATAATGATTGTGAAAAATGGATGAAGATGGTCTAGTCCCATCTTTTCTAGTTTTAGTTTCAATTTCATGTCTTTTTTTCATTTTTCTATTCTCTCTCTACTAAAATCATGTGTTGCCCATTTTTTCTTCATTTGGGGCTCTCTATTTATAGGCCTTCTACTATCTACTATCTATTCATTAATAATAGATTGACCAAATTGCCTAAATTACCCTTTCACCAAAATTTATTTGCACTAATAAAAGGTCATTTTTGTAACTAACAAATTAAATATTCACTCTTTCAACTTTATTGAATGGATGCACCAAGTGTTAGCTTTTCATTGGTCCGAATTAAATAACATTTTCCCTACAACTTTATTGCATGAATGATGACATCACATGTAAGCCATGGATGATGGAAGTCATATTTAAATTTCTTTTACATTTCATTTTCCCACACTTTCTTACTTTCATTTTAATTTTTCTTAATTTATTTATTATCACAAAAAATATTAATAATCTATTTTTAATCTATTCATTAATAATAGATTGACCAAATTGCCTAAATTACCCTTTCACCAAAATTTATTTGCACTAATAAAAGGTCATTTTTGTAACTAACAAATTAAGTATTCACTCTTTCAACTTTATTGAATGAATGCACCAAGTGTTAGCTTTTCATTGGTCCGAATTAAATAACATTTTCCCTACAACTTTATTGCATGAATGATGACATCACATGTAAGCCATGGATGATGGAAGTCATATTTAAATTTCTTTTACATTTCATTTTCCCACACTTTCTTACTTTCATTTTAATTTTTCTTAATTTATTTATTATCACAAAAAATATTAATAATCTATTTTTAAATTTTAATCTTACTAAAAATTTCAAATTTCTTTCGCATTTCATTATTCCATACTTTCATTTTAATTTTTCAACATTTATCTATTATCGCAAAAAATATTAATAATCGATCATTTAATTATTATTCCCAAAAATATTTAATTATTTCACGGGCCACTATCAACTCAATATTTAATTTTTTTTAATCGATCATTACATATTTTCTCTATCTTAATTAAAATTTCAAATTTCTCTCACATTTTTTCACACTTTCTTACTTTCATTTTAATTTTTTTCTGTATTTATTTATTTATTATCTCACGGGTCACTATCAACATAATGTCTATTTTATTTTAATCAATCATTGTCTTTATTTGAGAGATAATATCTTTATTTTTATTTTTTTCTCCATCTCACGATTTTTTATCATTATTTAATACAATTAATCTACTATCTATTCATTAATAATAGATTGACCAAATTGCCTAAATTACCCTTTCACCAAAATTTATTTGCACTAAATTCTCCATCTCACGATTTTTTATCATTATTTAATACAATTAAATTTCCATGATTATTGTTTATTTTACATTTGTTTTTACATATATTTTATATCGCATCAAATTATTTTTTTATTTCACGGGTCATTATCAACATAGTAGCTATTTTATTTTAATCAATAATTACTATTAATTGAGAGATCATTTTTATTTTTAAATGTTAATATTTCATTTTTATTATCTCCATCTTATTGTATTTTTTATATGATTATTTAATATAATTGAATTTATATGATCATTTTTCATTTATAATTAAACCATAGTGATCTATATCATTTTCTTTTAATTGTTGTTGGACCGTCAATTATTAAATTACCTGACCCAATTTTGCTATTGTGTTCTTAACCTATCTTAAACATTTTTTTGTGGATCATTGTTTTCTATATAATTATTGTTAAATTTACAATTAAGTAAATCATTTCATATTTTTCATTTATATTTAAAATTTTACATTTGCATTTGTTAAAATTTTATTTTTTTTCTCCAACTCACATGTTCTTTTTTATATGGTTCTTTATTACACACAAAATTAGCACATGAATACGATAATAATGTTTAATCTTAAGGGCCACTTTCAATACAATGCCTATTTTATTTTAAACAATAATGACTTTTATTTGAAAACTAAAGTATTTATTTTCAAATTTCAAAACGATTCCTATGGATATTCGGTTTTCAAAGAATTGGGAGTATAACAGAGCAATCAATAAAACTCAAACTCTTCAAGTAAAACAATTCCTTTTAATTATGCATATTGCTTATAATTCCTTTTATTTATATTATTCATATCATTACAAAAATACTACACCAGAAAAAAAAATCACCCGTGCGGAAGCACGGGTCTCTGACTAGTATGAATTGATATTTAGATTTTAAATATTACTTTTGCAGGAACAAAACATATTAAGAAGTGACTAAATTAGAAAATGCATTGGGATATTATTAATAATAAAACTATTTTAAAAAGTTAATTAAAGATATTGAAAGTGAAGAAAGAAGATTCTTTTTTTACTAACTTTGCATGATTTAAGAGATTATTCAGATTTGACAATTTGTTAGATTTATAAAATACGGAAGTGATATAGAAATATAAATTTTATAAAGGATTGGCAGCTCTACATGGAGAGAGAGAGAGAGAGAGAGAGAGAGAGAGAGAGAGAGAGAGAGAGAGAGAGAGAGAGAGAGAGAGAGAGAGAGAGAGAGAGAGAGAGAGAGAGAGAGAGAGAGAGAGAGAATTTATTTTTGGAAAAGGACATTTGAATTAAATAAAAGCAAGGGATAAGACATGTTTGTGTTCAGTACAATATAAAATCCACCAAAAGAACCAAAATCAGAACAAAATATAAAACACCTCAACTAAGTTATTGTTACATTCAACCCGCACTAGAATTGGAAATAACAGAAAAAACACTTTGATAGCAGTAATTACAATCCTACCAGGATCCAACACCAACAACAAAACTGAATATCTATAAAAATCGGGCAGATATTAATTAACAGAAAAAGCGGCTGTCATTCCACGAAACCAAAATGTTACTGTTGAGTCGACTCAAGCTGATACTTGAATAATATTAGAAGAACTTAATTGGTAAAAAAGCCTACCAAGGGAATCCAAAAATTGGCTCACAACCCAAATGGGCAGCACCTGCACATGCAACTATTTTGGGAAAATTAAAAGCACCAAAATTCAGAAGCACCTGCAACGCCCAAGGAAAATTGTATTTCAACACAGTCGAAATAGTCCAAACTACTAAATTCGTTGAAACCTGGACTGACCCCTCCACCTCTAACATCAAACTAACATCCAAACATTATAACCAGCTTTTAATGATGCATTCACTTCCAAAGCTATCCACCTAAACTCAGTCATCCATTCATGTAACAAGCATTAGGTATTAGAACTTCGTTAGAATGGCTAATTGAACCAGTGTAAAGAAAGCATATCAGAACTGTTTGTCTTCCAAGTTACAACCATGTGAAGTTAATTTTATATCATAAACAATATCTATGATATCTATGATATTGCCCTCCACATGGCTCTTTATGTTCTTATAACCAAATCTTACCCCTCACTTTGAAATGCTCATTTTGTAAATCTTGCTCTGTATAGACTCAGGGCAATATACTGAACTATCACTATTCTGCCGTCAAAGAAACGTCTATGCAAACAATGAGCTGTCGAACGACATGCTTCGGTTCTTGCGTACTCTCAACAAGAACAGAACCTGGTTCAAATGCAATATAGGACCAACTAACTCAGAACTAGTATCACATTCAGAAAATTGCTCTATTTCCAGACTTCGATGTTGACATAGGCTAGTGAAAGAATCAATATTTGAGTATTAAAGGAACATTAGCTAATTGAAACCAGACCAAATTACCTTAACCAAGGTCGGTCGAACAGCAGATGAACTTAGCAAAGATTCCTTCTGAAATCTCTCTTCAAAACCTGCAGCAAGAAGAAACATTAGCAGGTTAGAATGTACAGGTAAAACAACTGCATCCTCATAAAGAAAGAGGTCGGATCGATTTGAGATGGCCCTCGTCTTATCATGACAATAGAGATATACTTGCTAGAGAGAAAAAACATAAACTATATGTGAATAAATCACTGACAAAAGAATAGTATCATAAATGTATCGCAATCGCCGCTACTTCCGTGAATCTGCAAACAACAATAACAAATCAACGTCATCGTCATAAACGCATCGGAAATGCAGAAAACGAAAAAAGAAGAAGATGAAATCAGAAAACGAAAAGAAGAGGGAGAATCGATTGAAACTTACAGATTTCTTGGAGAATTTTGGATTTCGAAGAACATCAAACTTTCTTCACAATCGCAATGATTCAATTTGAATAGAGAGAGAGAGAGAGAGCAGATCGACAACGAAAGAGAGTTTGGAGCGGAGAGATGATCTTCGTCGTGTTTGGTTGCAAATCGTTGTTGCGCCGTTCGCCGGAGAAAGGATGGAGAAGAGGAAGGACGGAGAAGAGAAAGGACGGAGAAGAGTTTGGAGCGGAGGCTGCCGCTTCGTCTTGATCGCGAGTGAGGAAGGAGAAAGAGAGATTCTGAGCTTCACGAGAGAGGGAGATTGGTCCCAAATACTATCCCTAATCCCTTTACCAGCACTTTTTTAAAAAGTGCTTTCTAAGGGGGACCTTTACTAGCGCTATTTCCTTATAAGATTTTCCGTGTATTTTTTTCCCAGGCTATGGCAGCGCTTTCAGAAAAAGCGTTGTCTAAGGTGCGCTGCCTAAAATCATTTTTGGCGTAGTGAATAGAAGAACTTAATTGGTAAAAAAGCCTACCAATGGAATCCAAAAATTGGCTCACAACCCAAATGGGCAGCACCTGCACATGCAACTATTTTGGGAAAATTAAAAGCACCAAAATTCAGAAGCACCTGCAACGCCCAAGGAAAATTGTATTTCAACACAGTCGAAATAGTCCAAACTACTAAATTCATTGAAACCTGGACTGACCCCTCCACCTCTAACATCAAACTAACATCCAAACATTATAACCAGCTTTTAATGGTGCATTCACTTCCAAAGCTATCCACCTAAACTTGTAGCAATAAATAGCTTGATAAATTCACATCATACAATTACAAACACCATCATAATTATCTTCACATTCCTTAAATCCACCTAGAGCCCCACTGCCTCACAACTAACCTACGAAGTCTCTAATTGATTAAATGATTTTAACCTACCGACAAAATTTATTTCATCCACCATTTCTCACATGTCACCGACCTATCAACAACTTATATTTTGTTAAGAATGTAATTCTTTGTGTCAAAACCATGTATGTGTCGAAATAGTTTAATTTGTGTCGATTTGTATTAGATGTCGAAGTGTCAAAATAGGTTGCTTCAAACAGGATTTTGACTTAAACCAAAATAGGTATTTTGGGATTTTGTAGTTTTAGGCTTTCGTTTAGGGAAAAAGTAACCTAAAACTATAAATAGAGGGAGTAACACCTATTTTAATATACACTTGTATTCACAAAAATTTGCAATTACAAAGTTAATAATATTTTCCATAATTTTGGGCAGAGAGAAACCAAGCCCAAAATGGAGACTGCCAGGATCCTGTGTGTGTATTGGAGACTAGTACGTGGTCTCCATCCTGGGTCAACCGTTTTGAAGTTTTAGGGGAGATGCGGTTTTCTCGAAGGTGTGTGGACTCTGACTTATTCAGAGGATTGTGCGGTAAAGGAACCCTACGATGAAGAGGGTCCTCGGCGAAGAGGGTAGGTGGAGGTGCTCGAAGGGAGTGCCTGCTCGAGGCTCGGTTAGAAGCTAAGTCGGTCCACAGTCCTACTCGAGAGACTCTTGGTCTTTCCAGGTTGAACCCAGAGTGACGCATGCCCGGAGTCCGGGCATACGTAAGCCCTGGTGGCAAGGAGCTAGATTAGGCCTTCCCTAGGGTCAGGCTGGATTTTGGGCCTCTCGCAGTGTTTCGGCCATGCGTCGGCCCAGTCCAAAACACATCCATTGATCAATAACTTGGTATTAGGATCAAGGATCAAAGCTAGGGTTTCTTTCTAATTAAACGTCATCAGGCAATAAAGATGCTCAATCATCCTCATTTCTCAAGATCATCCTAAGTACAAGGTTTCATCAAGAGCTCAATGAGATCTTTATTTCAAGCTTGGTCACAAGTTCCCATTCAACTGGTACAAGAATTAGGGTTCTGGTCAAAGTCAACGTGTGATTGACTTTTTGAGCAAAACTTGGTTTCATTAGTCAAGGCAAAAAGTCAACAATCACTTAAAGTCAAAGTCAACTGTGGACTTTTCTCCGTCAACATAAACATTTCTAGATATTTCTCACGATAATATGAAGTTTGATCAAGATTTAGCAAGCGAAATCACAAAAAATCAAGATGACTTGTAAAAAGGGCAAAGTATGAAAAGTTGAAAAATGTTCTAAGTCCAAAAATGGCCCATTATTTTAGTGACTTTCCATGATTGTAACTTTTTGATGAAGCTTGATCTCAGGAAAATCCCAACACCAATGTTGTAGTATGTGCAAAAGGGTTTAATTTGATATAAAGTTTAAAGCATTTGGATCATTGAGTCAAAAGTTATGAAGGTTTGAAGTTGGTGTGTCAAAGTTGCATATACTAGGTCATATCCAAAGCTAATTTCAGACCAGGTTCAGACCTAATTTTGGACCTCTAAACCAACTCAAATGAAAAAGTGTCCAAAAGCAATATTGTTCATTTCCATTTTCTCTAAAAATTCCATTCCTATTACAACTCCAAAATCCATTCCTTCAGCCTCAAAAACATCTTCCAACATTACTTAAAGGGTTAAATATGTTTTTAGTCCCTATAAAGTTACCCAAAATGGCTTTTAGTCCCTATAAAAAAAATACTGACTTTTAGTCCCTATAAAATTACTTTTGCACTCAGTTTTAGTCCCTGTAGAGGGACCAAAAGTGATTGCAAAAGTAATTTTATAGGGACTAAAAGTCAATATATTTTTTATAGGGACTAAAAGCAAAAATTGAGATATTTATAGGGACCAAAAACATATTTAACCCTTACTTAAAAATCAAGAAATCATGAACCATAACTCTACACTTGAAAAACCATCTTGTTCAATCTTGTTTCCAGCTCTTTCAACGTATGCCAAATCACTTCCAGACATCATAACTTCCATGCCATATGCCTTGGATCCGAAGCAAACCACAAAACCTTCAATTAAGTGCATTTGAAAATGTAACAAACTCCAAACCTTCATCCAAGCCTTAGGCTATGATCCAAACCTGGTCCAAACTTCCCTAGCAAGATTCTAAACCTCTATATAATCTATCATCCCTCCAAATCTCAGATCTAACCATTCTTCACCAAAGTCACTTCAAATTCTTTTTCTTCGATTCTCAATTTTCTTGCTTTCTCTTTCAGTTTTCTTCATTCATACATCATCAATAACACATAACTATGCTTATGTATGCAATTTGAAGCTCAATTATCAATCAGATCTTGATATGAGCTTTTTCACCTTCATCTATGGAGTGAAATTCGAATTCTCCAATCCAGCAAGTTTATGCATGATCTAAAGCTTCAATCATCTTCCAATCATCATGTGCAAGCTACTGCAAACATCATTTCGCATCTGTAACACATGAATCAAGCAATTCGGTCTTCACTTCTTCATCTTCAAAGTTGAACTTAGACCTAACGTTATAGCAAGATCTGATGCAAATTGATAAAAGATTCTTCACTATCGTACTTCTATGAAGCTATCTGGAGCTTATCTCTTCTTTAAACGCCTTGAGAAGACGCATCAGACAAGTTTCTAATCGGTAAGCTAAACCCAATTCGAACTCTATAATTTCATAGTCATTTTACATGTTTCTTGCTACCAATATGCTTGCACTGATACGCTGATCATTAGCCCTAAGGTCTTGTTAGTTTATCATGCGTATATGGAATTTAAATTTAGTTTGATTGAGTTAGGGTCCATGATCTGTTTGCTTCGATTCTTGAGTTTGAGTGATTTTTGATGAAAATGAAAATGATATTATTAATCACCGATGCATTTCGAATCGATTGGTGTTATTGCTGCTCATTTCTGAAATATTCTACCACCACACACGGTGGTGGATGGTGGTAGGAGATCTTGGGGAAGAAGAAGGATAGAGCGCGCGATTTTTCATATTTTGAATTCAAATTTGTTGCGTGTCAGCGTACTATTGGTCCATTTGTTTATTTCTTTTATTTTATTTATTTTTAAATCAGAAAAGAGAAATATGTTTTATTTTGTGTTGGGCCTAGCGCACGCTTGCTATCTTTACCCCCTATATTTGGCTCATTCCTTGACTAAAGTGAGGACTAACTGATCCATATTTGCTTCTGCACCCCCTGGCCCAATTTGTTATAGTATTTTCTTTTTCTTTTAATAGTTTTGATTCTAATTTCGTTTAAATAATTTTGATTGCAATAAAAAAATGATAAAAAATACTTTTAATATCCAATAATATTTTAGAATATCAACTTTAACTTTCTTAATTTTATTTTGATATTTTAGACATTCTCTTTAATTGTTAACCTATTAAAAATGATTAAAAATTGTTAATACTTGGCTTTTAATTCTAATTTAATTTTGATTTTATTTTCTTGATGATAAAAAATGTAAAACGCCATGTCACCCCTCTTTCAATATTTTTAGGGTTTTAGGATTTTATTTTTTATTAATTTTTCCCTTTTCAAAATGGTGTGATTCCAATCACTAACTCTTTTCATAAAAAACACACAATAAAACTCTCCTCAAGACACTTAATAAATGTTGATGAGAACCATACTTCCACGAGCCTTAAGTGATGAAAAAGGGTGAGCGGTGTAGTCTCTACCTCGTGTTTCTTTCATCCATAGTCTTTGGTGTGGTTCAAGTCCTAAACTTTAATAAAGTAGAGAGATGATGAGTGTTCTTTCCAATTATCATTATCTATAATAAAACACTCAACAAATAATTCTCCTTTCTCTTACCTTCAGGGCTTTCTTTCCCTTAATCGGACATGTTACTTCTTTTCGATCGCAGACAGGTAACGCTAAGACTCCAATCAGCGAGCAGCTATCCTAATGCTAGAATGCGAATGTAACTCTGCCCACTAAAAAACACAAACAAACAAAACAATTTTTGAGTCAAACTACGGTGCTCTAATTCCTTAAAATACGTAGGCATTAGGTCGCGGAACCTAAGCGATTGAAGCTTTTCCCAACAAAGTGGTATGAGATATATTATTATATCTCTCAATTCTTTAGGTAAATATTAATTAAACATTTAGGGTATGTTTGGTTTATAAAAGAAACAAAGTGGTATGAGATATATTGTTATATCTCGCAATTCTTTAGGTAAATATTAATTAAACATTCAGGGTATGTTGGGTTTATAAAAGAAGTGAGAGAAATAATTGAGAGAGTGTGAGAAGGAAAAAACATATAAAAATAGAGTATATTTAAATGATGGGTAGATACTAGATAGGAAAGAAAGAGAAAAGAAATAAGAGGGAAAGAATTTTGTTTATTTTTAAAGGTCTAATAATTCCCCTTTAATAAGATATATTTATTTCATCAAAATTATTAAATCCTTTTCTTCAAATTTAGTTAGTTAAATAATTTATTTTAAGTGAATAAATTTAATTTAATTATTTGCAATGAAATTGCTATTATTTCAGCTCACTAAAATGAATCAAACATGTTTTCTTGTGTATCAATAGTAAAAAAATACATAAGTTAATAAAAATTTTATTTAAGTCAAAATATCATAGATATACAAAAATGTGAGTTGAGAGAGCTATTATTCATGTTTGTTGAGTTGCATGGCCCACAAACATTCATCTCTCTTTTCTATATAATTCCATCGACTATACAAAAAATTACTTACAAAAATGTGAGTTGAGAGACCTATTATTCATGTTTGTTGAGTTGCATGGCCCACAAACATTCATCTCTCTTTTCTATATAATTCCATCGACTATACAAAAAATTACTTATTATTGATTTCTATTTCATTAAGCTCTCTCTTTACACAATCACCTATTTATATTTCATTAAATTCTCTATTTATACGATCATCCCAGTAAAATTACTTTTGGATAAATAAATACTTCAGTATTATAATTTTTTAACATTGAAACTGGAAAGATAAAAATTTAGTAATTAAATTCAATCAAATGTTTCAATCCTGCGACATACATAGTCATGTTATTCAAAAATCAATATTATAATTAAATATGGTTAGAATTTCATTCCAAATTTTTTAATTTATACTAACTTTATTTTTCACAAAAATATACGTGCTTTATAACACTGTGAATAATTAATAAAATATTTATTTTTATACTATTAAATATTTATTATTCTCTTTTTTTCTAATTTTTTAAATTTTTTTTTATAAAATTATTTTTAATATCTCTTTTCCATACAAAATTAATTACAATTTATAATATGTGTAAAGAAAATTTGAAACAACTTATTATAAAAAATTGAAGGAATATTTTAATACTTTTTTAAACGAATATTTTACAAAATAAAACTTTTTAAAGAATATTAACAAAGAGTACTTTCATACATGTATTTATATATATAACATTAGTATTATGTTTGTATTACTTTTATATAATAATAATAATAATAATAAAATGCTTGGCGTGTCCAAATTCTAAATTTCGCCTTCATCGAAATTGTTTATAGTTGCTGGAAATATAAAAACTCTATTTGTTTTTGGTAACAATACTAATTTTAATACAATTTTTTTTCTTTTTCGCACTTTGGTTCTTAAAAAATGGGCTCTAATAATTCAGAGTTCGTGTCGAGAATTCATAACACTAGACCTCGTTTACCACTTGAGTCCAAATCACCATATTTGTATTTGTTTTTTATTTAATATTAATATATTCTTTTAATTCTAAAATAATAATAATAATAATTTATGATAAAAAATTGATTGTGATTAAAAAATATGAAATTAATAACAAAAACATAAAAATCATCAATATTAAAACACTATTACTATATAAACTAACCATATATACAAGAATACACAAGAATAATTATGCTTAAAAAAATTGTAACAACAAAATATAGAATATTGTTGAGCTTCGGCCCTGATTGTTGTAAAAAATATACAAAATATCAAGAAGGTAAAAGTATCCCATTATTACTTTTCCCCAAATTTAGAAATATCACTTGCGACAAACCAAATAAAAACTCACCAAAAAATAATCCACTTCGTTCTCAATAGAAAACAAACTATACAGATTAAATAATTAAGAAAAGGTTGTAACTCAAACTTGAAACATCAAATAAAATACTGATTATATAACTCATCAAAAAATTTTGCAAGTCTACAATCAAAATCCAAACAATATTTATATTTACAAATACATAAGAGTGGTGTTTATTTTTTCCTCGTGTAATATCTCTTTTAATTTGACAACATGCAAAAGTTGTTTATGCGATGATCCTAATCTTTTAATTTGACAACATGCAAAAGTTATTTATGCGATGATCCTAATTTTTTAATTTGACAACGTGCAATATCTCTTTCAACTGAACAGCATGCAATATCTCTTAACTGACAACATGCATTGAGAATGATTAAAAATTAATACGTATAATATTGAGAATAACTAAATACTAACAAAACATTTTAAAATGATAAACATTAATGATGCATAGTGAACAGATTAGTATTGTTGGTGCGGCGAGAATTATTGAATATTATTAACATTGTATTAAAAATGACTTGGTTTAATTTAGTTTAATTTTTTGTGAGGTGGTTTTGTCTTTCCTCTTTTTTTTTACAAAAGAGGGTCAAAGGCCCAAAAACATGAAAAAACTACACCGACATAACCCTCACACGAGGGACACCACAAGAATCCTCCAATAATTGTCTAATAATGCAGTCAGGGGCTGCACTAAAACAGATAAACTCAGGACTCAGACTGCACCCAATTTTCGCAAGCACGTCAGCACATTTGTTAGTTTCTTTATAAGAATGTAACACGCGAACAGCTTCGAACTTCAACAAGCACTTCCTAATCTGAGAAATAATAGCCAGACTCTCCCTATCTTTTAGAACTTCCTTCATCTATCGCCTGCACAACCATGGTGGAATCAACATTTACTTCAACCTTACGGAAGAGACAACAAGAGTTTAAGCCCTTCGAACACGCCCCACAACTCCGCCAGAAAAATGTTACAATATCCTAAGTACTTTGAGAATCCCCCTAACCACACACCACCCTCGTTTCTGATTAACCCTCCGCGACCAGCCACCGAATTAGACTTGCACGCACCATCCGTATTCAACTTCACCCACCCCACGCTTGGAGGCCTCCAGGATAGGATCTTAGAAACTTGAATACAGTCCATAACTGTTCTATTTACCCGCATCGCATCCGCGTATTCTTTAGATTTCATACCAACAAAATTCCCAGGATCAAAAGGTCGGACAAGCACCTCTCCATGCTCCTCTTTGTTCCTCCAGAACCAATTATAGTAGCAGGCTGTAGCCCAAATCTCTTTCCAATCTGAATTGACACTATTCGGGGGACTCAAGTTCACTAGAAACCAATCCTCCATCTGCACATCCTGCCTGCAGAAAGTAGTCAACAATTCCCTCGGAACCAAATTCTTTCACGAATGCATGGCTTTGGGGCAGTCTCGAATAACATGCAAACTCGTCTCCTGCACGTGCCCACACAGCTTACAGACCGCTGATCCCAATCCACGCTTGCTCTTGTTATCATTAGTCAATAATCTATCGTGGAAGAACCTCCACATAAAATACCGAATCCGCTCTGGCACCTTCAGCGACCAAAGCCTAGACCACACATCGCTACACTGTTGATCACCAATATTCATCAACTCCTCATACATAATCTTGACAGAGTACGACCCATCTCCGGTTCCAGCCATAATAAATTTGTCGTCACCGTGATCAATGCAAGGCGGAAGAATGGAACGCATTTTCAAAAGCAACTCCTTCGGCATCTAATCCTGTAAAATTTCCCAATTCCACATACCATTATTAGTCACCAAGTGTTTCACTTTCGCTCCTCGCAGCGTTGCTGGAATCTTGACATCAAGATTATCAATACAAACACCATGGATAATCCAACTGTCTCTCCAAGCTTCGACAATGGAACGACTTCCTATGCTCCACATTCCCGTATCTGCAATAAGCGGCATCATGTTGTATAACGCCCTCCTTCCGAATTGAGTATTTCTTAAATTCTTCATTAATGCATTATGCTTATTAAAAAACATTAAAAATAGTTGAGAATTATTATTGCATTAATAGTGAATCAGCATTAAAATCTTGTTGAGAGTAAGTGAGCAAATAGGGGTGGGAATAGGCTAGGCTAGGCTAGGCTTTATAAGGCCTGGGCCTGGCCTACGATAAACTTACAAGGCCTGAGCCTGGCCTATGGCCTACTATAGGCTCGTTTTTTCAGCCTGGCCTGGCCTTTTTAAAAGTCTGGTCTGGCCTGAAAAGCCTATTTAAAAGCCTATTTCTTATTAATGTTTTCAATTAATTCATATTACTTAAGAAGCCTTATAGGTCGCATATATATGAACATTTAGACCGACCTATTTAGCATTTTTTTTCTAATATATTTGTATATAGACCAATCTATTTAACATTTTTTATAATATATATGCATATAT
Source organism: Vicia villosa (assembly GCF_029867415.1). Classification (NCBI taxonomy): domain Eukaryota; kingdom Viridiplantae; phylum Streptophyta; class Magnoliopsida; order Fabales; family Fabaceae; genus Vicia; species Vicia villosa. The sequence continues at coordinate 69,425,843 of NC_081186.1, read as the reverse complement.
AGGCCAACCTATTTAGACTAATTTTAATATATATGAAAATATAGGCCGGCCTACAAGGCTGTATAGGCTTTTTTTAATAGCCTAGGCCTGGCCTATTTTATTAAATAGGCTTTTAAAAAAGCACAAGCCTGACCTTTTTATCAAATAGGCCTGGCCTGGTCTGGCTTTAAGTAGGCTAGGTTATAGGCCCCAGTAGGCCGGCCTGGCCTATTCTCACCCCTAAGAGCAATAGTGTTGCATTGATGGTACAATTTTTAAAATAATTTTTAAAGTGTTACATTTTTAATATAAAAAAACAAATAAAAATCAATTAAAATAGTTTCTCAGAAAATAAAACATTTTAAGAAAGATTTTATTGCATTATTTGCATATACAGTAACGTTAATAAATATACTTTTCAAATATTTTTTAATTTGCAGATGTATTTTAAGAATCATTGTAGAAACCTACAATAAGTGATTTTTTATAGATAAAAATTTGTGTCGGTAATGAAAACTCAAATTTTTAAAAAGTAAGTTATTTGTAGTTATTAAATTAAATCACATAATACATTTTTGTAGTGATGAAATTGTGAAAGATTTGCACGAGGATTGTAGCTGCTTAAGGATATATCGCCTACGCATAATTTACACTCACTAAATAGCTCGTCTTGGTAGGAAAGTGTTGATGATGACGTGTATACAGTCCATAATCACATCTGGAAGTAATGATGATCGTGACAGTGATTCTCTGAGAAATAGGCATTCGACAAGTTTCATGGTCAATGTAGGACGGTTGCTACTTTTTAAGAGTCTCAAACTCAGACCCATAAGCCTATAGATACCTCAACCTTGGGGTTAAGGGGGTCCAATTTCATATTCATATAAAACACCATTAAAATTGAGTTTCTCACCCTACATAGTTTGCTTTAACCCCACAAAAATATTAAAGCCTTTGGTAATCCTTATCAATCAAGAGTTGTCACAAATCTGAACTTTTTAGCAAGTACAATGGCGTCCAGCATAGCGTCCGGCAAAAATAACTTGAGCCACTGTAACACCCTAAAATCTCACGACTCTTATTTAATTAAAAGCACGCGAATAATACATATTTAATCACCACGGGTGTCACACATTTCTTTCAAAACAACATATATTTCTCAAAAACTTTTTCAAAAATACGCAGCGGATAATCTCAAACAGGTTTAACTAATTCTAGAACAAATAGTTTAATAATCATACTAAGGGAAATAATCCCAAAATCCTCAGAAAACAAAACAGAAATCAAAACAAATTGCGTCCCAGTGTTATATATTAGAGTGACACCGTTGAACTAAACGAAACTTGAAGAACATAAATAAAGAAGAAGGCAATATGCGTCATTCTTCAACTCAGCAGCTACTGCTCGTTACCTCTATCTGCACCATAGGCCTGACGAGCCACAGAACAACAGAAAAGTAGTGAGAATAACTTTACAGAAGTTATTGGTTTATTAAACATCAAGGATAACATACACGACATAACTCAAAAACATACGTAATCATTCTCATCCACAAATAATTATAATGCAAATATGAAATGCTATACAATCCTCCTCCAAATGCATGTGGTACCAAGTGTTGGATGTCTAAGTTGTGTTAGGAAATTATCCATGTCTTCGGTTTCTCTTTGAATTTGTGTTCTCTCTAAATAATGAGACTGTCATTGAATCTCTTTGAACACTTGACCTTGTTTACCTATCTTCGATATACATGAATGCATGAACATGGCAACAACGTTCACTTTCAAAAATAAAAAACAATTATTATTCAATCTCATATTTAGCAACAACAATACTTGTATTTCGTACTCAAAACAAGGTTCTCTCTTAATCACAAATTGCCAATGCAAGGTTAACATAATAGTTCTCTCTAAACAATTCAACTCATACTAAAAAAAGTTTCTCTCTGAAACCACAACTCAACAATATAATTACGACTCATTAATTATATTAACAATCAATAAGAGAGTAAAATTATATTATTACTCAGAAACTCAATTTACACAACACTCAAATTACTCATCAACTCATAAAAATACTCAAAATATATCAACAGAGTAATATTTATTTATTTTATACTCGCAACTCATCAAAAGGGTGACAATCTTTGTCTTTAACTCAACATAGTTCTTAATGCAAACTCTAAACAACTCGTTAACGATCTCTACAACTCCAAAAAAACTTTAAATGACTCTAAAGTACCCTAAAATGCTCCATTGACAACTCTTGCATGATTGATATAAAGTAACAAATAAATCTATTGGTTGGAGGTCTTGCTCAATTAATAACTTGACTTAAAACAACTCTGATGCAACAAATCTGACTCTTAGACTTATCATAAGGGTAACGAAAAAGTTACTGAACTAAAAAATTGCTCGAAACTCGCCGAATAGGACATCGAACCCGAAAATGCCAAATTGTCGCCTGTCGACCCGCCACCAAAATTACAGTCTGTACAATTCGCTGAACGTACAATCTACCCTCGGTCCGTATAGTCTGCACGCAATCTGAACAGTCTGTAAGTCTGTACCATATTTTTCTGATTTTTCCTATTATTTTCAATTTTTAGATTATCCTATTATTTAATTCTCTCATGAAAAATAAGCCATTTGGAACTTTTGTTGCCTTAGCCTAACTCGGTTATCGATCGCTTAAAACAGAACAAATACACAACACAAACAGATCATCATCCAAATATCAACAAAAATCCCCTAAGGGACACAGCCACAAATCAATGACAACAAATTCAACAATATAAAAAATAACAACATGGATTCAAACATAGAAATTATATATATTCAAATCATGATCATTAGAATACAAACATACACACTACTAGAAAATTTGCTTTTTGTGACCGAAAAAGCTTAAACATCGGTTACTAAAAAATATTAGAGTAGTTCATAAACTGCTAAGGCAATGCAAACGCTCGCCCAAAAGTGAATTCAACTTCTCTACTTGATAAAACTCCTTAAAGCCCTTAGAGGAATCATGAAGGTACTTATGGGGTTGATAAATGGTGATCCTAAACATTTAGGAGGCTTATATACAGTTTCTATTTGATTAAGGCCCTTAGCTAATCGATTAGTACATTGTTCATTGTAGGGTTTTTCTTTTTGGAAATTAGGGTTTCCGTTTTAATGAAGCGCATAATCGATTAGGTATATGCACAATCTATTATAAGCATTAAAAAGCCCGTGGATAATTTTCCTTTTTGAGTCAGTTTTCTCTCCTATAAATAAAGGGGTCTCCTCACTTTCTAAACACACTAAAAAACGTGTTTTAACACTTTTCTCACTTTTTACTCCTTCTCTTTTCATTTCACTAAATTTTCCTTAGTGCTTTAAGAGTTAAAAATATCTGTGAGGATTTTGCTGCGTATCTGGTGTAAGTGTAATATTGTAATTTCGGCAAGAGATATTTTATCTCTTATGGAATATATTTTGTGAGAATTCGTTGCTTGGTTTGTGAACTTAGCTAGTAAAATATCTCATTTGATTTATGAGATTGTCCGCCAAAATCTCTATTTGGTTCATGAGTTGTGCTTGGTGTAAAAGCTCTAATTTGGTTTGAGATTGGACTGGTAAAAAATCTCGTGTTTGGTTTGGAGAATAGCCAGTGTAAAACTTCAAGTTTGATTATAAGAAGTTTCGTGGGCATAACCTTTAAAAAGCTCACACATATAGTGGAAACTCTCAAGAAGAAATTCTTGGCGAGAGGAGTAGGTAAAATGGCTATGTCGAACCTCTATAAATCTCTAGTGCAATCTTCTTATCCCTTATCTCTTTCTATTTCCGTTGTTTGTTAATTTCTTTTGTTCTCATATTTGTATTCTATTCTCATTTTCTTCTATTTATTTATTACACAACTTACTTTTTACCAAATTGTTTAAAATAATTGCTTTTTCCCAAGATTTTTTAATCGGACATTATTTTAAAAAAAAAAACACAATTCACCCCCTCTTTGTATCTTAAATTGACATTGCTGCATATTCCTACTATTTGATATGACTACTGATCCCTAGATTGTCTATCCATATTTCCTTAGTATACAAACCTTTATCCCAAAGTTAATTCCATATGATCAACAGTGAATTAAAAAAGCATTTAAGTAATTAATTATCACAAACATTACCATTTCAATGTGTTAAAATTCCTTTCTAAGACCTAATCCTAAGTAAATTTACAGTTGATTATAAAGTAAAAACATTAAGCATAGATAAAAATAAATCACACATGAATAATAAAATATTAATTGCAAGAATCAACTCATAATACAAATGTTACTTAATTACAAGATCTCGACCGTAACGCTAAAGAGTTTAGCTATTCATAATTCTGAGCATAACAATCGAATGAATTTTAGAAGTTACGCATATAGAAGTAATGATGAAGCTTCAACCCAAAAAATCGTTGAATTCTACTCCACTTAACTCCCATTGTGTTTTTATGCTCTCATAAGTGTATTTTGCCATAGAAAAATCCCAAGTCCTTATGAAAAATGAATTTTCCACTTAAGTAGATAAGATTAGGCGTAAGTACGCAAGCTTGAGTGTACGTACGACTTTGACTACAGGTGAAAACACTCAAGTATGCTCTATATGGCTTATGTATGTTGGCATGGGTCTTGAGTTTACGTTACGAGATCTAGGGTGTACGTACGCTAGTGTAAATCTTCATTGTGCCTATGTACGGTGGTGTAAACCTTAATTGTGCAACTATATGCTTGTAAAGGCTTATGTATGCTTGGTCAAAATCGTGCAAGGGCGTACGTATGTAAATGGGCCTGGGTGTACATAGGCTTGTATATTTTTTTGGTTGGTATACATATGCTTGCATAGGCGTACCACGTATGCTTAATGGTATCATTCTTGATTCCTTTTTTTTGCCATTTCTTTGACTTCATGAAACTTTATAATTGGTCAAAACTAGGGGTGGAAAACGGGCACTGCCCCTATAAAAGTGTGCAAAAAAATTGGGTCGAGCAAATATTATAGATGGTGCTCACCTAAAACCTTGGCCTACCACATGAAAAAATAAGGGCGGGCATACAGGCTTTACACATGAAAAACGGAAAAAATAAGGCGGGCATCATGCACAACTCTCTTAGGGCACGACTCATTTCTTCTAGTTTTCTTCAATTTATGATTCTATAAACATGGAATGCGGAGAAATTTTACAATTATCAAATCTAGTTAAGTATTGATTGATTACAACGATCTCAATAATTTCATAGATTTCAATAAACTTGAGAAAGATTAAACTCCCTCACCTTTATTGAGAATCAAGAGTGAGGAAGAAGTCTCATATTGGTTAGAAAAGGGAAGATATAACATTTTATAAGTGAGAGAACTCACACACCTATCACCTTAAGGTTTTAGGTGGACAAGTGGTGTGTCTCTCATAAAGGTGTCTCCCAAGTGTAAAATGATCCCTCGTTGACCCCTCGAGTTGCCTCCAACAATGGTATCATGAGCCTTTAGTTCGAGAAAAGGACCGTTGATGGGGAGTGTTGAGAATGTGTTCCGAGTGTAATATACTCCCTCGTTGAACCCCCCAAATAGCCTCCAACAGTGGTATCATGAGCCTTTGGTTCGAGAAAGGGACCTGAAATTATGGTATCGGATATGTGATGTCGAATGAGATGTCACGACACAATATCTGTTAATGGAACAAGCTAACAGCAGTAATGATAACAGTAAAAATACGTGCAGAAAAGTAAAGAACACAGCGATATGTTAACCCAGTTCGAAACAACCTTCCTACTCTGGGGGCTATCAGTTCATAGTTAAACTTCCCCGTTTACAACTCCCCGCTTAATCACTACCCTTCCTATGACTTCTACCTAAGACTCACCTAGGTATGAGGCCCTCCTCAAATCCCTTAAATCACAACACCCTGTGACAAAATAACACAAACAATAAAAACAAGACACTCTTCCAAGACACACAATCCTCAATGCTTAAAAGCTTATGAGGATGAAATACTCTCGCTTAACAGCTTCGGAGATCACATAGCATTCAGCACCTACAGGTTTGCGAATGCACACATATAAAACTTACAGCACAGGGTCCTCAACAAAAACGCCGCACAACATAAATTAGGATTATCTGAACTCTTATAGATCAGCAATTGCAAGCATTCATGGGATTGGGTTAATCTTTTAAATAGGGTTCTAAACACCCAATAAAACCTCCAAGAAATCAGGTAATAATTACTCTAAAACAAGCACTTGAAAACACAAAATCTTAAAATAGAAACGGTCACTTTGTTCAGTTTCAGAAAACAATGTTAAGACATCTGCTTTGACACCTTCGCAGAACAAACAAGCAATATGAATATGTTTTACCAAAATTATTGCCAACACAGAACCAACAAACTCCCCCTTTGGCAAATTTTACTAAAACAATATTAGGATTAGATAACACACATCAGAGCTCAAAATTAGGATTAGCTAACACATAACAGAACCACCAGCAAACTCCCCCTTAACATATAATACTCCCCCTCAGCTCCCCCTCAATAAATAATACACAAGCAAAAGCAAAAAGCAAACTATTTATCTTCTCCCCCTTTTTAGCCATAATATGCCAAAAACAATTACACTGATAAAAGGGTGGGGATAACAAAAGATCAACCAATAAAGAAATTATTAGTACAGACCATGCACATCGAGGTGCCAATACGAATGTTTTCAAGTAGTCATAACAGATATTCAAACACTTTAATCTTCCTCATCAGAACTGGAACTTGAGGAACTATCATCACCTTCAGTAGTAGTGTTATCTAAGGTATGACCCTCAACATGGTCATCAGATTCCTGTGTATCAGCTGCTCCTCCAGGTGCCTTGCTAGTCCCATTTTCGTCAGGCTGTTCAAGACTCTTGATAAGTCGTTCAATGTCAAGCTTCCTTTTGGTGCTGGTAGCAATGATCTCATCCAAGTCCTTACAGGTCTCCTTCAGAACTAGAATAGTATCAGCTGTGGTAGACGTCTTCTTCTCAGCAGATGTCAGGACAAGATCTACAACATGTTTACCTGCAAAAAGTTTTTCATGGAGAGACAAGGCAAGGCAGACTCTCTCTTACAAGTCCCATCAGTACTTAGTAAGATTCCAGGGTGTTGGTTGAGGACAACACCACAGATCAAGGAAGGAAATGCAATAGGCATCTTGGTAGCATTGGTAGCAGCATGTCTTACAGTCTGATCAAAAATATAAGTGCCATAGTCGAAGTTAGTTTTGGTCCCAACATCATAGAGAAACTTTCCCAACCCAACTACCACTGTTGAAGTATGATTGGTGGGAACCCAATTAACAGCTCCAATCTTGTGCAGAATAGCATACTTTAAATTGAGTTGACCAGCAGACAGTTTGCCTCTCATTGGCCAAGCAGCAACTTGATTTGCAATGATTTCCTTAAAGACTTGATTATCAGTCACCTCCAAATCACACCCCTCGTCCTTACTTCTTCCCAAGTGCCTGTTGATTACCGCAGGGGAGAAGTGAACAATTTTACCCCTTACATAGACTTTCCTGAAATTCTGACTTCCAGGTACAGCACAGTCCACGGGTATGTTCACAACAAACTCCTTAACCAGAACCTCATAGAATTTACCAAAGTCAGTTACTGTTTTAATAAGTCCAGCAGCAGAAATTAAGTCCATGATCTCCTTAATTTTTAGAGCATCCTGACCAAGTTCTCTTTCCAGGGCAATCCTTCTTTGATACACAAATCTCCATTTGTCTGCGCTGTCAACAGAGTGAAAAGAAATGTTATCCATGGGAGCGTTTGGAACTTTCACAGATGACTGCTTGGACACAGTTTTCTTTACTCGTATGATGTCCTGAACATCACCTTCAACATCATCCGATTCAGTCTCTATCGTAATTTTTCTCTTCTTTGAGGAGACACTTACTTTGCTCCACGACTTTACCGTTCCGAACACAACCTGCTTCTTGTTAGGTTTGGGAGACTTTCTTTCACTCACAACTCTTTATTTCCTAGATCACAACCTTTTTGCAGTCCTAGAATCCACACTTTTGATGAGGATCCTCATCAGATGATAAATCGATAACATTAACTGTGGGATCGACCTTCTCATTACACCAATCATCCTGATTGGGAGGATTGGATCCCCTAGGAGATGATGTCTCCAATTTATCTTACTCTCGAACTCCAGTAGAATTCAGCACAGAATCGGAAAATTTATGCAAATTGTTATCAGAATCATTACTTTTAGAGGAGTCGGTTGTCTGCTCTTCTTCATCATTATTGGTGGAAGGGACAATTTGCGCAAGAGGTCGAGAAATCCCAGCCACATGTATATCTTCACGCAGCACCCTAGTGACTAGATATCTAATTACCCTATCAACATATCTATTATCTTCTCTAAATTTATCAAGAGAAGGGTTGGAGAAGTTACCTACAGAGGGTCCTCCAGAACTTGTTGCATGAGTAGTTTGGGATTCCTTCGATCCCAAATTAGCGTTGTAGGTTGTGCTCAAAGGAACAATGGTAATCGCCTTACCAAGATAAATGTTCTCCGACTGAGCCCTACAGGGAAGAACATACATTGTTTCTTCACCAGTAGAAGTTTTGAAGGAAGATGCTGTAGAAAGTTGGGACATCTTCAAGTTTTTGTGATTAGTGATACAGAGAGGTAGAAGGGTTTCTTTTATGAGATGGAAGGTGAACAGGTTGTTGAGATGAGAAAAAGAACAGATGTGATGAGCGGTAAAATATATTAAGTAATTTTGAAATGATTTATTTTGGTAGAACCACCATAAATACAATTTTTAGATTTCTCGGACCCTATTAATTGCTATAAATTCTCATTAGCGCAAATCCCCAACTTCCCTTTTGGAACCTCGCGTTTCTTGGTTATATTTTTACCACAATTACTCTGTGGTAAAATCATAGAGTCTTCTATATGGTTTCCTTATAAAACATGAGGAATGGTCAGTCTATCAGTGGAACTCACCCCAATACCTGATTCCACGTGTTTAACGCAATGTTGAAACACTTTATACAACATTCCACCAAGTACTGCATCATTGGTATACCTTTTGGGAATCATAAGCTTTTCCTCATTTTGAAGCTTTTGACATGATGAGGAGTAACTTAGTTTTTGAGGAGTCCATACATAACAATTATCCTTGGACCTGACTCCTTTTATAACTACTACGTTCTTCTTATTTATGACAAGACACTCAGATTTGGTGAAGTTAACTCTGAGTCCTTGATTACACAGCTAACTTATGCTTATTAGATTGGTTGACAATCCTTTCACAAGCAGTACATCATTAAAATTTGGAACTCTTGAGCACTCTAGTCTTCCAGTTCCTTTGATTTTACCGTTAGCACCATCTCCAAAGATCACATGACTAGAGGCGTATGGTTTAATATCTACTAACAGATCCTTGGCACGAGTCATATGCCTTGAACATCCACTGTCAAAGTACCATTCATCCTTGGCCAATTCTCTGATTGATGTATATGCCATAAGGCTAGTGATAGCATTCTTAGGGACCTAGTGTTGTATTTTTATTGTTATTGATCCCAGCCTTATCAACCTTAAGGTAAGGTACAGGCTTTGGAAACCCGTGCAACCTTAAGCAGAAAGGTCTTATGTGTCCAAGTCTTCCACAATGATGACACCTCCAGTGTTGGAATTTGTTCTTGGTGTGAGAAGCTCTATTCTTTTCATGATGTTGAAATCTCTAATTTGATATCTTAGGACTTGACTAAGGACGAGAGTGATCTGAACTAGACATCTTCATCTCTCTGAATCCTAAACCACTCATGTCTCCTGTCATTCTTCCCATTTGAAGGATTTCATCTAATGAGTCAGTTCCATTATTCAACATCCTTAAAGACTTGTGAACTCTGTCAAGTTCAGATTTCAGAGACACTACTTCTTCTTCAAATCCAGAGATGGTTTGTAGGAGCCCTCTCTTTTCTGCCTTCAGGTTGTTTATGAACCCTTTTTGCCTTTGGTTGAGTTTTGTGCTTCTGAGATACAGTTCTTGATATTATGCATCTAGTTCATCATAGGTTATCTCCTCATCCCTAGATTCTTCATTTGACCCCCATCTACCTGTTAAGGACTTCACAAGCTTAGCAGATTCCTTCACACGATCACTCTCACAGTCCTCTTCGGACCTAGTCACAGCAGGGCCCTTCTTCTATTTCTTAAGATACGTGGGACACTCAGCTTTATTGTGTCCAAATCCTTCACACACAAGGCACTATGAATCCTTCCCATGAGTGTTTTATTATCTTTAGGAATTGTCTACCAAGCTGAGCTATAGCACTGGTTAATTCTTTCCTTGTCCCTTGATTATATTCCTCTTCTTTATCATCAGAGTTTCCTTTGAATGCTATGCTCTCGTTCTTCTTTTCAGACCTTTCCTTGATACTTAGTTCAAAAGTATGAAGAGATCCAACAAGTTCATCCAGTTTTAACTGGTTGATGTCTTGGGCTTCTTCTATGACAGTGACCTTCATATCAAATCTCCTAGGAATAGATCTCAGCATTTTTCTCACCAGTTTATATTCAGGCATCTTCCCTCCTAAGGAACTTGACGCATTTGCTATATCAAGAACATTCATATGAAAGTCAAGAATACTTTCATCATCTTTCATCCTTAGATTCTCAAATTTGGTGGTTAGTAGCTGAAGTCTTGACATCTTCACTTCGGATGTGCCTTCATGAGCAATTTTGAGAATTTCTCATGCATCCTTGGCTACTTCACATGTGTTCACCAACCTAAAGATGTTCTTGTCAATTCCATTGAAGATGGCATTTAGGGCTTTAGAATTGCCAAGAGCAAGTTCATCATCTTCTTTGTCCCAGTCTTCCTCATGCTTTGACATAGTTGTGGGTTGTTTGTCTTCTCCTATAACAAGAGGATGCTTCCAACCTTTCAAGACTTCCTTCCAAGCCTGGGTGTATATGGATTTCATGAAGGCCACCATACGAGGTTTCCAATAGTCATAATTGTTTCCATCCAGAACAGGTTGTCTGTTCAAAAACCTTACTTCCTTGTCCATCGTACCAGAAAGTAGCCTCCCTAGATCTCACCCAGATGCAAAGCAGGATGCCTGCTCTAATACCAATTGAAATTATGGTATCAGATATGTGATTTCGAATGAGATGTCACGACAAAATATCTGTTAATGGAACAAGCTAATAGCAGTAATGTTAACAATAAAAGTACGTGCAGAAAAGTAAAGAAAACAGCAATATGTTTACCTAGTTCAGAACAACCTTCCTACTCTAGGGGCTACCAGGCCAGGGACGAAACCAATATTCGATGGTATCCATTCAGATTTAAACTTCCCCGTTTACAACTCCTCACTTAATCACTACCCTTCCTATGAATTCTACCTAAGACTCACCTAGGTATGAGGCTCTCCTCAAATCCCTTCAATCAGAACACCCCGTGACTAAATAACACAAACAATAAAAACAGAAGACACTCTTCCAAGACACACAATCCTCAATGCTTATAAGCTTATGAAGACGAAATACTCTCTTTGCTTAACAGCTTCGGAGATCACACAACATTCAGCAGCTACAGGTTTGTGAATGCACACATATAAAACTTACAGCACAGAGTCCTCAACAAAAATGCCGCACGGCACAAATTAGGATTAGCTGGACTCTTATAGATCAGCAATCGCAAGCAGTCATGGGCTTGGGTCAATATTTTAAATAGGGTTCTAGAACACCCAATAAAACCTCCAAGAAATCAAGTAATAATTACTCTAAAACAAGCACCTGAAAACACAAAACCTCTAAAATAGAAACTATCACTTTGTTCTGTTTCAGAAAACGATGTTAATACATCTGCTTTGACACCTTCGCATAACAACCAAGCAATATGAATATGTTTTACCAAAATTGTTGCCAACACAAAACCAACAGGACCGACTTACTTGTAGTTGAAGAAAGTCAACGGATACAAGTGAATGTGAAAGAGAAAGCTTCCACATGATCAGGGGGAGCATTGTGATTAAGCTCACACTTGAGGGGGTGTTGAGAATCAAGTGTGAGGAAGAAGTCCCACATTGGTTAGAAAAGGGAAGATAAAGCACTTTATAAGTGAGAGAACCCACACACATATCACCTTAAGATTTTAGGTGGACAAGTGGTGTGTCTCTCACAAAGGTATGTCTCAAGTGTAAAATGTTCCCTCGTTAACCCCCGAGTAGCCCCCAACAGTGGTATCATGAGCCTTTGGTTCGAGAAAGAGACCGACTTACTTGTAGTTGAAGAAAGTCAACGGATAAAAGTGAATGTGGAAGAGAGACACTTGAGGGGGGATGTTGAGAATCAAGTGTGAGAAAGAAGTCACACATTGATTAGAAAAAGAAATAATGAACATTTTAAAAGTGAGAGAACCCACACACCTATTACCTTAAAGTTTTAGGTGAACAAATGGTGTATCCCAAATATAAAAGTGTTCCCTCGTTGATCTCCGATGTGCCTTCAACAACCTTCAATTGTGTTTGTATTTGTCTAACCATTTCTTAATTAAAAAGAAATCACATGATTTTGAATTGTAGGTCTCTCAATCTCGATTAAAAAAATTTATTTTTAAGTGTAAAGAATATGTTACCACTTTAAGTGGAACTTATTCTCAAAGTAGTAGATCAGTTTACCGTGAGCCCGTCAAGCAATGATGGAACAAAAACTATGCTCATTTACTCTTGGCACCGTTATTTGCAACCAATGTGCTACTAGGGATTTCTCCATCATTGGATCTTCTCTCTTATTTAGATGTTTCTCCTAATATTTTATGTCACTTGATTTGTTGACTTAACTTTCTCTTATATACTTAGCACATCTTAATTCTTATTTTTTCAAATATTAAAAAAGTGGTCAACGAATTTAGTGTGTTGATTTATACGGAATATTTCATAAATTACTTGTTATATTAATATGTATAATCTTAATTGTATGCATTTTAAAACACAATAGTAGTATGAATAATATATATATATATATATATATATATATATATATATATATATATATATATATATATATATATATATATATATATATACTTAGCAAATTTTATCGAGACAGTGGTGTTTGGCCTAACTTATTTTTTCTCCTCTTCTTCTTTAAGCGAAAAGTTAGGTCAAACATGATTTTTTAGAAGCTTTTAGTTTAAAAAGTAGCTTTTTAATTTTACTAAAAAAGACACATAAAGGTGCTTCTATTTAAGTAGCTTTTTTTTATATGCATAGTCTTCTATTCTTAACAACAATATTATTTTATTTGTGTTTTCAACTCTTTCTTTAAACAAATATCCCAGTTTTTTTTATAAACACCAATATCTTATGCGTTAATAAAAAAGAATATTGTGGGTACGTGGAATATATTTTAAGTAACTTAAATTTCCGTTTCAAATTATAAGATATTCTAGTCATTTCATACGAATTAAAAAATAATTATTATTTTATAGAAAAGTGAAATGGTCTATGATATTATAAAAATATCCTTCAATAGTTATATTAGAAGACGAAATTAAAAGAAGAATTTAAAGAAGAAAACGAAATAAAAGGCAAAAAGTTGTCAATGATGTATTGAAATTATAAAATAACTTATAATTTGAGACAAATATTTTTGACAAAGTGACTTATAGTTTGGGACATGAGTGTTTGAATGCCTCTTAATAATATATTTTTTATAAATTATATTAACAAGTTATTTAATATATCCATTTTATAAAAAAATATTTTAAAAAAACTAATATTTTTTAATCTAATATTTTTGTTAGAATTTTAAATATTTTTCAATTTATTAAAATTCATAAAAACATTTGTTATATATGTTCGTCAAAAAAAATCTCACATCAGGAAGCATGTCGGCCTACAGGAGATGCTTAGGAATGATGGTTTGGTATTTAAGGGGTGTGCTTAGTTCAGATGTAAATGATTAAAGTTATTAGCTACAATATAAGAGCTTTGGGGTTTGGCAAAGGAAAAGAGTATCCCAAACTTAGTCCAAAGGTATAATTCTAGTGTTCTATGTAGCAAAAATCCAAAACTCAAAGGTTGGGTGATGGGCTCAGTTTTGCTGCTACTACAAACTAGGGTTAACCAAAAGATAAGCGATAAAGAGAAGAAGATAAAGACATAATTTTTTGCATCAACACAAAGTTCCATTCCCTTACTATAAATACAAGGAGGTAAATGGACTGAAAACACATTACAACTATGGGCCTAGCCCACTTGGAGGAAAAATAAAAGAAAAACTAAAATTTTAATAACTTTAACCCACATAATAGTCTTGTTGTCAATTGGGTTTTCTTAATATTCTCTTGGGCCTATCATTACTATTCCGCCCCAAAAGAACCTTGTCCTCAAGGTTAAAGGAATGAAGTGGATCGTGAGGCCCAACGGAATTTTGTGGCCCAGGGAGAGTTGGAGAACGAAACACGGGTGGAGTGGATCCAAACGTAGTGGGAAGCGGAGAGACACGTGGGAACACGTGGATGGGTTGAAGGACGGTGGATTGGGATCCGAGATAATCGTGTGGTGGAGAGATAACTGAAGGATCTAGAGAGTGTGGTAAAGTTGAATTAGGATTATACTTGGAAGACTCTGAAGCATGCGTGAAAGAGTTTCTCTTAGATAACTTTTGTCCTTCCAAATATTCTGCTTTTGTCTTATCACTACAAGAAAAAAGGTCTCCTGCCACGCCCAAGAAACCGAGGCTATATGAAAAATAACTGTGGCGTAACGCAGAGCCCACGGTTTGGCCACGCAAATCCAACTGTGGGATATGCGGCCGTGGCCTAAAGTATAGTCCACGGTTATTTTGGTATATACCACATTTTTTTGACATCCGTGGCTTTTATAGGCCACGGTTTAGGTAGTTTGATTAAGGTCGCGGTTTATATTTGCCATGATTACAGAACTGTGGCCATATGGTAAAGCCACGGTTTCAATTTAACATTTAACACACAGTTTTGGTTCAAGATATAGCCACGGTTTGGTTATGACCACAGATTTAAAACCGTTGTTATATGTCATGCATTCTAAACCATTTATATTACCACGGTTTATTTCTGTATCATTACATAAATATGTCATTTTATATATATATATATATATATATATATATATATATATATATATATATATATATATATATATATATATATATATATATATATATATATATATATATATATATATCTGTATTATTACATAAATATGTCATTATATATATATATATATATATATATATATATATATATATATATATATATATATATATATATATATATATATATATGTATCAATATAAAATTAACAATAATATTGATCAATATAAAATTAACAATAATATTGATGATTACAATCTAATTAATTATAAGCAAATTAACATTAACATCAAAAGTAAGTTTTTTTTGTAGTGCCACTAATAAGTTGGATACTAAGTTTTGATGTCATCCCAAATTCAAAATTCAAAACAACCATGGGATTCAAAACAAGAGCTAAATTAAACACAAGTTTCTCTCAAAGAGTCATCCCAAAATAACAAAAAAAGTTCTAAGAACTAGCTAGCTAGATAATATAAAACACAACTATTCTTCTTGAACTTCTCCTTGTTCTTCTTCCACATCTTCAGGACAACCTTCTTCCACATCTTCAGCACAACCTTCTTCCACATCTTCATGATCACAAGCTTCTTCCATATCTTCATCACAATCTTCTTCGTCTCCACCCTGCAATAAACATCATTCCAAACATCATTCAGCATATTACAACTTTAGAGGCTCATTTAATGGATTCATAATAAACAAGTATATCAGAATTCATAAGTGTACTTGGAACAAAATCAATAGAATTTATAAGTGTACTTGTCCAGCATTCTATATTATTTAGAATTTATAAGTGTACTTGGAACAAAATCAATAGAATTACTAGTCATGGTTGTGCAACAGAATCATGAATCAAAAGAAAGAGAGTTTTAGGCCATCACCACCAGAATCATACAGTTATTTCAGAATTATACACCTATTTCAGAATCATACTATTTCAGAATCATACACCTATTTCATACACCTATTTCAGAATCAAACTATTTCAGACAAATCACCAAACCACATTCATATGAACATGCATAACACCAATCCATGTCAGTCCATCATTTACCCAATTCCAATTCCATTCATTCATAGCTACTGCACATACATGATTCAATTCATTCAGAGTATTCAACTCATTCTAAGTCCATTATTAACATTTCAATACCCTAAGCTATTCATACATGAATCAAATTTCCCTACAAAACCAGATCAACTGTCATTCAATCATAACAAGGATTCAGAAAACACAGTCTGAATCCAGCAGAAAACACTTTAGGTGTAAATTCAGAATTTCAGAATTTCATAACCAATAGAAAACACAACAAAACCAACAAAACCAGCAGAAAACAAAGAAACGGGCATATACATTCAGAAGCAGAAGCACAGTCTGAATTCATAATCATTTCACAATAGATCCAAATCATGGTAGCCCTGCACTTGTTCATCCATGACAACCATACAATTTTAGAATAACACACTCGCTCATTTTTTCATATCTGCAATATGATCTTGAGCTACATTCTACAGTGCCCTATAGCTAGTTGTCCCTTCTTGCTGCCACTCTAACAGTAACAAACAAAAGCACTATCCTGATAAGACACTAGGACACTTTTATAATGCAAGTAATTGACAATTCAGTTTGTAGTTTAGATCATTGGTATGTGACATATAGTTTGACAATTCAGTTTCTAATTCTTGATAATTCTAAGGAAACTTAGAGGTATACTACATTTATCATGGTACTAAATTTTGTAGTTTAGAGTATACCTGTTCGCAATGCGGAATATGAGTTGATGCAGAGGAATGTGGATCAGCAGGAGAAGCAGTAGTACTAATGGAACAGCCCATAGCAGTTGCCATCAAATTAGAGATCTCCTCGTCACTCATATGTGGGTTTTGTTGCTTCATCATGGTCTTAAATAGTGTCTTCATACCATCCATCTCCCTCTTCATGCCAGCCACTTCATCATTATGCTGCTTTTTAATAACCAGAATTTCTTCTTTTCTTTTAAGCATGGTAGGTGTTATTGTTCTTCCATAGCAACAAACTCGTCCAGATTTTTCTTTCCCAGACAAGGAGTTAAATGTCTCAAATTCAGTTGAATTTTGAACTGATTCTTGAAGCTTAGACTAATTAAAAAATATTCACATTAGAAAAAGACATAATTTGCTAATAGCCTAGTTTCTCAATTTCTTTCAAATGTTGATTAAAGGCATAATCAAATAGAAAACTTACAATTACACTTGAAGTTTCCTCATCCGGCTGTTTTCCTTTTCGACTTTGTCGAGTCTCAATGAACATTTTTGCCTGGCTAACTTCCTTTCCGTCCTCTTTCTTAGCACGCTACATTGGTTGATAATAAACACAGCAAAAGATGAATCACTCAACCAATACATAATTGTAAATTGAAGGATGTATAAACACCCTACCAGTTTTGCATGAATCCTCGCAAAGTTTGTTGGGCCCATCCGATGCATATACTTTTGCTTAGCTCTGCTCACAGCATTGATTTTGCTAATTTTCTACATTCAGAAACAGCAAAGTTAGGAACAGCAAATGTTAAATTACAAAATCAAATATTAGGGACAGCATTGATCATAATATACAGCATTGCATGATATTTAATGTAGGATCCTAATCATGCATATATTATGGGTTAAATTATGCAGACATTAGATCATTAGCAAATATCATGCAATGGAAAATATGTTCAATTTTGGAACAGGAAATGTTCAATTAGCAAATGTTAGAAAATAGGATATCAATTGCTAATTTATCTTACTTGGATGTTATTGTTCTTCCAATAGGATATCAATTGCTTGAAATGAACTTCAGGTACGGTATGGGGACAATGCTTCAATCTTTCACTCATAGTAGTGTACTTTAAAAAATAACTCTTTTTGAGATCTTTCTTGTAACGCCTCCAAGCATCATTTATGCGAGAGAAAACCGCTATACTTCCATTATCAGGGATAATGAATTTATCCTACAACAAAGAAGGAAATTAGTGACAAGTAAATAAGGAACACAAGTAACAAAATGATTCATACAGTGACAAATTCCCACATACAGTGACAAATTCCCATATACGTTCCTTGTTTGCTTTCTTCAAAGCTTTGAAGTTAGTATAAACTAAGGGACACAAGTCTGAATTCCTCGCGACAGTGCCAAGGAAACAACTCAAATCTGTCACGGTTCGATCATTGGGTCCAATAGGTTCTCCATCATCGTCTAAGACCACCTCTTCACGATCCGCACTCTTTCTAGCATGGATTTTCAAACATTGAGTTGGTCCACGTGTCCTTTTCTTACTTTCCCCTGTGTTAGATAAAATATAATTAGAATGGGATATAAATTTGAATGAAACAATAATAAAGAATGATGCATGACACAAAGCTTAGTACGTACTTTCAGTTTGTTCACTTCCAATTTGCTGAGTGTTTTCTTCTTCCTCAAGATTTTCACATTCATCTTCTTCACTATTTTCCCCATTTTCTTTGATGAATTCTTTAACTGAAGTCGATTTACACATTGGGATTCGTTTTGTCTTCTTCAAGCCACTTCCTTGCTCTGTCCCGGAATTTCCATCAACTTCTATCATTGCCCTTTTCATACGATTCTGGTTTGACCTTGAATCAGCAGTGTCCACCACCCGTTTCTCCTTAGGTTGCTGGTTCTCACTTGAAGGATCCTGCTTTGCACTTCAAGGACGTTGCTGATTCGCACTTGAAGTTTGTTTCTTAGCACTTGAAGCTTGTTGCTTGGCACTTGAAACTTGTTGCTTAGCACTTGAAACTTGTTGCTTAGCACTTCCTTGTTGCTGCTTGGCACTTGAAACTTGTTGCTTATCACTTCCTTGTTGCTGCCTGGTCCTTGAATCAATAATTTCAGGCCCTGTTTTTTTAGTAAGTTGCTGCCTGGTCCTTGAAGCAACTTCAGGCCCTATTTTGGGAATTACTTGCTGCCTGGTCCTTGAATCAGTAAATTCAGCCCCTACTTTTCTGGGAGTTGTCTGCCTTGTCCTCATTTTGGTTGGATACAACACATCGGCCGAACTATCAATCCTTGAATCAGCAGTTTCAAACTTAGATAAGTTGAAAAGTTCCCTAGATGCAGGCATAAAATGAGGTCGGATGCCTACTTTACTAGGTCCTTCACGGTTATTATTTACCATCTCACATTTGATATCATACTTGTAACTCGGTTTTTTTGAGGCGAACTGACTCCTTGCTCTCTTTTTTTTGATTTTTTTATTATTGCAAGAGTCGCCACCGACTTTTATTTTATCCAACATTTAGGAAAGGCATAAAAGAACAGGAAAGACCTTTTGACAGATTTTGGGTTCGGGGGGTTGGTTATACAAAGGGAAGGTTTTAAGCACCCTTTGTATCCATGGTTATCCATGGGCTCTTAATTGCTTAGCTCACTTTTGATTTAAAAATAGAAGAAGTGAAGATGACGGAAACATAAACAATGCGTCCAAATGGACAAAGAAAAAAATAGCGGAAGCATAAATAATATGTCCAAATGGACAAAGAGAAAATAGCGGAAGCATAAATAATATGTCCAAATGGACAAAGAGAAAATAGCGGAAACATAAATAATATGTCCAAATGGACAAAGAGAAATAGCGGAAACATAAATAATATGTCCAAATGGACAAAGAAAAATAGCGGAAACATAAATAATATGTCCAAGTGGACAAAGAAAAATAGCAGAAATATAAATAATATGTCCAAATGGACAAATGAAAAATAGCAGAAATATAAATAATATGTCCAAATGGACAAAGGAAAAATAGCAGAAATATAAATAATATGTCCAAATGAACAAAGGAAAAATAGCAGAAATATAAATAATATGTCCAAATGGACAAAGGAAAAATAACAGAAACATAAATAATATGTCCAAATGGACAAAGAAAAAATAACAGAAATATAAATAATATGTCCAAGTGGACAAAGAAAAAATAACAGAAACATAAATAATATGAATGATAAAATAAAGTATAAAGCAAGAAATATAAAGAACAATATAATAAAATGCGGAATTTAAAGTTAATTGTTAGTATGTTAGCACGCGAATCATCTTGAAGCTAGTCAAGTATATCCACGATGTTAGTAAAGATCGATGGTGAGTGAATGATGATCTCGGATTTAAAGTTAATGAAAATTTATCAGAAGCTTGATAGAATCATAGCGACTACACGATAAATTTCCAAAAGTCTTAAATCAAGTGCATACAATCTCTGCCATATTTGATCTTTTATTCCAATTCGGGACAAAGAAAGAAAAAAGAAATAATATCAAATAATATACAAAAATAAATATAAAACAAATTAAACTTAATATTTTTTTTTGTGATTTTTTTGGAATTGATTTTAAGTTAATTAATAAACTAATTAAACAAATAATTATACAAATAATTAAACTTAACAGGAAAAATATTCTTTTTTATGTCAAAAATTAGATTATAAAAATATAAACCTAAATCTAAAGAAAAAATATTTTTTTTGGTTTTTTAGGTATTTTTAATTAATTATGCAAAGAAAATAAATTGATTAAAAGATATTGAAGAAAATTAAATAAAAGGATCTTGTATGGTGAGTTTATGATGGATCATGGTGAGCTTGATCAATGGCAAAGAAGTATTTCAATATTTAACATTATCAAGTAAAAAAGGAAACAAGGATGAATACTTAGATAAATCAAAGTATATTTGGAAAATAAAAGAAACTATAGAATTAAAATGAAATATAAATGATGCATATTTTATAGAGTTTCAAAGTGAGGAAACTTACCTTCAAATGATGCTTGGTTTGAGTGGAGGTTTCTTAGTTTTGTAATTCCAAATTCTTACTCCCTTTGAAACTTGAAACTTGGAAGAGAGAAAAGAAAAGAGAAAACAAAGACTTGACAATGTTTTTTTTTGTGTCCTCCCCCCTCTCATTATGAACATATGGTTGCCTATTTATAGGAAAAACTTGTATGCAATGATGTAAGGATAATAACATAAATAAAAATTAAAATATAACATTTAAAGATAATATCAAAATAAAAATAGTAAAATCAAGTTATAAGATAATATCAAAATAAAACTTAAATACTAATTTTGGTTTAAGACAATAACAAAAATGAAATTAAAAATATAAAATATTATAAAAAAAGAAAAACGAAATAATAATAATAACATAACTAATAAAATAAATTTAAACAAAAATATGGTTAATTAAAATAATATTAACTAAAATAAAAATTGAGAATGAAGATTTGTAGAAAAATATAAGATAAGATGGTTAGATAAACTATTAAAATGATGGTGGAAAAAAAATATGGTTAGTTAGAATATTCTATTATAACAAAAAAAAATGATGATAGTATTTGGGATAATTATTGATAAATATGTGATGATGAACTTTGAAGATAAAATGGAATATTAGCATTTAATGCCTTAAGTTAAAAAGACTAACCATGGTTTAAAATCTCAAGTGTTTTATTATTCTTTCCAACTTATGATCATTGCATATCTTGAATGGAATCTTGGCCTTTAGAGATGAATTGGATCATTGCTTGTATCATATGAGCATCTTGGATAATATCTTTGAATTATCTCACTTTAATTAAATTTTAAATGAATAAAATTTAATTAAAATGAAATAAAAATGTCATGAATCATGGATATATTGTGAATATCTTTAAACATATGAGAATCAAGATTAAATCACAAAAGAATTGGCCTTTTTGAAAAAAAAAATCAAATTTTGGTCATTACTTGTTTCATGCAATTTTCCAAAAAAGGTCAACTTCATCAAGGCATATCTCCCTCAATTTTGATCCTATGAAAGTGTTCTTTTACTTTTTAGAAAGCCCAAGATGTCCTCTACAAGCCACTTTGGAAGCGTTTTTGCATTTGGAGAAGTTATTTCGATGATATGGGCTTTGACAAAAAATTGCTTTTTGTTGACTTTGAAAATGACCTGTAATGTTTTGGCTTATATCTCTTAGGCGGAAGCATTTCTTGACCTTGGTTCCAACATCAAAGTTGTAGAGAATTGAATTTACTTGAGAATGAGCTTTGGTTGGAATTTTTCTGATAAATTATGAGAGAGTTATGGTCGGTCAAAGTTCACTTGACTTTTAGGTAAAAAACTCTAATTTTGCAATTTTGAGTTTTGTTGATTTCTGAACTTTTATTGATGAATTATGATCAACCATTGATCACATGATGAATCTTTTGACAAAATATGGATGTTGACAAAAAATTGCATTTTTGACTGTGTGTTGACTTTTTGGTCAAACTGGTCGTCTGTTGACTGTTCGAGCTATTGACTGTGCGTCCGGGTATTAACGTAACAGTTAAAGTGAAAACTTAACAGTTAAAGTTAATTTTTTTCTTTTTGTTTTTTTGTTGTGTTAATGGTGAAAAATTTATTTACCTGAGCTGTTAGAAAAACACAAACATAATAAATAAATAAAATATACTGTACGCATACGAAATTACCGATAATAACCTTGAAAAAATATTTAATGCACAGAAAAATAAATATTTAACACACATAATATTATCTTGATAATTAAACTACCGTACAACAGATAGTACAACATTTAATACTAACAGTACAAATATTACATAATATAATGAACAGTACGACAAACAAACGGTACATTAATTGAGAATAAAAGATACGACAAACTTTAAAAATGACGATTAATAATCTATGCTATGAACAACAGAAAATAGATGATCGGAAGTGTAACCATTGCAGGTCCGCATTTTTCAGGACTATGCAGACAGAAGAAGGACATGATCACCGTAAAAATAGTGATGACTATAAGAAAAAGTGTATCCATCCACTTTGCCATTTTTGCCGGGGAAGAAGAGAAAATAATAGAAGTTTGAGAAATTTGGGAGATGAGTGAAATTTGATGTGAGAATTTATGGAAAAAATGAGGAGTATTTATAGAGTGAAAAGAGAGAGATAGAGACGTTGGAAATGGAGTATTACCGTTTGAATAGTAGTAGGATTTAAAAAAAAGTATGGTAGGTTTTTGAAAAGAAAAGGGGTATAGAATAAAGCTAGGATTTGATTTGAAAGAAAAAGAAAGGAAGATATTTGAAAAGAAAGAAAGAGATTTTGAAAAAAATAATATAGTATAAAAATAAAAATTAGTGGGAAATAAAACCAATAATAATTTAATTGTTACCAGTATAATCTGAAATCCGGACTCCGCGCCTGCAAATTTTAATTCTGTACCAACTGCGTCAGCATTATTTATCTGAAAATAAATCTCAAATAAACAGTGTATGAAGTGATAAACAGTATTTGGAGTTTATGTAAGAATAAATTTAACAGCGAACCAAAATACTGTATAAAAAATTCTAAAAATTGAGTATTTATAAAATCAAGATATTTATGAAATAAAAATCCAAGATTGTATAAAACTCCAAATTTTTAGACAGAAGTCTGTTGACTTCTCTTTTTTAAAAAATCGCAGGCAAATTTTGGGGTAAAACAATAATGATCATAACACTTAGAAAATGATGGGATCTTAGAGGTCAAAAATTGGGGTGCAACAATACTTCTTAGCCAATTCAGCACTGGATCTAAATAGAGGCAAACGAAAATTGGCGGTAACTTGTTCACCCTTTTGTGTGGTAGCCGTCTTCTTTTGCAAGTTTGAAACCTTCTTCATTTTCTGTTAACATTGCAAAAAACATAACATTAGGAATAACTTTGAAAAATTAGGTTATGCTAATGGATTATTGTTGCTAACTCATTCAAAGTACAACAAAGCATTACTAGCTAGAGCAAAGATGAGTTATGCTAATGGGGATCCAACCCCCATGTTAAGCAATTTCAAACTCAGTAGACATGTCAATCTATGTCATCACCTCTTGACACTCATTGAGCTACTGGTACCAGAATACTTATTATTTGTTAACAGTTTCTTAAAGTGAAAAAAGTTAGTTTAAGCTTTGTTAGAAATTAGTTAGCACACTTAATCTCTATTACCTACATCTTTTGTATCAAATGACTACTGCTGTAATCTGAAAAGAAAGTTTTGTATACAATTTTAATTAAATTCACATGGACATGAAGATAAAGTCATACATACATTTAGTTACACAAATCTAGTCTATTAGAACCAAACATATTTCTATTTCAATATTTAAAAATATTGTTGTATATTGTGAAGAAAACATATAATGATTCTAATTCTAATTCTAATGATATTAAGATTCGGCTAATGAATACAGCTCATAAAACCAATCCATGAAAAGTTCAAATGGAAAATAAAAAAGAAAAACCATCCCCTACATATACTTCAAATGAATGTTCCTTAAAACCTGCATATACTCTAAATCATTAAAAAATGTTAGACGCTGGCCTTAGGATCTAGAGGGGGGGTGAATAGATCGTTCACAGTTTTACGGATTTAAACGACTTTTCAGCGGAAGTGAATTCTGAATCGACTCGCGTCTATTCCGAACCACTATCGAAACGATTATATATGTGTTTTAAAAAACCAGTCAAGGACTTGAAGTAAATGATAAGAGTATATGTCGCAGAATCAAGATGTTTCTCTTATGAAAATCAGATTAACTTTTTGTATGATGGACAATGTTTGCAATGCAGTAAGAGTGATAGAAACAAATATACAAACACTTGGTGATAATGATCAAATTGAAGGTAATTCAATGTGTGATGGATTGTGATGTTTATGAACGAACTTAATTCACAATCTTAACACTCGAATCGTTGATCAATTTGCTATTATAACCAAATATGAACAGAATGTAAATGAAAAAGTAAAAGCGACAAGAACACGATATTTGTTTAGGCAGTTCGTCGATCGTCCTCGCTACGACTACGTCTGCCCCCAATTCCAAATTGAAATTGGGTAATCTTTCATTAATGTTGAAAGTAGTATATACAAAGAAGATAACAAAGCGATAAACGATAAACCAATTATGTCGATCCTTTGAATCTTCTTCCCCCTTAATCTTGAGCCAGATCAAGGTTATCCAAGAGCTTCACTTTGATTCCCTTCTGCAGTGTCTTGATTCCTTGAACTCCCCGTTCCTCAATCGTTACACTCAGCCGAATCCTCAATGAACGCCTCTTGATAAAAACCCCCAAGAACCACCCGTCGTGGAGGACAAAACCCGCAGATTTTATTCACCAACAAACCCCACAAACCTTCACCCACTAGGAATCTTCAATTCCGTTCCATGGACGTTATCGAACTCATCACTAACCCGCAACGCAAGAATGATTATGTGTAATTGTGTTGGAGATGATGAAGAACGAAGATGAGAAGCGTTTGTGTATCTTTCAGTCGTTGGTGTTGCTTGAATAATTACCCTTGCACAATATATATGATTGCATAACAGTTAGAACCAAGAAAAACTGATTTTTGAACTTTCTTAATCAGTTAGGTCGACCACTTGTAGTGCTTAGGTCGACCTAACAGAGCTTGCAGAATTTTGCTCCCAGTTAGGTCGACCTGTTGAAGGAGTAGGTCGACCAGAATCCTCTTCTGATGCATTCTGGGGACATTTTCACAGATTAGGTCGACCTAGTTGATGTGTAGGTCGACCTAACAGGCTGGTATGTAGAATTCATCAATTTAGGTCGACCTAAATGATGTGTGGGTCGACCTAGCAGGAGTATATGCATTTTTCTCCATTTTAGGTCGACCTGGGTTGATGGTAGGTCGACCTAACTGCTGCTTTTCTGCATTCTTCTTGTTTTGCTTGTGTTGAGTCAACCTTTAAACATATAAACATAATGGGTTGACCTATGAGTGATCAATGCTTGCTTTTCTTTAAGTTTTCTGCTTCCGTCTTGTTGTTTGAATGCTTATTTGAGTTTGCCATGAATCAAAAACATCTTTGAGTGTAATCTTGTATTCACAAAAAAATACAATGAAGTCTATAAAACTTGAATCAAATCAACAAGTTAAGCAGTTTCATGTATGAATTTCAAAGACAAAGCTAACAATTAACAACATTAACAATATTCAAATAAAGAAATGGAAAAGAGATGTATTTGTTCAATGCCATATCCAATCAGTTACACCAGAAATGGAAAAGAGATGTATTTGTTGATGATATACATTAGTCCATGAAATCAAATAGGGTATCATCATAATCAAAATCCTCTCCATCACTTTCAGCTTCATTCATTTCATGAGGTGTTTCAGCAATTGTTGCAGGTATGTCTTCCCTAACCTAGTTTAATTCACCATCACCATCACTATTTTCTCCACTAGAAGGTGTTTCAGCTTGTAAGTTTGACAGGTCAGCAATGTTAAAGAAATCTCGTGGAACTGTTTGCAGAGCATAATATCGGTTTGGATCAAAAGGGTCTTTGACATAGTAACATTGATGAACTTGAGAAGGTAGCACAAACGGATCATTCTGATAAATTTTCTTATTGAAACGCACACAAGTAAGTCCGTATTTGTCTTTTTCAACCTCAAACCAATCGCACTTAAACAAAACAAAGTTGAAATTTCCATAGTAGTATAACTCAATTATATCAACAATGGCTCGATAATATGTGATGGGTTCTGTCCTAGGATTTCCATCCTTGGAGCTAGCAAAACTTGAAGTTAGTGAAACTAAAGTTACGCCAGAATTTTGAGTTTTGCGATTTGTATTTCGCTTCGTAGTATGGAACCTATATCCATTAATGACGTAACCTGGATACCTCTTTGCAACAAAATTAGGACCTCTAGAAAGTTTTTCAAGTTGTAATGGCACATCATCTTTCTGGGCACGAGTTTTAAACCATTCACCAAATTCTTTACTTTGACTTTTGGCCTTGGTCCACTTCCTTTAGTTAGTGTTTGAATTAACACTCTGATCATGCTCACTACAAAAGTCAACAAATTATATGTTAACATAACTCTAATCTTAGGATTAGCAGATAAATACATAGGAGGACAAATAGTTATTGTACTACCTGATGTAAATTTGAACTTCATTGCATTTGAATAAGATGTATCGATGGGCATCATCCTTTGATTTCACATCAAGATGAAAGGGTTCACCTGCCCCCCTAAAGGACGACCGGCAGTTGTAAAGTAATCATTTGGATCTGTTTCAAGTGAATCGGTAACATCATAATTCCGACTCTTCCTATTCAAACTTGTATCTTTATTGCTATGCAAATACCTTGAGCAAAATGTTATAGCTTCTTCAGCCAGATACCCCTCGGCAATAGAACCTTCAGGATAAGCTCTATTGTGGACATAGTTCTTAAGTTTACACAAGTATATTTCGGTGGGATACATCCATCGAAATTGAACAGGACCACCCAATCTAACTTCATTTACCAAGTGAATAGGCAAGTGAACCATTATGTCAAAGAAACTTGGAGGAAATATCATCTCCAATTGACAAAGTATCTCTGCAATCTCATCTTCTAGGTAATCTAAATCTTCCACTTGTATAACTTTCTGACATAGAGAGCGGAAAAAGGAACCAAGACGAATTAGTGGGGTTGCCACCTCCTTGGGCATTGTGCTTCTTACTGCAATTTGCAACAAATAGTGTAACATGAAATGCGCATCATGGCTCTTGTAACCAAATATTTTTTTGTCAGCAACTTGTACACATTTTGAAATATTTGATGCAGTCCCATCTGGTAACTTGGCAGCCTTTATAACTCCACAAAAAATTGACTTCTCGTGCGGAGTCATTGAGAAACATGCTTTTGCAAACTCTGAACGTCCTCCACCAATCTCCCTTGGATGAAGTCTTTCTCTAATTCCTATTTCTTGCAAATCATAACGGGCTTTAATATGATCTTTTGTCTTCCCCAGGATGTCCAAAAGAGTTCCAACAATACTATCAAATAAGTTTTTTTCAATGTGCATTACATCTAAATTATGGCGCAATGTATTTTAAGCCCAGTAAGGCAACTTAAAAAAAATTGACCTCTTCTTCCACGGGCCATCAACTTTCTTCTTTTTCTTCTTCCCGAATTCATTATTGAAATCTTTTAAGAGTTCAAGAATTTCAGCCCCGTTTAACATGGATGGTGCAGTCCTATGGATGGTGCAGTCCTATTGCGGACATAGTTCTTAAGTTTACACAAGTATATTTCGGTGGGATACATCCATCGAAATTGAACAGGACCACCCAATCTAACTTCATTTACCAAGTGAATAGGCAAGTGAACCATTATGTCAAAGAAACTTGGAGGAAATATCATCTCCAACTGACAAAGTATCTCTGCAATCTCATCTTCTAGGTAATCTAAATCTTCCACTTGTATAACTTTCTAACATAGAGAGCGGAAAAAGGAACCAAGACGAATTAGTGGGGTTGCCACCTCCTTGGGCATTGTGCTTCTTACTGCAATTTGCAACAAATAGTGTAACATGAAATGCGCATCATGGCTCTTGTAACCAGATATTTTTTTGTCAGCAACTTGTACACATTTTGAAATATTTGATGCAGTCCCATCTGGTAACTTGGCAGCCTTTATAACTCCACAAAAAATTGACTTCTCGTGTGGAGTCATTGAGAAACATGCTTTTGCAAACTCTGAACGTCCTCCACCAATCTCCCTTGGATGAAGTCTTTCTCTAATTCCTATTTCTTGCAAATCATAATTGGCTTTAATATGATCTTTTGTCTTCCCCAGGATGTCCAAAAGAGTTCCAACAATACTATCAAATATGTTTTTTTCAATGTGCATTACATCTAAATTATGGCGCAATGTATTTTGAGCCCAGTAAGGCAACTCAAAAAAAATTGACCTCTTCTTCCACGGGCCATCAACTTTCTTCTTTTTTTTCTTCCCGAATTCATTATTGAAATCTTTTAAGAGTTCAAGAATTTCTGCCCCGTTTAACATGGATGGTGCAGTCCTATGTTCTTCTTCTCCGTTAAATGATTTGACATCGTCTCTCCAAGAATGAGTTCTTGGTAAAAAGGTACGGTGGTCCATATAACACATCTTATGACTGTGTTTGAGTTATAATGAATTGGTGTTAGATTTACAACATGCACACGCCAATTTTCCTTTGGTGCTCCAGCCCGACAACATAGCATAAGCAGGGTAGTCACTAATTATCCACAAAAGAGATGCACGCATTTGAAAAGTTTGATTCATTGAAGAATCATATGTCTCTATGCCGGATTCCCATAACTCCTTTAGCTCCTCTATCGGTGGTTGGAGGTAAACATCAATATCGTTGCCTGGAGATTTTGGTCCAGGAATCAACAATGACAACATTGTATATTCAGGTTTCATGGACAGCCAAGGTGGTGTGTTGTATACCATCATCAAGATAGGCTATGTACTATGAGATAAGCTCATGGTCCTAAATGGATTAAACCCATCACTCGTTAAGCCAAGTCTTACATTGCGGGACTCACTAGAAAAATCTGGATGGAGCTCATCAAAGTCCTTCCACGCTTTACCATCAGCATGATGCCTCAATTTCCCATCCTTTGAGTGCTCTTCTTCATGCCATCTCATTGACTCAGCTGTCTTTGAACACATGAACAGCCTTTGTAGTCTAGGAATCAACGGAAAGTGCCTCAAAACTTTTGCAGGAACTCTACAGTCATTTTTTTGGTTGCTCAGACTCGCATCCTTCAGTTGGAGCATTTTGTTTCCACCGTGAAGCTTCACAAATAGTGCAAGAATTGTCCTTTTCATGCTCCTTCCAAAATAGCATGCAATCGTTTGGGCATGCATCTATCTTCTTATAATCAAGGCGTAAACCACTTATCATGGCTTTTGTCTTGTAAAATGATACCGGAATGTTCAAATCAGGCATTGTTTCTTTCAACAATTCTAATAGGGCAGTGAATGACGTATTGCTCCAGTCGTGGAAACATTTCAACAAGTAGAGTCGATTCGTGAATGATAACGAAGAGAAGTCTTTGCATCCAGGGTACAGTTCTTGTTCCGCCTCTTTAATCAAATTGTAAAACGTTCTAGCCTCGTCATTGGGACCTTCATGAACTCCGTGTGCTTATGCCCTATCTCCATATATATCATGAAATAAGCCGCGAATGCCATCATGTGATCCCTCTTGATCTTCCATCCCATCACCAATTTCCATAGACCTTTGTAGTTTCTCCCCATGGTGCAACCAAACGTCATAACCTTTTAGAAAACCTTTGGCTATTAGGTGATCCTTAATAATATCCCTTGTTTTCCAATACAAATTTTTACACTTAACACAAGGGCATAGAAGCTCATCTCCTTGAGGTCTTCCATTAGTGAAGGCAAAGTCTAAAAATCGAGTAACACCGTTCATGTACTCTTGACTAAACCACGGAAATTTAGTCCACTCTTTGTCCATCACTTGATAATATAAATATTTGAAACACAACACATAACACATTCAAAACTGAATTCATACAAAAAAAATGTACTAACAGTACCAAAACATGTGCTGCAATGACTTTAATTTCCAAAAACAGAACCAAAACATGTTCTCTCATATTGGAGTAGTTTTTTATTTTCAAGAGATGCAACAGAATATAACAACAACTAGTAATATCTCTATTATTATTATTATCCTAACAAATCATGATACTAATGGGATATTTTATTTTGTGTCGGTCATTGAAAAAATATTACAAAAGCATGTAACTGTTAACTCTCATAAACAAAAAAAAACTCACATATAACATTTCATAAGACTAATGAGGTATGAAAAGAACTAACATTATACCTAATTGAAAGAATTATTGTCTATACATTATACCTAATTTACAACTAATTAGGTAAGAAAAGAACTAACATTCATATCAATCAGAATACATAGATTAAATAAAAAAAGGTGTTGTTACCTGGGAGGATGTAATCTTCCAGTAATTTTGTGACGACACTGGGAAGAACAACTTGTATATCTGCATAACAATCAAGATTCACATCAGAATCATCACAGGGTGTATGATTTCGAGAAAAAAAACATAGCGATATTAATGACAACACTTCGAACCATAACCACTATACGACAACACTTCGAACTATAGCGTATCGATTTGTTCACAATAGAACAGAAACATCACATAACCCTAACAAAATCTATCAACTTCAAACAACTCAGAATTGGTTTTTTTCTTATAGTTGTAACTAACTTTCTCCTTGTGTAGTGGCTATAAGTATAGCCTTAGGAGGGAAAAGATTAATCTGAACTTTTCATATTTGAGTGCAAGTAGTAAGGAAAAGGAAAAAAAAACGTCACACACAAAACACACAAAACCAAATGCACATTCAACAAAACCAAAAAAGAAAACAGTCCAGCATACATATATCAAATAACCAAGACAGTTCCAAAAAGACATTTAACTCCAAACAGTTCAGAATTCAAGCAATAAATAGTCCTACATATTACCAATCTCAGCCTTGCATCTACACATACAATAACAAGAAAACTCCAAACAAAATTGTGCAACAGATCCGCAAGAAGCAGAATTCCTATGATAAACAGTTCCAAAATCAAGTTACCCTAGCTGCCATACATTCACAAACATGTTCATACCATCTACAAGAGCTCACAAAATCATCCTAAGCTCATTCACACTAAACCAAAAATCAGCCCTGCATATCACAATTGAAAAGAAACCACTTGCATCAAAACAAAAAAATCCATGTTCATACATAAAGCCATAAATCCAAAACTGAACCAAATCGGTTCACAAAATCTAGCAATTTCTTCACATCATCCCTGCACACAGTAAACACAGAAATTTTTTTGGTCCAAGCAACACCACAAACTAACGGCTTTACAAGGGAAAAATGGAAAGGAGCTGAATATTGTAAGCCAGTTCAGAGTTTATATAAAAGAAGTACAAAACAAAGTTTCCAACACTCGTCCAACAACATATATCAGAGTCCCTTTCTTCTTTCTCATTGCTTACTGTTTTATTTTGCATTATCGAAGTCTATTTTTGTTTTTAATTCCTGATATTTAATTAAACTAAAAGTATATTTCAGGACAAATGATAGGATTATATATCTCTTTAGAAAGTTGTTGCTTACTTGCTAGCAACTTGTAAGCTAACAAATAGGCAATACGCTCAGAACAAACTATAAAGTTTAACATACGCTCTTCCCACAAGACCGAAAGTTTCCCTGCACTAGAACAAACTAGAAACAGCAGACTCGACTGTAAGCTGCAAACCAAAAACAGCAGAGTACACCCACCTTGACCATACTCTCCGAAATCAGACTGCGACAAAAATGACGACTAAACCACATATATTAGTCCTATGAATAACATATGCAAGCATGAACATTACACAAGATGCATGGATGCAAAAGTAAACAATACACTCTAAACTCACTCCACTATGTAGCAGTAATTATGCTCAGCCCTATTCCATATAAATTTTAGCCAACGCTTTATAACGTCATCACCCCACTTTAAGCTCAATACAAGTTCTCCATACATGCATGTATTTTGAATCCTAATTCCATTAGTTCTTTCAACATCATTCCTATTCAAATTTATTAATATACTTGAAACGCGAACTAATGCCACTATTTAGTACACGATTTTAACAGACAACCAATTCGCTCAATACCAGAGAGCTGCTGATGCCCGCAGAAGAATGAAACAGCTCTGAGGATAGGCCGTAGCAGCCCGAAATGGCAGTGTGAATAGCCTAAAGCAGACCAAAACATAATCGTGGATAGGCTGACTGGCTGTTGCAAAGCAAAAACTGCAAAGCACCAACTAATGCTACTATTTATTACACTATAGTTCTTTGATGACTTGAAATAAATATACTAATTCTCTGATGATTTGATGTAAAGATGCACATGATTTCATTGATAAATTCACTAGACCTTCTAAACAAAACATCAATGGTTGTAAGCTTGTGCTGTAAAGTATCAACTAATTAAGAGTTTTCTTATAACTCAAACCTATTTCAATAACTAAACAGAACAACAACAAACACAACAGTTCACATAAACATCACATAATCATTAGTTCACATAAACATCACCAAACACAACAACAACAATAAAATCACCACAACAAAATCTAACAGTTATAACAATACGGGCAAAAATGAAACCCTACCTTATTAGCACAGGTAATCGACTGCAACGGAAGCTTCTGTTGGTTCAACAAAATCAAAACTGCATGCAAAACAAAATGTATAGGTTAACTGCAAAACAAAATCTTATAGGGTAATAGGCTGAATCACAGATTGAATTACAAACACATAAACCCTAAACCAACAGAAGATTTGGGAAAAGTTTGAAGGGATGAAGAGAGTTAGGGTTCGTGAGATGAAGAGAGTTAGGGTTCGTGAGATGATTGAGGTTAGTGAGATGAAGGTGAAGCAGAGATGAAGGTTGAGATGAAGGTGAAGTAGAGATGAAGGTGAAGCGGAGATGGAGCTGAAAGGAAACTAACCTGTAAGTGGAGATAGAGGTGGCAGCAGCGGCGCAGCGAGAAGCAGCGGCGCAGCGAGAAGTAGCGGCGCAACGAGATGGAGATGGAGTTAGGGTCTTCTTCTTTGGGTTTCAAATCGTTTTATGAGAGAGATCGTGTACATGTTTTTGTTCAGCGTGGTGTGTTTTACAATTCAGATAGTGCTTTTGTTCTTTCAATTTTTTCCTTTTTTTTAATTAAAAAAAATAGAAAAGAAAATATAAAAAGATAGAGGGAAACTAAAAAAAAGGAGGGAACTTTTGGAGGGGTATTTTTTGGGGCTTTGGCCACAGTTTGAACTGAAAATTATAAGGCCGCGGTTTTTTGATTGCGGCTTAAAATATCTACCGTTACATAATCGTGGCAATTGAAGTAAAGGCCACAGTTTCACACTCCGGATTCAATATTTTATAACGTAATTCTACGCTTCGATAACCATGGCCAAATCATATATATGTCCACAGTTTCTGAGCTGTGGAAAATTTTAGTGTGGTCGTAGGCCAAAAATGTAGTAGTGTATCTTTCCCTTCAGTCTCTGAGAAGTCATGCCCCGTAACTCTATCCGTTTCATCCCCATTATTTTGCCTTGGTCTTTGGAAGATTTCGTTGTTGGTGGTTACAGAACCCTTAGCAGTTTCTTCTCCATGGTGATTTAGATCTAGATCTGATGCTACAAACTGTTCATCATCCTCAATGGTGGGGAGAGTGTAAGAAAACTGAAGTTGACCATGGTACGCGCGAAGCTGAGAGACATGGAAGACAGGATGGATCTTGGAAGAAGGGGGTAGTTGGAGTTCATAGGCGACGGCTCCGATGCAGTGCAAAATTGGGAAGGGGCAAAATATCTTTTGGAAAGCTTCTGAGAAAGGCGCCGTTGAATGGAAGTTTGACGATATTGTTGAAGTCTGAGTAAAACAAGATCTCCCGGTGTAAAGGTACAATCTCTCCTTTTCTTGTTTGCCTAATCTTTCATGAGTTTTTGACTTCTGGTTAATTTGACTTAAAGCTTATCAAGGATCATTTGTCTGGTTTATAGTGTAGAGTCCAGAGAAGGGATGGTCGTGAAACCCTTGACATAGTCTTTGACGGAGGGGGGTTGGCGACCATAAAGGGCTTCAAAGGGAGTTAGCTGAATAGATGAGTGGAAGGAGGAGTTGTGCCAAAATTCTGCCAAGTGGAGATATTTGAACCATTGTTTCGGATTGTCGCTAGTGAAACACCTCAAGTAAGTTTTTAAACATCGATTTAGAACTTCAGTTTGATTGTCGATTTCTGGGTGATAAGTTGTGTTGTATTTAGGCTTTTCCTTTGAACACGAAAGAGTTCTCTCCAAAACGTACTTAGGGAAAGAGGGTCACGATATGAGACGATGGATTTTGGGATTCCATGGAGTCTGCAGATTTCAAAAGAGAACCGGATAGCCAAGTCCTTGGTGGAGAAGTGGGTGGGAAGAGCTATGAAGTGTGCGAACTTCGATAATTGATCACAAATTACCCATATTGCAGTGTGTCCCCAAGATGTTGGAAGATGAGAAATAAAATCCATAGATAAGTCCTCCCAGACTTGGTTTGGTATCTCTAAGGGTTGTAACAAGCCTTGTTTTTTTGTGCGCGATTATTTGTTATGTTGACATGAAGAACAATATTGGACGAATTTCTTGACATCTTTGTTTAATCTTGGCCAGCCAAAGGTAGTTAAGATGCGAGCAAGAGTAGGCTTTGGTCCAGAGTGTCCAGCAACAGGTGTGCTATGATATTCCTGCAGAACTGTTGTTCTGAGTTCCAAACCATCAGGTACCAAAATGCGATTTTTATAGTACAAAAGACCTTGTCTAAATTGAAAAATTAAGCGCATTTTTGAATCAGTGCTGCAACGTGTAACCAATGCTTGGCCATTTGTTTTGTTGCTATAGTATTGGTGGAGTTTTGTCAGGAAGGTTGGAACTACAGAAAAAATTACCAGCATAAGGGAATCATCTTCAACATGGTATCTTCTCAAGGCATCGGCTATATTATTGTGTTTGCTAGGTTTGTAAAAGATTTCAAAACTGAACCCTTGTAATTTCACCGCCCATTTTTGTTGTTCGGGAGTTTGGATGGTTTGAGTCAATAGGTTTTTAATACTTTTTTGATCTGTAAACACATGGAAATGACGACCAATTAAATACTGACGCCATTTTTTTACAGATTCTATAATGGCGTACATCTCACGAACATAAACTGATGCTGCCTGGAGTCGAGAGCACATTTTTTGCTAGAAAATCCAAAGAATGACCATCCTGGGAAAGGACAGCCCCAACTGCTACTGCGGAAGCATTTGTTTCAACAACAAATGTCTTGATGAAGTTTGGCAGACGTAGCACTGGAGTAGTAGTCATTAGTTTTTTAACTGTGTAAATGCAGCTTCTGCGTCCTCATTCCATGTAAATTTTGATGAAAGCATTAATTCGGTGAGAGGAGCGGCGAGTGTAGCGTAGTGGCAGACAAACCGCCTATGAAAACCGGTAAGGCTGAGAAAACCCCTTAGTTGCGAGAGAGACCATGGTTGTGGTCAAGCTAGAATTGATTGAATCTTTTCCAGATCCGGGGTCACACCATTCGCAGAAATAACATGACCAAGATAATCAACCGTAGGGACTGCAAATACACATTTGGAAAGTTTTTCTACAAACTTATGTGAATCCAAAAGATCTAAAATAAGAGTCAAATGAAGTAAATGGTCAGAGTAACAATTGCTATATATTAAAATATCATCAAAGAAAACAAGAACAAAAATACGTAAATAAGGGCGTAAAAGATTGTTCATTGCTGAATGAAAGGTACTAGGAGCATTGATTAAGCCAAAGGGCATGACCAAAAATTCATAGTGGCCATCAAAAGTTCTAAAAGTGGTCTTGTGGGTGTCTTCTGGTATAACCCTAATCTGATGGTAGCCTAACCGAAGGTCAATCTTTGTAAATAAAGACGCAAAACCAAGCTCATCAAGGAGTTTATCAATGGTGGGTATAGGAAAATGATCACGGTTAGTAATGGAGTTTAACGCTCGGTAATCCACACAAAAACGCCAAGAGCCGTCTTTTTTACGGACAAGAAGGACTGGTAAAGAGAAAGGGCTCGTGCTAGGTTTAATAATGCCTTCAAAAAGTCATTGCACTGCTAGTTTGTTAACAATTTCAGGAATTAAACCCGAAATGAAGCAATTCAGAATTGCATCCGGTGGCAATCCAATCACCCGGTTGCCAATTGTCTCAAAATTGGCTTGATAATCCGTAACAAATCCATACTGTCGAAGCTTAAATAATTGGGCTTGGTGGTTTTCATACGTAGATGGGCCGAAACGTAATTTCTCCGCACGAGCAAACGCTTCCCAAGTAGTAAGTTCGTTACTCTAGAACATCCATTTATACCAACCTAGAGTAGCGCCATTCATATAGAAAGTTGCCATAGGCAAGTGATTTTCCGGTGGAATATTATAGAAAACAAAAAGTGTTTTTCCTGGAATAACCATTCCAGCACATCAGTTCCATCAAAGGTATTAAGTTCAATTTTAGGTTGGCAAAAAGTTACAGTGGGGGTAGTGGCGGAATAAGGGGGAGGAGGTTGTGATACGTTGTTGAACGGAAACGGCAGAAGAGATGAGGGTTGTGTGGTAAAGGTGTGGTTAAAATGGGTAGAAATGAAAGGGGGTTGGGTTAGGTTGTATGGTGGTTGTGTGACGGTAGAAGAAAGCAGAACAGATGAGTAAATGGTGTGTGGTTGGGTGTAGGAATATTGATGTTGTGTGTAGTTCACGGAAAATGGGTGGTGAGGTGGTTGGGAATAAGACTAGAAGGCAGAGTCTGCTGCTACTACAAATTAGGGTTAACAAAAAGTTAAGTGATAAAGAGAAGAAGAATAAAGACATATAATTTTCTGCATCACCACAGAGTTCCATTCCCTTGCTATAAATACAAGGAGATAAATGGACTGAAAACACATTACAACTATGGGCCTAGCCCACTTGGAGAAAAATAAAAGAAAACAAAATTTTAATAACTTTAACCCACATAATAGTCTTGCTGCCAATTGGATTTTCTTAATATTCTTTTGGGCCTATCATGGGAGTTTCAGTTATCGGGTGCAGACTAAGTAGGTTACTTAGCTAAAGATGTAGTCGGAAGATCGGGAGAAATTTTCTTTATGTGAGACAAAAATCTTGTAGAGGTTTGCCTGAATCATATAGGTTCTCATTTCATTTGGATGGAATGGGTGTGAGGGTTTGAAAAGACTCTATTTATGATGGTTAATATGTATGCTCCTTGTAATACTAAATAGAAGAAAAGATTGTGGGCGGAGTTGGTAACGTTATTAGAACCACGAAAGAGAGAAAGAATATGTTTTTTGGGTGACTTTAATGTGGTAAGACACCAATCATAAAGAAAGGGTGTGGTAGCCTCTCAAAGAGAAAAATAATAGATGATTTCAATAATATGATTGTTACTCTAGATTTAACCGACCTTCCTCTTATAGGAACAAATGGGTCAGCCGTGAGCAGAATAGACATGATTTTACTCTCAAAATTATGGATGTTAAGTTGGCCGACAAGCTCTTATTAGGGTTTAGATGAAAATCAGGTTCGTCCCAAAGGCAAGACAAATAAGGCCATTGCCTTGAGTCTCACTTTTTTGGACAATAAAATAGACCTCTAAATATATTCATAAACAAGTATATTTTTGAAAAAGCATGAATAAT
Organism: Vicia villosa; assembly: GCF_029867415.1. Taxonomy (NCBI): domain Eukaryota; kingdom Viridiplantae; phylum Streptophyta; class Magnoliopsida; order Fabales; family Fabaceae; genus Vicia; species Vicia villosa. The sequence goes on along the minus strand of NC_081186.1, from coordinate 69,387,552 downwards.
ATGTGCTTCGTCTATTAGCCAATTGATAAAGCAATTTTCATAGATCTTACAAGATATCGGTTTAACTCCAATAGAAGTCAATTCATTGATCTAAAAATATATGATATAATTAATTAATTAATTATTTTAAAAATTCATAAATATTTTTTTAATAAAAAAGATAAAATTTATATTTAGTAGATATAGTGATGTATTATTTTTTATTTGAGAAAATTATGTGTAATTTTTATTTTAATATCTTATATATTTTTATTTGATCATTAAAAAGTGACTAAGATCTACTATTATTTTCACCCTATTAAATGATTTTAATGAATAATTTTAAATTAAATTTTTATTAAAAAAACTCATTTTTTAATATAATTTTTAAATTATATAAATATAATAATTAATTATTTTTATTGTGTAGCTGAAGAAGTACATAAAATTAATAAATTTAATTCACGTTATTAATTAAGATGATAAAAAGTAATATGATAATTTTTTATATTAATTAAGAATTAAATTAATAAATTAAATATATTTTAGATAATATTAATTAATTTTATATTGTTTAAATACTTAACTGAAGAAAATAATAATTTAAAAAAATCATTGAAGGTTTCCTTTATTTTAAAACAAAAAATTAATACAAATTTTATTAATATATATATATATATATATATATATATATATATATATATATATATATATATATATATTGAAAAAAATTTATTTTATATTTTGTCTTAGGCCTTCCAATTCATTCGGTCGGCCCTGATAAAGACTCGTCTGATCATTGTTTCATAATGATGGGAGAGAAAGCAAGACACTGGGGGGCTAAAACGTTTAAAATTCTTAAGCGCTAGAGGGATATAGAAGGCTATCAAAAATTTGTTAGATACGTTGATTTCTTGTAAAGTTTCAGGGTGGCGCTCATATATTTTAAGAGAAATTTTCTAGACCTAGAAGAAAGATCTAAAGGATTGGAACCTTATGCACTCTCAGAACCTTGAAGAGAGAATTAAAAAGGATAAAGATGCTTTGTATGATTTGGAAGAGAAAATCGAGTCAACAATGTTATTAGTGGAAGGAGTCAATGCAAGGCTTGATGTGGTATCTGAAATTCACAAACTCACAAATCTTAATTGTAGTATTTAGTGACAGAAATTGAGGAATAAATGGCTAAAGGAGGGTGATGAAAATTCAAAATATTTTAGGGCAGTAAAAGAAGACACCAAAGAAATGAACATTTATGTTTGAACATGAATTGTGAGAATATAATTGAGAAATAACAAATTAGGGGAATGCTTAATCACTTTACATAGCAATTAAAAAAAAGAGGTTTAAGACCAAAGATGGAGTATTATGATTTTCGTTGTATTGAAAATCATAAGAATGCTATGTTGGTTGAGGAATTTTCTAAAGAATGTGTAAAGGTGGCGGTTTAGTAGTGTGATAGTTCTAAGAGCCTAGCCTCAAATGGAATAAATCTTGGCTTTGTGAAAGACTTACGTGAAGTTTCTTTTGGATATGATGCATTATGCAAAACAACATGGAGTTTATTCAAGTTAGTTTAATTGTAGAAGGGACACATGTGGAACTCGATGTTTCAACATGTATGCTGCAACATTTGATCCCTTCAACAGACTAATGTTATTGCAATTGTGGTTCTAAATTATTCTATCCAAGGTTCACTCTACAAAGAGTGTAAATTCAAGCTAAAGAGTTAATTTGGATGTACTAGTACAACATGTTGAACATGATGCTTCAACTTGTGTGTAGTGCAACATCTGGCCTTGACAGCAGGTCATAAGGATGTTACTTGGTGCATAATTTCTGATTGTGATTTAATCAGATTTGTTGCAATTAATTTAGCCATGTTTGTTTGATTTGTTTGACAGCTGGAGATGTTCAAATTAGATTTAAATGGAGATTTAATTTTAAATTTGAAATATAACATATCTTATCTTATTATTGGAGACAATCATGGAGAATATCATATCCAACTGAATCAGCTATTTTCTGGACAAAATCAAATCAAATATCCAAAAGAGAAAATCCCAGAAGACATTGTTATATAAGGATACTCAGTCTCACGTTTGAGACATGCAATTTTTGCGCAAGATTTAGAACCTTTGTGCTAGGGTTTAACAATATGTAATTTGTATTCCACACTAATGACATAATAAGGGCTAGGGTAGAATCTTTGTGTACACTGTTCTATGTTTCAGAGACTTGGCATAGTTTATTCGTTTGTCTTAGTTGACTTGTAATATTCAACATTTAATAGGGTTGTTATTGAAGTTTATCACTTTTATTGATTAGAAGAAAGTGGGTGGGGTTCTCATATTTAGAGGAGACTGAAATAGAAAGTCACTAGGATTAGGAAGAGACATTGAATTGCATGGGGTTGTTGTTAATGGAAGACTTAGTGTATTAATTTGAAGTAGTGAATTTCCTTTCTTGGATAGAGTGTGTACACCCGGTTAATTTAAATAATTATTTTATGGTGTGATTGTGAATTATTTGATTTAATTTGTGAATTAGTTAGGATTAAGCTATTCTGTTATGAGTTAATTAATTAACTATTATTAATAATATAATAGGGATATGAACGTTGGGCCTGTTATGAGGTTAGTAGAAGCATTAATGGAGGGGTATGAATTTAAGCCCATTAGTAAAAGTGAGAAATTAGTGAAAAAGGATAAAATAAAGAGAATTAGGAGAAAGAGGAAAATTCTGAAAAATTGGAAGAACGTAGAAAGAGAGAAGTGCAGAGAGCTAGGGCAATCCCATTGGAAGCTTAGAGCAACCTTCAATCCAAGGTAAGGGTGGGGTTCTTACTTTCTAAGGGTTTGTATGATAATGGTATGGTAGAGATTAGGCTTCATGATTTTATACCCATGGATGTGTGAAGAATATGAGTTTTGATATGTAATGTTTGTGCAATTGATGGAATAGATGTTTGTATGTGAATAATAGTATGATGTTAGTATTAGAATTGAAAAACTGTGTTTTTTGGTGATTTTCGGACATGGGAAAAAGGGGTTTTTGGGGTTTTGAGGGGTAGAGGTTCGTAGCAGGAAAAATAGCAAATTTTTTGTTCTGCTATAGGGGGTCGGTTTCCCTAATAAGGGAATCGAGTTTCCAGTGTTTCTGGAGCGTAAAAACTTAATTTTGAACAGGGGGTCGGTTCCCCTAATAAGGACACCGGGTTCCCAAAAACAAAGAACTAGAGGAACCGGTTTCCCAAATAGAGGAACCAGGTTCCACTGTGTTGAGCTGTTTTTTTTTAAAAAAAAAAAAAACTTCAAAAAGCCATAACTTTTGACTCAAGTGTCTGATTGACGCGCCATTTGAACTTCCGAAAAGCTAAAATTATTTTCTACCCAATAAAATTAATTTGAGAACCTTTCGAAAATATTTCTGAAATTGTATTTTTCCGGTATTTTGTGAAGATGCGAAGTATGAATGTTATTATGTGATGTTGTCCCCAAAATGGTGAGATTATAAATTGTAAATGAATACAATGATGAAGTTGATGTTGCTGCCACCAATTATTAGCGATTGAGATGGAGGTTATGCCTCGTTGATGTGTGGTTGTTGTCGTTGCATTTTATGATGTCGCATTGTTGAGTCGCATACATTACATATTTTTATGATGGCCTGGATTGGCAAACACGTTGGCCTGAATTGACAAAACTGCGAAGAAGGCTTATGCCTCTAATACTCGGCAATTGCGAATGGGGCTTATGCCCTGATGGTGCCACATGCATTTGCATAGTGTCGGTTGCATTGCATTTTTATAAGGGTTAAATAAGTTTTCCGTCCCTATAAATAAACCAACATTTAATTTTAGTCCCTAAAAAATTTTCCTTTAATGAATGGTCCTTCTAAAAAAAATTCATGCATTTTTAGTCCCTGCTATTTTTTAAAATTTTAAAAATTGTTTAGTTATCCTTTAATTTTTGAACTTTTGAATAATTTTTTTTATACATAATTAGAATATTGTAAAATATTTATTTATCAAATTTTAGAATTTTTTAGAATGACATGAAATAAATATGAATTTTTTAAATTTCAAAAAATAATGATAAAATAAATAAAAATCTCGACTTAAAAAATCAAATTTTGAGTTCATATTTTTTCAAGAAACTTTTTAAAACGTTCTTAACATGTTTCCAAAAATACACATTGGTTTAATTGTAGGGACTAAAACTACGTGCATAATAATTTTGTAGGGACCAAAACATGTCATTTGTTTTTATAGGGACTAAAAACAAAATTTGCAATTTTATAGGGACCATCAACATATTTAACCCTTTTTATAATGATGGTATAATTGATGTATTAGTTGTTAATGAATGATGATGTGTTGTCGAATGATGAACGATGGTAATGTTGTATGAAGTGGTGATATTATGTATGATCTGTATTTCCTATATTATTTATCATGCATTCCTTTATATTGTGTGATATCTCACTCCTTCTGTTTGAATGTTACCCTATGATGGTAACGTGCAGGTAATCAAGAATGAAGTTTAAATACCTTCGGTAGTTGGGTTGGTGTCGTCGCTCTGATATGTAACACTCGGGGGGGGATGACCACTATTGTTTTGTTGATTGCTTTATTGTTGAATTTCGAGTTAATTGATGAAGTTTTATAATTAATGATGTTGATTATTATCGAACCAAGTTGTGGTTGACTTCTATTTGAATTATGAACGATTTCCACTACATTATAAAGAATGTTTTTGAAGACTATATTGTTTCGAATAGTTCATCCGTTTATACGTGTTATGTATCTGTTATCGTTATGAGCAAGTGTTTGTATTATGAAGAAAATGTGACATCCTGGTTTCAATGGATTATTTTAAATGATGATTTTTTACTCTGATTTTTATTAATACTATACGGGGTAAATAGGGGTGTTATAGAGTGCCCTGCGAACGTAGGTGTCATTTGCACCGAACTGGGCTACCAATATCTGGTGTTATTTATAGCTTTTACATTGACTCTATTTTACTATTAATTTGTTGTATCTTGTTTAACTTGTTAAGCTAGTTGTTTCAACATCGTGTCCAACATTTGTCCCCCGAGAATGGAATTTCAATTGACATCAGAATTAGATCGTGTATACATATAATTTTTTGTTGTCATTTAGAATTAGATTGGATGTCAGTGTTATTTTAATATATTTTAAAGGAGATTAGTGCACATTTTAAAACTACAAGAAATGTCGGTGCCATTTTAATAAATCACAAGGAAGGTGAGTATAAATTCTTCTAAAAGTAGACATGACATCAGAATCCTCGGACAATCCTCGTTTTCCACCCTAATCTCCAATAGGGATGGAGAATTAAAACTCAAATCCATCTTAGACGAGTTTATGTTGGGTTCGGATATCTCCGTCCTACCACCATCTATTTAGTGAAATCAATTTTTTAATAGAAATATTTATTTGTTTTTCAAAATCAAATTACATTACAAAAAATAAAATAAAACAATCTCAAAAAATTTCATATGTATATTTCAAATATTTTAAATAATAAATACAAATCAAAATATCAAAACATTGACCGCATATTTAATATTTTAAATTATCAAAACTAAATAATAAAGTCCATAATAAAACAAGTTGGACGAATTCGATGGTGGATTCAAGGTGGGTACTATTTTTCTTATCACCCAAATCATCCTCGTATCTATAATATAAGAAAATTAATTTTTGTAAAAAAGTCTACAATACTCTTATTTGATTTTTTTGCCACCATATTAAAATTGTCTTTATTTGGTCTTGGCACAATAAAGTTTTTAATTTTATTATTAAACTAATACAACCCTCATTTTTTATCAAACTTACCAAATCTCTCTCCATTCTCTATTTTTTTCTCTATCATCCCTTTCTCACTTCTTTCTTCCACAATTTTTTTTCCTCACCCTTTTCTCTTCATTTCTGCATTTTTCAACAATAATGTTGAACATCAAATGTTTCTTTCAATCTTCAAAATTAAGTTTACTTTAATTATAATTTCGAAATAGTTTTGAACATCTTTAATCTTTTGTTCATATACAATTTTAAGTTTTATTGTTACTTCAAATTTTAGATCAGTTGTAATATCCTAATTTTATTTCAAGAGATTTAATAATAAGAATTTCATTTAGATGAGATGTAACTAAGTGGCATCATGGTAAATAGAGTCTAGTTGGAGGGTATTGTGGTCATTGCACCTAATACTAAGACTTAAAGGTATGTTTGGCTAGAGACTCATTCCACTTTGTGAACAAAAAACAGAATTTTGTGGAAAGTAGAAGAAGAAGAAACGTGAAACAAGAAGGAAGAAGAGGAAGACCCATATCACAACTTCACCTTCTACCTTGCATGCTCCTTTGATTCAGCAATATCCTTCATCTATTCTTGATTTTCGCAGCTCCTACTGCTCCTATTCAAGGTGAGTCTCATAGATAGAGACCTTGGGGTATTCTATGGGGTTTATGCCATATTTGGGGTTAAAGGGTTTTTGAGAGTAAATGTTCAATGATCTTACAAATTGCATGTTTAACCCTCCATTCTGGTAATAATGAGTATATGCATGTTTACCATAGCTTAATATTTGATCATCAATGGCTGCATGTAGAAATTTGGGGCTTGGGGACCCCAAATGCGTTTCTGTATTTTGCTGATTTTGCAGAGTTCGCTGCAGCGAACTTTCATTCGATGTAGCGAATGATTCGCTGTAGCGAACTGTGTAGCGAATAAACCTGGGAGTTGAATTGATTTATTCGCTGGAGCGAACTTTCGTTCGCTGTAGCGAATCGGGGCTTCGCTGTAGCGAACTAACCTGGATTTGAGAAAGTTTGCTTCTGTTTGAGTTCGTTGTAGCGAACAGAAGTTCCCTGTAGCGAACTAGTCTGATGCAGAATTGGTATTTCTCCCCTAACGAGTGCAGTTTGTTCCGTATCGAGAACCGAAAACCTCTTATGACTTGTATGATATGTTAGTACATGTTTTAAGTGTGTGAGACTATGATATGATCACCATCTTACTTGTATGCATGTATATTTGGGAGATGCAATTGTTGATTGTGTTATGATGTGATCATTGCTTTTCTCGTTCGTTCCGGCTGAACGTTCGGAGACACTTTGCCTGTGTGGCCTGATTGTGTTATGTTATGCTTGAATCGGAGTGGGCCTAGGCTATTAGGGGGTAAATCGCATAGAAAACTTGATACCATTGCGATGTGCTTGTGCGGGCCGTAGGGGGAACTGCCACACTTGCATTACACATCAGCGTTCTCGGTATGTTCTACACACCTGAGCTAGCATTGCGATGTGCATGTGGAGGTCTTATATGGCGTTTCTCTACTAGCGATTACACATCGGCGTGCTTGGTATGGTGGAGAAGTAATGCCATGTAGGCAACATTACTTTCGATTCGCCTCTAGTGATGCCACGTAGGCAAGATCACTAGGCTTTCGCCCGGTGGGCTCGTGTTGTCAAGATGGCGTTTTGTACTGAGCTGGCTGGGTCCCTCACACGTGTGTTTTGATGGTTGACGAGGCTGTGACGCCACGTAGGCAAGGTCACCGTTGTAACTCGTCACGAACGGTGTGCCACTTAGGACTCGTTTGTTCCATCTTGCCGTGTGCCGGTACAAGTCTCTTGATGCGATGCACGGGTGTAACTCACCGAGGGTGTGGATTGCGTAGCCTAATGAGCGGGCTGTAACTTACTCCTAGATTCCTCGTACATGGGTACGGGTTTGCATACGGTGGTTTTGACTATGTTATTATCTTTGTGGCCACATTGGATAGTTATGGGACTTCTAATGGTGGTGTACCTTGTTTGTACTTGTACCTAACCGTGAGGTAACCTGGATTCCCGGTGATTCCGCTGATTGCATGTTCCCTGTAGAACTGAGTGAACCCGTAAGATAGGGAGACTCACTGAGATTTAGTAATCTCACTCCATTCCAATTATTCTTTTCACAGGTGGTTCGAGGCAGGATCGAGGCAAGGGTAAGATGACTTAGCTTCGAGTTGATGTTTCTTGGCAATGCATTCCGTCGTAGTCTATGATCTTTTGTATCTCCATTTTTTGTACTATGGATATGTATTTGTACCAGTTGGAACTCATGTATTTTGGCCATGACAGTTTGGGCTTTTGTACTTGTACTTATACATTATCTATTCCGCTGCTTATGTTAGTGATTTTCGAGTACCATTTTAATGCCATATACGTATATCCTAGGCAATGTATGTATGGGGTGTTACAGTTGGTATCAGAGCAGGTCGATTCTCATCTTTGCCACAAAACATCATAAGTCAGCATAATTCTGCCTCATATGTGTAGTGTTGGCATGATTCCTTATGTCTTACTTATGGCATTAAACCTGATCAACTTGATTCTGTGTGTAGGACAAACAGGAAGATGGCTGAACAACGCAGAGGTCCCGGAAGGCCCAGGACGAGGAATGTGGAGACTGAGCCTGAAATTGAGAATGCGGTTGTGCCTTGGGTGCAGATAATGCAACAGATGCAACAGCAGAATCAGATGATGATGCAGATGATGCAAGGCATGCAAGGGCAACAACCAACTGCTCCTGCTCCTACTCCTCAGGCTGCAGCAGGTCCTGACTTTCGTGCCTTCTTTCGGATGGATCCGCCAGAGTTCTTGGGTGGCTTGGATCCAGTTATTGCTCATGATTAGTTGTATGGCATGGAGATGATATTTCAGGCTATCCAGTGTACTGAAGAAGAAAAGGTAATCTCTACGGCTCAAAAGATGAAAGGACCGGCAGTTAGATGGTGGAATACGGAATCTACGTATTTCACTAACCGAGGGATTCCAAAGGATTGGCAACATTTCAAGACAGCTTTCTTGGAGAAGTACTACCCCAACAGTGTGCGTGCTTTGAAAGAGCGTGAGTTTCAGTCCTTCAAACAAGGCAACATGTCGGTATCTGAATATGCTGAGAAGTTTGAGGACATGGCTGCCTATTTCGGACAAGCAGCTTATGCACCAGATGAGTTGTGGAAGATTGATCAGTTCCTCATGGGGCTGAATGCCGATATTGTACACAGTGTGTCTCAAAGGGAGTTTACCACTTATGCTGAATGTCTGAGACAATGCTATGTTGCTGAGAACACATTGAAGAGGCTCCAAGAGGAAAAAGAGCAGAACAGGCCGGTTCGTAGGGATCATGGAAGGTCGGGACAGCATTTGAAACCCCGTACTTCTCCAGCGGTGAAGAAACAAAAACATGATGGTAACTTAACTCAACCTCCTTGGTGTGGCAAGTGCAACAAGAAGCATCATGGGAATTGTAGGCCGGATTTTGGAAATTGTTACAAGTGCCATCAACCAGGGCATTATGCGAGGGATTGTACTGCCCCAAATGTTCTTGAGAAGGCTAAAGGTCGTGTTTACACCTTGGACGCTAGGAAGGCCCAAGGAAACACTAATTTTGTTGCTGGTACGTGTTATGTTAATGATCAGTCCTTGTTTGTGCTAGTTGATTGTGGAGCAACACATTCTTTTATTTCTTATCCTTGTGTGCGGAGGCTTGGTTTTAAGACGAGTCTTCTTCCTAATCCTATGATTATCTCGTCGGCTACGGACGATGTAGTGGAAGCTCGGGAAATTTGTAGGGAGTGTTCTATTACCTTCAATGGTCGTAGATTCCTGATTGACCTTATTTGTCTACCGCTTAAGAAGATCGATGTAGTGCTGGGAATGGACTGGTTGTCAGCTAACTCGGTGTACATCGGTTGTAAAGAGAAGACTATCTTCATCCTTGCTGTGGAGACTACATCAACCGATGCCATTGAACATCTCCTTGAAGGTACGATTAACATGGTCAACTACCTTTTTACTCAAGAGAAGTCTTTCCTTTTTGTTCTTACGTTGGACTCCAAGGACAAGGAGAGTGTATTGGAGATTCTGGTTGTGTGTGAATTTTCCGATGTATTTCCTGGGGATGTTACTTCTCTTCCGCCGAAAAGGGAAGTTGAATTCTCTATTGATCTTGTTCCGGGTACCGCTCCAGTTTCGATTGCCCCTTATCGAATGTCTCCTGCAGAGCTAAGGGAGTTGAAAAGTCAGCTAGAAAAGTTGTTGGCGAAACACTTCATTCGTCCTAGTGTTTCTCCATGGGGAGCCCCAGTTTTGTTGGTAAAGAAGAAGGACGGTAGTATGCGTTTATGCATCGACTATCGTCAGTTGAACAAGGTAACCATAAATAACAAGTATCCTCTACCGCGGATTGATGACCTCCTGGATCAATTGAAAGGAGCCTGTGTGTTCTCGAAGATTGACCTCAGGTTGGGATATCATCAGATTCGGGTTAAGAGTTCAGATGTATCTAAGACTGCTTTTAGGACGAGATACGATCATTATGAGTTCTTGGTTATGCCATTCGGGGTAACCAATGCCCCTGCTGTCTTTATGGATTACATGAACCGGGTGTTTCAACCATATTTGGATTAGTTCGTGGTAATCTTCATAGATGACATCTTGATCTACTCTCGGACTATTGAAGAGCACATGGAGCATTTGAGGATTATGTTGTCGGTTCTTAGAGAAAAGCAGTTGTTTGCGAAGTTTAGTAAGTGTGAGTTCTGGATGTCCGAAGTTAAGTTTCTTGGACATGTCATATCTGGCGGCAGCGTAGCTGTAGACCCTTCAAAGGTAGAAGCAGTGATAAATCGGGAACGACCTAAGAATGCAATTGAAGTTCGTAGTTTCCTAGGCTTGGCAGGTTACTATCGAAGGTTCATTATGGGCTTTTCCAAATTGGCATTACCTTTGACCAGACTTACAAGGAAGGAAGTTTCATTCAAATGGAATTCAGAATGTGAGAAGAGTTTTCAGAAGCTCAAGGAGAAACTGACTACTGCTCTAGTGTTGGTGATCCCAGATCCAAACCGATCTTATGAAGTTTTTTGTGATGCTTCTAAGAAAGGTTTAGGTGGAGTGTTGATGCAAGATGGGTAGGTTGTAGCTTATGCATCTAGACAGCTGAGATCTCATGAAGAGAATTATCCTACTCATGACCTCGAACTCGCTGCAATTGTGTTCGCGCTCAAGGTGTGACGACATTATTTGTATGGAGTTTACTTTGAGATGTTTAGTGATCACAAGAGTTTGAAGTATCTCTTTGATCAGAAGGAACTTAACATGCGTCAAAGGAGATGGATGGAGTACTTGAAGGACTTTGACTTTGATTTGAAGTACCAGCCCGGTAAAGCTAATAAGGTAGCAGATGCCTTAAGTAGAAAAGAGATAAAAGTTGCAGAGCTGATAATGTTGGAGTTTAGCCTTATGGAGAAGTTCACAAATTTGGATTTACAATTTGAGTGGGCACCAACAGGTGTGTTGATAAGTAACTTGTGTATTGAGAATGAGTTACGGGAAAGGATCCGTCAAGCACAATGGAGTGATGTAGAATTGCAGGCTATAGCAAACCTTCCAGATTTCGTTCGTACATCTGATGGACTCATTCTTTTTGGACGAAGGATGTGTGTGCCAAATGACGCGGAGTTAAGGAGGTTAATTCTGGACGAGGCTCACAAGAGTAAATTCACCATCCATCCCGGATCGACCAAGATGTATCAAGACTTGAAAGGGAATTTTTGGTGGCCTGGTATGAAGAGAGATGTGGCTGATTATGTAGAGCAGTGCGTGATTTGTCAACAAGTGAAGATAGAGCACCAATGGCCCGGTGGTATGTTGCAACCATTAGATATTCCTGTTTGGAAATGGGACAGTATATCCATGGACTTCATTGTGAGACTACCACGGGTATTAGGTGGGCATGACTCGATATGGGTGATAGTGGACCGTTTGACTAAGTTCGCGCATTTCTTATCGGTTAAGACAACTCACAAGGTTTCTCACCTTGCGAGGCTTTTTGTAGTAGAGATTGTAAGATTGCACGGTGTACCTTCTAGCATTGTGTCGGATAGAGATCCGAAGTTCACTTCCCGATTTTGGAAAGCTTTTCATCAAGAGATGGGTACATATTTGAATTTGAGCACTTCTAACCACCCTCAGACAGATGGACAAACAGAAAGGACTATTCAGACCATTGAGGATATGCTGAGGGCATGTATTTTGGAAATTGGTGGAAGTTGGAAAGATAACTTACCTTTGATAGAATTCGCGTATAACAACAGTTATCATGCGAATATCGGGATGGCACCGTATGAAGCTTTGTACGGACGAAAATGTTGATCACCTTTATGTTGGTCTGAAGTTGGTGAGAAGGGAATTCTTGGACCGGAAATAATTCAAGAAACCACAGAGAAGGTTAAGATGATCCGAGATAAGATGAAACAAGCTCAAGATCGACAGAAGAGTTATGCGGACAAACGAAGGAGACCGTTGGAGTTTGATGTAGGAGATCATATGTTCTTGAAGGTGACTCCGAGGTTGAGGTTGAAAGGACCGTTTAAGACGCGCAAGCTTAGCCCGAGATACGTAGGACCTTACCAGATCATGAGACGGATAGGTGAAGTCGCATACCAGTTAGCGTTGCCTCCTTCACTATCCGGGCTGCATGACGTATTCAGTATGTCTCAGTTGCGGAAGTTTGTGCCGGATTCGTTTCATCCTATCCTACCAGATACGATTGGAGTAGATCCAGATCTTTCATTCCAACCGAAACCGTGTCGTATTCTGGAGTATGCTAGTAAGTCTTAGAGAAGCAAGGAGATACCTCTTGTCAAGGTGTTGTGGGAAGAGTCGCGTCCTGACGAAGCTACTTGGGAGCTCGAATCAGAGATGCGGGAGTTGTATCTTCACCTGTTTTGGTAAGTTTTCGAATTCGAGGACGAATTCTATTTAAGGGGGAGAATGTAATATCCTAATTTTATTTCAAGATATTTAATAATAAGAATTTCATTAAGATGAGATGTAACTAAGTGGCATCATGGTAAATAGAGTCTAGTTGGAGGGTATTATGGTCATTGCACCTAATACTAAGACTTAAGGGTATGTTTGGCTAGAGACTCATTCCACTTTGTGAACAAAAAACAGAATTTTGTGGAAAGTAGAAGAAGAAGAAACGTGAAACAAGAAGGAAGAAGAGGAAGACCCATATCACAACTTCACCTTCTACCTTGCATGCTCCTTTGATTCAGCAATATCCTTCATTTATTCTTGATTTTCGCAGCTCCTACTGCTCCTATTCAAGGTGAGTCTCATAGATAGAGACCTTGGGGTATTCTATCGGGTTTATGCCATGATTGGGGTTAAAGGGTTTTTGAGAGTAAATGTTCAATGATCTTACAAATTGCATGTTTAACCCTCCATTCTAGTAAACGAGTATAAGCATGTTTACTATAGCTTATTATTTGATCATCAATGGCTGCATGTAGAAATTTGGGGCTTGGGGACCCCAAATGCGTTTCTGCATTTTGTTGATTTTGTAGAGTTCGCTGCAGCGAACTTTCATTCGTTGTAGCGAATGATTCGCTGTAGCGAACTGTGTAGCGAATAAACCTGGGAGTTGAATTGATTTATTCGCTGTAGCGAATCGGGGCTTCGCTGGGAGTTCTATGTAGCGAACTAACCTGGATTTGAGAAAGTTTGATTCTGTTTGAGTTCGCTGTAGCGAACTAGTCTGATGCAGAATTGGTATTTCTCCCCTAACGAGTGCAGTTTGTTCCGTATCGAGAACCGAAAGCCTCTTATGACTTGTATT